>NW_026126485.1:9812500-11012500 GCF_943737965.1 Phodopus roborovskii
GATTTGTGGAGATAGGATTGCCATTTCATTTTGGCAGAGGTAAGAGCTACTGGCTTGGCTACTTCCCCTTATTTGATCGTCAGCTTGAAACTTGAACCCCAGTATCAGTCTCTTGGTCTTTGATTTTTCATGTTGCATGTAGCTAATAAAAAAGAAAACTAACAGTTTTATTTTGGTATATGCTCCACTTAACTGTGTGACACTTAAAAAAAATCTTTGCTGTGCTTAAGGGGAATATATTTGGTATGGAATTATTTTTTTCTGGCAGCATTTGTAGTCAAACTCAAATCCATTAACATGCCTCAGATCACTCAACAGAAACATTTTAATGAATAGTTTAAAGGAATATTTTCAATTTTACAACTTTTTATTGGTGATAGCCTATGAATTTATGAGATTTGTAGAGAACTTTATTAAGATATATAATGATGAAGTAATAGTTACAGAATTGGTGAGATAGCAAAGTTAGTAAAATGTATACCACACAAGCAGGAGGACTTGAGTTCACACCCACAGCACCCACATAAAAAGCAGTTCACAGTAGAACTTGCCTGTAACCCAAGCACTGGGAAGCAAGTGTAAAGGATGGTTTTTCCTGCCCCTTGGTCCCACAGCTGCGTCAGCTCCAAATGAACACACAGATGCTATATTAATTATAAAGCTGTTGCCCAATGACCAGGACTATTTATTAGCTATCTCTGTCTTAATTATTAACCCCTTTCTATTATTCTATGTATTGGCACAAGGCTGTGGCTTACCCAGTAATACCTGCCATGGTGTTAGTCCTCCAGCAGCCTTGTGACTCTGTCCAGCTCACTCTGCCTACCTTTCCAAGAATCAGCCTCCTCTCCTAGCCCTGCCTATCTTCCTGCCTCACCAATCAGTGTTTTATTCCTTAACCAATAATGGAAGCATAGTCCCTGGCTGCAGTAGGGTCAGGGATCCTGACATGGCCCTCAGCTGCAGCTCTGACACTAATGTCACTATGACATTGAGTAACAGGGAAGACCACTGATTTAGATGCATCCTGGCCCTCACAAACCTGACACAAAATTGGACTCATGTGGCTGATCTTACTCTGGGCATCCTCATGACACTTGGTGGGAACAGGAGCCACATATATCAATCCAGAACCTGGCCACTACAGGGCCATGGGCCCAGAAGTGGCCCACATCTGTGAGTAGCAGAGCAGGCTACCCATATTGCATGGTTTCTGCCAAACTCCAACCAAGCCGCAGGCTCTGGCCCAGATCCCGGGCCTCTGTGTGGGTCCTGATGGCAAGCTGGGCCACAGACTTTGACTCACACTCCAGCTGTATCTGGGCCTCAGACCCAAACATTGAATTGTCAATAGGTACTTGATGCTGGTTAGTTTATCTGTTAACTTCACACAACCTAGAAAAATCTTAAAATCGAGCCTCCTTTGAGAAGTTATCTAGAACCAGTTTGTCTGAAGTCTTTGAAATGGGTTCTTTTTTATTAACTGATACAGGAAAAAAGCCCATTGTGAGAGTCACTATTCCCTAGTCTGAGAGACCAGAACAGTATAAGCAAGTAAGTAAGTAAGTAGGAAAGCAAGGATGAATGCATTTATTTATTTCTATTCTTTTTTCCCCCTTTGAGATGGAATCTCACCATGTGGCTCTGGCTAGCCTGGAACTTGCTATATGGGCCAAAGAGGCCTCTAACTCACAAAGACCTGTGCACCTCTGCCTTCTGATAACTAAACATTAGAATGGCCAAGCCCAGCTTATTTTTATTTCTTGATTATAGATGTGATATGATCTGCTTCAAATCCGTGTTTGACTTTCCCTTAATGATTGACTAAAAACCTAGAATTTTAAGCCATGTAAATCATATTTTCCACTAAGATGCTTATTGTTATGGCATTTTATCATGGCCACAAAAATTAGACTACAAAATATTTGTAAACACAGCATGAGACCCAATTTTTAAGGTTGAACATACAATAATAGCCTATTTTTTTTTAAAGAACTTCTATCAAAGGAAAAAAAATCTATGCTTCCAACTGTGTTTAAAAATGGAAGAGGACCCTATTTTAAATAAAAGAAAACCATAAAAATTGCTAAATGATGAAAAGTTTAACTGTTTCATATCCTATTGCAAAGGTTACTATACCCAACAAGATAAAACAATTAGTCTTGGCCTATCAAAGTCTCCTACCCATGGTGACAGTGTCAGATGAATTGATGTGGGATGGGAGGGGCATGCTCACAGAGTTTCTCAACTGTTGTTTTCATTAGTAAAATATTAAGGTTTTAACATCAACACAGTTTCACCATAGAAACCCAAATTCAAAGTCCATCCAACCCACTTTCCAAAATTGTATCCTTTCACAATAATTGTGCCATGATGACATAGAATCCCCGATTATAATCCAGAGACCAATTAGTTGTAATTTAGGAAGCATGACTTCAAACTCATATATATGAAATGTAATCTGGTCAGAATCATTGGCAAATTCCCTGCTATAAATAAAATAAAATACAAAACACAACTGCTTTACAAGGAGGGAGATCCCATGGCTTCAGGTTCTTTGACATTATTTTGAATATGTTAAGATGCAGAACATACTGATGGAAAATACATAGAATAATAAAGCCAGTCACCTCATGGTGACCAGAGAGCAGAAAAAGAGAGCAAGGACAAGGGTTTCAATATCTCCTTGAATATCACACTCCACAAAGCCCTGACTGAAAGGTTCTCCCATCTCCCAAGAGTGCCATGGCCAAGATTTTAGTACATGATCTTCAGATGACAACTAACTTTCAAAATTACCAAGGGTTCTGGAGGCTCAAAATAATATACCACACTCTTATTCTGTCATAACAAAATACCACAGGCTGGAGAGTTTAAAGAACCGAAATTTGTTTTCACAATTTTAGATGTTAGGATATGTAAGACCAAAATGCTACCTGGTTTTGTACTGAGCCTGAAGAAAGACGCCTTCTCAGAGTGTCTTCATATTGTGGAAGGAAAGAGACTTGATTTTATAGGATCCTTAAGCAGGACATTAATCTTCTTAGATTAGGGTTCTTCTGTCATTAATCCCACTTAATTTGAATTACCTTCTTTGTATATGAGGTTTAAAAAACCTAGTGGAATCTGAATACGTAATGATGTGGCAGGATGCAAGTGATCGCCATTCTTAACAGAGGCAAATGGGAAGCCACTACTAGATACCAATTCTGAGGTCCCCCAAATACATAGGTGATACTTGCTTAATTAGCATTGAAGATATAGGGGTAGGTTGTCATGGCTGAATCACCTTTATTTCATGAAATATGGGAGTAGGCTACCATGGCTGAATCATTTTTTCTCCATGAAATGTGAAAAGCTTTCAAAGTTAAGTAGCTAGAATGTTCTCATGGCCAAGTCTCCAAGTCTGTGTAATGCAGTGTTCAATTCACATCTTCTTAAGTATCCTTTTAGACTTATTGCTGTTAATGTCCTCCTACTTTTAATTTTCTAATAATTGCCTATAGTTGCACAAAAAGCAAACCAATACTTAGTGATTTTTAATTGCAACCTGAATTAGTTATTTTCTCAGGCATAGATCAACCTAGTTGGAAGCATTGCAGAGTGTTGCATGTTGGTATCCCTTCTGTGACTTTGGGACTATGAAATTTTCTTAAGAAGGGTCAACCACTAAGCAAGCTTACTCACATTATGAGCAAATCGCTGCAGTCATTGAGTAAAATCTTGGTTGTATGCAAATTGCTTGACTGAACTTATGCATAGGAACTGTTCTTGCTGGAGTGTGGCATCCAAAAACAAGTAACATAGAAGTAGCAACAGTGTTAAGACCTCAATTGACAAGTCAGACATCACTTGTGCCAGGCTTTGTTAGTTAGATGGAAATTGAAAGCCTCTTTCTTTCAGAGGAAGGAACAATGAGCCTTCCATTTGGATAAGATAATTGCTAAAGAACTAGTGTGTATGTTTCCAAACCTCTGCAAAGTTGTTAAATAATTTTGTTCACATAATAGGTAAGTGCAGGGACAGGACACAATTCAGAAGTAGCTTGAACAATAACTTAGCTCCCGGTCTTAATTTACCTAACTCCATGGTCATCATTTCTTTTTCTTTTTGCATATCAGTGACAATGCAGTTACAACATTTTCAGTAATTACATTTGCTGCACATACTGCTCAGAATTAAAAAAAAAAAAAAGGATGTTCTCTGGGGTTCTCAATAAGTCTGATGAAATCAAGCTTGACTGTGAGGTAGAATAATATTCAGTTTTCTCTTCTAAGTGTACCCATGCCACAACTCAAGTATGTATTCTCATATTGAGCTGATTTATTATGAGTTCAAACCATGCTCAGGTCTGAAGTATTAAACTGACAGTTTAGGGAACTCATAAATAATGGACCATTTACTAAAACTGTACTATTTTAATAAGCTAATAATTTTTAGTGGAGGAGGTTTTTGTCTGTCTGTCTCTTCCACTGTCACAGTTCTTTAAAAGGGGACCCACAGTAGTTCCTGAACAAAAACATTGTTGAAATAGCCAATAAAGGAAAAGGCTATGATAGTACGCCAGATATGTGAACTCAGAAGCATGTTCCTGGTAAGACCCAGCTGTAAGATCTTGTTGGGTATTCCTCTGTGAAAAGCTATTTGCCAGAGCTCATTATTGTTGGGTCATGTTGATTCTACTCACTACTTTTCCATCTTCTCAGATCCCTTCCTCTCCCCCCCCCCCCCAAAGCCTCTGAACACCTTATCTATCCTCAGCAACTCCTGTAGACATTTCCTTTTCTGCAGTGGAAGGAAACGATTGCATGTGTTCAGACACACCGCCAATTGCCAAGAACTTCTATTTCTGTCTCCTTTCATTCATCAGCAGGAAGTACCCAAAGCAGTAGCAGCTCATCAGCATTTTGTGGATGTCAACAACTTGGTATCTGCTGATGAGGTCACACTGTTTCACTTGTGTTTCATGAACTCAAAGAAATCATGCAAAAATAATGAATACCCTCCAAGGAAAGATGTAACATAATAGAATTCATGGTCATTGGCAATAGTGGTACTTTTAATTGTAAGTAATACAAATTGTTTTCCAGTTCAGTCTTACCTCTTGAGCCTCTGGTTTTCAAGGAAATGAGGAAACATAGAAAGTTCAGAAAACACTGACAACAAAAACAAGTCTATTGTTCTAATTTCTCAGCAAAGAAGGCACAACTGAAAACTTCTGTCATTTGACTATCACCATGGAGAGATGACTGCCAGCCTTTCAAAAGTGAAAGCCACACATTAGTGTCAGAACAGGAAAGCTCATAACCTACTCAGAAAATTAAGCTATTAGAATATACCATTCCAAGGTATTTGTCTCTTTCATTCTCTTTGAGGAACTGTTGGCAGATATTTTGTTGGAGGAGGGAGTGTTATTTCCTTTAAAGGTACAGCTATTGATAATGCACTCTTACTGCAGTTCATTATCTCCTGCCTATATGCAGGCAAACAATTTTAATTATTCCGGGGGGTCACTGAAGAATAGAAGCATCAAAGTAGGAACTTATTGGGAACAACTCAAACAACTCAAGTGGGAGTAGAGGAGGGTGAAGAGTGAAACAGAGTGAAAATCCATTCTGTGAATCTTTCACACACACACACACACACACACACACACACACACACACACACACACTTTAAATCAGGAACAAGCTTATTTTACATATCCATCCTAGTTTCCATACCCTCCTGTCCCCCGTTATTCCCACCAACCCCCTCTAAGCTGCAATCCCCATTCTGCTCCCCAGGGAGGGTGGGCCTTCCATGGGGAGTCTTCAGAGTCTGTCATATCATTTGCAGCAGGGCCTAGGACCTCCCCCATGTGTCTAGGCTGAGGGAGTGTCCATCCATGTGGAATGGACTCCTAAAGTTCATTCGTATACTAGGGATAATACTGATCCACTACCAGAGGCCCCATAGACTGCCAGGTCCTCCCAACTAACACCACACTCAGGGTATGTTCTGTGAATCTTTCACACAATAAAATTAACTAAAAGAGAAAAGAAAAAAGTTTTTTGTATTAATTTATAAATGGAGTTTAAGTTCTCTGTCTTTGAACTCAGATAGGCTGATAAGGCCCTTGTGCTACTAGGTTTTAGTAGTCAGTATGGGAGAACAATACCTTTTCTTTGAGGAACTGTTTTTCTTTGTGTTACTGTGTATGTTTGTGCAAAACATAATTTCCTGACTGTTCAAGTGCTCACCACCCCCATCTTCAGCTCAGTTTCTATTTGTTTGGTTCCTCCCTCCTTAGCCTTTTGCTTTTCTACTTTTCTATATTCTGGAGGAAGAAATTAGACTTCAAAATCTGGAGGAAGAAAATAAACTTCAATGCCTGGGTGGATTCCCACAGCTTTGCAAGGTTTACAAAATCTACAAGCTGCATTTCAGACCCAGATTAAAGCTTTTTTTTTTTTTTTTTTTTTCCTGCTGAGACTTTCATAGTTAACACCACAGTCTGGATGCACAGCTCAGAGAAATGTTCATCACCTCACAGTTTAGGTGTTGCAAACCTACAATGAAGTAGTCACAAAAGATGGTTTCTCTTGAGGACTTGTTCTTTGGCCTATAGGTGGCCATGCCTTCTCTGAGACTTCTGTCTTCCCTGTAAGGGCTTCTGTCCCAGTATGTTTTTATTTTTTTAATTTATTATTTTTTTTTATTTTACATGTTGACCCCAGTTCCCATTCCCTCCCGCCCTCCTTCTCTATTACCCCCTCTCCCCACTCACATGCACCCTGACCACCCTCTCCTCCTATCCCCCACCTCCATTAGACAAGTAGGGCTATGCCATCCAACTGCGGTAAATACTTGACATGTAAATATGTCAAGTAATTTGAAGTAGTGACTAGGACTTCTGTAAGGAGTGAGGTCCCCCCCACCTGCCACAGGTCTTGTCCCGCCGCCATGCCTGCCCCAAATAATACACAGAGACTCTGTATTTGATATAATGTTGTTGGCCAGGTACTAGTTTCTTATCGGCTAGCTCTGTCTTAAGTATTAACCCATTTCTGTTGATCTATGTATTTTCACGTGGTCTCCTTACGGGGGGGGGGGGGAGTGGGGCAGGCATCTGGTCTACCTGCTCTCTCCATGCTGACTCCTCCTTACTACCTCCTCCTTTATCCTTGTCTCCTAGTCCCTCCTATCTTCCTTTCCTATTGGCCAACAGTGCGTTATTCATTAACCAGTATGAGAAACATATATACAAGAATGACATCTCCCATCAGACTTCTCCTGTCTCTAGGTTAAGGCAGTTATCCCTCCAAGGGGGATGTGTTTGCAAGGTCCTTTTGTGCATGAGGAATACATCCTGGTTCCACTGTCTGAGGTCCCTTAGAGTGCTCAGACCTTCTAGCTGAGACCCATATTCAGGGGGTCTGAGACAATCCCATGCTGGATTTCCAGCTATCAATTTGGGGGGGCCCATTAGCTACTCCTTATTCAGGTCAGCTGTCTCTATGTGTTTCTGCAACCTGGTCTTGTCTTCTCTCTCTACATCTGGATTCTAGTACCACTGAGTGTTTAGTTATGGGTGTTTGCTCTGTTCCCCACAGGTACGAGATGAAGGCTCCATGATGGTGGATAAGTTAGTTGGTGATCTCACTATCAGGGAAGGGCATTTATGGTATCCTTTCCACGGTAGCTCAAATTGTTATTGGACTCAGTCTTGTAGGTTTCTAGACCTTAATTTAGGTTCAGTTTTCTCTTCCAACCAATAATGGCTCCCTCTTTTATGTTCTCTCTCTCTCTCTCTTTTCTTTTCTGTCTTCTATTCCTACCCTGACTCAATCTTCCTAGTTTCATGTGCTTTCCTCTCCTCCCCTTCTCTTTCTCCTACTTCTCTCTCCATTCACTGCCCACCCCCACTTCCCATGTGCTCTGGGGGACTTGTCCCTTCCCATTTTTGTGAGGGACCTTATATGAATCTCTTAGAATACACCCTGTATCCTAGTTCCTCTGGTGGTGTGAATTATAGGCTGGTGATCCTTTGCTCTAGATCTAAAATCCATATATGAGTGAGTACATACCATGTTTCTTGTTTTGTGACTGGGTTACCTCATTCAGGATGGTTTCTTTAAATCCACTTGCCTGCAAATTCCAAGATTCCATTATTTTTTTTTCTTCAGATTACTATTCCATTGTGTGGATGTGCCACATCTTCTTTATCCATTCTTCAGTTGAGGGACATCTAGGTTGCTTCCAGGTTCTTGCTATCACAAATAGTGCTGCTATGAACATAGTTGAAAACATGTCTTTGTTGCATGGATGTGAATCATTTGGGTATATGCCTAAGAGGGGATTGCCGGGTCCTGTGGTAAACTAATTCCCATTTTCCTGAGCAACTGCCATACTGATCTCCAAAATGGCTGTACAAGTTTGCACTCCCACCAGCAGTGGAGGAGTGTTCCCCTTTCTCCAAATCCTCTCCAGCATGAGTTGTCATTGGTGTTTCTAAACTTAGCCATTCTGGCAGGAGTAAGTTCCTATCTCAAAGTTGTTTTGATTTGCATTTCCCTGATAGCTAAGGATGTTGAGCACTTTCTTAAGTGCTCTTTCGTCCTTTTTGATTTCCTCTATTGAGAAATCTTTCTTCAATTCTGTACCCCATTTTTAAAATAGGGTTATTTGGTGTTTTTTGGGTAGTTTCTTGAGTTCTTTGTATATTTTGGGGATCAGCCCTCTGTCAGGTGTAGGATTTGTTAAAATCTTTTCCCAGTCTGTGGGCTGCCATTTGGTCTTGTCCACTGTGTCCTTTGCCTTTCAGAAGAAGCTTCTAAGTTTGAGGAGGTCCCATTTATTAATTGTCAATCTCAGTGTCTGTGCTACTTGTTCAGGAAGAGGTCTCCTATACCAATTTGTTCTCTTCCAGTGTGGCTGGACTTATGTTGAGGTCTTTGATCCATTTGGACTTGAGTTTTGTGTGTGGCGATAGACATGGGTCTATCTGCAGTCTTCTACACACCATCATCTAGTTGTGCCAGCACCATTTGTTGAAGATGCTTTCCTCCCCCATTGTATAGTTTTTATCAAAAATCAGGTGTTCTTAGGTGTGTAGGTTAATATCAGGATTTTTGATTCAATTCCAATTGTCTACCTGTCTATTTTTGTGCCAATATCAGGCTGTTTCCAGAACTATACCTTTGTAGTAGAGCTTAAAGTCAGGGATGGTGATGCCTTCTGAAGTTCTTTTATTGTATAGGGTTGTTTTGGCTATCTTGGGTCTTTTGTTTTTCCATATAAAGTTGATTATTATCCTTTCAAGGTCAGTGAAGAATTGTGGAAGGAATTTAATGGGGATTCCATTGAATCTGTAGATTGCTTTTGGCAAGGTTGGCATTTTTACTATGTTGATCTTACCTATCCTAGAGCTTGGGATATCTTTCCATTTTCTTTAGAGCCACATAGTTCTTATTATATAGGCCTTTCACTTGTTTGGTAAGCATTACCCCAAGATACTTTATGTTGTTTGTGGCTATTGTAAAGGGTGCTGTTTCTCTGATTTCTTTCTCAACCTCTTTGTTGTCTGAATAAAGAAGGGCTACTGATTTTTTTTTTTTTTTTAGTTTATCTTGTATCCTGCTAGTTTGCTGAAGGTGTTTATCAGCTGTAGGAATTCCCTGGTAGAGTTTTTTTGGGTCGCTTATGTAAACTATCATATCATCTGCAAATATAGAAAATTTGACTTCTTCCTTTCCAATTTGAATCCCCTTGATCTCCTTTTGTTGTTTTATTGCTTTAGTTAGAACTTCAAGTACATAATTGAAGAGATATGGAGAGAGAGGGCAGCCTAGTCTTTCTCCTGATTTTAGAGAAATCACCTTAAGCTTCTCCCCATTCTGTTTGATGTTTGCAGTTGGTTTACTGTATATTGCCCTTATTATGTTTAGGTATGTTCCTGCTATCCCTGATCTCTATAAGTCTTTTATCGTGAAAGGATGTTGAATTTTGTCGAAGGCATTTTCAGCCTCTAAGGAGATGATCATTTGGTTTTTCTTTTTCATTTTTTTTTTTTTTTTTTTATATTGTGGATCAAGTTGATAGATTTTCGAATGGTAAACCATCCCTGCAACCTAGGGATGAAGCCTACTTGGTCATGGTGGATGATTTCTCTGATTTATTCTTGGATTCAGATTGCCAGTATTTTATTGAGCATTTGTGCAACAATGTTCATCAGGGATATTGGTCTGTAGTTTCCTTTCTTAGTTGTGTCTTTGTGAGGCTTGGGTACCAAGGTGTTTGTGGCTTCAAATAAAGAGTTTGGTAATGAAACCTTCTGTTTCTATTGTATGGAACATTTTGAGGAGTAGTGGTATTAGCTCTACCTTGAATTTCTGGTAGAATTCTACACTGAAGCCATCTGGCCCTCGACTTTTTTGGTTGGAAGGCTTTCAATGACTTATTTTATTTCATTGGTGGTTATGGGCCTATTTAAGTTCTTTGTCTCTTCTTGATTTAATTTTGTTAAGTGATAGTTATCCCGAAATTTGTCCATTTCCTTTGAATTTTCAAATTTTGTAGAGTACAAATTTTCAAAGTGTGACCTGAAAGTTGTCTGGATTTCCTCTGTGTCCATTGTTATGTCCCCCTTTTCATTTCTGATTTTGTTAATTTGTATGTTCTCTCTGCTTTTTCATTGGTTTGGATAAAGGTTTGTCTGTCTTGTTGATTTTCTCGAAAAACCAACTCTTTGTTGCATTGAGTTTCCTGGTTTCTATTTTATTGACTTCATCCCTCAAATTGATTATTTCCTGGCATCTACTCTTCTGGGGTGAGTTTGCTTCCTTTTGTTCTAAGGATTTCAGTTGTGCTGTTAATTCTCTAATGTGACTATCCTTTGTTTTTTCATATGGGCACTTAGTGCAATGAACTTCCCCGGTAACACACCTTTCAAGGTGTCCATAAGTATGGGTTTGTTGTGTTCTCATTCTCATTGAATTTTAGGAAGCCCTTAATTTCTTTATTTCTTTTTTCACTCAGGTGTGGTGCAATTGCACATTGTTCAGTTTCCATGAGTTTGTAGGGTTTCTTCAATGTGTGTTGTTTTGACTTCCAATTTTAAAGCATGGTGGTCTGATAAGATACAGGGGACTATTCTAATTTTTTGTATCTGTTGAGGTTTGCTATGCCACCTAGTATGTGGTTAATTTTAGAGAAGGTTCCATGTGGAGCAGAGAAGAAGGTATATTCTTTTGTCTTTGGATGGAATGTTCTATAGATGTCTGTTAAACCGAGTTGAGACATAATTTCTATTAGTTCTTTTGTTTCTTCTTTGAGTTTCTGATTTGTGATCCTGTCTAGTGTTGAGAATGGTGTATTGAACTCTCCCACTGTAAGTGTGTGAGGTTTTATGTGAGGTTTTAGTTTTAATAGTGTTTCTTTAATGAATGTGGGTGCCTTTGTATTTTGGGATTAGATGTTCAGAATTGAGACTTTGTGTTGATGGATTTCTCCTGCGATGAATACAAAATGACAGTCTTCATCTCTTTTTATTAATTTTGGTTTGAAGCCTATCATGTTAGATATTAGGATAGCCACACCTGCTTGCTTTTTGTGTCCATATGATTGGAAAATCTTTTCCCAGCCCTTTACCCTGAGGTAATGTCTATCTTTGAAGCTTAGTTGTGTTTCTTGTATGCAGCAGAAGGATGAATTCTGTCTTCATATCCATTCTGTTACCTGTTTCTTTTTATAGGCAAGTTAAGACCATTAATGTTGAGGGAGAGTAAGGGCCATTGATTGTTATTTTTTTTTTTTTTTTGGATTTGTTGTTGTAAGTGGCATTGTGAATATATTTGTCCTGCTTTACCCTTGGTTTCTGGTGAAGTGGGATTATCTTTTGACTAAGTCTTTGTGAGCATAGTTAAATTTGATCATTTCTTCCAATTTTCTGTTTGTTTTTTCTTCCATTACTTTAAGGAATTTTCTCACATCTTTTTTGAGGGCCTCTATCATTTTTATGACAATAATTTTTAAGTTGTTCTCTTCTCCTTCATCTGCTTTGTTGTTTTCCAGTCTAGTTGGTGTAAATTCCCTAGATTCTGGTGGTGTCATGCTTGTCTTTCTGTTGTTAGGTGATTTCTTATATTGCTGTCTTCCCATAGCTTCTTTCAGTAGGTGTTGGTGGGGTCTCTCCCTCTCTCTGTGGTACTTCCCCTATGTGCTTAGGTGAGTCAGAAGTTTGATGTCTGTAGCTCTGAATGGGACAAGCTCTCCAGGAGGTATCTGCACAGGCAGGGACCCAGAGATGGGGGTCAAAGATCAGGCTCCAGCAGAAGACTGGCGATGGGAGTCAAAGATCTCGAAGGCTGAGAGTTAGGATGTTCCCTAAGGTGATAGGCAGATCACCTGGGCCTGGCACTCTCCAGCTGAGGCCTCTTTAGCAGAGGCCCTATGATGGGTGTCAAGGATCTAGCATTCAGGAACTCAGAGATGCCCCACGGAGGTAGTCGGATCTCTGGGAGGGTTCTGGAACTCCAGTAGAGGACTGGCAGTGGGGGTCAGAGATCAGGCAGGTTGGAATTACAGGTGGTCCCACATGGATAGGCAGCTCAGAGCAGCTCCAGGAAGTTCCCTGAAGGTGGCTGGATTGTTGGCTCCACCCTTTGTCTCAGTGCTCAACCAGAGTGGTGGGACAGTGGGCAGGGTAGGGCACAAGGTAGGGCACAGGGTAGGGGTAGGGAAAGCTCTTGGTGACCCCAGTATGTTTTTATAACAAGATCATTTTATTGGAATTCCCTGTTGACCTCATTTACCTATCTCAAAGTACAGACAAATTTGGAAGTAATAGGGTCTCAGATATTAGGAAATGAATATAATGAATCAAAACTCTAAACAACTAACCCCTCTAAACTGGAGTTCTTTAAAACTAAAAGACAACAAAACCCAGGACTGTATACCTGCACCCAGGCAACTGAGTCAAGAGGATCTAAAGTTTGAGCTCCATAGTGGATTACATAGTGTGGCCCTTTTTCAATAAATAAACTAATAAAGAACATGGAAACAAAGCATATCAGTGCAGCTGGATCCAGAGAATTAGTGAGCGTACCATCATATATCCAAAAAGAAAGAAACAAGAGTTTACAAGCTGGCAGAAGCATGAAAATATGTTGGGCTGGTAGAATAGGCAAAATTCACAGCTCTCATGTAAGGATGTTAGTTTGGATTTATTTTTCATGTTTTCCACCTGTGGGATATAGAAAATATATTCCTTTGTGGTTCCCTTTTTCCTAGTGTGAGTTCTTCAAATTATAAATGCTTTCAGATTAGGCAGTTATCTTTAGTTTCTTATCATTTTAATGAAAATAACTATTTTTCATTTTTAATCTTTGCCCAAAAAATTACAACAATGGATAAAAATAATCTAGTCCTCTTTACTCTCTTCCAAACAATGTAAGTAATGCATGTAAGGGTGTTTAGACATTCAAATTAGAGAATATATTCTAGGTGTGATAAACATTTAAGTATTGCAATGGATTTGAGCTTGTGAAAACTCAGATAGAGAAACTGATTTTCTAAGATAACATGTTCTAAATACTACACAAAACAGCTTAGTCTTCATTTTGTCTGGACAAACAGTTTCTGGTCTGAATAGTCCCTTTAGTCCCAAATAAACACTCAGAGGCTAATGTTAATTATAAATGGTTTGGCTGATGGCACAGGCTTCTTATTCTCTATCTCTAGTAATTACTAACCCATTTCTATTAATCTGTGTATCTCCATATGATGTTGGCTAACTGGTGATGGCCAGATCTTTTTCTTTCTAAGCAGCTATATAGTGTCTCCCTCACTACTCACTCTCTGCATTCATCTTCATAGAAATCTACTCATCTGGTAGCCCTACCTATACTTTATGCCTGGCTACATCCTACCCTCCCATTGGCCAAATAGCATTATTCATCAACCGAGAAAGAGAAACATATATTCACAGCATACAGAAGGACATCCCCTATCATTGTCCCTTTTTTCCTTGTTAGGAAATGAAAAGATGATAGTAGATCTTTTTTTTTTTTTTTTTTTTTTTTTTTGTCTTATGGATTTATTAACTGTTCTTTTGCTAACACTCCATGACACAGAAAAGGGAAGAGAAGGAACAGATACATGAGAACTATTCTTGAACATCTGAGTAACATCTCTATAGCTATCTGGTTGACTTTATGATCAGCTCAGGCAAAGTGTTAGAAGTATATTTTTGAATGTTTAAGATTTTGCTTGGCGCTATCTCTGCAGGTCCACTCTGAGTTCCTGCAGGCAAGATCCTTGACCCCCAAATCCGGGCCTCTGCTAAAGAAAGAGGCCTCAGCTGGAGAGTTCCAGTTTCCAGTGAGATCCAACTATCATGCAAAAACTTCCCAAGTTCCAGCTCAGCCCTTGTCCTCTTCTGCCAGCTATTGGCCAGAGGTCAATCTGGGCCCAATCGGGGCTGCCTGTCCCCTACAACCTCTTTCCCCCGGCCCCCGCCCGAACTCCCTGGGTTGGCCCCTGATCCTGCTGCTCTTGTCTCCTGTCCCCACCGAGAGCACCCTTGGAGCTGTGATACACCCCCACCCATCCCCACCACAAGCCTACCCCCCTACCCTGTGCCCTACCCTACCGAAGGTCCTGCCACTCTGGTTGAGCACTGTGACAGAGGGTGGAGCCAACAGTCTACCCTACTTCGGAGACTTCTTGGAGCAACTCTGAACAAAGGAGACCTGACTATCCACGTGGGACCACCAGTAATTTCCACCTGCTTGGTCTCTTACCCCACCTCCAGTCCTCTGCTGGAGTCCCGGGCCCCTCCCAGAGATCTGCCTATCTCTGCAGGACCAATGCGAGTACCTGCTTGCATCTTCTACTGGATCCTCATCCTTGACCCCATCCCTGGGTCCCTGTCTGTGGAGAAACCTCCTAGAGAGCTTGGACCACACAGTGCTACAGATATTGAATCTCAGACCCACATAATCCCACCAGGGAAGTACCATAGACAGAGGGGGAGCCCCCACCAACACCTACTAGAAGAAGTAATGGGAAGAAGGCAATACAAGAAAACACCTAACAACAGAAAGACAAGCATGACATCACCAGAATCTAGGGAATCTACACCAACTAGAATGGAACACAACAACAAAGCAGAGGAAGCAGAAGGGTACGACTTAAAAATTACCATCATAAAAATGATAGAGGCCCTCAAAGAAGATGTGAGAAAATCCCTTAAAGAAATGGAGGAAAAAACAAACAAAAAAGTGGAAGGAATGAACAAATTCCTTAAGGAAAGTACAGAAAGCCAAGAAAAACCAATTAAGCAGGTGAAGGAAACAGTTCAAGACTTGAAAACTGAAATAGAAAAAATAAAGGCAACACAAACTGAAGGAATGCTGGAAATAGAAAAACTGGGCAAAAAATCGGCAACTACAGACACAAGCATAACCAACAGAATTCAAGAGATGGAAGAGAGAATCTCAGGTGCAGAAGATAAACTAGAAGAAATAGATTCATCGACAAAAGAAAATCATAAATCCAACAAATCCTTAACACAAAACATCCAGGAAATGTGGGACACCATGAAAAGGCCAAGCCTAAGAATAATAGGCATAGAGGAAGGTGAGGAAGCCCAGCTCAAACGTGCCGAAAACATATTCAACAAAATCGTCGAGGAAAACTTTCCAAATCTGAAGAAGGACATGCCCATGAAAGTACAAGAAGCATAACGAACCCCAAATAGGCTGGACCAAAGAAAATTGACCCCTCAACATATAATAATCAAAACACCAAGCATACAGAATAAAGAAAGAATATTAAGAGCAGCGAAGGAGAAAGGACAGGTAACATATAAAGGCAGACCTATCAAAATTACACCTGACTTCTCCATGGAAACCCTCAAGGCCAGAAGGTCCTGGATAGATGTTCTAAAAGTATTAAGAGAACACGGATGCTAGCCTAGGCTACTATATCCATCAAAAATCTCAATCACTATAGATGGAGAGAACAAGATATTTAATGACAAAACCAGATTTTCCCAATACATATCTACAAATCCAGCCCTACAGAAAATATTGGAAGGAAAACTCCAACCCAAGGAAGGTAACTACGCCCACAAAAATGTAGGTAACAGATATTCCAACTACACCAGAAACCAAGGGTGAAGCAGAACTAATATATTCACAATACCACTGCCAACAACAAACCTAAATCAAACATGCATCAACAATCAATGGTCCTTACTCACTCTCAACATTAATAGTCTTAACTCACCTATAAAAAGACACAGGCTAACAGAATGGATACGAAGACAGAATCCATCCTTCTGCTGCATACAAGAAACACATCTAAGCTTCAAAGATAGACATTACCTCAGGGTAAAGGGTTGGGAAAAGATTTTCCAATCAAATGGAAATAAGAAGCAAGCAGGCGTAGCTATCCTAATATCTAACAAGTTAGACTTCAAACCAAAATTAGTCAAAAGAGATGAAGATGGTAATTTCATATTCATCGCAGGAGAAATCCATCAACACAAAGTCTCAGTTCTGAATATCTATGCCCCTAATACAAAGTCACCTACATTCGTAAAAGAAACACTACTAAAACTCAAAGCTCATATAAAACCTCACACACTTACAGCGGGAGAGTTCAATACACCATTCTCAACACTAGACAGGATCACAAATCAGAAACTCAACAAACAAACAAAAGAATTAACAGAAGTTATGTCTCAACTGGGGTTAACAGACATCTATTGAACATTCCATCCAAAGACAAAAGAATATACCTTCTTCTCTGCTCCACATGGAACCTTCTCTAAAATCGACCACATACTAGGTGACATAACAAACCTCAACAGATACAAGAGAATAGGAATAGTCCCCTGTATCTTATCAGACCACCATGCTTTAAAATTGGAATTCAACAACAACACAAATAGCAGAAAACCTGCAAACTCATGGAAACTAAACAATGTGCAATTGCACCACTCCTGGGTCAAAGAAGAAATAAAGAAAGAAATTAAGGACTTTCTAATATTCAACAAGAATGAGGATACAACATACCCGAACTTATGGGACACCTTGAAAGCAGTGCTACGAGGGAAGTTCATTGCACTAAGTGCCCATATGAAGAAAATAGAGAATAGTCACATAAGAGAATTAACAGCGCAACTGAAAACCTTAGAACAGAGAGAAGCGAATTCACCCTGCAGGAGTAGATGCCAGGAAATAATCTTGAGGGCTGAAATCAACAAAATAGAAACCAGGAAAACAATACAAAAAAATCAATGCAATGACAAGTTGGTTTTTTGAGAAAATCAACAAGATAGACAAACCTTTATCCAAGTTAACGAAACAGCAGAGAGAGAACATGCAAAATAACAAAATCAGAAACGAAATGGGGAACATAACAACAGACACAGAGGAAATCCAGACAATTTTCAGCTCATACTTTGAAAATCTATATTGCACAAAAATTGAAAATTCAAAGGAAATGGACAAATTTCTGGATAACTATCACTTAACAAAATTAAGTCAAGAACAGACAAACAACTTAAATAGACCTATAACCCCCAGTGAAATAGAAGCAGTCATCGAAAGCCTTCCAACCAAAAAGTCCAGGGCCAGATGGATTCAGTGCAGAATTCTACCAGACATTCAAGGAAGAACTAATACCACTACTCCACAAACTGTTCCATAAGATAGAAACAGAAGGTTCATTGCCAAACTCTTTTTATGAGGCCACAATAACCTTGGTAGCCAAGCCTCAGAATGACACAACTAAGAAAAAAAACCAAAAAACAAGATTTTGATTGGCAACAGAGTTCTAGATGGCATCGCTCTCCTATGTATAGCAGCTATCTTTCGTTTTTAAATACACGCCCTTTTAGAAAGTGGCATTTAATTTAAAATTGAACTCACTTGACACTCAAAACATAGGTTAGCAATATAATGGTTAGACATTTCAACTTGGAAAAATAACTATTTCTTTCAAAGCTGCATAACTCTTCCCATGCACTGGGCAATTCTGTAATGTATAAACATTCTGGATCAAAATGACACATAGTTTAAATATAAATATCTATTCTGTATATTTTCATACTGTATTTTAGAGTTTTGGGAAGTAAATTTGAGTGTAAAGTCACACTAAACAAACTTGGTCCTGTGAACACTTACAAAACAGATCAAACTGAGAATGCATGGGGATTTCCCCCAGGTTGGAAGTGACACTGAACTTCATCAGGCAAGAATAGTCAGAAAATCATAATTACAGGTAAAACCATCCTCCTTCCCTCCTCTCCCCTACTCTGCTTCTTTCATCTTCCTTGGTTTTTATTCTATGTTTTTATTCTACTGTATTTTATGTAAGTGGTATACAACTGTGTGTAATTTATCTTTAGTATCTTGTCTTTCATTGTCTCTACATTCCTCACAGGAGCCTCAGACAATGTCCCTGCAATTAGTCTAGGACCATCACCTGCCTTTGTCAAGGACATTGGAAGTACTTTAGCTTGACTTTGCTAGAATCTTATCTATTACCCTAGGTCTTAGAAGTAGCTCAGTAAGGTGAAGGCAAGTAGCAAGCAGAGTCAAACCTAATGAGCTCAAAGCACAAAGATAAATGCACTTCTTATTATTCTTGTGAGAATGGCATTTTAGTTGAGTGAATAAGACCCTGATGAAACTTTTCTATCCATTCTGTACTATCAGCAGCAGGGAAAAAGGAAGACTTCTCCATCCACATTTCAGATTTTCTTTTAATTGTTGGAAAATTATTTCCATAGGAATAGTTGAAAAAAAGTCTATACAGAGTATTTGAGTCTAATACCAACAGTGGCATGGCCACCTGCCTCTAAAGCCCATGGGGCATGGAGAAATATTTATGAGGCCTTTTTAATTTTGTGGTAAACATATGATTGTATGGATGCATATTGCTATGATTTAGATAAGTGAGTTAATCAGCTCTATCATTGTGACAGAACATCTGGTAAAATCCAAGAAGGAAATCTTTATTTTGACTAATCAGATCAAGATTTTTTCAGGTCATAGATGGCTCAATCATGCTGGTGAGTGTGGTATTCAGAATTGATTGTTCTGGGTGTATGTTTTGTTTGAGTGTTTATTTCTTCCCACAGTGACATTGCTATCTATAGTCATAAGTGAATGCTGATATCCAAATCTTGATTGTCTCGTTCTTTATTCTATAGTCAAATATTCATCCTTAAAACTATATTCAGCTACGTTCTTGCTCAAATCATTTTAATATGATTTTCACACTGCATCAGTATGAAACCCCAGGCTGGATCAGTGTCTGTAGAAATTGCTTAATCCATTCTGGAGAGTGAAATTCCTATTCTGGACGCATCACTGATGGTACCATATTAATTTATTCAGGGTCTTAACTGATATGAATCCAAAAAAAAATCTAACTTTGCTACATCCCCTCTTATTTTATCCTCTTGTCCCAGGGTCTGGTCAGCCTAAGCATCTTTTGCTAAAAGTCTTCCCCAATGCTTAAACCTGTTGACAACTGCCATTTCTTTTTTAAAAAGTTACAATTCAATATATTTTTTTTGTATGTGTGTACATGTATGCACACTAAAACATAAGTTTGAAGGTCAGAGACAATTTGTAAGAGTCTACATGGGGAGACTTGTCTGTGATAGGTAAGACCTGGGTATGCATGATTTTTCATTTATAAAGTTTTAATTTTTATAAAGTTTCACTGACAAGCATTAGGATGGCTATGAGAATGATATTCCTACACATTCATGCTGAAGAACATTCAGTAGGTATAGACTACGCAAATTTTCCTGAGGGGCTTAGAGCAGAAGATAGAGCGAATTCCATGGAAGAGGGAGCCTGTGAATGAGAAAAGATGGGGAGTGCCCTCTGAGTTGATCAAGTCTCCCCAACAGGTCATTTGTTCATTTAGCTAGGATTTAAACAGTAGAGCAGGCTTCTCTCCAGAATTGGCTGAGCTGGCTAATGAGGGCAGCAAGTGATAAATGTACTGGGTAAAGATCAGCAAATGTAAGGCTATTACTTCATTCATACTAATCCTTCATTTTGATGGGAGGACTTTGCAGTTGCAAGTATTTCTATAATGGGGAAAAATTTATTGTGCTCCCAAACACAGTGGGTGGATGGGGTTCATTTGGTTGCTTTGGATATATATATATATATGCATCAGTAGCTTAGACTCTAGCATGACCAGGAACAGCTTTTTCATTATTTAATTTTGTTTGACATTGTGGATGGCACAGAAACTAAGAGCATGCCAGTGGGATTAACATACCAATTTTGGCCAAATTACCAATGGATATTTCTTTTCAAGCTACAAAGTTTTGAATTTTTCTTTTTGCCTTTTTTTGCCCTGGGGTAGAGGGACTATACTGATTAGTTTCTGTCAACTTGATACAAACTATAGTGACATGGGAGAAGGAAACCTCACTTGAGGAAATGCTACCATCAGATTAACTCTAGACATGTCTGTTTGGCATTGTGTTTATTATGTATTTGAAGATGACCTTGAATTTCTGTCCCTCCAGCTTTTACCTTTGGAGTGCTGAAATTAAGGATTGTAATATCTTACTGGGTTTCTGGATGGCCAATGATGAAATCTAGTGCTTCAGGTTTGCTAGAAAAGCTGTACAGCAGCCACCAACCAAGCTACAGACCCAGCCCTGCACAGGGATCTTACAACAATATCTATTTGAAGTCTCATAAGAATGTTGGTAGTGACCCAATACCCATTCTGTAAAACTAGACTAAAAATATTTAAGTGATTTTTTTCCAAACCAATAAAGTAGGTAACTATTGAAGCTTGTATTTGAGTTCTAGCCATATTTTGTGACAAAGATTTGCTCTCATAATGAACAAAAGAAATACTAAAATATACTTATCTATTTAAAAAGAAGGAAGATGATATTTCTCTCTAATCTTCATAAGCATTGGCTGGTACTTAACCTCTTTATCCACGGAATATTAAAAATAAACCAATACAGGATTCAGCAAGGGATTTGCTGAGGCTTTTTTTCTTTCTGTTTTTCCCTCTCACTCAGGGTCTAGAGTGTTTCCCATTTAATTTCCCAGTTATTAAAAGTCTTCTCCAAGCTGAGCTCTCTTTATTACAAGGAATGATCAGTTGATTTCTGTTTCTGTACTCCTCAGAAAACAAGTGAACAGGAACTACTTCCAGCAAATCTACCCTGAGCATTTAAAAAGAAGGCCTGTCACTTGGTGTCAGAATAAACTAAATAATCACATAGCAGAGTTTAGGAGTGATGGGAGACTGCAGCTATTATGAGTTTTCAGTGGCTACTCTGGATCACATATGTAGACAGAGTTTATTGGCTTTGTAGAAACTCCACAACCAAACACATACTAAAAGAATGTAACTCTCATTACATTTCCAATCACATAGAAAATATTGCATGAAGAAGAATTGTTTCCTAGTGGAGAAGAGAACGCTTGGTGGGTGAAGTGTTTTCTGTAGAAGCACGAAGACCTGAGTTTAATCCCTGGAACCCACAAAGAAAAGCTGAGAGTGGTGAGCTTTTTATTACTCTAGCTCTGAGAATGCAGACAGGTAGATTCCCTAGTCCTCCATGGCTAGGCAATCCATTTGGTAGATACTATAGCAGTAAGAGACTCCGTAGGATGGCTCCCGAGGAATGACAACCAATGTTGTTCTTTAGCTTCTGACATAGAAACATGCCCTTGAATGTGCACACATACACAACTCACAGGCAGTTTTGTTAAACTTTCAAAAAGTTATTAATGGCCACAGTGCCACTAAACCTTAATGATTATTGTGGCATTTAAACTCCAAGGTAAATTTTGAAAGTCAGATGTGAGTTGAGGACCAAAATCAGCACCTGTGCATGCATGCGTAGGGGAGGGGGGGCTCAGGTCAGGACAGCATGGTGAGCTGGAAAAGATCCTAATAGCTATGTTTTCAGTATGAGATTGTGCAACAAATCAATTCACTTTACAGAAAAGAGCTTCATGAGGAGATTAAATCTGAAAGGATTGGGAAATAAACACTAGAGAATCCCATTTTATGACCCAAGGCAAGGCCTCACTAGTATCTCTATCACTACTGAAGTAATTTCCTGATTATCAGAAAAATCTTGAAAATAACCTAGATAGAAGCAAATTCTCTGATAGTATTTACAGAGTGAGGGTCATAGCTTAAACAAAAACAACAACAACAAAAATGTCTCAAGGAGTAAATGTGCAGCGAGTGAGATCCAGAAGAAAAGATAGTCCATAAAAAACCTCTTCTATGTGTATTATAAGTGGATATATAATTTTAGTGAAGTTAAACAAGTATAAGAGTTCACTAAAATGTAATTACTCAAATACAGTGAAACAAATTTTTAATCAAAATATAATATGAAATAAAATAGGTTAAATTTTTAAAAAGTCAAATTGGAATTATGAATGACACAGTTAGAGGCAGATACTTACCTGGAAAATATACCTGATGTAGCAACATATACAGTAGCCCTGACCAAACTGAAAGATGGCCAGTAGAAGTCATGGTTTAGGATGAAGAGTCTCATTGGTTCTGAAATGTGTCCCCCTAGGATTCTAGAGGAGACAGATAATCTAGGAAATGAACACGTGAGACATCTACTGATTTATTGAAAGTCATCAACTCTGAAGTCTAAAGACAAGAAAAATTCATGGTGGGACTACTCAAAAGGAAATTTCCCACACTGTGAAATCATTAAGAATTCCAAGGAAAGACAAGCTGTCTTCAGGGAGTGAGCTGAAAGAAGTTGAAATTGTTTCCTATTTGCATTTGCAACTTTGGATATCAGCCTAACTTTTTGCTTGTCCTACTTTTTCAAGATTGGGTAAAAGGACCTACAAACATCTTTTACCAACATTAAAATGAAATAAAAGACAATTATGGTTTACAGGACTGTCAAAGTTAAGTGGAGGATTCCTACCTACAGTAACTTTGCACCAATGTCTTGCACCAGGAGAGAGCAAAGTTGTGGATTCAATTTTGACTTTTTTATGAAAACCAAAGCATACCACTAAATACACATGTTTTGTTCGTTTGTATCACTAACTCCCAAATATTTAAGTAGCAATGACAACTACCTGGTCAGATGAAATGGAAAGAATGTGGTGACAAAAGAAATAACTTTTAGGAGCTGTGATCCAGTTATCTGGAAGTTGAGTGTACTTGTTGGCCTCAACCATTTGCCCTAAGACAGTTATTCTTTTGGTTAAACAAAGTTTGGGAAGTACAGAGCCCAGAGCCCAAAGCACTTGCCTAGCCCTAGGAGAAAAAGTTATAGAAATAGAGGACAGCCGATAAACAGAAAATGTGAGTACTGTAGGCAATTAACACTCTTTACTGAAACACTAAATGTAAACACAAAAGGTCCTTATCTGAGGTATAAGTGCTAAGCTTCAGTCCAGTAGATGTCTGAAACCAAAGACAATATTGAGCCTTAAGTTCCCACACTGCACTATCTAGTTAAGCATTCAGTAGGTACTTAATGAGGTGAGTAGTTGATTCAGCATGGATACTTTATACAAAGGAATTGCTCACGTCTTGGGGAGGACAGAACAGACAGTGCAAGATTTCAATGTGTGCCTCAAAACAGTGAAGAATTTTAAAACACTAGATTATTTATTTATAAAAGTGGGCATTTAAAATTTTTGGACAATTGTTGGTCAAAGACAACTGATATCAATTGTAAATTGAAACTGAAATCAATTATAAAAAAAGACACTAAGTATGCTGGATAAAATACAAATATTTTGATAGTAGATTTTTAAATATCTAGGTAATTGACTTTTACAAGAAAAAGAAAAATGATAAGAATTAAAAATATGGGGATGGGGTCTAAGAGATGGCTCAGTTGTTAAAAGCATTGGCTGCTCATCTAGGGGTGCCAGGTTTAATTCCTAACACTCAAAGGTCAGCTTACAACTGTATGAAATTCCAGTTCTAGGTGATATCAGGCTCTTTTCTGGCCTCTGCATATAGCAGGATTTCATGTGGTCCACACACATACACAAAGAGAAAAAACCCCCATACACATAGAATAATAATAAAATCAATAATAATAATAATAATAATAAATAAGAATTCTAAAAAATTTGACAGTTCAAAACAATTCTATTTTTATAAAGTTATTTCATTTATTTTGTGATAACTGGCATTATACATGTATATATGTATAAAATTATATATGATTTATAAACACAAATGCATATAAAATTATTTCTCATGTTTATACACATACATATGTACATATCCATTCACATGTGTATATAACATACAAATAATAAGAGGTTATATACACTATTATTGTCAGGCCACAAATAATTCCATTGCAAGACAGACTGAAGATAAAAAGTTACAATGTGTAATATAAACATTTAATCATTTCTAGCAAGATGTAAATAAAATTAAGTTTATTAATTCTAAGGACTTCTTAATGCAAAAGAAATTTTGAAAACAAATACAGATGGATAGATCTCAAAAATATATTAGGTGAGGTTTTAAAAAAAATGAGTCTAGTTTTACTTCTTAACCACAAGATACTGGACTGCTGCATATGCTAACTATGATTGAGAGGCCAAATGATCACAAGATAAATAAATATTCACTGGGGTATTAATGAAGACATAGTAGAACATACATTGCACACAGGACACAAGTACTCTGGGATTTTACAAATAAATTAAATAACAATATTGCTATTATACCATTTTTTATTGGAAAGACACGATGGTAAATTAGTACTTTAGAAATACAGGGCTAGGTTGATAATTTAGTCAGTAAAAATAATTCTGTGAAATCCTGAAGACCTAAGTTTGATCTCCAGAACTCTAGAAAAAAAAGTGTGTCTAGGTGACATGACCTTGCAGTCTCTGCATTGAGGAGAATGACAGGGAGATCTCTGGAACTTGCTGGTCAGCCAGTTTAGCCTTAGAAAGTCCCAAGCTTGTGAGGGACCTGTCTCAAAATAAGATGTCTGCATTCCTAAAAAGAGACACTTGTTAAAACACACACGCACACACACACACACACAACAGAGAGAGACAGAGAGAGACAGAGAGAGAGAGAGAGAGAGAGAGAGTGTGTGGGAGGGAGAGAGTACAGTCTAATCATTTTGGGTAATTAAGGAAAAGAGACAGAAATGCCTGGAGGAAGGATAATAAAGAGAGGAGGAAAAATGTGGAAACTATTTCAGAATTTCCAAATATAATATAATAAACTTTTCATTTTAGCCTGTTTCTATGACCACACCAAAGCAAACAAACAAACACGTAAATAAGTAAAAGCAATGAAAAGACATGAAAACCAGAGAGTTATTCAATAATGGAGTTTATTGCTTTATTTTCCTTGGAGGCAAGACATACTGGGGAAAAAAGTCTTTTTCTCCAATTTCTTCAAATTTTATCTTTACATTTGTTGGTTGCTTTAAAATCCAGTCTTTATATTTTTCCTGGTAACATGCTGGCCTTTTCATATCTGGTTGATAATGACTCATTAGTATGTAGTGTATAGACTGAAGTGAACACACATAGAAAAGATTTAAAACCAAGAGGGCAACATCATTGTGGTGATATCAAACCTATCATTTCTTTCGATGGTGTTCCTAGTATGATCAAGAATTTGGGTACAGACTGAATGTAGAAGCAGCTATTCATGTCACTGGCTTCAAAATCAGAATGTAAACACATAACTCTACAGCTGAGACTTGAATTCCAGCCATCAGCATAGTAGCTGTGGGCTAACAGGCTCTAAATTTACTCAAACTATTTAGATGGATCAGATTCAAAAGGCACACAGATCTTTGATTTAGCTGTATGCTATTGTCTGGCTGGTTAATCAACATTATCAATGCCACTTAATTTCAGATGGTGGCTAAGTATCTTTGGATAACTTTAGACACGTAAAAAACCCATTCTGTTACTTACTCTTGTGTTGGCCAGCTAATGATTCTACTACTTTATAAAAATAAGGTAGTTGGACATGCATTTTTAAATTTAATTTATTATTTTACATGTCGATCCCAGTTCCCTCTCCCTCTCTCCCTCCTTCCCTCTCTCGTAACTTCTCTGCCCCCTCACATGCACCCTGACCACCCTCCCCTCCCATCCCCCCACCCCAATTTCACAGGCATGCATTTTTTTTTAAAGAGGCATATTTGGTCATTCTTCAACAGAGCCATAAAATTGCACAATCTAAAGGAAGGAACAGTTTGTTTTGCCCCTTTTATTGCCAGTTAAATGCCAGAAGACTTTTAAAGTAAGAGCAACCAGTGCAGAGGAGGGAGGAAAACTAATAAAATTTTTATGATCTTAAAATAAACCTATCGCTCTTTTCCCTTTCATAGTTTTGCAAAACTTTCTATACCTTTTGGCAGCAGATCCTATGTATAATGTTTAGCTCTGAAAATACCAGCAAGATATCATATAAAGTTATAGCTGTAAAAAGAGAGATGTTGTAAAACTAAGCAGGAAAACAGACAATTTTCACATAAAGCATAACAGTTGATGTTGTTTTCATCCTACTATGGCAAAATTTATTATGAGAGAACAAGAGTAGACTCAAACTCCTGCTCTTAAGTTTTGCAAGTAAAACCTTTTAAAAAATTGCATAAGAGACTATTCTTGTTTTTATTATATTATTTATTCATATATTTTAATTGGTGAGTATTTGTGTGTGTGTGTGTGTGTACATTTGCACATAGTATATACACACTTGGTTTGTGCACACCCATGAGGGTGACCGTGAGGGCCGGATTTTGACTACCATCTTCCTCAGTTGCTTTTCACATTAGTATATCATTATCACCATCATCACATCATCATCATCATCATCATCATCACCACCACCACCACCATCTTCAGTGAATATGAAACTTGGTGTTTGAGCTAGACTAGCTAGCCAGATTGTTCCCTGGATTCACCTATCTTCCAAGTACTGATCAAGCTCAGGTTTTCATGTTTGTGAGGCAAGTGCTTTGTGCTCTGAGAAATCTCCCCAACAGAGTAGTTACTTCTTATTTGTCTCAGGGTCACATTTCATTGCTTTCAGTAGATTAGTAGACCATGGCTCATTGAACAGACCTAAATATCTTCAAATCACAGGCCCTCAAAAGATTCTGAGTCAACTGATTTGGATTATATCCCTTGAGAATTTTCATGTCTCTCTCAGAGACTCTGGAGGAATCCATAAGCCCTATAGCCTCAGAATATGGCTATCTTAGGAATAGAGATTAGATAAACAAGAAATGTACAAAATCAAGCTAGCCTGACATGGAGTATCACCTGAGAGGAAAGACACATCTTAGTTGTAACTGCTTGCATCCGCTTATTGTACTGATTTGACTGAACTAGAGGCTGTTCTTGAGCAGCAGGCTGAGTAATCTCTACTCCTGATTTGCCCCATATCTTACCTACAAAGAACAGATTAACTATAGTTTGGGAATGAAGTGACAAGTGTGACATTTTGGTTATAACCTTTGAACACTTTTCAAGCATCTGGAGAACTGTCTTGACTTGTAAAGGACCCAAAGAATATGTTGGAGAGACTGAATTTAGATTCCCAGAATCCATGTGAAATACAAGACATGATGGCATACATCTGCAATACCAGTGCTGGGAATCAGAGATAGGTGAATCCTTGAAACTCATTGGCTGACCACCCTAGCCAAATCAGTGAATGCAGTTCAGTAAGATAATGCCTCAAAAAACTAAGCTGGAGTATGACCAAAGAGACAGTGTTGACCTTTGACTACACACACACACACACACACACACACACACACACACATGCCTGTGCACACACAAACACAAGAGAGAGATAGAGAGAGGGATAGATGATAGGTAGGTAGATGATATATATATATATACATATATATATGTATATATGTGTGTATATAATATATGATGATGCATAATATATATTATGATAGATAGAGATGGTAGATGATAGATGAATGAATGATGGATAGATAGATAGATAGATAGATAGATAGAATGATCTCTTAATGCCAGTAGGGTATATTGAACTTTTATTTCCCTTCAAATCTTCTTGCTTGCCTAGATCTTTCATTTCTTGGATCGGTGAGGCTAAGCTGCAGATGCTAATGATTAGCAAGGGGCAACAACATTGTGGGTAGGAAAAGAAACTTCAAAAAAGGGTGAAGCAGGAAGCCTGGCAATATGACAGGCTACTACTGTCCTTATCCAAAGCTCAATACAGTTTGGTGCACAGTTGGGAGCTAATGCATATGTATGACTCACTGTGAGCCTAATGTTAAACACAGTCCTCATCATCCAGCATTGGTAGGAAAATCAAACTAACTAGAAATTGAAATCTTTTCTAAATCATGATGGGAGACAAAAATACATGCTTGGCTATATCTAGGAATATGCCATGGAAGGATTAGAAATTTAGTTGCAATAAGAACTGAGCTCACCAGTTTAGAAACTATTCTAACACAAAAGATCACATTTTCTGTAAGTTTTCAGAATAGATCAATAATTAGGAATAATGCTGTTATGATATTTGCTACTATATTATAAATAATTCATATTACCAATAGTAAATTTTTTAAAAAGTAATTTATCATTTACCACATATAATAATTTCTAAATCAAAATAAGAATTTACATATAGTTAACAAACCAGAACCTCTTCAAATTAGAATATTTTTAGTAAAAGTAATATAGAGTGTTGATCACAATAGTATTTTCACAACTATATGCTATTTTTATTATTTACTTATCCATTGGTCCCTATATTCATTCAAAACATGTATCACTTTTGGGTATCCAAAAGAAATGTGTATGATTAAAAAAATGCTTCTGGTCTGTCTTCAAGGCAACAGGCAAAAAAATAAATAAAAAATTATATATGCATATATAATTTGTATATAAATATTCATATATACGTATATATACACACATATATATATTTAGTAAAATATGTTTAACTGTGTAGAAGAAAGGAATAAATGCAATGAGATGATAAATAAGAAGATCTACTTTGTTTCCAGTGTTCTGAGTAAACACTCTAAGAAATGACATTTAAACTGAGTTTGGAACCATGCAGGGACAACTATGGTGAAGAAAAGGAAGGATGTCCTTTTATGTAGGAAGAAGGTGACATGTGCTGTGAGGTAGAAATACTTCACAAAATAAATGTGTATTTATATATGCACATACACATTCAGATACACACACTCACACTGGTAATTTACAATCTAATAAACAACTCAACAGTCATGTTGGTGTTTGGCTCACTCACAGAGTCTCTGCAAAAGGAATGAGCCAGTTGATTGCCAGGAACAACTTCCAAAACAAGAGCCATGAAACACTGATTTCTGGCAAACATATCTCAGCTTTCTTCTTAAAAAAAAAAAAAAAAAAAAGATGTAGATTCATTTCTGAACATTTCTCTAGAGTATACCCTTGTGCTTGCACCAGCTAGCCTGCACCCAGGATAGGCAACATTCCCCATATGCTTTTGTCCTTCTGGAAGGTAGCATGGTGGAACAGGCTTAGCTCAGGGGCCTACCAAATTGTGTCAGTACAACGGCAGGGGGTGAAGGCTTTGCTCTCACTGGAGAAAGTGAGCAATCTGTTTATTTTGAGATTTGGAATCATGGCTTAGAGAAGAGATAGGCTAACAGTGAGCTAAGCAAGCACATCCCCTTTCTGCATGTTTCTGACTTTTTGGATTTAATGGCACACTAGAGAGTTATTTTGTTGCTTAACCTGTTGTATATTTTTCCACTGATATTTTCTAAGTTTGAAAGCTAGGCTACTTTCTCATATTGGGAAACTCATCTCTCTAATAATACCAAAAGCTACCCATCAGAATATAAGGATGGCGTTTCTGTTACCAAAACAGTCAACAGGCAATACTAAAGTCATTTACATTTATCCCAAGTGGCACCATCCTTGGACCATGTCCTTCACTGTGTATTATTTTGTTTGATGGTAAATAAGGTTGTCTTTCCAAACAGTTCTAGTTATTCAGATGCTGAAAACCCATATTTATTCCAAATTGCCAGTGAAAACACCAGCTGCAAAGGTGTTACCTCTCCTTTTCCAGGGCTCCTGTTCCATTTCCTCAAGCCCCTTCCTGCTGAATTTTATTTAGTTTTGTGCTCTTAAACATGGCTAACTAGGTTATTTCTAGTGGGGATTAACTGAGATTATTTCTAAACATGCCAGTGTTTCTTCTTTTAGTGGGCCCAGAAGGTGGCTACTGCTCTTTAATACTGGGACAGATATAATTACAAGAGTTCCTTTGGTTGTCCAGAAATCACTTTCCTATGCCAGAACCCTGAACCCAGTGGGACCTGGAAGCCAATACTATGCTTTTCTCTCCCACATGTACAGTCCTTGAAAAAAATCCTCATTGGGCAATGTAACGAGTACGGGTTTTTCTGCCTGCCGCTTGGTTTTGTCCTGCCGCTGCGCCGCCAGCCCCAAATAACACACAGAGACTCTGTATTTGATATTATCCTGTTGGCCAGTTACTAGTTTCTTATCGGCTAGCTTTATCTTAATTATTAACCCATTTCTGCTGATCTATGTATTTCTCTTACCGGGGAGCAAGCGACATACTGCTTTCTTCAGACTCTCCATCTTGACTCCTCCCTACTACTTCCTATTTCCTCCTTGTCTCCTAGTCCCTCCTATCTTCCTTTCCTATTGGCCAACAGTGCTTTATTATTAACCAGTATGAGAAACATACAGAATGACCTCTCCCATCAGGGCAAGGCTTTTTGTATAAATTTTCACATCTTAGCAAATGATAGAGCTGGCTTGTACTGAGCAAAGCTGGACTGTCTTTGACTTAAAGCAAGTAAGCCTTAAGTAAAATTGAATACATTAACTCACTGTGTAGTCTCTGGTTAACAAGTGAATGTGCCTGAAAAATGGAGTAGATAACTGTAGCTGAATGAGTTTATACTTGTAGGGCCCATGAATCAGTGGGACTGGGCTGCCCAGGGACCAGTTGAAGTAGGTGTCTCAAGTCCTGATTATTCAACCAGAAACTATTAGCTCTCTAGGTGACTCTGCACACTAAACTTTGAAACTTACTAACATCTGAATTGTCATAGCTCTGGAATTCTCACCAACTACCTAGTAGAAAAACCCTTCTTGGAAGATGAGCTCCTGACCTGTGTGGAATATTGCAGAGATACACAGGAGGGTCTACTAGGCAGTGAGTAGATGGGTAGGGTGATAAGAGAGATGTTCTTATAATAGGTCATTGTAATTGCTGAGAATGTGTGTTACCCTTTAGATGTGTTGAGAGACAAATGAAAGCTTTAGAACTAGTGACTTAAGGCAAAAGTTTCAAGAGGGCTCTGAAGGCAAAGAGAGAATATAGGACATTATTTCAATATTGGCAGTTGCTCAGGACCAGGCTTTTTCTCCATTTAGCAGGAGATAAGGTAAGCCATAGACTGGTGGCAGAGGAGTCTTCCTCCCTGGCCAAGCCTAAAGGTTTATTTTAATTATTGTTACAGATTACAGATAGTTATGAACCTCCTGCATACATGGCATACTAAGAACCACACTGCAAGTCTTTGCATGAAGATAGCTCTTAGTCCCTGAGCCATTTTTCCAGCCTCTCCAAGGCTAAGTTTAATTGCTAAAATGTGAGATTTCCATCATCTCTCCATACCTAGAATATGGTTGTGGAACACTTCGTGGTTCATGAAGGATGAAAATCAGGAAATAGTGACAATTTTCAAAAGCTTCTGGTCCTCACCCTTGTGCCTAAAACAAGTGCTTAAATGCACCATTGACATATCTGCATTAATTGCAAGTAGGCATGCACATTTCATTTTTAGGAAATAAACCAACAGTTGAGAGTGTTTCAAAAGAGATGTTTTGCTTGAAAGCCTTATCATCTGATTGCAGAACAAGGCAGGCTAAGGACTAGGGAAGAATGTAGCCTTCTGTTCCAGAATCTCCATCACATGATAGACTACATCAGCTGCCCAAGGAACTCCTGCCACCAGCTGCATGTCAGGAGTTTGTCCTTTTGAGACTCAGCCAAAACTGGAAGGCATTCTATCACCTCATTGTGTTGCTGAACAGTCTTTACTTCTAGGTAAAACTACACTTTTTCCTTGAAGTTTTATTTGCTTTTATTGTTGTATGCACGCGCACGTGTGTGTGTGTGTGTGCGCGCACGCGTTTGTGTGTGTGTGTGTGTGTGTGAGAGAGTGTGTGTGGGGGTGCATGTGCGTGCACTTTATGTGCTAGTTTACATAGAGGGGAAATCTTCAGGAGTCCATCTCTCTTTCCATCATGCAGAATCCAGGAACTGAACTTAGCACATGAAGCTTGGCAGCAAGTGACTTAATTCACTGAGACATCTTACATCTTGTTTGTCTTACCTTGAAGTTTTAAAATTTTTGTTTCCTCCTTTTGAACTAGAAAGGCTATAATTAAAAAAGAAAAAGAAGAAAAAGGGCAACTATTTCTTTTCCTCTATGCTTAATAGTTGTCTCTACTGGCCTAGCGAATTCTAGCATTGCCCTGTCAGATTCTGATTTCTCTTTGAGTGAAACTATTAAAGCTGAGGAGAGTAAAGTGAAAAGGGAGGTTATTTATTGTGAGAAATAATGTCTCATGGAAGGAACTTAGGTGAAGGGTAAGTGTGAGGGGCTGTCTTCAGTAAAGGCCCATTTTCTGTTGGGCAATGATTTCAACTTAACCCTAGAAGGGCTATGGCACTGAAATTGTAAAGCCTGGCATCAGTACCATAGATTTCCTTCCTGGCATCTGCTCTTAGCAACTTGGACAATTTAAGTCTCTAGTGCCATCTGTAAAACAGTAATGTATGTGTCATGCACATGGCTGCACAAAAGTACAAGTGTAATATATGTTATATTCAGGTCAATGAAATCCATATCTTTGTTCCCCACCCAAATTTTACTTCATTTTATTTTACTCCTTTTATTGCTCATTTAATAAATAGGTTTCTGACACATGATCTTATATAGTTCATGATAGTTGAAGATGATCTTGAAACTTCATCCTGCTGCCTCCACCTCTGAATACTGGAGTTGCAGATGGGCAGATGGGCATGAGACCTATGCTCAATTTCATGCAATGCTCAGGGACATCTCAGGATTGTCATGCCAGGCAAACACACTACCAATGTAATTATTTCACCAACCCTCCAAATGTCAAATGCATATGCTTTAATTTCACATCTGTTTAAAGCTATTTCCTCAGAATTAAAGGTCCTTTTGAAGGAAGAAGGAAAATTCCGAGGAGACACAGAAACCTCAGGAAGTTAGCAGAGTCATTTGGCCTTCCTCAAGGTTATAGAATAGGAAGAGTTGCTTGGGGAAGGCTCTTTTTTCCAGCCAAGCTGCTTGAATTTGAGCACAGAGCTCTAAAGATACAGATTTTGTGACTCTTGACCCAGTCTGGTATAGGGGCTTTCTGTGATGTAGCTGTCTTTGAGTTACTCACATACCTGTAATATTGTAAGCTCCTTGGTTTACTGAGTTATATCAGAGTGGAAGCATTTTTGGGGGGATGTCTATTATTGTCTATGATGGGTGGAGAGGTATTTGTTCATGGTTCCTCAAGAAATGTCACAGCATAGTCATAGGAAGGAAACCTTTGAAAGGTGATTGTGTCATGAATACATAGCCTCAATAATGAGATTAATGTCCTTGAAGGGACTCAGGAATGATCTTCTCCTTTCCCACCATATAAGGATATAGTGAAAAGACATCATCTATAAAATAGAAGATGGATCCTCAGTAGATAATGCTAGTGCTTCAGTATGAAAGCTTCCACCTTATAGAATTATGAAAAATATTGCTATGAATTACTTAGCCTATAGCATTTTGTTATAGCACCTCAAATTCACTAAGTCATCAGATCATCATAATTTGTTCTCTCCTTTCCTTTCCCATCAGCACAACCTGGTTTTGCAGTAATCGAGGAACTTATGTAGTATTCCCTGTCAAATGGCAGGGTAGCAGAATTCCTTTCTACTGGCTAACCATCTACTGAGGCTTTTTTGCTTCTCAGAATCCTTGAGAATGAACTCAAGAATTCCTCATACCACATCCATCTCTTTGCTTTTCTCTGCTTGCATTTGCCCATCCGAGAAAGTGAAAGATGAGAGCCTAAATTGGGTGCTTTTGAAACATCTCCAAGGTTCTGAGCACATTCCTGTGGGTAGCACACACTGTGAGACCATAAGGCAGGTATCATAAATATGAGAATGGATTTCACACATATGAAATCTTAGTTTTATTTATTAGAGTATTTGTTAGATTATGCTATGAAATATTGGCAAAAATTAAATTGGATTACAGAAGCACAATCTATATTTATGGAACTTTAACTGAAACCTTCATAACTAAGCATGATTCGTAATAATCATCAGATGCATGATCTAGCTTGTCTTCAGTCTACAAACAATTGAAAAATGGTATCAGTTCTTGGTTTAAATGGCACAGGATGGTCACTTTAAATTAAACAATATTTTATTTCCAATTCTTCTACCAATTTGACTATATTCACATACTCATTTTTTTAAACTGTGGTTAAAAAATACTGCTCTGCAACAAAGAGGGAGGCAATGTTGTCTGGGCAAAAGCCCAATAACTTTGGGATTAGAAAGAACTAGGTTCAAATTAGAATTCTGTCACTGCTGATCTATAAGAAATTAACAGATCATTTTCTTTGGTAAATACTGAAAAAAGATATTTAATGAAGTTCCATACATCAGGGTTAAGGGTAAAGCAGCTTCCTTTGACAGGTTATGTTCAACCTTTTCTTTTTTTTAGGTTTAATGCTATCCAGTGCCTATTTAATAGACCAAAAATTTCTAAATATTTATGTTCCTGGCCATGATGCTTAGAGCCTGCATTTGGGGCCATGATCCCCAGAATATCTCTGTTCCTATGGCCTAGCAGTACTGAGGCCTTCTGTCTAGTATATGAACTGGTTAATAAGGACCTGTTAGGGAGATTTCTGGACAGGTGTGGAGTGGGGCAAATGATTTGAGACAAATATACTTATTTCTTTCTGGCCTCATCTCATGAAGCTCATACTACGAAATCAGAGCTCACCAATAAACATTACAACTGTTTTGTCCTTTTCTGTACATCTCTGAAGTGGTAGCAGCCATAGACATATTGTAGACTGAACACCATCCCTAGAGACAAGAACCTTCTGAAAATTTTCCCTGGCCCTGAATATTCACGCTCCATCTTTGCTGGCTTAGGTCATTGGCTCCTCTGAGACTCATCTATTACAGCATTGCTAGAGTACCTAATCCTTGTTTTAGAACACAGTGTCTCCAAGGAAAAGGATGTTTTCAGTGCCAACTTATTACTCAAATACTGTATTAGTTGCACAAGTCTCAACTCCCATTTCCCTCTGTAAGCTGAAGATAGTAACAGCAAACACTGGATTTTCATGAGCATTAAAAGAGCTCTGTGAGGGAGGGGTAGCTAGTAGATTTTTTTTCTTGGCTTGTCTAACTTTATTCCGGGGCATGGTTTTTCTGTGGCCTCTTTTAGAGCTCATGCTTTCCTCTCATTCATATCACTGTTATTTAGTGAAATTAGAGACTGTCCTCTGTGGCCCTTGAGTATCTCCGAGAAATTCACCTTCCTTCCAATATTTCAGGCCCTTATCCACCTATGTTCACAGCAATTACTCTCACTCCCTACAATCAAGTTTTATGGGTTTCACTGGTTCAACAGCTTAACTATGACCTTTGTTTCCTTTCTAGAATGTGTTCAAAGGACACACCTCCAATCTCATTACCAAACTTCCTCTCTCAGGAATTCCCCTTTCTGATTACACATTTCTGAGTTCTCTCCCTTTGCCAATACCTCATCCCTCCAATGAGCATGGCCTTTTCCTACTGTGTACTTCTCAGTGTTTGGTAACTCCTAGTTTTCTATTCCTCTAGACTAGACTCATCAGGCTTTTCTTCTGCTAGTTTAAACATAAAATTATGACAATAACAAAAATTAACATTATCTCGATCACGATGTTCTCCTTCAGTTATCAAATATACTGAAGGGTAAAACTGTCTATCTCAACTTCCTTTCCTGCACTTTCATATCCACTTAGATGATTTTCTTTACTTAGCTTAGTCACTCACTTAGTCCATATTTTATCAAGTTGAAGGCAATATCAATAATAAAGTGCACCATTAGTACATTATGCATCTCGTAAAATGGAAATTAAATAGTAAAATGCCATCAACTACAAGATGTGTTCTGGTTCTGGAGTTGTTAAAATATGAAAATATATGCAGTTTATGATATACAGAGTAAGATATTTTTTAAATGATTTCAAAGATTCTTCCTAATCTTTTCTTCTTTTAGATATTACATTTCTTGAAATAGACTGAGCTGTCAAGCTGTGTCTACCTAAACCCTAAATATCCCTTATTCCTCTGAAATTTGGCCAAATGAAACTGCTCTCTTAAAAAAAATCACAAGTTGTAACTGCTGAATCTGAGGCCATGCTATATGTGCTGCAATTCAAGCCACAGCACTGGATGCTGCCTCTCTGTATCTTTTCTTCTTGGGCTTCTTTCCATCATTCAGAGACAGACTCAAGCCTTCCAGTCCTGCATCACAGTTTAGTTCACCTGTCTTGTATTTCAGACTGTGTTATCTCTACTTACCTGTTTTTGTCCACCTGCTATCCATGCTGTCTATCTGGATTTCTTCTTCTGTTTGAAGTCCCCCATTTCAGGCTTTTATTCCTAGTGGATTACTATCATTCATTCAACAGCTCCCCTGAAAACTGCCTGATAGCAGAGATGGCACTAAATTCAGCCATGAGATCCCTCCTGTCATTTTTTTCTGACCTTCTTGTGACATTTGGCTAAAAGATTCTCATTCATGATGTTTTGTATGTTTTTCATATCTTTAGAGTATATATTCTGTTACCCTTGTTCCTCCTCAGTTTCTGACATCCCAGTGCTCAGGGGCTTAAACTCACTGTCTGCTTTGCTTTGTCTATCCCTATTGCATGACAGAACATGCACTTCTCATTGAAAGTCTTCCTAGTCAGAACTCCAGCCGTTCTCCTTGGACCTAAGACTCATATGCTTCACTTGTTCCATATTAAAATAAAATACAGTAGATGCAGAATCCAGTGGAGTCTTTTCACTTAAAAGCTCCTAATTCTGGGTTGTCACAGACATTGCCCAGTATGAAAGAGCCTTACCCAGTCTTCCTGGTCCACATTGTCTTATTATCAACTTACTCTTAATAGAACATCTAGAACAACCCTGTTGAAATATATGTAGAGTCAAAGCATGACACTACCACTAAAATGGCTTCTCATTTCATTTACAGCATCCCAGTATCTGTTCCCACTATTCAGGCATGGTCTCCTACATGTCTCCTTCACTCCTTGCCATATAACAGTTTCCTGAGATTCAAACTTTCCATCCTGCAGAGAAGTTCCTTAAGGAAAAGGGTAAGCAACTCAAATAGCTTCAGGAAGTCCCTGAAAGTGAATGGATTCCCTGGGCCCTACCCTGCCAGAGTCAGAGTAAGCTTTAAAAACTGCAGGGAAAACTCAGAGAAGACAAATTGCAAAGAAGATGCTATGCTCAGACCAGCTGTCTAGAAGAAGTAGTAACCAACTAGTCTGCCTGGAAGAGATCCAGGTTCCCAGCTTTTGTGAACTATCAATTTTACTGGGGTAGACTTTGATGATGCAGATTTCTTTGAGTCATTTTTGCCCCTTTAGGTAACCACTCATCCATGCTCTTGTGTTTAACCCCAACAAATTCATTGGTTCATCAAGTTGGACTTTTGTGAGATCCATAATTTGGTCTGTTGTGGGATCCCTGTCAGGGGTGACTTGGACATGTGTTGTGTCTCCCTGGGAATTGCTTTATTACACATGTTCTCTCTACTCAGTTACCCCAGATTCTCAACTCTCAGTGAAGTAAAGAATATGCCATTTCAAGGTCTTTCTAAATATGCAAGTCCTTCGTAGAAATATTCATCAGTTATACTTCCTCATGACTCACTCCTTCACACCTGTGTACTTTCTTTTCAGGCATAATTTTGTGAACACTTCCTTCATTGCTTTGCAACTATTGTAACCCATATTGTCATTTAATCAACTACATATTTCTTAAGATACTTTCACCATTTAGATTTTAAACTGCAAAAGACAATGACTTTGTGTAGATTGGTTATTTATTAACAGCACTCACAAGGGTGCCAAGAACATAGAGGGTGTTAATAGACTTCCTTAAAAATGTTAAAATAGTCAATTTTATTTTTCTGCATAGCCTTTTTTTCTTGAACAAGATATCATCTACTAACTTGCCCTATATTCTAAATTTGTATTTCTTGTTTTAAACAAATGCTTGAGAACATCTCAAACACAATCTTCTTTTGCTTTTCCTTACTAGAATTTTTTTAAAAAAAAATTATGCTCAATCTACCTTTCATCTTGGAATCCTTTTGTTTCACCATGTGTTGTCTATCTAGATACTCTAAGAATGCCCATTGTTAAGAAGACCAGAAGTTAATGCATATCATTGTCTTATAGTTATTGAGGAATGGTAAAAAATTTAAAAGTGAAATGTAAGATGGAAATTGGTACCTGTCACTTGTAGTGAGATAATCCTTCTGTAGCACTGACCGCGCCCATTGGGGGGTGGAGCGATGGGCGGAGGTGACCTGAGGAAGGAGGTCGGATGGGGCCAGGAAGGCGCTCTCTCTTTCTGGTGTGACTCGGACAGGAGAGGATTGGGTTGAATTTCCTGGTGTTCATCTGTCTAGGTTGTAAGTTATTTCTCCCTGAATAAACATCTATTCGGCCTATTTGTTTATCCTGATCCTTATTTACTGCAATAGTCACTCTTTATCATTCTATAGCTATGTAACCTTGTGGACTTGGTCAGGATCACATAACAGTTTATAACACTTCCTAATTTTACTCTGCAAAATATAGCCTATTGCTCAGGACTGTGTCAAATCACACTCTGTAAAATCAGAATCTCTAAAGAAAGCAATGAGATTGCTAACTATCTTATATGCCATCTTAGAGCCTTCATCTAGTAGCTGATGGAAACAGAGCCAAACATCAACAGCTAAACACTGAGCCAAACTCTTGTAATTGAGTTGCAGTGAGGGAGGAGTGATGAGCAAAAGAGTCAAGACCATGCTGAAGAAACCCAGAGAAACAGCTGACCTGAACAAGAGGGAGCTCATGGACCCCAGTCTGATGGCTGGGAAACCCAGCATAGGACTGACTGACCCAGACTCTCTGAACATGAGTGTTAGTTAGGAGGACTGGGCAGTCTATGGAGTCTCTTGTAGTGGGTCAGTATTTATCCTTAGTATACAAATGAACTTTGTGAGTCCATTCCACATAAAGGGATACTATATCAACCTAGACACATGGGGGAGGGCCTAGGCCCTGCTCCAAATGACAGACTTTGAAGTTTCCATATGGAAGGCCTCACCCTCCCTGGGGGCACAGGAAAGGAGAGGAGGGGAGGGTGAAGGAACTGGGATTGGCATGTACAACAAGCTTGTTTCAAATTTAAATAAAAAATTATCATGTTAACTACACCCACAAAAACATAAGCAATAGATAATCCCACTTTACCAACAGCCAAAAGAAAAATGGGGGGAAATCTATGAAAAAAACCACCACCAACAACAAATACAAACCAGAGTTAACAATCAATTGTCATTAATACCCCTCAATATTAATGATCTTAACTTGCCTATAAAAAGACACGGCTAGCAGGATGGATATGAAGACAGAGTCAATCCTTCTGCTGCATACAAGAAACACACCTCAATTTTAAAGACAGATATTATCTGTTAAGGGTTGGGAAAAGATTTTCCAATCAAAGGGACCCAAGAAACAAGCAGGTGTAGTAATCTTAATATCTAACAAATTAAACTTTAAGCTAAAATCAATTAAAATCTATCAAAAGAGATAAAGAAGGTCATTTCTTATTCATCACAGGAGAAACCCATCAAGATGAAGTCTCAATGGGGAAAAAAAAAAAAGAAAAGAAAGAAAGGAATAAAGGAAGGAAGAACTAAGAGTGCATCAAAGAATGAACAGTTGAAACAATGAGGATGACAACATTTAATTATATCTTTGTATATGTTACCAGGATAAAATTACTTTAATTTTAGCTATTGCTAACACTTGGGTATCCTAGTATAGTGTTTGATTTTATGTATCTACTTTTCCAAATATGTGGATACATTATTCTGGAGGCATTCATTCATGTTAATGTGTGTGAGGGGATTAACATTAGCAAAGAACTTCAGGCAGAAGGATTAAGTTAGATTGTGTTGCCTAGTATGAATGACTCACATCAGTCCAACCCATTAAAGGCCTGAATAAAACAATATAACAATCTGTCTCAAGTAAGAGAAACTCCAATTATGTGATGATTATTTGACCCAGAGCACTGGTTATTTTCTGCTTTTGGACTCAAACTGAAACATCTGTTCTTCTTGAGACTGAGGTCCTTGGACAAAAACTTAAATTATCAGTGACTCTTATTCTAAGGCCCTTAATTTTGGACTAGGATAAAACTATTGGCTGTTTCTGCTTTCCTCCTGGCTGACTTCAGCTTTTGGAACCGCTGAGCTTTCAGAATTGCATGAGACTATTTTGTACAAAATCTGTTTGCTTATCTCTCTGGGTCTACTTCTCTGAAAAACCCTGATGAATTCACATCATCTCAGTTGTGAAGTGTTTAGAAATAGGAAGTTTGTGAAGTTTATCGCCACAGCCTCGAGGCCTGGCACAATATTTGAAAACATTTCAGTGCACCCATAGCCTAGTGTAAGCAATAGCTAAGCTTGCAGTTTATTGAGTTTATTACCTTGATTCAAAGATTGACCCTGTTACTTTTAAGTTGTGTGATTTTGATTTTCTTTTCATGACAATTTATTTAATGGTCCTGTGTCTTTGGTTCTTGTTTGAAGAAAAAAGGACAAATAATCACTGCTTCATGGAACGGTTATAAATAACACAATGATAAATGCTCATAAGGACTTGGAAGAGTGTAGTACTCATGTGAACATATCAGTGACATCAACAACAGTCATTATGGGGGATGCACTGAGTAGGATAGGAATGTATAATACTGTAGTGGTGTGGTGCAGCATTGTGTGTCTGTCCCTTACTCCCTAGAAGACTTTAGTTGAGGAACTAGCCTATGCTTAAATAGTTCAGTATTTTCCATAGGACTTATATTAAGAAGCAAATGCTCATGAAATAATACATATACACAAATGAGTTAGTGACTACTTTAAGCCTCCTTTTGCTTTTACAGTGGAACTCTGCACCTTTTGCCAATCCTGCAATAACTAAAAAGAGTTTTCCAAGAATACTCTTAGACACTTGACTGTGACTGCAACATTTTTATCTTTGTATTTATTAATTCTTTGTGTCTTTCACATCATGCATCTTGATCCCATTCATCTACTCATCCTTTCACATCTTCCCTCTGCCCTTGCAACCTGCTACACAATATAAAATAAGATAAAAATTGAGGGAAAATGAAAAAAAAAGAAAGAAAAATCTCATCATGGAAGTTGTTTTGTGACTTAGTGAGTCACATAATTTACCCTTTTATCCATATATGTCTACTTGCAGTGCCCATTGCAAAATCACTGGTCTGGTTTGAGGCCTCCGGTTTTTGCTACCTTGTCAATATTAGACCCTCACTAGGATTCCTTTTAGATATCCTGTTGTTTTCCTGTGTCATGGAGATCCTGCAGCTTCGGGTCTGATCCAGCAGATCACCGATGGAGTGTTTGCTTGGGTGGGCTAACCTATAATCCTAGCTCTGGGTCTGGGTAGTTGCAAGGTTGGTCATCCCACCAGTATGCCCCCATCCTCAAAACCATGGTGAGCTCTCTGGCATTGTTTTGGCTAGTTCACCCTTTGCAATGATGAGCGATGTATGGGGTTAGTTCTGCTTCTGTGCACTCAGGGTCTGCTCTTCTACAACGACAGAGCCAGTTTTACTGTGTGGCTCGGGTAAAGCCCAGGGGACTGCAACCTTTTAAAATGCTTTTCAGTGTAACAATTTTATCAAATGTTCAGATGTTACAGAATAGAACATACCCAGAGAAAACATAATCTCCCTTGGAAAAGATATTCTGCTCGTGGTTACTTTTAACTGCTTTAGAAATTCTTATTTCTTTCAGCTTACCCACTCTGGATATAAAATAGGTTGGGACATGAGAATTTTAAGTGATGGGCAGCTAGCAGCATGCATCAGCTGCCATGATCACAGGACTCCTTTCTTGAGGTGGCTATCTGTGTTCTCAATGCAAATGTCACAGGGCTCATATGCTCTTCTGTAGGCAGCCTTTAGTGCTTTTCATGGCTTCTGTGAGATGACTCATCTAGGCTTTCAAAGGCCAAGTCAGTGGAACTCCTAAATGTTCATGAGATCTGTCACTAGAGTAAACAAGGTACACCTCTAAATTTTTAGTACAATTTCAAAGCAACTTAGGGAGAAGGGATCTTTGAGAGCCATGTAATTGTGCCTTAGTCACTGGGCTGTCCCATCCTCAGTCCAAGTCCTTAAGTGGTGAGGATAATAGGAACAGTGAACTGGTTTCCTCATGACTCTCACTGTGATTTATTGATCCAAATGAAGAGAAATGATCAACATGACAACCATTTCTTTTAAAGCATACTTCAAAAGACTATACAAAATTGAAAGTGTTACCCTAAAGCATGCATAGCACAGTATTTTTCTAGTGCATAAAGCAATGTGGTTAGGTATTCAAGTGTCTCTTGCCCTTTTAATTGCACAAGCTAGTTAAGGTAGTACTCTTCCTTTTCCAGTTGGAAATCTGGTTTTCCATGTCTATGCCTTCCCTTCCCACTCTAACAGCTGGGAAGATCATAAATTTAAATTTGTAAGTGGTCTTATATAATATTTCCAGAGAAACAAACCTCCATGAGAAGTGGAGGTTCATTCAACATTTCCTCTGATGTATGTCAGGATCAGAGCTGTAGTGGTTCAAGGACCTCGGAAAGTAAGGAGAAAATGGAATTCAGCCAAGATGGGAATTGAACGGATTATGGTCACTGTCTATTTGGTCTCGTGTGCTCTCAGGTGAGAAGGATCTTTCCAAATTGCTCGGGGCTCTCCTGATCTAGTATTGACTAGTAATTGAGTATAGATTTTCTAGAATTAAAGTAAACAATATGAATTTCAGTAGCTGAGGGTAAAGGAACAAACTTAGGATGTCTCCTAAGAAATATCTGTAACTCATCATTAATTCTATTACATTCTATTAGATTTGTATGTCTCCATGTATACATACATACATACATATACATCTATCTATCTATATCTACACACACACACACACACACACACACACACACACACACACACACATATATATATATACACATGGCTCTATAGATGCAAATTCACAAATGTATAATGTGAGTTTATCCTCATAAAAATTTAAACTATTTTATAATATGAATGTTTTCTAGAACAATTAGGAAAGTAAAAATAATCAAGTATGTCATGGATTTGCTCAACTATTCCTTGAAGCATTCACCCCCAGTTCCCTCATCAATATTTATTACTATTACTAAGCACTATTTCTCACCTTTCCTGCTGCAGGCTTCTTGTCTGCTTTTCCCAGGTGTCTAATAATTCATCAGACATTCATGGCAATGACAGATACAGCTGCAATGAAGTTGTAGGGAGAAGAATAGCTTTATCTTGGCAAGAAGAATGCTAATAAGTCTGCAGTCACAGGAACTCCATTTATGGGATATGAACTGATCTATCCTTGACTTTTCTCTGTATTCCCTACTGTGTTCCAAGGTCTCAGCCTTTTCTTCTATCCTTTCTTACATATTAGCCTTGCAGTGAGTCACATTTCACAGTGTAATCATCTCTCTAACTTTTATTCTGGAAGCACTGGCTTGTCTCTGCAGATGACAACGGGCAATTCAGTCTTATTCCATCCTTGACAGACAATTTAATTTGCTTTACCAAAATCCCTTTGTTTTACCTCTAACTCTTCCTAGATAACCTCTTCAGCAATAATTACATCTTCATGGTTCGCAGACACACTTTGTTCCTATCACAAAGACCGTGTTAAAATATGTAGGTTAGGGAGATTCTTTTTCTCCCTTTGAAGGTCATGTTAAACTCCTTCACTGGAACTGTAGACAGCACAAATGAAATAATTAGTAGAATGTCATCACTGATGAACAGAAACACAATAACCTTAGAAACAGACAAACATTGTCTCAAAGGTATCTTTTGCAAAGCCCCCAAATCAGCTTTAATATAATATTTGATATAATAGCAGGTTTTATCATGGTAAGTAAAGTTGGAAATGAATTACCTTTGCACAATATTGAGAAACTTCGACTTGAGTGTGTGTGTGTGTGTGTGTGTGTGTGTGTGTCCACGTGCACGTGTTCTGCATATGTGTGTATGAGTCTGAAGTATGGTCTTCTCAGGTAGCAAAAGATTAAAGCTGTTAGATTTAGGAGTCTAATCTAGTGAACTTTGATCTTCCTTTGGTCTCTGCTGGAAGCATGTCTTTGTATAAGTGACTTCAGTACTCTACATTTTAGGACCCAAATGAAGGCAGTAAGAGTCAATTCTAGAAGGTTAACATAAAGCTGACATGAACATGTATGCTAAAAAGTTTCAGAATATAAATTTGCACAGTAAATAATAACACATTTTTAGCAGATTTTAATAAAATATCCTATTATAAAATTTATTTTTTTACCAAGAATTTTTAGGTTCAGATATAGTTTATGTCTGTCTAAATTTCCTACTATGGGAAGATCTCAGACACTGGATTAAAATAAAACTGAATGAAACCAGTATTTCTTCAATACCAAGAATGTCTGAGTCACATGTCCCTCACAGCAGAACATTCACAGCAAACATCCCTGCAGATAAGAAATGAGGAAAACAAGATAAAGCAGCTTCTCTGAGATCACATGGCTTCTAACAATCAGATTCACAGGCCTGCCTCTGACAGTAAAATTGTTATCAAGTGGCCTTTGGTACAGAATGACTGAATAAAGAAATGTTTACAGACTTGTCATTCTTTGGACAGCCCCTGGCTTTCCTCTCTCATGTTTATTTTCCAAACCTTCCATCAAGTTAAAACTTTAGTAAACATCCAGTTTAATTTTTTTTTCTTAAGGGTCACAGTTTAGGAACTGCAGGTATTCAGATAGCCAAATCTCACTAATTCAGAGTCCTTCTGGGAATCCTCAAGCAGTCAGGCATTTGCCTATATTCATATTTCTTCTTTGGTTAATATTCTAACATATTACTGATTATCTGTGTGTATTTGTGTACCTTCCAATGCATCGGTGTGGAGGTCAGAGAAAAATCTTGCAGACTTGGTTCTCTCCTTCCACCATGTGCCTCCCAGAGATTGAACGTAGGTCATCAGGCTTGGTGGCAGGAGCCCTTACCCACTGAGTCTTCTCACCAGTCCCTATTTATAAGCAGAATAGTATGCTTTACATTTGGTCACTTTGATTTAAAACCATATATTTATAATCTAACTAGGTGCTCTCTTATATAGGTGGTTGTCTTGGTTTTATCACAGATGGGATTCAGTCACATAGTTGTTCTAGTTTGTGTGACACCTCTGATTGGAAGAAGGGTTTGTTTTAGTGAGGGACTGTGAAGCCTGGCTTCAGGTGTCATTCTTATTGACCAGGGTCTCTGAGTTTCCTAGGATTCCCCCAGAGCAGTATTCTGGTTGGCCAAGAAGCTCTGAGTTTCTGTCTGTGTGAGCCTGCTCTGTGGGGGGATTACAAATACATGCCAACACACCTAGCTTTTTCTATGTTAACCATCTAACAATTATTTCTTAAAATGCTCTCAGTGACTGAAATAATTCTAGCTCCTTAGAGATTTCTCAACCTGAATGAATATTTATATTATTTAGATTTTGAACTGTGTGGGAGAAGACATGAGATCTTTTTGAATTATACATTTGGTTAGTACTTCGGTATAAGGATCATTTAACTAGGAGAAATGGATGTATTGTCTCCAGATCTGTAAGTGGTGCCACAATTCTTAATCAGTTAATTTGATTGGAGAATCCATATCCATAGCCATGGACTGTTTCTCTCCTGCTGAAAAGAATTCTCATGAAGAAACTGGAGCTTTCCCAGGGAGTTCAATTTTATTGTCTTAGATTTCCTGGGCATCATAGAAAGTTTTTCCTCTTTATTGACCAAGAAATCTACTTTTGTACAACCTGAATTCATACACATCAGTATTTTATGGGTTCTCAAACAAGATGTATCTGGTTTTTGTCACAGCTACCTCCTAGGCAGGTGCCATGTTTCTACAGTCTCTGTCTGGGATCAGAACACGAGGGTTTTTTAGTTATCTTTGAGAACAGTTTCTTGCCCACTCCTTAGTCTTGTTTTTTTCTAAATAGTCCTCAAAGTCCAGCTTCCCACTGATTGTTCAGAGGTGAAGACACTACATTGCAGGTTGCATGCATAACATTCAGTGAAGCAGGCAAGTCTCCTGTCTTATTATGATTCCTGTGTTTTTATTACTAGAACTAAAATTGAATATTTTGCTGTACATACCTTCAAGTTGACTAAAATTGAATTTCAAATGATTTCAGTATAATCCAGACAGATACTTCTAGTGAAAATTATTGAGTTTCAGTATTTCAGAAAATTGTAAGAGTATGGTCTTATGATACAAGGGGAAAATCCAGTTGTGCAGTAAGAGTAACTTAGTTTAATAATCAATCTAGAAGTTCTGTGACTAAAAAAAGGCAGACTACCTAGAATTGTTGTTTCAGAACTTTCATCACAGATGAAAAATTCCCATTATTTTTTTATTTTTCAATATAGTAGACATTAGAAAATTAACTTCTAAATTGTATCTGATTGTGATTAACTTAAACATAAGTAGCCATGTAAAATCATTGTTACGGTATTGGTTAATGCAGTTGGATAAAAAAAACTAAGAAGACAGGAAGGTTCTAAATAGGGTCAGAGTTGTATGTTTCCCTTTGCAGTGACCTGTGTAAGATCCTTTCATTTTCCTCATGGGGAGAAAAAAGGAGTAATCAGAGAGTGTTTCTGTTAGGTCTCACTGTGTGCAGGACACTGAACTACATACTGCATGTGTGATCATTATATATGTCACATAACAAACCAAGGAGTAATTGTTCTCAATGAACAGATAGTGAAATTATTCACCAGAAAAGCTGTAAAAGTCACAATGTCAATAATAATATTAAATTGTTTATTATTACTGAGTATTTTGTAACAGACATACTAAAGATTTTACCCTTTCATAAAATTAATCCATTCCATATGTGGATAGGTGCATGCAAATTGTCTAATGATTTAAGTATGGGATCTTAGATCATACCCTAGATAAGTTATAATTCTAATGACATTTTAAACTGTGCACAGTGGTATAAATCTATAAGCTAAGCACCTGAGAGGCTGAAGTAAGAAAATAAAATATTCAAGGTCGCCTTGTACTTTGCAGATGATATTGGCACAAATAACTTGTAAGCTAACAAGCAAACAAATAGGTGACATTTCATGTATACATACATATGCAATTAATTCTAAATAAAAACTGATTTAATATGATTTTATCTATGATATGTAAAATAGTATGTTTTAATGCTACAGTGTGTACAAACTATGTATGCATATATGTGTACATACATATGTTTATGAATGTATACATTACATACTTTTAATTGAACAAAGTATATTTATTTGGAATAACATTTTCTAAAAAAGAGACTATCTTTCTATTAAAAAGTGATAGTAGGTTAAATATCTCATAAGAGATGAAATATTTCATAAACTTTAAGGCATTTATTTTTTTTTATTTAGACACTGAAAATAACTTTAATTTCGAATTCAGCCTTAAGTATTGTATATCTTTTTTTATTTATTTTATATAACCAAGTCCATTTAAATGAAAACAAATATGTATAGACAATATTTGGGAATTTGGGCATCGTTCTTTCCAAACAACTTCCTGCTGGTAAGGGGTGCTGTCATGGGGGATTCTAAGAACATGCAGAAATCCTGGCTGTAGTCTGTAAGGCTGCTTTGTCCAGCTGTTTTGAATGTAAGATCACCTGGTACTCTGTTTCAGGCGGTCGGGCTTGATCAAACTATATTAGTCTGGAAGGAATCCACATCTTTTCATTTTCTGTGGAAACAAAAACAGAAATCCTTTTCCCCAGTAACTTGTCCTTCAACTTAAATTTTGGAGTCAAAGCAATTTTTTTCAATTTAATTTATTATTTTACATGTCGATCCCAGTTCCCTCTCCCTCCCTCTCTCCTTTCCTTTCCTCCCTCCCTCCTTCCCTCCCTTTTACCCTCTCTGCCCTCTCACATGCACTCTAACCACCCTTCCCTCCCATCCCCCCACCGAATTCCATATGTAGGGTAATGCTATCTAGTTGGGGTCATGTAGATCTGACAGGTCATGTGAAGTAGGGACTAGGGCTTCTCTCCTGTCTCTAGATTAAGGCAGTTATCCCACCATGGGGGATGTGTTCGCAAAGTCACAAAGCCAAGGATACATCCTGGCTCCACTTTCTGAGATCACTTAGACTGCTCAATCCTTCTGGCTGAGACCCATATTCAGGTAAGCTGTCTCTACATGTTTCTGCCCCCTGGTCTTGTCCTCTCCATCTGCATCTGGGTTCTACTTCGACACAGTGTTTATGTATGGGTGTTTGCTCCTGTTTCCAACAGGCATTACTTGAGGGCTCCATGGATAAATTAGTTGTTGATCTCACTCTCTGGGAAGGGCATTTATGGTAGCCTTTCCACAGAAGCTCAAATTATTAGTTGGGAGCAGTCTTGTAGTTCTCTCGACCTTTCTTTGTGTTCAATTTTATCTTCACACCAATATTGGCTCCCTCTTTTATGTTCTCTCTCTCACTCTCTCTCTCTCTCTCTCTCTCTCTCTCTCTCTCTCTCTGTCTCTCTGTCTCTCTCTCTTTCTCTCTCTTTCCTGTCTTCTATTCCTAACCAGGCTCAATCTTCCTGGTCCCACATATTTTCCTTTCCTCCCCCTCATTTTCTCCTACTTCTCTCTCCATTCGCTGCCCCCCCCCCCACTTCCCCTAAGCTCTGGGGGACTTGTGCCTTCCTGGATCTGTGAGGGACGTTATATGAATCTCTTAGAATACACCTTGTATCCTAGTTCCTCTGGTGGTATGAATTATAGGCTGGTGATCCTTTGATCTAGGTCTAAAATCCATATATGAGTGAGTACATACTGTGTTCCTCTTTTTGTGACTGGGTTACCTCAGTCAGGATGGTTTCTTCAAGTGCCATCCACTTGCCTGTATATTTCAAGATACCATTACTTTTTTCTGCAGAGTAGTATTTCATTGTGTAGACGTGCCACATCTTCATTAATCATTCTTCAATTGAGTGGCATCTAGGTTGCTTCCAGGTTCTTGCTATTACAAATAGTGCTGCTATGAACATAGTTGAACAGAGGTCTTTGTTGCATGGATGTGAATCCTTTGGGTATATGCCTAAGAGGGGATTGCCGGGTCCTGTGGTAAACTAATTCTCATTTTCCTGAGGAACCGCCATACTGATCTCCAAAATGGCTGTAAGAGTTTGCAATCTCACCAGCAGTGGAGGCGTGTTTCCATTTCTCCACATCCTCTCCAATGTGAGTCATCATTGGTGTTTCTAATTTTAGCCAGGAGTAAGATGGTATCTCAAAGTTGTTTTGATTTGCATTTCCCTGATAGCTAAGGAAGTGGAGCATTTTCTTAAGTGTCTTTCAGCCTTTTTGATTTCCTCTATTGAGAATTCTTTCTTCAATTCTGTACCCCATTTTTTAATAGGGTTATTTGGTGTTTTGTTGAGTAGTTTCTTGAGTTCTTTGCATATTTTTGAGATCAGACCTTTGTTTGATATAGGATTGGTAAAAATCTTTTCCCAGTCTGTGGACTGCCATTTGGTCTTGTCCACTGTGTCCTTTGCCTTACAGAAGCTTCTAAGTTTGAAGAGGTCCCATTTATTAATTGTTTCTCTCAGTGTCTCTGCCCCTGGAGTTATGTTTAGGAAGCAGTATCCTATACCAATTTGTTCAAGGGTACCTCCTACTTTCTCTTCTAAGAGGTTCAATGTGGCTGGATTGATGTTGAGGTCTTTGATCCATTTGGACTTGAGTTTTGTGCATGGCAACAGACAAGGGTCTATCTGCAGTCTTCTACACACCCTCATCCAATTGTGCCAGCACCATTTGTTGAAGATGCTGTCCTTGTCCCATTGTATAATTTTAGCTGTTTTGTCGAAAATCAGGTGTTCATAGGTGTGTGGGTTAATATCAGGATTTTCAATTAGATTTCATTGGTCTACCTGTCTATTTTTATGCCAATACCAGGCTGTTTTCAGAACTATAGCTCTGTAGTAGAGCTTAAAGTCAGGAATGGTGATGCCTCCTGAAGTTCATTTATTGTATAGGGTTGTTTTGGCTATCCTGGGTCTTTTGTTTTTCCATATAAAGTTGATTATTATCCTTTCAAGGTCAGTGAAGAATTGTGGTGGGATTTTAACGGGGATTGCATTGAGTCTGTAGATTGCTTTTGGTAAGACTGCCATTTTTACTGTTTGTCCTACCTATCCAAGATAATGGGAGATCTTTCCATTTTCTGGTATCTCCTTTAATTTCTTTCTTTAGAGTCACAAAGTTCTTGTTATATAGGTCTTTTACTTGTTTGGTAAGCATTACACCAAGATGCTTTATGTTACTTTTGTAGCTTTATGGCTATTGTAAAGGGTGATGTTTCTCTGATTTCTTTCTCTGTCTCTTTGTCGTCTGAAAAAAGTAGGGCTACTGATTATTTTTGAGTTTATTTTGTATCTTGCTAGTTTGCTGAAGGTGTTTATCAGCTGTAGGAGTTCCCTGGTAGAGTTTATTGGGTTGCTTATGTAAACTATCATATCATCTGCAAGTAGAGACAGTTTGACTTCTTCCTTTCTAATTTGGATCCCCTTGATCTCCTTTTGTTGTCTTATAGCATTAGCTAGAACTTCTAGTACGATATTGAAGAGATATGGAGAGAGAGGTCAGCCTTGCCTTGTTCCTGATTTTAGAGGAATTGGCTTAAGTTTCTCTCCATCCAATTTGATGTTGACAGTTGGTTTGCTGTATATTGCTCTTATTATGTTTAGGTATGTTCCTGTTATCCCTGACCACTCCAAGACCTTTATCATGAAAGGGTGTTGAATTTTATCGAAGGCTTTTTCCGCATCTAGGGAGATAATCATATGGTTTTTCTTTTTCAGTTTGTTTATATGGTGGATCACAATGATAGATTTTTCATATGTTAAACCATCCCTGCATTCCAGGGATGAAGCCTACTTGGTCATGGTGGATGATTTCTCTGATGTATTCTTGAATTCGGTTTGCCAGTATTTTATTGAGTATTTTTTCATCGATATTCCTCAGGGATATTGGTCTGTATTTTTCTTTCTTAGTTGTGTCTTTGTGAGGCTTGGGTACCAAGGTTATTGTGGCCTCATAAAAAGAGTTTGGCAATTAACCTTCTGTTTCTATTTTGTGGAACAGTATGAGAAGTAGTGTTATTAGTTCTTCCTTAAATGTCTGGTAGAATTCTGCACTGAATCCATCTGGCCCTGGCCTTTTTTGGTTGGAAGGCTTTCGATAACTGCTTCTATTTCATTGCGGGTTATAGGTCTATTTTAGTTGTTTGTCTGTTCTTGCTTTAATTTTGTTAAGTGATAGTTATCCAGAAATTTGTCCATTTCCTTTGAATTTTCAATTTTTGTGCAATATAGATTTTCAAAGTATGAGCTGAAAATTGTCTGGATTTCCTCTGTGTCTGTTGTTATGTTCCCCATTTCGTTTCTGATTTTGTTATTTTGCATGTTCTCTCTCTGCTTTTTCGTTAATTTGGATAAAGGTTTGTCTATCTTGTTGATTTTCTCAAAAAACCAACCATGGAGAAGTCAGGTGTAATTTTGATATGTCTGCCTTTGTGTTACCTTCCTTTTTCCTTCGCTGCTCTTAATATTTTTTCTTTATTCTGTATGCTTGGTGTTTTGATTATTATATGTCGAGGGGTCTTTTTTCTTTGGTCCAGCCTATTTGGGGTTTGGTATGCTTCTTGTACTTTCTTTCTTTTCTTTTCTTTTTTTTTTTATTTTACTTAATTTTATATAACAAAGTCCAATTAAATGAAAACAAACATTTATATGCAATATTTAGGAATTTGGGTGTCATTCTTTCCAAACTACTTCCTGCTGGTAAAGGGCGCTGTCTTGGGGGATTCGAAGAAGATTCAGATATCCTGGCTGTAGTCTGTAGGGCTGTTTTGTCCAGCTGTTTTGAATGTAGGATCAGCTTGTACTCTGTTTCAGGCGGTCTGGCGTGATCAAACCACATTAGTCTAGAAGGAATCCACATCTTTTAATTTTCTGTGGAAACAAAAATAGAAATCCTTTTCCCCAGTAACTTGTTCTTCAAGTTAAATTTTGGAGTCAAAGCATTTTTTTTTTTAATTTATTATTTGACATGTCAATCCCAGTTCCCTCTCCCTCCCTCCCTCCCCTCCAGCCCTCCCTCTCTCCTTCCCTCCCTTTTAACCTCTCTGCCCTCTCACATGCACTCTAAAAACCCTCCCCTCCCATCCCCTCACCCCAATTCCATATGTAGGGTAATGCCATCCAGTTGGGGTCATGTAGATCTGACAGGTCCTGTGAAGTAGGGACAAGGGCTTCTCTCCTGTCTCTAGATTAAGGCAGTTATCCCTCCAGGGAGGATATGTTTGCAAAGTCCTGTTGTGCACCAGAGATACATCCTGGCTCCACTGTCTGAGGTCTCTTAGACTGCTCAGTCCTTCTGGCTGAGACCCATATTCAGGGGGGCCTGAGTCAGTCCCATACTGGCTTCCCAGCTATCAGTCTAGTGGCCCTTAGCTCCTCCTTGTTCAGGTAAGCTGTCTCTATGTGTTTCTGCCACCTGGTCTTGTCCTCTCCATCTGCTTCTGGGTTCTAGTTCGACTCAGTGTTTATGTATGGGTGTTTGCTCTTATTTTCAACAGGCATTAGTTGAGGGCTCCATGGAGAAGTTAGTTGTTGATCTCACTCTTCGGGAAGGGCATTTATGATAGCCTTTCCACGGAAGCTGAGATTGTTAGTTGGGAGCAGTCTTGTAGTTCTCTCAACCTTTCTTTGTGTTCAATTTTATCTTCAAACCAATATTGGCTCCATCTTTTATGTTCTCTCTCTCTTTCCTATCTTCTATTCCTAACCAGGCTCAATCTTCCTGGACGCACATGTTTTCCTTTCCTCCCCTTCATTTTCTCCTACTTCTCTCTCCACTCACTGTCCTCCCCACTTTACCTGAGCTCTGGGGGACTTGTCCCTTCCCAGTTCTGTGAGGGAGTTTATATGAATCTCTTAGAATACAACTTGTATCCTAGTTCCTCTGGTGATGTGAATTATAGGGTGGTGATCATTTGATCTAGGTCTAAAATCCATATATGAGTGAGTATATACTGTGTTCCTCTTTTTGTGACTGGGTTACCTCATTCAGGATGGTTTCTTCAAGTGCCATCCACTTGCCTGCGAATTTCAAGATACCATTACTTTTTTCTGCAGAGTAGTATTTCATTGTGTAGATGTGCCACATCTTCATTAACCATTCTTCAATTGAGTGGCATCTAGGTTGCTTCCAGGTTCTTGCTATTACAAATAGTGCTGCTATGAACATAGTTGAACAGATGTCTTTGTTGCATGGATGTGAATCCTTTGGGTATATGCCTAAGAGTTTTTGTCATTAAATATCTTGTTCTCTCCATCTATAGTGATTGAGAGTTTTGCTGGATATAGTAGCCTAGGCTAGCATCCGTGTTCTCTTAATACTTTTAGAACATCTATCCAGGACCTTCTGGCCTTGAGGGATTCCATGGAGAAGTCAGGTGTAATTTTGATAGGTCTGCCTTTATATGTTACCTGTCCTTTTTCCTTCGCTCCTCTTAATATTCTTTCTTTATTCTGTGTGTTAGGTGTTTTGATTATTATATGTCGAGGGGTCTTTTTTCTTTGGTCCAGCTTATTTGTGGTTTGGTATGCTTCTTGTACTTTCATGGGCATGTCCTTCTTCAGATTTGGAAAGTTTTCCTCGATTTTGTTGAATATGTTTTCGGTACGTTTGAGCTGGGTTTCCTCACCTTCCTCTATGTCTATTATTCTTAGGCTTGGCCTTTTCATGGTGTCCCACATTTCCTGGATGTTTTGTGTCAAGCATTTGTTGGAGTTATGGTTTTCTTTGGCCGATGAATCTATTTCTTCTAGTTTATCTTCTGTTCCTGAGATTCTCTCTTCCTTCTCTTGAATTCTGTTGGTTATGCTTGTGTCTGTAGTTGCTGATTTTTTGCCCAGTTTTTCTATTTCCAGCATTCCTTCGGTTTGTGTTGCCTTTATTTTCTCTATTTCAGTTTTTAAGTTTTGAACTGTTTCCTTCACCTGCTTAATTGTTTTTTTTTTTTTTTTTTTTTGGCTTTCTGTACTTTCCTTCAGGAATTTGTTCATTTCTTCCACTTTTTTGTTTGTTTTTTTCTGCCATTTCATTAAGGGGTTTTCTCACATCTTCTTTGAGGACCTCTATCATTTTTATGATGGTAATTTTTAAGTGGTTCCCTTCTTCTTCCTCTGCTTTGTTGTTGTGTTCCATTCTAGTTGGTGTAGATTCTGTAGATTATGGTGGTATCATGCTTGTCTTTCTATTGTTAGGTGTTTTCTTGTATTGCAGTCTTTCCATAGCTTTTTCCAGTAGGTGTTGGTGGGGTTTCCCCTTCTCTCTATGGTACTTCCCAGGTGGGCTTATGTGGGTCAGAGATTCAATATCTGTAGCTCTGGGTGGTCCAAGCTCTATAGGAGGTCTCTCCGCACACAGGGAGGGACCCAGGGATGGGGTCAGGGCTGAGGATCCAGTAGAAGATGCCACTAGCCAATGGCTCTAGCCAATGGCTAGCAGAAGAAGACAAAGAAGGCTGAGCTGAAACTTGGGAAGTTTTTGTAGGATAGTCGGATATCACTGGAAACTGGGACTCTCCAGCTGAGGCCTCTTTCTTTAGCAAAGGCCCTGATTTGGGGAGTCAAGGATCTTGCAGGCAGGAACTCAGCATGGACCCGCAGAGATAGGCCGATCTCTGGGAGGGGCCCGGGACTCCAGCAGAGGACAGGAGGTGGTGTCAGAGAACAAGCAGGAGGAATTTACAGGTGGTCCTGCATGGATAGGCAGGTCTCCTTTGTTCAGAGTTGCTCTGAGGAGTCTCCAAAGTAGGGTGGACTGTTGGCTCCACCCTCTGTTCCAGTGCTCAACCAGAGCAGCAGGACTGTGGGTGGGGTAGGGCACAGGGGGGGGGGCAGGCTTGCAGTGGGGATGGATGGTGTGTATCAGAGCTCCAAGGGTGCTCTCGATGGGGACAGGACACAGGAGCAGCAGGATCAGGGCAACCCAGGGAGTTCGGGGGAGGTGGGGGAGAGGTTGTACAGGAGAGGCAGTCCCGATTGGGCCGACTCCCCTCTGGCCAATAGCTGGAGGAAGAGGACAAAGGCTGAGCTGAAACTTGACAAGGTTTTGCAGGATAGTCGGATCTCACTGGAAACTGGAACTCTCCAGCTGAGGCCTCTTTCTTTAGCAGAGGCCCAAATTTGGGGGTCAAGGATCTTGCTGGCAGGAACCTAGAGTTGACCTGCAGAGATAGGCAGTTCTCTGGGAGGGGCCTGGGACTCCAGCAGTGGACTGGAGGTGGGGTCAGAGCCCAAGCAGGTGGAAATTATGGGTGTTCCCGCATGGATAGGACTGTCTCCATTGTTCAGAGTTTCTCTGAAGAGTCTCAGAAATAGGGTGGTCTGTTGGCTCCACCCTCTGTCCTAGTGCTCAACCAGAGGGGCAGGACAGTGGGCAAGCTAGGGCACAGGGTGGGGGGGGGCAGGCTCACAGTGGGGATGGGTGGGGTTGTATCAGAGCTCCAAGGGTGCTCTCAATGGGGATAGGACCCAGGACAAAGTTTAAGGCATTTAAGTAAGTTCCTATATATGTATATATAATTTTCTATTTTAAAATTGGTTAATAATTAACTTTTTTTGTTTCTCACAGAAATTGAGCACCATAAAATAAAGTAAGAAGATGATCCAGCCTGGTCTGAATTCATTCTTCCTTGCTTATCTCCAGTTACGGGGAATGAAGGAAGCTCTGAGTGTGGTGTGTGAAGTACTTAGTGAACGTATATTTCTGGCATGGGCATAGTCATGTCAGGGACCCCAAAGCCCCAGACCTGTGAGGAAATGGCAAAGTCTTCCCTGTGGTTCACATTTGGATGTTGATTGGATAGAAAATTTTGACCACAGCTTTCGCCCTCCAGATATTACAGCTTGGAGATTTCTCCCATACAGAGGCTGCTCCTACCAAGATTGCCTAAACATGTCTCCTCAGTTCAGCTCAGCATCATTAACCCAGCCTTATCATTTATCTGTATGTGATAGCCCTGCCTCACTGTTCTACTCTGTATTGGAAGCATGTGTGTGGTGGTGTCTCAGAAAGCCCAGCCCACAGGATCCAGAGAGATAGAGAGAGGAAAGGGAAGAAGAAGAGGAGGAAGAAGAAAACACACTTGTGAAGTTCTGAGGACAATTCTCAAAAGTCAGTTTTATCCTTCCACAATATGGGTCTGGTGAATGAACTCAGGTCAGCAGAATTAGCTTCTAGTGTCATTAATTTGTGGTACTATGATGCTGGTACCCAGCCTCTCTTACATACATCTTAAAGCTATATGTATCTGAAAGAGTCAAAATATAGGGTTATGAATTTTCAATTCTGTTGGTAATACTTTTTGTTATACTGAGGTAGTATAAACTAATAATCAGAATACTTGTAAAAATTCAGCATATATAAAACATTAAGACTGTAAAATTGACATTTGCAAAGTCATAATTGTTTCATCTTCAATTCTTTATATGGAAATCTCATTTTTATTTTTCTAATCTATCACTTATTAAAAATTAGGTTAAAGTGCATTGTGTGGATCAAGAGTCCAATCTGAATTTATATCTCAGCTGAAGCATTTGTTTGGAAGGAATCTTTCCAGTTAATAGTTGGCTTATACAATCCAAAATAAGAATTTCCAAGGTAATATTTATTGTAGAAAGTCTCTAGCATTCACAATCCACTCCAATTTTCCTTGCATAGAGATAAGCACAGGTAGGTTTCAATGTGTATACTTTGTATGGTACAGTTCAATCTTATTTGTAATGTAGCTTTATATTCACTGTAAATCATTTTTCCACGCAGTTTTCTCTTAGAGGATCTAAGTCATCAGGTCCAATGTTATGAATAGAAATATGACAAAACCCTACCTTTTCATTGGTTTTTAAAACATAACTTGATTTTTACCATTACTTTTCTAATAAGGGGATGGAAATGGACCCTTTCAGATCAACTTTCCCATCAGTGGACAAACGTCCTGCTGAGAAGACTAAGCCTGGGATAAACTTCTAGCGGTTAGATAGTAATGTATTTCTAAAAGCATTTTCCCTATTTTTGTTTTGTTTTCTAGTGCAATTGATGAACTTTTCAGCTGTAATTTAAAGCTACTACAGACCATGGAAAGGATGTTAGGTAAGAACTCACACAGATGCTTTGATTACTATTTTGGAAAAATGTGCAGAAAATTTTAACAGAGTTAATGGGTTCTTAAAAATCATCGTGTGGATCTGGGGAGATGGCTCAGTCAGAAAGTTCCTGCCAAACAAGCATGATAACTAGATTGACATCTCCAAGATGTCATGTAAAAAGTTAGCCATGGTGGTTGGCTTGAGTTTATAAGGGATTCTGAGGAGTTGGAGACAATCTGAGGTTTTCTGAACAGCCAGTGTAGTTGAAGTTATCAAGCTTTAGGTCAATGGATAAACCCTGAAAAAACAAAATAAAACAAGGGAGGTGCTGCTTGTGGAATGGTACCCAAGGGCACACATACATGTGAATGAGTGTATACACAAACACACCAAGTGTTGAAGTAATGTATTCATAGACTATATACTGACAAAGGCTAAGTGCAGAAACATGATAATGTTCAGCCTTTGTCATTGACCAGGGATCTGGTTGTGCCATTTGTCATTAGCATTCAAAAGAGAAACTTGCAAGAGAATGGCAGCTGACAAAGAGCAGATGTCTTCAGTGTGGTGGATTGTGATATCTAGTGTTAATTCGTCCTCATGGAGAGTCACAGCATTCACTAGGCAGGGGGCCAAGTGATAAGCGCCAGAGCTTTGAAGAAAGATAGTGGAAATAAAGGTGGCTGTGTTTGAATGGCTTGTTCCTGCCAGACAAAACGGGCTCTCCTCAGTCCCTAGAGTAAATTCCAAGGGCAGGGCCTAGGCTGGAAGATTTTGTTCTGGATGTTTTAAGGGTGGAGTTGAAGTAGGCAGAGCTCTGACTCAGGGATTCCAAAGAAACTGAGTTATTTCATGCCCTGTCAGCCCTCTGCAACTCTTACTGTATACTGTCATCATTAGCAGAGTGGGGGCAGCTGGCTTAGACAAACAGGTTTTTTATGTGGGTGCTTGCCAGAGGAGGGATGTGCAATGACCCTCTTCCACCCTCTTGACTTTCCCCTTGATATTGCATTGATCATTTCAAGAGCTTTCACACATGTGGGCTAGGATGACATTTTGCAATATCTACGAGCAACTGTGAGATTTTTATGGCCATGAAAGAAAACTCTTAAGGCAATTCACCTCCACCCATGGCCTACAAAAGATTGTTTTATATTTGATCATTATCAACTGCCGATTTGTTTGACATCTTTCTAAAGGAAAGAGGAGCAATAACACAGTTGGCAATGTCCTTATCTTTAATATGTCTTAGTTTACATACCGCAATTAGTTTGCTCATCATTTACCCATTGATTCAATAATAGGTTTTGCTAAAAAAATAATCTTATTTGGCAACCGTTTATATTGTGTCATATTTGCTTAAGGTGTAATAGTAGACTGGCAAGATTGCTCAGTGGATAACCCACTGCCTGGGAAATGTAAGGACCAGAGTTTGGATGCCCAGCACATACACAAGACCTAGGTAAGCATGGCTATCTGCATGTAATCCCAGCTATTAAGAGGCACAGACAGGGAAGACTAGAGCAAGTTGGCTAGCTGAACTAGCTCAGTAAGTGTGCATAGTCTTCAATTAGATATGCTGGCTCAGTTAAAATAAAAGTGGAGATGGAGTAAAGAAGCCATATAACATCATCCTCTGGCTTTTATATGTATTCATGTGTGCCCACACACATGTAAGTGTATAGACATATGCACATCATGCATATATATATATATATATATATATATATGAACTATAAATGTTTCTTTATATCTCTCATTAATTACAACAAATTCTCTTTAATTACCACCGTTAAGCACATTCAGTATACCATATATTACACTATATAGTTTTTGTACATTATTATTTGACTGCTACAGCAACTCAATGGCATGGATATTAAATATTAACTTTTCAGTTTTATGAACCTTGACATTTTCAGGAGAAATAAATTTCTCTATCCTTGCATAGTTAGAGGTATAATTCTGGCCTGACTTGCATTATATCAGTGCAAACCCATACTCCAATTTTTCATGGGCCTTGCTTCATCCACCATGAATCCCAGACAGACTAGATGGCATGGCTAGCTTCCTTGCTATAGCTCCCCAGCATCATTCCAAGTCTTAGTGTTATTTGTGATTTTGAATTTTGTGTAGCATAAGGCATGATAACAGGCTTTGAAATATTCCCTAGAGAGCACTGCCCCCCCCTGTATCCTCTTGCTTTCCATGTATACATATATCAGGGACATTTGAAACATTATTTCATTGTAGTTTATCTATCTGTCTCTCTGGAAATTTAAAAGACTGTCCATTAACTTCAGCTGAAACCTTGTATACATTTATAAATCATACAAAATAGGGAAGTTAATCATTCAGGTTATTTGATTTTTTTTTGTACATATATAAGTACTTGGCTATCTATTAGTCATCAAAACATGAGCAGAAAGAAGGTAGAGCTTACTCAGCCATCAAAACATGAGCAGAAAGAAAGTAGAGCTTACTCTAGTACTTGTTGCATATAATTAACATAGCAATGAATATGTAGAAGAGTTCAGTGTCAGGAGTAAAGCTATGATTCAGTGTAACAAAGTGAATCATTCATGTGGGTCATTAGCACTGGGAGAAGAACAGATGTTGCAAAGGGGTGATGGTTTGATTAGAAAAACTGGGCATTAGACAATTCTAAAATTATTTGGACTATTCCTTCATCTCATTTCTCCAACATAAATAGATATTTTTATCATACTACACCACATAAGGATGTTATAATTCCATTACATTACTAAATCTGGTGGAACATGTAGCAACCATCTTGAAGAGATCCTGTCCTTGAGACTGATATAGGTGTGTTTTCTTTTATCTGATACTCCCCTGTGAGTCAAGAAATAGTCTTCCTGTTAGGCTCAAGGCCATCACTGTTTTATCATACCCCGCCCATAAAGCTTAATAGCCCCAACTCCATTCATAAACCTAAGTATCCCTAATCCCATCCATAAAATTCAATAATACCTAACCCTATTCATAAAGTTCCTAGTGCATTCTAACATGACAATTTTCCACTGTTTCAAAATCATCCTTGAATCTTTCCCATAAGATTCATACTCACCTAACCTGCTCTTCTGACTGCTGTCTTTCCCCCATATGCTACTCATGTACCTTCGTGCCTTCCCTCAGTCCTTGTATGGGTCTCCAACAGTCTGAGAGGCTCATCCATGTTCTTAAGTTGACAAATTCTATTACCCCTTTTTCAAATGACCCTTCTCCTCAGTCAAAATCTGCATCATATGGAAGTGATATAGTCATGACAACTAAATTTGTCAGTACATAAGCTTTTCTTGAAAATACCACTATTAAATATATTGAATATACTGGGAAAATAAGCAAGGAAAATCTCTCTCTCTCTGAGTGTATGTGAGCTCTTCATACATAAATATATCTATGGCTTTAGATCCATCTATATGAATCTATATGAAACAAGATCAATAAAGCTGATCTTTTTGGTACAGATGGTGATAAGTACATCTTCTTATTACATGTTGTCTATTTTCCTGACTCTATGTATCTATAGGATCAATGAAGCAAATATTTTTTCAAGAACATCATAAAATAACTTAAATTTCCAATAGGGATTGTTTTCACAAAAAAAAAAAAAAATAAAAAAAATAAAAAGCTACGCTCATGCAGCAAGGTCATTTGTAGCACATTTACTGTTATAATTTTAATGAATTGTTCCCTGAACACATTTGGTCTACCAAGGGATCTTTTGGGAGGATATAGAAAATTTGGAGATTGGTATTATCTGGCAAATGCTATGTTACTGCTTGCTGCCATGCTTTCTCCATCACGATGACATGTGTTCCCTCTGCTGTGAGCCAATACAAAACCTTCCTTCCTTCCTTAAGTTGCTTCATGTCATGTATTTGGTCAAAGTAATAGCACAGTTATAAATATTGTAAGCAAAAACACAAAGAGAAGGGTAGAACCAATAAGAGATCAGTAAAGATAACAGTATTCTGGTCTATTAACAGCATCATGGAGGGATCAGGTTTGGTTTTAGCATTGACTCAATTCATAAACTCTAGTACAAGATCTTGTAATAGCTACTTTATTCTTCTGAACATGGCCATATATGTCTGTTTTGCTATATATATAGCTATAACAGAAATAATGCTAAGTGAAAAATTATGTTTGAAGTTTGGTTTTGAATTATTAGGTCCACGTTGTAAAGGTGATGTATGAAAAATAAGGCAAAACAAGAACCATTAGAAATGTATCATGAGTTATGTTGGGTTAACCGGTTTCCTCTTCTCTCTCCAAACATTCTCTATGTTAATTTAATGGCAAAAAATAATTTAAAGAAAGAGTGACATGAAAAGATTTTGAAACACAGCATTAGAAGGCTTTAAGAACTATTTATTATGTAAAATATCTTGACTCCCTTTACAGGTGACTAGTGAGCAGATCCCATTTCCTTTACAGTTGACAAGTGTATTTGGACAGTCTGTATACTACTGTTTAAATACTCACAGAGCAGAAAAGAAATTGACCTAGTCACAAATGCTGCTGAAGGAGGTTCTATCATAAATACAGATAGACATGCTAAAGATGTGACAAAAGCCAGTGAAGTATGAACTTGATTTATGAAATTCAATTTATTTAGTGGGGAATATGTTTTCCAAGAAAAAGAAAGTACTTTATAGATCTCTGTCTATTTGTCTCCTATACTCTATATACATAGTGGTGAACTCTTAGATAATTTTGGGAACAGAACAGTCACTTTCTTATTTGTGTTTCCATTTCTGGTCTCATTTTCCAACTAATTGATTGGCTAACTATTTTCTAAAACTATTAAAGGAGACTCTGTCATTCATGATTAGGTTTAAATGGAAGTCAGCTTCCGTTGTGAAGCTGACACATCTGTTTTACTAGCTTGGATGTGTCAACAGAGTTACATTTCCAAATTCATCTCACTGTCTGCACAACGTTATTACTTCTCCAAGATCCACCAAATGATAGACTTATAAAATAGCATGGATGCTTCTTGTGTACAGAGAGCTCACCAAGCCAGAAGGTATCATCGACACCACTACTCCATGGTATTTCTCAGTACAGAGCTACAATTCAAGGAGCTGGCTTCATAAGCTGACTATGCAAGTCAAAGATCCTTTGTCTGCTACTGATACCTCGATGCTCATCAAATGTAGGATATTCAAATCGCCCATTTCGAATGAAGCTAATACTCTCTTTTGGGGACGATTAGGTTCAGGAAAACTTTACTTAATTAAGGGTATTTTCATGTCAAAAATGAATTTAGACTCTCCCCAGTAGTGGTTTAAATGTCTTTATATAGTCATTTCTTCTAGTACACAAGTTTGGATATCCAGGTGGAAAGAAGTTCCATAATGTACACATCGTAGTCACATCACCACCCATTAGTCTTAGTGCAGGGCCTTCCTAACTCATTCATGTCTTTCTTTTCTAGCTGTGTCTTAATTTCAGGCAATGGTTATTAATTTTATCCTTAATGTTGTCTAGTTCTTCCATGACTTTGAGTCTGTTTTAATTCATTTGGGACTCAGTCTTTCTCTCAAAATGCAACTATTTCACTTCACACATATATAATCCTTATCCCTCTCTCTATTATAAAAATGTCACATATTTCTTTTGCATAATAAAAGTAAAGTTATTTTAACAGAATAGTCAATAAAATACAACAGGCACATTGTACAGAATGAGTAGGTTGTATTTATGTAATTAGGAACACATAAACACAAACACACACACATCCCTATATGCATGTATATATTTGTAATAAACACATACTTATAATAACAAATATTTATATTAAGTAAATCTACATAGATACACACATATATATGCATATATATGTATATGTATATAATAATTAATGAAAAAGGTAGCCATGAATGTGAAAAAGAACAAGGAGGAAGATATATGGGATGTTTCAGAGGAAGGGAAAGGGAGGAGAAATTATTTAATTATATTATAATCTTAAAAAAATAAAAGAAATATATACCAAAGACAAAAAGAGACCATCATTATGATACTCACTTTACCTGGACAGCCACTTACCGAACTCATAGCATGATGATACATTGTAGTTCTTGGACTTGCTGATCAAGGCAGTCTAAATCCTTAATGGTTTTCTAGTTCAGGTTTCCAGAGAGACATAGTCTAGAGCAGCATGAGACGAAGTTTGGTTTCTGTGGTTATTTGTTTACCAGCAGTTCTCCAGTTACTCCATTGATAACCTGTACAGCCAGGGGTCACCTGCTGTTCTTATTTCATCACTGTATTTCAACTTTACCTTGTAGGAGAATGGTGCTTATATACCATTAACAAAATTTTTTACAAAATTGAAATGACTGTGGGTTAATTAAACATTTCAGTACAATATGTTTCCTGTAGTAAATATAAAGGAGTTTCCATAAAGATTAGACATTAGAAAAAATAGAATGATACTAATTAGGGGCTAACCACTGTGTATTACTCACAGAAACACTCATCCAGTACATCATGTTAATGGTAGTGATTTATTCAGAAGATTGACAACTATGATATTTCCTTAAAGACATCATTCAAGCCTAGCCCAATCACTAAAATATTGAGACCAGGCCTCTTAAAAAATGAAATCAAGAGTTACATTAGATGGGAACCTAGCACTCACATTATATGTTTGGAAAATAGAAATTATATCATATTACTCTTGTAAGGCCATACTTTGTGCTGAACAGAAAAATGAACACAATTTAAGAAATTGTCTATCATGCTTAGTTACACCAGCAATCCTGTTACCAATGATGACATATATATCAGAAAGACAGTATCCTGATGGATATTTATTTACTTTCAAGACGTCTTTGAAATCTTAGATAGTTCTTAAGAAAAGCCAGGCCTGGTGGTGTACAATTAAAATCCCATTTAATCAGAAGGAAGAAGCCAGAAGATTAGAAGTTCATCTTGGAAAATTTAGACTCCATCACAAATGGAAAGTAAAAGGAGAGATGAGGGTGTATCTCATTGATGGAGTGCTTGCTTAGCATGCAAAATGTCCTAGATTCAATACACACTGTAAGAAATAAACTATACTTGTCTTTCATTTTAATGCTACCTCTCTATATATGTATAGATATATATGTGTATATGTATGTGTGTGTATATGTGTGTGTTCTCGTAAAGAGTATACTTAGATAGACAACACTATAGATTAATTTATGATTACCTAAAAGAACAGTCAGATTGTCTGAGAAGAGAGATATTCATAATAATGTGTCCATGAGAATTGTATATTCATAAGTGAGCTTTTCAGTAGTAAAACTATAAAATTATTTTGTGTCCATATGTTTGCAAAGAAGAGTGTTAAAAAAGCAGAAAATAAGCCTGCTACTTTTTGGATGCCAGCTTCACTACAGTGGAAAAAAATCTTTAGAGGTAATTTTGATGTCAGAAGTTGAGTTTGTTCATATTTAGAGTCAGAGAAAGCTTCTAATTTGACTAGTATTATTCTGGACCAGAGACAGAATGCTACATCCTAATAGTTTTGAAGGAAAATTACTCTCTGTGGTTCACGAGTATTTAGAAGGCATCAACTATACTATTTTCCAGCACTTAAAAGGATGCCAAACGTTTTATAAGCACCCAACCACTGCTTGAGTGAATGGGGGTGGGGAGTGAAATATTATCTGTGTAATTGGCACTATTATTGTCTAGGCACAATCCAGAACATGGCTCCTTATTTCTTTATTTTCACCCTTTCCTCCATTCTTTTTCTCTTCCCCTGTCCCTTTCTCAATCACTCCCTCCCTTCCTCCTTCCCCCTCTCTCCTTCCTATCTTTCCTTTCTTCCTTCCTTCCTTCCTCTCTTTTTTTTACTTTCTCTCCTTCTTTTGCTTTTGGCTGTTTGTTTAGCTTTCATTTTTGAGACAGGATCTTACTTTATAGAAAACGCTAGTATTAACAGCCGGAAACTCTCACTTGGTCAGGTCAGCTGTTCCTGTGTGTTTCTCTAGCAAGGTCTTGACTCCTTTGTTCATGCTTCCTCCCTCTCTACAACTCAATTCCAGGAGTTTGCCTCAGTGCTTAGCTGTGGGTATCTGCTTCTACATCCATCAACTATTGGAAGAAGGCTCCTTGATGTCATTTAAGGTAGTTATCAATCTATAGAAGAAGGGCATTTAAGGTAGCCTCTCTACTATTGTTTAGGTTGCTAGTTGGGGTCATTCTTGTGGCTATCTGGATATTTCTCTAGTGCCAGAATTCTCTTTAAACCTATAATGGCTCCCTCTACTAAGGTATCCCTTTTCTTGTTCTACTCTATTCTTCCCCCAACTCAGTCTTTCTGAACCCTCATGTTCTCCTTCCCCATCCTCTTCTCTCCTCCTTTTCCTACCTGCCCCTTTGCCCCATGCTCTCAATTTGCTCAGGAGCTCTTGTTTCTTTCCCCTTTTCTGGGGGACTATGCATATCTCTTTTAGGGTCCTTTGTTTCCTAGCTTCTCTGGAAATGTGAATTATAGGCGGGTAGTCCTTTCCTTTATGTCTAATATCCATATATGAGTGAGTCCATACCATTCTTGTCTTTCTGCAACTGGGTTACATCACTCAGGATGGTTTCTTCAAGACAGCAGTTGCAAAGCTGGGGGAACCAGCATAGGACCAAACCAAGCCCTCTGAATGTGGGTGCCAGTTAGGAGGCTTGGGCAGTCTGAGGTACCTCTGACACTGGAACCAGTATTTATCCCTAGTGCACAAATGGACTTTGGGAGCCCATTCCCCATGGAGAGTACTCTCTCAGCCCAGATGCACAGAGGAGGGCCTATACCCTCCCCCAAATATGTGACAGACTCTGATGATCCCATATGGAAGGCCTCACACTCCCTGGGGAGTAGTTTAGGGGTGGGATGGGAGGGTCATTGGAGGGCCTGGGAGGATGGGAGGGAAAAGGAACTGGGATTGATATGTAAAATAATTGTTTCTAAATTAAATAATTAAATAAAAAACAGCCAAAAAAAGCAAAAGAAGGAAAGAAATGAAAATGAAAGAGAGGAAGGAATTTAATTTAGGTTGAGCTATCAACACTTCAAAGATGTCTTCTGTTAATATTCTCCTGGAATAATCTCCAAAGAAGTATTTCCACTTCTGGATATGGGTACAATTAGTCTCTGGCTTAAAAAAGCCTCTGTCAGACTAAAGTATCTTCACTGTAGAAAAACAGAAAAGGAGATCTGTGGAGAAAACTGGGAAATGGTCTGCTACAATGGAAGTCAATGTACTATTTTACTCAAATAGTAAGGAAATGCTATGCATGCACTGATTTACCTTTCTTTTTAAAAAACAAACATTTGCAGATTAATCACTGTATAGTAGCTACTATGCTGTTAACTGAGATATATGTTAAATAAAATAAAATTTGTTTGTTAAAGAAAACTCACCATTTAAGGAAGAAATGAATCTTTAAATTAGTTGTAACTCAACAGCATGAAACCAGAAGATTTGATTCAAATATGGGCAGAAGTTTTATGTGGAAAATTTTCAAAGAGGATATAAAATGACCTATGAAATGTTGTTTGATGCTAAGAAAAAAAAAAAGAGAGGGAAAATCTAAATTGAGCTCACTTCTGCCACTACCAAAACCATTTGCTCACTTTTTATGGGAATGGAATGCAGCCACCATGGAAAATTATATGGAACACTCACAATAAGCAAACAATAGAAACATTATACAATTGAGCAAACACACACACACACACACACACACACACACACACACACACACACACACACATATCCAAAACAATTGAAGTAAGGATCTTAAGAGAAGAAAAATTTATAAACTTACTAGATTTATAACATATTTTAAAAGTAGCAAAATGTAGAAACAACTCATTTTTATTGGCCTATTAATGATTAAGAAAATAAAGTATATTTATATATTTAAATATTATTCAGCCTAAAAAAGGAAGAAAATTGGGTATATATATATATATATATATATATATATATATATATTATATATATCTTCACAGTATCATTTCAAGTGAAATAAATAAATCAGAGAAAGACAATTACCATATGATTCTACTTGGATAAGATACTTAGTACAAACCAAAGCAGGCTAAAAGTTGAATGAGAAAATGTTGAGGGGATAAATTTTTCATTTAATAAGTTGAAAAGAGATACAGAGATTGATAACATATCTGGTGTCTGGACAGTATGTGTGCATGTATTAACAGAACATGTAAAAATAGTGAATTTTATATGTATTTTCTAATAAAATTTGGAAAAGAAGCTATAATTCCTCAAATTATGTGAAAAGAAAACAATATATAAGGTTCAATAAACATGAAAATGCATCATCATTTTCAGATGGTTTCTAAAGAGAGTCAAGAACAGTAGCATTTTCAACTGTCTTACCAGTCAGAAAAATAAGTTTAACATTACAGTCCTCAAGGAAGACATACTAATTAGAGAAGAGGCAAACATTTGCAAATCCTCAGGGGCACAAAACAGAACATCATGTTTTCAAAACTGGGTAAGTGAAGGGGCATGGGGAGGGATGGAATGAAGAAAGTTCACATGATAACAAGACTTGTTATGTCATGTGAATGTTTGCATTTGATTTTCAAAGTGATGAAGTGGCATTAAAATGATTTTTTTAAAGGTCTAGATAGGATATGATGTGTATTAATGAAAAAAATATCTCACCAGAAAGACATATATAACAATAACATCTCACATGCAAGAGATGAGGCAGATGTCCTTGAGATAAAGAACACAAAAATGGCAGATTTGTGTGAAGTATTTAAGGCATCCCTGAGTTAAAATGAAGTGTTTTGTTTCCTTTGTTGCCTTTATGGCTATTTATAAATGATAACCAAGCAGGCCTTTGAGTTCTTCACATGATTTTAATGTGCTGAACACATTGTAAGCACTTAAGAAAAAATACTTGTAGAAAAAATATGTGGATTGATGCTGAATATACCTTCTTATCTCAGCCCAAGAATAGTTGATAATAGATAATCTGGCTACAAAAAGGTTGAGGTACTCCATGGGATGTGGTAAGAAATGTATAAAGTTCTTTTCCATGAGATTTTACACTTATATTAGTAAAAACAATTGTGGAATACATTACCTCTGAAAATCAAATGTCATTTCATTATAATTCACCAAAATTTGGAGCACAAATTTATATTGTATGATGTGAATCCACATTAATCTCCTATGAGATTTTACGTTTCTTGCAATTTTAGCCATGTTTTAGTTGAATTACAAATGAGATAAATCAAGTGGATTCAACCCTGTTATACTTGGTTTTAATTGGTAAATAAAATTGGACTTATTCCATAGTCAGTTAAATACATATTTTGGAGACTCCTCAAAATTTTACAAATATAACTATCATATGGTTCAGCTATTATATTTTTAGATACATAGTCAAAGAACATTAAATCAATCAATCAATCAATCAATCACACAAAGAATTATCTACTGCCTCAAGTTCTTCACAATGGCTAAGAAGTGTGAAGTACCACATTGCCATGGAAGAATCAGTGAAGACATTGTACTGCATTTACACATTAATCTGACTGTCACAGGTGAGATGAATTGGTGAAAGACAACATTAATCGGGAATTTAGCTGTGGTCAGTTTGAGAAGAGACAATCATCAAGAAAGCTCTCATGAGGATTCAGATTTGGACATTGACAGCAATGTCCTTGTTAACCTGATTTAAGGTAACCATGATACACACAGTTCTTATCTTCATCACAGAGATTTTCTGACATTCTGAAGTACTGAAATTACATCTCTCTCCAGAAAGGAGAATGGGCACATTTGCTAGCACCCACTGTGCAAGTTGGAGTGTTCTCATCAATGATGGAGACCCAAAGTTTGTATCTGACTGTTAGCTCTCTGAGCTCTCTTATGTATGGAAGCATCAAGTAGAAACAATGTAAGCACCAAGATTAGCCTGCCTATTGTATACTAAGTAATAGAGAAGACAGAAGCTGTGTGTTTTCTAGCAATTGATGATCTCAAACTACAAAGACCAAACACTCTCCCCTCCCCACTTCAGGAAGAATTATCCTGGAAAACTCTTCACTTCATCTTTGGCTTCTCATAGGTCAATCCTCAAATCACCTCTGTAGGCCATTTTTTTTTTTTTTTTTTTTGTAGTTGGCTTGTTGTAATTTCTGTTGGAATCATTGTTCATGTCTGTTATATTTTCAATACATGTTGATTTCTACTGGCCTTTTCTTCAATTGGAAGAACTTCGCTTATGTCAGGACAGGAAAGTATTTCCTATTGTGTTCTTGCATAATTTCAATGTTTGGTCTACTCGAAGGAAAAGTGTGTATTACTATACCATAAATACATATTACTTAAAGAAATATTTTATTTTAATTTTCTCTAAATCACAAGCAACGTTTACTTACTCGAAGGTTCTGTATGAAAAATTGAGCCCCTTTAGAACATGAAAACTTACCATGCAACTTTCATATAAATCCCTTCTTTTGTCATCAATTTTTTTCTTCAAAAAGTATTTTTTATCTCAGTATTTGTAGCATTGATATGCTGTCTGAAATTTCAGTTTCATAAAATTATATGAATCAAAAATTACTTGGTACTTTAGTTTCCTTTTGTGTTTCTGTAATAAATATTTGCACAAAAATAACAGGAAGGATTTATTTTGACTCTTAATTCATGATTATAATTTACTGTGGTAGGGAAGTCACTGAAGCAGGTTACTGAGGCAACTGGCTGTATTACATTCACAGAAAAAAAGCAGAGAACTATCAATACTTATGTTACACTCACTTTCTTTTTATATAGTTCAGAATTCTGGGTCAGGGAATGGTGTCACCTATAATAAGTGGATCTTCCTGCCTCAGTTAACCTAGTCAAACAGTCAAACTATCCATCCACAGGAATGCCTAGAGGTTTCACAGGGCATTCTAGATCTTTTCAAGTTGGAGATAGAGATTATCCAAGACATTTGGAAAAATGATACTAAGAACTAAGTGTAGATTCCTATCTATGTTGAATGGAATTTTGTTCTCATTTTTTCCATACAGTAATAGAAAGAATTCAGAGTTTAGGTATGGTGGCTGGATAGAACCCAACTACAAGTTGGTGTTATACAGAATTTAAAATCTTGATGGTTGACTAAGATTTATGCTCTAAAAACAATTAAAGATCAGCCTTTCAACTATATCTTTCCATCTTTCTGCCATGCTGCTTTCGTGTGTGTGTGTGTGTGTGTGTGTGTGTGTGTGTGTGATACATGTGTGTAATTCTACATGAAGGCCTTTGAAAGTGAATGAGGCAGGCAGAAGTGAGGGGACCACTAACTTCCATTTCTCTCTGAGACAGGATTTCCATTCCTGATCTTGGTCCTGGAATTTCAGATAGTGTCTGGCCAGCAAACTCCAGGAACCTTCTTGCCTCTATTTTCTGTTCCCAGATCTCTGGTTACAGGTGCCTTCCACAATACACAGATTCCATGTGGGTGCTGGGGATTTGGATTCAGGTAGTCATACTTGAGCAGCAAGGACTCTACCCACTGATCCATACCAATAGCTTTCTATACCTATTTCTTACATCTCTATTTCTCCTCTTGTTTGCTTTTGCATTAACATATATCCCATTTAAAAGCATTATAGACTTATTTGTGATGTTTATAAATAATTCTATTCTTTAGGAGGAAGGAAGTTATTAAGTGATGATTTGTGTCTACCCTTATTTGATGATGTAAATCACAGTGACTGAACACTCAATATTTGTTATATTGGTAGATATTTATTTTATGAAGGTTAATGAAAAGAATAACTAACTCAATTTCATTCTAGGAGACATTCACAATTTAGTAGAAGAACAGAAGAATAATAATATTGTTCAGTTGCAGCATATAGTATATAAATGGCTGGACTTTTTTTTACATTTTTGTAATTACTAGTCATGTATCAGTAAAATCTTTTTATGACTGATTAATATAATAGATATAGTTATTGGGATTACATTTTAATAACAAAGATACCCGTCATCCTTAGATTGTATTGTATGCTACCAACTTCAAAGAAAAGAGAAATTAACCCATAAGAGTGTTCTAGTTAGTGTTTCAATTTCTGTTATGAAATATAAGGATAAAAAGAAAGTTTTGAATAAAGGATTTATTTGGTTTATACTTCCACATTGTATTCCATCACCAAAGGAAGTCAGGACAGATTCTAGAGCAGGGCAGGGACCTGGAGGCAAAAGCTGATGCAGAGGTCATGGAGTAATGCCGCTTTTACTGGATTGCTCATCATAACTTGCTCAGACTGCTTTTTAATCAAAGCCCACACTCACAGCCCAAGGATGTCACCATCCCCATTAGGCTGGGGCCTAATGAATCCATCATGGATTAAGAAAATGTTATATAGTAGGATCTTATGGAGACATTTTCTCAACTGAGTTTCCCTCCTTTCAGATAACTCTAGCTCATGTCAAGTTGACATAAAACTGACCATCTCACAAAAGTATAGTGACACATCATGTATTCAGTGATGAAAGAGTCTCAACTATTTTTATGACATCTCTGTCATAACTACAGGAACATTAATTCATTATCTCATTCTTATATTCATCTTTTCTGGTAGAATATCTAAGATACACTCATGTGTACAAACTTTTTATTAACTTTTCTCCTCATCCAGACAATCTAATGCTAGCCTTGAACTTTTACTCCTTTCCTAGAAATATGCTTAAAGGGATATGATATGCAGAAAAACCAATGGACTGTGACAGACATGATATGAGGCCTAAAGGATACTTCAGAAATTTTAGTTCTATGACATCATTTATGGAGTCAGGATCAACTTGTGATGTGCAAAATAAATAACACTTTGTATATTTACTTTTAAAGGGGGTCATAATGCTCTAGTTAGGATGAATCTAAGTTCTGAGCAGAGCGATGGATTTACAATCAATCAATTTAGTAAATACCAAAAGTGAAAAACAGTCTGGATGTGAGGATGTAAACTTGTGAAAGGCTTTACCTGGATAAGATGTGCATTAATTATGTGTATGTGTCTAAAAACCTTTTGCTTGCTCCTCACACTCTTCAAACAATAATGACCACTGTATTACATGCCTAATTTCATGACAGTTTGTTTTACATAGCTTTACTTTTAAACCTAATTGGTAATATGTAATTCAATAGTCCATATTTCAAAAATGGGGTACAATTGAGGAATAAAATATAGAATTCAACAGTATTGATATCAAATAAATAATGATACTTTTCATTCAAACAAAAAGTTCATGTAATTCATGAACTGAATTTTAACAGATTTTTTCCCCTTTTTTACTTAAATTACAAAGAATCTTATTTTATATACAAATCCCAGTTCCTTCTCCCTCCCATTCTCCCATGCTCCCCAACGATTCCCATCCCATTCCTCTTCTGCTTCATATGTGTCTAGACTCCCCATGTGTCTAGACTGAGAGAGTATCCCTCTATGGGGAATGGGAAGGATAGCTCAGCTCTTAAAGAATAGGCTCACGACCAAAAATATAAGGTAAATTTTAATAATTTTGTCATCTTTGCACCATATTTTGGGATTTGTGTATTATCTTCACCTAAAGATTGTATTTCTCTGTGTGTACATACAGTGTTGTTTCATTGCCTTGGAAACATTTGACTTGGAGATTGAACAAAATGAAATGAACCAGCTTGGACCATTGTGTAAAAAGTAGAACCACAGCTATCCCTCAGTTTGAGGGCAGAAATTCTCAACAATTCTTCACTCAGAAAGTTCTGATAGTTTGGTACATTTCAAAGAAGTATCTAAAAATATTGGAATATAATTTTATTTTTTCTTATGCCTATGAACTTCAACTATGCTAAATAAGCAGGAGTAATCAGTTCCCATGATAACATCTGAAGAAAACTTCAGGTTACTTTCTTAGAGATAAAATATGCTGCCTCGAGCATAATAATTATGGAAACTTTGTGTGAATCTTAAATTCTGAAAATAAAAAAATGGGTCCCCATCCACAAACAAACAAACAAACAAAAAACAAAACCATTGTCTCACCTTTTAACATATCTGTGAAATTTCTGAACTGTTTAAGTCTCATTCCACATCCCCCCCCATAAATGAAACATATTCTTCTTGGAATGTCCTGAATATTAAGGAAGGTGACTTACATCTAGCCTTTTATGTGGTTCCCAGGAAAAGGCAATACTCAGGGCTTGTTGCTTCTCTTGTTACCACATCAGGAGGTTTTTTAATAATTTAGTGCAAGGGTTTTATGTGCCTATATGTGTATGTACATGAAACTATTATTACAACAGCCCCGATATTATAATAGTAAATCATTTAGCATAGTGAATAGTTTCTAACTCCCACAAAAGAAACTGCACTATTTTTTACTGCTAACTTAAAGGAAAAACATGTGGGCTCTCTGTGATTATTTTGCACTCAGCCACCTTTACCAAACTGTCTCATCACCATTTCTATCATGTGGAGGTGCATGGCTTCTTCACATCTTAATGGCTTTGAAATCAAAGCATGGTTTATAATCAATGTCAGTAAAAATGTGATTTCTACAGCTGTTGGAAGAGAGAAGTCATGGCAGAGCTGTCAATGCTGGTACATTGCTTTCATCTGGGCACAGAAGCCATGTTCATTTGGCTGTCACATGAATGGCTTGTACTGGTAGCACTGGATGCAGTTGGAATTTAAATGAACGTTGTTACTAGTCTGTGAAATGATTCTATGTTATAAAATATTGGGATGAAAATGTACCACATGCACAGGCTATGGTTTTATAGTTTAATGTAGTCCTGATTCTTAAATGTCTCCAATAGATCATGCAATTATTCATTCCAGAGAGCTTGTAACAGATTCCTATATCATGTGACACTATCATTAATGGATCAATGCCTCTCTACAGTTTCTTAATGTTTTCCAAGAGTTCATTAACTTTTATCCTTATGTAATTTAATTAAGACTAGACAAATAGAAGTGTAATTTTGATCAAACTTAGTTTTGATCTGTACTGAGGCAGAGTAATGCATTCTATTAGAAATCATTTAGTAGTTCTACTCATCGCTTAAACACAAAAACTGAAAGCTAAGAGGTAAGAATTTAAGTACATGGTAGTTCTAGTCATCCCATGGTCTTGGATGGTAGTTAGAGATGCCAATCTTAGGAAAACAGTCCAACATGCATTGACCATGTTTGTCCAACTCTGAATAACTGTGTAATGAACATAGACTTACTGTGTATTCTAAAGATGCCAGCCTCTCACAATAACTGAGTCCCTACCCATTTTGCCTTTTGGCTGCCAAGTTTCACAAAGCATTTCCCCTTGCCTACAAAAGCTTATACAGTCTGGGCATATAGTATTCATACACTTGTGAATTTCACAGTTCAGTGTTGCATCCATATGGATACAATTTTGAACTCATCTTTCCCCCTGTCCCTTATATGCCACTGTTTTTCTCAGTATAGATTCCATTGGCCAACTTCAGCTCCTGTGCCAGGAGAGAGAATCTTGTTCATACCCCATGCTTAAAAGAGATTCCAATAAGTGAAGCAAGTAAAATTTGAGCTCACTATTTATATCATACTGTTTGATGTTTGTTATAAATATTTCACATAATACATTTTATGATCTTATAACTAAAGTCTGGCTGGAACTAGCATAATTTTCAAGTTTGAAAAAAGAAAATGTTGTGTTTTTCAAAGTCACACCAACGTCTCTATGCTCTGTACAATTTCATCAGTGTGTTTGAACTAAAGTTTAAAATAAATTGTATTTGTCTGAGTTTTCCAAATTAGGTTATCATGTCAATTTATGACAGGAATTTCCTGTCATGTAATGTGATTACAGGGGCTTTATCAGAAGTGACACATTGGATGATGTATAAGAAGTGTCAGCCAGCAAGATACAAAGGCAGATAATTTCCTGTAATTACTTTTAAGGGAATTTTGAAAATGGATTTTAAATAAATAGCATGTGACTTATGGTTGAACTAATTTTAACAGATCATTCCAAAGCATTGATAGTAATGAAATAATCAAAAATGTAAAATGTTAACAGGCATTATCTATCAAGTTTTCTTTTTTGGAGGTAGTGTTTTCTGATTTTGTGTAATCTAATTCTGAATGTTTGTGTATCTCTAGGTAGCCTATAACTTGAGATAACCCTGCCTTGGCTTTATAAGTGCTGAGATTACAGGCAAGCATCATTACCTGGGTCAGGTTTTTAAACAACAGGGACATCTTAGCAACATCTTGTGATGATGTGACATATAGATACAGCTTTCAATAGCAAACAGAATGCTGACCCGCGTGAGGATCACATACTGATGCTTTTACATGTCACATATTATTGGTCATCATTCATTTTGTTCCTTTCTGTTGCTTCCAGCATAGCTCTCTGCTGACTTTCTGTTCAATTCTCTTACATCTTTTGCAGTTGCAAAAAAAAAAAAAAAAAAAAAAAAAAAAAAAAACACAAACACACACACAAAAAAAACACAAACAACAGCAACAACATCAAAAAACAAAATCTTCCAAGACAAAAATGAAAGAAAATAGCTTAGAAGGTTCTCTCTCTCTCTCTCTCTCTCTCTCTCTCTCTCTCTCTCTCTGTTTCTCTTTCTCTCTCTCTTGATACAGCATTTGCCTCTATATCATCTTTGAGCAAATTCCTACTCTTGGATATTGTCTGTTAGTCATTACAATAAACCCTGCCCTCTCTATCTTACAATTCTTTATTTCCTCTACTTGTGCCTAACTTCCTGTGATAACCTGGCATAGCTTGCACCAGCTTAATTTGAGTCTTTTCCTGACTTTTTCCTTTGTCTTCCTTTTTGATATAGGACATATTTCATTTTTGAAGATTATTTCTCCATAGGTCTGACACATAGTCACATATCAAGGAGAATCAGAATTGCTGGAACTAGTTGCCCAGGGTTAGATCGCAATTATTCACTTACCTCTGAGGAATTATGAGACCTACCTCTGAATCATTTCCCAATTTATTGAAATATACCTATCATATCATTTTTAGAAGAAAACATTAGCTGACTCACAGCTCTTTCTGTTCCTATAACACCAGGATCTTGCATTTAGCTTATTTTAAGATGCAGTTGACATTTAAAGACTTCTGTTGATTGAAATATCAGTTTTCCTATGATTTTTACAACTACCATGGACTGTAATTCAGATTTCCTACTGCCTGCTATGCCTCTGGAGGGCTTAGGCTAACATTTTACTTAATTTGTCCCACTCCCACTATCCAAAGTCTTTCCTCTATTGCTGATCAATTCAAATTGTAATCAGTCTATCACTGCTTAATTTACTTACATGGTCCCTTGATTTTTCTTTTACTTCTGTGCAATATCTAGTCTCTCCATTAGATAGGCAGAGTCTTTTATTATGCGGACATTAATTTGATCTATGGTAAATAGTCATGATATATCAATGAAATGATGATTTACAAAATGTATCATGCAGAGGGAAAAAGCATCCTTTCTTGTTAGTAAATAAATTAGTGAACTAGTGTTTCCATTCTATAGATTTCTTTAAACTTTATTTGTGAATAAAGAGATATGCCATTTTTTTATTCTGTCTCAATTTCCCAAAGTCTCAGACACTGAGGGCATGATATGGCATAGATGATGAATGAGTGAATAAATTAATGGTTTTCTTGGAACTATGTATATGTTTTATATGAACTTTATTTTTGTATCAGAATACCTATTAATCAATGCTTTGTTAGAACGTGTACTTTTGGGGGGAACAGAACTCAGTTTCACACACTTGCAATGCAAGCTCTGTACCTACTTAGGTACTTAGGTACCTAACCCTACTTTTCTTTCTTTTGTTTTTTCTCTTTGGGTGTTGAAGCTTGTATAGAGCTTTGTGGATTGAGGCTGCCATACAAGACATTTTGTACTATTCCTGGTCAGCTTTTAGGAGTGTTTGATTGTATGCATTCACAAAGCATTCTGCTTTTAATGCCAAGGGAATTTTATTTATTTTGCCTTCAAGATCCTTATTAGCACTTGTAAAAAGTCAAGATTTATTCATCAACACAATCCAAAGACTTCATTTACCAAATTTCTCTTCTTTGCTTTAATGAAATTTGTCTGTAGGGCTTTAAAAATCATTTATAAAGTTAGAAATATATTCAGCTCTGCTGTCTTGTAGATAGATGACCACATTATTACTTGTCCATCAAATATATGTAGGGTTTTTAATAATATAGACACAGCTACTAAAGATTCCAAACAGGGGCATTTCCTTTAGAGGAAATTTTAATTCTAACCTCTCAATTCCCTTTGGAATCAATTATCTGACATGTCCTGTATTATGCAATTGCTTAGTTCTTAGCATGAGGAGTAAGATATAAGTTAATATTCTTCAGAATATTTACCCCCAAATGGCAAATAAAGACCAAGAATGGAAACAGGAAGATGAAATGATAGTGAATGGACCAAAATGTCGGATCAGGGTTGCTGTGCTCTTTTTGCTTCATAGACTACAATACCCTCTTGGGAATTCTGTTTTCTGAGCTAACCAGACTCATTGTCTTAATTATAACAATCTTCATCAGCTGTGAAAGACCCCCCAAGATCAAAAGGACTTTGATTGTCTTTCACAGAGGAAAGAGGTAAGAAGAGCCATTAGAACCTCAGCTAGAAAACATATATTGATTTCCTCGTGCTCACTCCTCTCCTAGATGTTCATAATACTCTTCCAGCTACCTGTAGCCTCAGGAGATGCTAGTGGATTTAGAATGTACAGAGACAACTGAAATGGACACTCCACCTGTGAAGCTTATAGAGAAATCATCCCTATAAGTCATACTGGGGTGAAACTTTTGGGTGATATGGCCAGTTACTCACTCTGGAAAGTAATTCCTCTCCCATGCTCCTGTAAATCAACCCAATAAAATAATTGTCACATCTTTGCACAAATGGATTCAATAATTCCTATGGCCTACTTTTGGCACCATAATTGCAGTGAGTAAAACTTTACTCACATTCCTCAGGGAAAATTCTCTTAATATCCTTTGTTTCCATCTCTCTCTATTTTTATATACATACTAGTTAGGTTGGGGATCTGTCACTCTATCAATCAGTCTATCATTTATGTATATATGTATGCATTTATGTATGAATGTATCTACCTTACTTCCTTACTTACATATCTATTTATCTGTCATATATATATATATATATATGTGTGTGTGTGTGTGTGTGTGTGTGTGTGTGCACCTATCTATCTATCTCTATATACCTATTTAGATTCTATACAAAGATAGAACAAAGGCCAATATAAATTTATATAGATAAATTGATACAATTTAGAAAATAGATTATCTTCCTTTTAGACTCATCAACAGAATCCAGTAACATTTAAATCATAAACAAAATAGTATTAAAGTACGCAAAATCAGAGGTTTTCTGTATCAAATTATCTAGTTTGTTAATGTCCTCAAATGGGTACGATAAGTTGATATATATACCTCTTCCTATCCATCCTAGGAAGAACCAATGTACAATGCAATTGCACATCATTCAGCCACTAGAACATTGTAAACACTGTGTACTCTTCTTCCTGAAGCAGCTACAGCAGTAATATTTCATATCTCAAATTAAAGAGTTTTAAAAATACAGTATGACTATTCAAACATTATTACTATGAAGGGAATTTAGACTTCACTGAATAAAAAGTTAGCCACAGCAAAGATCCATGTAGGAGAAGAATGGGGAACTCCCTGAGGAAAGAAGTTTAATGTCAACTGGTTGGTAGAGATTTGGAGACTCTATTAACACAGAAGGTACATATGTGTCAAAATCCTAATTAGACACTACACACATCTTTTATTTTCAGTTACTTGCTGAAATAATAATACATTTTTAAAGTTTTGAGGTTTTATTTTAATGTGGATACTTTGCTGGTATTGGATGATTCAAGACTATTGGTGAGAAAATAAGCACTAGTAAAAACTTTCATGACCTTCCAAAGACATCATTGAATGCTATATCAAAATACCTTTTCCTCGCAATTGATGGTAATAAATTGTTAGGATCTTACAACCTATGATCAAGAACATGATTAGATTTAGTGACAGGCGTATTGCCCATATTGATTATTTTATAAGTGTGCTTCAATTTGAAAGTTCTGTATGATGACAATTACACTCAGCTCTATCCCAAACGAAGCCTGAATGAACCACAGCTGTGTGACCAACATTTAGTATATCCTTGGGGTTGAGAAATCACTCTACAGGAGCAGCTGTGGCTAGACCAGCAGAAACCATGGCACTTGGTATGATGCCTGTTTTTCCTTTTAGTGTTCCAGCAAATTTATGTTGGCTCTACCTGGGATCAGAGAAAGACCATGCAAGAAGAAAAACTATAGGTGTTTATGTAATTCTTAAATGCACAATATCTGGTTGTTTTTATGCTTTTTTGTTGTTGTTGTTGTTGTTTTTCTTTTCAAGACAGGGTTTCTCTGTTTCTCTGTGTAGCCTCCAGCTAGCCTAGAACTCACAGAGGTCTGCCTATCTCTGCTTCCTCTGTGTGCTTAAAGAGAAGATGCTAGATTGTCAGCCTTTGGTCATCAGACGTATTACATCAGACAATCTTAATTGGTATTGTTAAAAAAAATGTGCTATGTATGTGACTGTCACTTCTGACATAGCAACTCTTTTACTAATTGAAAATGAGAATAATATTTATTTATATGAGATTATTATTCATTTTTGTCAGGTATTGAATTGTTATCATTCCCTAACTTGACTGACTAAAGGTAGCCCCTATGGAGTTTATTAGTGAACTGTTATTTCTTAGTGCTGTAGAACACTGGCTCTGATAATCCAGATATGCTTGCTGATAAACTATATAACCTAGGATAAAATGTTTAGGCTCCTTAGGTCTTATATTCATTGTCTAAAATCAGACAATAATACTGGAGATATGGTTCAATGGATGATAACACTCTTGTACACATGTGAGTTCCAGAGTGGGAAGCCCAGTACCCACATAAAATTCTGGGTACACATCATAGCATACCTCAGGAGGCTGAGACAAAGGATCCCCTAGACAAACTGACTAGTTACACTAACCACACTAGGAATTCTGAGTTCAGAGAGATACCTTGCCTTAGTAAATAAATTGGGGTGTTATTGAGGAAAATTCCTGATATCAAATTTTGGTCACAGGCATGTTCTCACATGTTCACAAATGTGCATATATAACCTCATAATGCTCACTCACATAAGATAATATGCATACACACACAAATACAAACAAAAATTAGACAATAATATATATTTCATAAGATTTTCTTTGCAATCATATGTAATAGTATTGCTTGGAAGAAAACACATTTAACCAATTATTGTGGACCTTAAATATTAGAGTCACAAGAAAGAGAAGCCCCTGCGACTAGCATATCTTCTACCATATCCTACCCTCTAATATTGCTATTAGAGACAGTTTCCAGAACATGAACTCTTGCAGATAGTTTCAAATCAAAGATTTTATGAGACTATCTTCTATTTAGCTGGTGTCTAGTATGTAACATGTCTTCATTGCTGTCAGCGTTGGTTATGGAGTAGGTGCATCTGATTGTGGTATAATTATATTCTTTTATTTCTAGCTTCATTAGTTAGACATTCTGTCCCATGTTGACTTAGTTTGGGTTTTTATGCTATCAAGAAGGACCATGACTATGGCAACTCATATAAAGAAAACAAATAATTGAGGTGGCTCACTTACAGTTTCAGAGGTTCAGTCCAGTCCATTATCATCATGGTGGGAAGCATGGTGGCATGCATGCACACATGGTGTTGGAGGAATAGATGAGAGTCCTACATCTTGCAGGCATCAGGAAGTTGACTGAAAGTTACTCTGAAGGAAGCATGAACAAAAGAGACTTCAAAGCCCATGCCGACAGTGACGCACTTTCTCTAACCAGGCCACAACTCCTAATAGGGCCACTTCCTTTGGGGACCATTTTCTTTCAATCCACCATAAATGCCATTACAAAGTCAAGGTTTTTAGTTACTCCACTGAGAACATATTATCTTCCCTTGTACTTTATTGATCTTCAGAGGGATGATATGACTCTTATTCTTATAGGAAAAATACTGGAGATGGAACGAAAAAAACTATGTCTTTTGCAGGATGAATGCTGAATTATCATGTACATTCTTCTACTCTAGGTTAAAATTATAAGACAATTTATGCTAATTGAATTATTATTACTTTTAAGAAAATGAAGCAAAAAACATGTAAAATGAAGTCAAAGATATAAAGATAACTATTCAAATCCTTTATAGACTTTATTTTGCATACTATGATTGGTCTATCATTATACACATTTCTGAATATATTTTCAACATTGTAAAATAAAAGCCTTCTGTCCTGGGGTTAAGACATGATGTGATTTCATGACATACAGTTCATTTGCCACAAAATTCATATGCTTATATTATGCATACAAATTAAGCCCTTCCAAATTCCTTAAAAGACAATTATGGTTAGAATTAATGTCAACATATAATTTCTATATACTTATTACCTAAGCCTTCAGAATTCTAATTCCATAATTTTAGCTCCTAAAACCAATTTGCTTAGTTTGGAGAATTTTTTTTTATACCTGTAAAATACATTGGATAGATATTTATCTCCAAATGTATTTTTCCTATCACCATTTTATAACATTAAGGCTCAAAATACTTGTACCACATACTTTTCTAAAATGCAGTATAATCATTGTCTTTAAAAATTCAAAATATGTTAACCTATTTATGAGTCAGTTAAACATTATTTGTAAATATGAGTTACTATATATAGAAAATAATTTAAGGTTTTATTTTCTTTTTCCTTCTCCTTTTAAATGCTTTTAAAAATTATTTTATTTTTCATTATGTGCTTCTGTGTCTATATTTGGCTATGTGCATAAGATTGAAGGTAGATGTAGAGGCTAAAAGAGGGCATCAGATCCTCTGGACCTGGAGTTACAGGCATTTGTGAACTTCTGATTTGGATGCTAGGAAATGAATTAAGGTCATCTGCAAGAGTATTACACAACCTTAACTACTGAACCATTTTTCTAGCTTCCTATTTCCTCTGGTTTAATTGAACAGGAAACATTATTTTTTATTCTAACAAGATAATCCCAAACAGATTTTCTAGCTTGGTGGTTCTTAGTGTAAGGTTAAAATAGCAATAATAATAGGCAATGAGTTCCAATTTACTGGATTGTCTTGAAAATTATATGCAATAAATTTTCCACTATGGATTTCACCTTCGATAAACTGAAAACATTTGAAAAATGACTGTACTTATATTGCTCAGAGTAGATTTTATTCATTAAATGATTAGACTGTTTTTTCTCATTAATTTGTAAGAAAAGTAATTTAGAAAATACTTATATAGTATTTTCATAATTATTAGATGTATGTATTGTAGAAGTAATTTAAATTATACAAGGCTGATATACATATTTTATGCAACTGTAATGTTATTTTGCAAAACACTTGACCTACAAATTTCTGTATCCTTGGAGTTTTGGAAGCAGTTAGTCAGAGACACTGAGAAATGTTAACAAGACACATAATCTCTCAAGATCCTATCTCCAAGCAAAATATATGTTTTCTTTTAATATTGTTTTATTTAAAATTAAAACAAGATTGTTTTGCATGTCAATCCCAGTTCCCTCACCCTCCTATCCTTTCTTGTATCCCACACCAACCCATATCTGCTCATCCCTTATCTGCTCCTCAGGTGGGTGAGGCCTTCCATGGGGAGTCTTCAAAGTCTGACATATCATTTGGAACAGGGCCCAGGCCCTCACCCATGTTTGTAAGCCGAGGGAATATCACTCTATGTGGAATGGGCTCCCAAAGTACATTCTTATACTAGGAATAAATACCGATCCACTACCAGTGGCCACATAGACTACCCAGTCCTCCCAACAAACATCACATTCAAGGAATCTGGGTCCATCCTATGCTGGTTTTCCAGCTATCAGATTGGAGTCCACGAGCTCCTGCTTGTTCAGGTCAGCAGTTTCTGCATCCTGTTCTTGACCACTTTGCTCATCACTCCTCCATGTCTGAACTGGATTCCAAAAGTTTGGCTCAGTGTTTAGCTGTGTGTGTCTGCTTCTGCTTCCATCAGCTACCAGATGAAGGCTCTAGGATAGCATATAAGGTAGTCATCAATCTCATTATCAGAGAAGGGCATTTAAGGTAGCCTCCTCACTATTGCTTAGATTCTTAGTTGGGGTCATCCTTGTAGACCTCTGGACATTTCCCTAGTGCCAGATTTCTCCATAAATCTATAATGGCTCTCTTTATTATGATATCTTTTATTTTTGCTCTCCTCTATTCTTTCCCTGACTCAATCATCCTGCTCCCTCATGTCGACCTCTCCCCTCCTCTTCTCCTAACTCCTTTTCCCCTACTCCATGTTCCCAAATTGCTTGGGAGATCTTGTCCCTATTCCATTCTCCTGGGGACCATGTATGTCTTTCTTAGGGTCCTTTTTGTTTCCTAGCTTTTCTGGTGCTATGGATTGTAGGCTGGTAATGTTTTGCTCTATGTCTCAAAACCATATATGAATGAGTACATACCATATTTGTCTCTTTGCGACTTGGTTACCTCACTCAGGATGGTTTCTTCTAGTTTGATCCATTTGCTTGTGAATTTCAAGACTCCATTGTTCTTTTTCACTGAGTAGTATTCCATTTTGTAAATGTACCACATCTTTATCAATTCTTCAGTTGAGGAACAGCTAGGTTGTTTCCAGGTTCTAGCAATTACAAATAATATTGTTATGAACATAGTTAGTGGAACAGATGTCATTCTTGCAAGGATTTGGGGTATATGCCTAAGGGTAGAATTACCTGGTCCTGTGGTAGACTGATTCCCATTTTCCTGAGGAACCACCACACCGATCTCCAAAATGGCTGTATACCTTTGCACTCACACCAGCAGTGGATGAGTGTTCCCCACTCTCCACATCCGCTCCTGCAGTAACTGTTGGTGTTTCTGATTTTAGCCATTCTGACAGGAGTAAAATGGTATCTCAGAGTTGTTTTGATTTGCATTTCCCTGATAGCTAAAGATGCTGAGCACTTTAAGTGTCTTTCAGACATTTTAGATTCCTCTATTGAGAATTCTTTACTTAGTTCTATACACCATTTTTAATTGGATTATTTGGTGTTTTGCTAATTTCTTGGGTTCTCTTTGTATATATATCAGACATCAGCTCTCTGTCAGATGTGGGGTTGGTGAATATCTTTTCCCATTCTGTGGGCTGCCATTTTGTCTTGTTGACTGTGTCCTTTGCCTTACAAAAGCTTTTCAATTTCAGGAGGTCCTATTTATTAATTGTTGATCTCAGTGTCTGTGCTACTGGTATTATGTTCAGGAAGCAGTCTCCTGTACTGATTAATTCAAGGGTGTCTCCCACTTTCTCTTCTAAGAGGTTCAGTGTGGCTGGATTTATGTTGAGGCTTTGATCTATTTGGACTTAAGTTTTGTGAATGGTAATAGATATGGATCTATCTGCACTCTTCAAGTCAGATCTAGTTATGCCACCACCATTTCTTGAAGATACTTTCTTTTTTCCATTGTGTTATTTTAGCTGCTTTGTCAAAAATCAGGTATTCATAGGTGTGTGGGTAAATATCAGGGTTTTCAATTCAATTCCAATGGTGTACCTGTCTTTTTGTATGCCAATACCAAGCTGTTTTCAGAACTATAGCTCTATAGTAGAGCTTAAAGTCAGGGATGGTGATGTCTCTGGAATTTCTTTTATTGTTTGGGGTTGTTTTGGTTATCCTGGATCTTCTATTTTTCTATATAAAGTTGAGTATTGTTCTTTCAAGGCCTGTAAAGAATTGTGCTGGGATTTTGATGAAGACTGCATTGAATCTGTAGATTGATTTTGGCAAGATTGCCCTTTTTACTATGTTGATCCTACCTATCCAAGAGTTGGGATATCTTTCCATTTTCTGGTATCTTCTTTAATTTCTTTGTTTAAAGACTCAAAATTCTTATTACATAGGTCTTTAACTTGTTTGACTAGCATTTCCCCAAGACATTTTATGTTGTTTGTGGCTATTGTAAAGGGTGATATTTCCTGTGCTTTCTTTCACAGCCCTGTTATAATCTGTATATAGTATAGCTATTGAGTTTTTTGAATTAATCTTGTATCCTGCCACTTTGTTGTAGGGGTTTATCAGCTATAGGAGTTCTCTGCTAGAATTTTTTGTGTCACTTGTCTAAATTATATCATCTGCAAATAGTGAGAATTTGACTTCTTCCTTTCCAATTAATATCACCTTGATCTCCTTTTGTTTTCTTATTGCTCTAGTTAGACCTTCAAGAAGAGATATGGAGAGAGGGGGCAGCTTTGCCTTGTTCCTTATTTTAGAGGAATCTCATTGTGTTTCTCTTCATTTAGTTTGATATTGGCTGTTGGCTTGCTCTATATTGCTTTTATTATGTTTATGTATGTTCCTATTATCCCTGACCTCTCCAATACCTTAATCATGAAAGAGTGTTGGATTTTGTCAATGGCTTTTTTTAGCATCTAGTGAAAGGATCATGTGGTTTTCCTTTTTCAGTTTTTTATATGGTATATTTTTGTATGTTGAACCATCCCTGTATCCCCAGGATGAAGCCTACTTGGTCATGGTTAATGATTTCTCTGATGTGTTCTTGGATTTGATCTGCCAATATTATATTGAGTATTTTTGCATCAAATTTTATGAGGGATATTGGTCTGTAGTTCTCTTTCTTAGTTGCATCTTTATGTGGCTTGGTTATTTTTTTCTTGGTGATAGAAGCTTTTAATAAATTTATAGAAAAATAAAACTACAGGAGTATTAGAGAAATTCTGTGTGATATGTTTTCTAAATGTAGCTCTCTACTGTATTCTACATGTAAAGAACTCTTCATCAGAACACCTTCTTTTTACTCCTATGTTCTTAGATTGATCTATGTTCTTTTTTTTATAATTTTTTAATTTAATTTTATATAACAAAGTCCAAGTAAATGAAAACAAACATTTATACACAATATTTGGGAATTTGGGCGTCGTTCTTTCCAAACTACTTCCTGCTGGTAAGGGGTGCTGTCATGGGGGATTCGAACAAGATTCAGATATCCTAGCTGTAGTTTGTAGGGCTGTTTTGTCCAGCTGTTTTGAATGTAGGATCAGCTTGTACTCTGTTTCAGGCGGTCTGGCATGATCAAACCACATCTTTTCATTTTCTGTGGAAACAAAAATAGAAATCCTTTTCCCCAGTAACTTGTTCTTCAAGTTAAATTTTGAAGTCAAAGCATATTTTAAATTTAATTTATTATTTTACATGTCGATCCCAGCTCCCTCTCCCTCCCTCCCACCCTCCCTCTCTCCCTACTCCCCGCCCTCCCTCCCTCCTTCCCTCCGTTTTACCCTCTCTGCCCTCTCACATGCACTCTAAACACCCTCCCCTCCCATCCCCCCACCACAATTCCATATGTAGGGGAGTGCCATCCAGTTGGGGTCATGTAGATCTGACAGGTCCTGTGAAGTAGGGACTAGGGCTTCTCTCCTGTCTCTAGATTAAGGCAGTTATCCCTCCATGGGGGATATGTTCTCAAAGTCCTTTTGTGCACCAGGGATACATCCTGGCTCCACTGTCTGAGGTCTCTTAGCCTGCTCAGACCTTCTGGCTGAGACCCATATTCAGGGGGGTCCGAGTCAGTCCCCTGTTGGCTTCCCAGCTATCAGTCTAGTGGCCCTTAGCTCCTCCTTGTTCAGGTAAGCTGTCTCTATGTGCTTCTACCGCATGGTCTTGTCCTTTCCATCTGCTCCTGGGTTCTATTTCGACTCAGTGTTTATGTATGGGTGTTTGCTCCTATTTTCAACAGGCATTAGTTGAGGGCTCCATGGAGAAGTTAGTTGTTGATCTCACTCTCTGGGAAGGGCATTTATGATAGCCTTTCCACGGAAGCTAAGATTGTTAGTTGGGAGCAGTCTTGTAGTTCTCTCGACCTTTCTTTGTGTTCAACTTTATCTACAAACCAATATTGGCTCCCTCTTTTATGTTCTCTCTCTCTGTCTCTGTCTCTCTCTCTCTCTCTCTTTCCTATCTTCCATTCCTAACCAGGCTCAATCCTTCTGGTCGCACATGCCTTCCTCTCCTCCCCCTCATTTTCTCCTACTTCTCTCTCCATTCGCTGTCCTCCCCCACTTCACCTGAGCTCTGGGGGACTTGTCCCTTCCCAGTTCTGTGAGGGACTTTATATGAATCTCTTAGAAGACACCTTGTATCCTAGTTCCTCTGGTGATGTGAATTATAGGCTGGAGATCATTTGATCTAGTTCTAAAATCCATATATGAATGAGTACATACTGTGTTCCTCTTTTTGTGACTGGGTTACCTCATTCAGGATGGTTTCTTCAAGTGCCATCCACTTGCCTGCGAATGTCAAGATATCATTATTTTTTTCTGCAGAGTAGTATTCCATTGTGTAGATGTGCCACATCTTCATTAACCATTCTTCAATTGAGTGGCATCTAGGTTGCTTCCAGGTTCTTGCTATTACAAATAGTGCTGCTATGAACATAGTTGAACAGATGTCTTTGTTGCATGGATGTGAATCCTTTGGGTATATGCCTAAGAGGGGATTGCCGGGTCCTGTGGTAAACTAATTCCCATTTTCCTGAGGAACTGCCATACTGATCTCCAAAATGGCTGTATGAGTTTGCACTCCCACCAGCAGTGGAGGAGTGTTCCACTTTCTCCACATCCTCTCTAAAGTTAGTCATCACTGGTGTTTCTAATTTTAGCCATTCTGGCAGGGGTAAGATGGTATCTCAAAGTTGTTTTGATTTGCATTTCCCTGATAGCTAAGGATGTGGAGCATTTTCTTAAGTGTCTTTCAGCCTTTTTGATTTCCTCCATTGAGAATTCTTTCTTCAGTTCTGTACACCATTTTTTTAATAGGGTTATTTGGTGTTTTGTTGACTAGTTTCCTGAGTTCTTTGTAGCCTTGTAAAATGAGTTTGGTAATGACCCTTCTGCTTCTATTTTGTTGAACACTTTGAGGAGTATTGGCATTAGCTGTCCTTTGAATTTCTGGTAGAATTCTGCACTGAAACCATCTGGTCTGGGATTTTATTTTGGTAGGAAGAATTTGGTGACTATTTCTATCTCATTAGAGGTCATAGATATATTAAAATTGCTTATCTGTTCTTGATTTAATTTTGGTGATATCTATCCAGAAAATTGTCCATATCATTTAAATTGTTGAATTTTGTGGATTACAGATTTTCAAAGTATAGCCTGAAGATTTTCTGGATTTCCTCATTACCTGTTGCTCCGTCTCCCTTTTCATATCTGATCTTGTTAATTTGCATGTTCTCCCTCTGAATTTTGGTTATTTTGGATAAAGGTTTATCTATTTTGTTGATTTTCTCAAAGAATGCTTAGTTACATTGATTCTTTGTATTATTCTCCTAGTTTCTACTTTATTCAATTTGATAATTTCCTGGCACCTATTCCTCCAGGGTGAATTTGGTTTGTTTGTTTGTTTGTTTGTTTGTTTGTTCTAGAGCTTTAAATTGTGCCCTTAATTCTCTATTGTGACTATTCTCCAGTTTCTTCTTGTGGTCATTTTAGTGCTATGAACTTTTCTCTTAGTACTGCTTTCAGTGTCTCATAAGTTTGGGTAAGTTGTGTCTTCATTCTCACAGAATTTTCTGAAGTCTTTAATTTCCTTTTTTATTTCTTCCTTGACCCAGGAATGGTTCAATTGATTATTGTTCAATTTCCATGACTTTGTAGGTTTTCTGCAATGTGTGTTGTTGTTGAATTCTAACTTTAAGTCATGGTAGTCTGATAAGATACAGGGGGTTATTCCCAATTTTTGGACCTATTGCGGTTTGCAAATATTGCTTAGTATGTATTTGATTTTAGAGAAGGTTCCATGTTGCACTTTGAAGAAGGTATATTCTTTTATGTTGGATGAAATGTTCTATAATTGACCATTACACACAATTGGGTCATAACTTCTGTTATTTCTTTTGTTTCTTTGTTAAGTTTCTGTCTGGTGGTCCTGTCTAGTGTTGAGAGTGGGGTGTTGAAATCTCCCACTTTACGTGTGTGAGTTTTTATTGAAATTTGAGTTTTAGTAATGTTTCTTTTACAAATGTGGCTGCTTTTGTATTTGGGGCATAGATGTTCAGAACTGAGGCTTCATCTTGATGGATTTCTCCTGTGAGGAATAAGAAAAGAAATGACCTTCTTCATCACTTTTAAATGATTTTAGGTTAAAGTCTACTTTGTTAGATATTATGAATGCTATATAAACACCCACTTTTTTGGGGGGTCCATTTGATTGAAAAATGTTTTCCCAACCCTTAACTCTGAGATAGTAATTATCTTTGAAGTTGTGATTTGTTTCTTGTATGCCCCAGAAGGATGGATTCTGTCTTCATATCTATTCTGTCAGCCTGTGTGTTTTATAGGTAGGTTAAAACCATTAATATTGAGTGGTATTAATGACCATTGATTGTTAATTCTTGTTTGTTTTGGATTTGTTTTTGGTGGTGGTATTATCTGTGGTTTTTTCCCTCATTTTTCTTTTGGCTGTTGGATTATTTATTGCCTATGTTTTTGTGGGTGTAGTTGACTTCCTTGGGTTGGAGTTTTCCTTCCAGAACTTTCTGTAGGACTAGATTAGTTGATAAGAATTGTTTAAACCTGGTTTTGTCACAGAATATCTTGGTGTCATCATCTATAGTGATTAAAAGCTTTTCTGGGTGGGTATAGTAGTCTGGGGTGGCATCTATGGTATTTTAGTGTTAGTAGAATATCTATATAGGACCGTCTGGACTTTAGAGTTTCCATGGAGAAGTGAGGAGTAATTCTTATAGGTTTGCCTTTATGTGTTACTTGGCCTTTGTCCTTTGCTGCTATTAATAGACTTTCTTTGTTCTGTATGTTTGGTGTTTTGATTATTATGTTGTAAATGAACATTTTTCATGTGTTCCACTCTATTTGGTGTTCTATATGCTTCTTGTACTTTCATTGGCATGTCTGAGTTTCGGTTGGGAAAGTTTTCTCCTATAATGTTGTTGAATATATTTTCTGTACCTGTAAGTTGGGTTTCTTCTCCTTCTTATATACCTATTATTCTTAGGTTTGGCCTTTTCACAGTATCCCATATTTCCTGGATATTTTGTGTTATGGATTTTATGGACTCAAGATTTTCTTTGGTTGATTATTCTTTTTCTCCTAATGTATCTTCAAGGCCTGGGATTCTCTCTTCCATCTCTTGTATTCTGTTGGTTATGGTTGCATCTGTCGTTCCTGATTATTTACCCAGCTTTCCAGCTTTTCTATTCCCAGCTTTCCCTCAGTTTGTGTTTTCTTTATTGTCTGTATTTCAGTTTTCAGGTCTTGAGCTGCTTGAAGTGTTTCCTTCTTCTGTTTGATTGTTTTTTTCCTTGATTGATTTCTTTCTTTCTTTCTTTTCTTTTCTTTTTTTTTTTTGGTTTGATTTTTCTTCCATTTCTTTAAAGGATTTTTTGTTTCCTTTTCTAGAGTCTCTATCATTTTCATGAATTTGTTTTTAGGGTCATTATCTTCTAATTCATCTCTTTTGGGATGTTCAAATTTTGCTTGTGTGGAGTCCCTAGACTCTGAGGTATGATACTGATCTTTCTATTGTGGACTCTGTTTTTATACTGTCATCTACCCATTCCTTCTTCCAGAGTATAAGGGTGGATTTTCTTCCATTCCTGGTGGGTACAGGACAAAGGTTCTCGTCTGGCAGATGCACACAAGACTAATACTCCAATGGCTCTCATCCAGTGGGTGGAGGTGGGACTAGGTTGCTGGCAGACAGGGGATAGACAGGTTACCCTATGCACACTCCCCATTCCTCAGTAGGCTCAGAGAAGGGTTCTGGAAGGCAGGCTTCTTCAGTGAGTAGAGGCAGGAACAGGATGCTGGCAGACTCTGGACAGGATGGTCTTCCTGGACAAGCCTCAGGAGCCTCTGAGCAAGGCCCTGGAAGCCAGGCCAGAAACAGCCTATATATTGGTCTTAAATAAGCCTTGGCAAGCACAAAAGGAAGAAATTCCTATATTTAAAAACAAAATGAAGCATTTTGTCCAATTTTGTTATTTATAATTGCAAAGGCAAGTGGGAAGCTGTTTATTCACTTAAGAAGTAATTTATTAGCAGTAAAAATGGATTTAGTAGAGAAGTATATAAAGGTGAAATTATGAATGAAAATGTGGTAACTATATTTTCCTAATTCATTACCTAAAAATTAATACATTAAAATTGAAATAATCAAAATGAAGTCCATGCTTTAATTAAAAAAAGAAATTAATGAGATTACTTTTTATACCACTTGTTTTACTAATTAGTCAGGCAAAAGTCATAATTAGAATCTTAACAAGCTAATTAAGAAAAAGTTAAAAAGTCACAGAGAAGGAAATATTTAAAATACTTTCAAAGCCCAGACATGGAAAAGTGCACTAAAGCTATTATTCCATTTGTTTGTGGTGTCATTGTAAGTTGGCATAACTCCCTTGGAAAGCCATTTGAATCATAAAAACAAATATCTCCTTTGACACAGTAATCCTATTTCTGGGAATTGGGCCAAAGTAAATAAAAGAAGGCAAATGCTGCCTGAACAAAAGAAAATTCAGTGTCTAATACTTTATTAAGAGTAAAACATGAGAAGATGATAAATATACACAATTAGAAAGAACATGATGAAGTTCTGACTGAGTAGAATATTATGCTACCACTTAAAAAATGGAAATGTTTAATATATATTCTTTGCAGAAATCTACAGAAAGGTTGGGTGTTTCAACTTCAAGATAACAAAAGATATACAGTTAATACAGTTATTGCCTTTGCTTCCCCCCAAAAAAAATTACTGGAGAGAATTACAAAAGATTTATTCATAAAACATGACTGAAAAGGGAAAGTAGGTCCAATAGCAGGGAAGAACTATTATAAGTATTTGAACTGTGGACAATATTTGGAGTAATATAAATAATTGATATACAGAGTTAGATATGATTTTAGGAAATAGTATGTTAATTAGTAAAATCCAAACCCTTTTGAAGTTCCCTGAAGTAAACCTAACCATTTTATATAAATTTGAGAAAAGGGGAGTGAGAAATAAGACAAAGATCAATATCAGATAGTGTAAAATTATCAGTTATTGTGAAAGTCTGTATACATACACAAAGCATAACACATTCATGCACATAAAGACACACACACACACACACACACACACATCATAAAACATTGTTTTTAGTGTGAGCCTTTTTCTCAAGGTTAGATATGGTTGTAATTAAACACAAGGGGAGTCAACAATGCTACTATTTCATGTTTCTACCAAGAGCCAAACCTTCACCATTCATTTATGACTGGACACAGCATAGTGTCCCAACTGTGTGTCATAGGCTGATATTTCCAGTAGCCAGATGCTTCCTAAGGGAGGAAAACTTTCAGGCAGTTCATTTCTTCAGTAGATATCTGGGGGAGAAAGATAACTCTAGAGTTATAAAATAAATTCTGAGTAACCTTCAATAATAGATATGGTCCTTCACTCATAGCTTTGAGAAGAAAAATCAAAGGTCATCTACCAGCTATGAGGACACTAGAAGATTCCCTACTCTACAAAGATGAAGAAATAATATTTAAAAATAAAGAAACAGGAGACGCTTAGTTTTCTTATTAGCACCCATAAAGAGAATGAAGACATTGTTTCTATGTACATAGAGAAAACTGTTATTAAAATATACCTCAAAATCACAAAGAAATGTTTAGTATCTTTGTAAGTTTAAAAGTAGTACAACATGCATTTAAAATTTTAACTTATTGTGATTGATGTGTTTCAGAACTTTAGTAATTAATGAGCACTTTTAGAGATGCACTGGAAAATCCTAGGTTCTGTTTAAAATCATGCTTCTATGAATATGTTGTAATGGTTAGTATTGGTTGTCTGTTAACTTGACAGAATGTACAATCACCTGGGAGATAAACCCTGAGTATGTCTATGAGACATCTTCTAGATTTGGTTGAGATAGGAAGATTCCATCCTGAATATGGTCAGTGACATTGCATGGGCTGGGGCATTGGACTAAAGGACAAGGCAAGCTGAGCATTGTTCACCTTACTCTGCTTCCTCACAGTGAGTACAATGTGACATCTGCCTCTGTTTCTTGTTCCTATCCCCTTCGAACAAAAATAAACTTGTCTGTTTTAAGTTGCTTTATCACATATTTTGTCATGGTAATGAGACAGCTACTAATACACCTATATTCCATGGCTTTATTTTTTCTTATTTTCAGGTTAAAGAAATCTCAGAAGTAAACTAAGTGCAAATACCACTTACCAAAATTTGTGGGATATAGTAAAAACAGTGCTCAGAGGGAAATTTGGAGTACAAATAATATGTTTGAATAGAAGAGAAAGATAAAACCAACAATTTGACCTTTGCTTCAGTAAAACATGATATATATATAAAGCTAGAGTAAGCAAAAGCAAAAGAAAATAAGAACAAAAGTTAATGGAATAAATAATGTACTCAAAATAGCTCTCTGACAATATTAATTGATATGATAAAATATAAAATTGTAGCTAGGTTAACAAAGGGAAAAATAAGAGATGGTAAGTGTTTTTATGTTTTTAATCTCCTTGGTCTTTGAGGGCCTGCCACCCAGCTCCCAAATAAATACACAGAGACTTACTCTTACTTATGAATGCCTAGTCTTAGCTTGGATTGTTTCTTCCAGATTTTCTTAATTTAAATTATCCCCTCTACCTTTTGCTTATATATCTTTACTTCTTACTTTGTTGCTGGCTGTGTGGGCGGGTGGCTGATCCCTGACGTCCAATGGAACCTGGCATTCTGCTGGCCCCACCCCCTAACGATGGGTGGAGAACGAAGAATGGCCATGTCATCACTATGCTGTGTGGGGACTCAGTTATACGTGCCTGAGTTTCCCCTTTGAAGCAAGTCTCTCTCTCTCTCACTCTCTTGCTCTCTCTCTCCCTCTCTCTCTCCTCTCTCTGTCTGTCTTTCCTACACCCTTCTCACTCTCTTGCTCACCCCCTCCCACCCTCTTCTCTCTCTCACTCTCTCTCTCCCCCTGCCCCCTTCTCTCATTCTTGCTCACCCCCTGTCTCTGTCTCTCTCTCCTGCTTTTGGTGGGTCACCTGCCTTTCTTCTTCTTCCCTCCACCAATAAACTCCACATGGGCCTGTTGAGTCTCATGTTCATGTTTCATTGATGACAAGCTACAACTGTAGCAAAAGGACAGTGTCCTCCTTTCTTTCTCTTTTTCTCACTCCTCCATCTCTCTCCTTCTATTTATTCTCTGCCTAGAAGTGCTACCTATCCTTCTCTTACCTATTTATTGGCCATTCAGCTTTTTATCAGGTGTTTTAGGCAGGCAAAGTAACACAGCTTCATAGAGAAATAAATGCAACATAAAGGAACACAACACATCTTTGCATCATTAAAAAATATTACACAACAGAAAAGAATGTAACACATCTTTAACTAATATCCACAATAAGAGATGACTCACACTTCTTGCATCAGAAAACACCACCATGAATGTAGGAGAAACTGTCCATCAACCTACCAAAGTCACAGTTGCTCTGCCCAAACCAGCCCAGCTTGGCCATTCAGGGCAGATACTTCCTCTCTGAGCCAAGCCTGTCACTATGCCCAGAGACTGCTGACTAAGAGACATGTGACCATAGAAGCCAATGAGGAAAGGACAGTGCAGCAGAGTCAGTGACTAAGCCAATGGGACCTTGGGAGTGGATACAAAGTCAGGCTGCAGCACTCCCTGCTACTCCTCAACTCCCAGGGTCTGGTCTTTGCGATGTCTTCTCATGCCCCTCCCGCAAACGGTGTCCAATCAGCATCACCAGCAACACATGAAGAGTGTCTAGGTCAGTTTTATGCAAGCCTAATACATGGGGAAGTGCTAGACTTGCTGCAACTTAATGTACCATGTTTTGTTGATACTCATGGGAGACCTGTTCTTTTCTGAACAGAAATGGAGGGAGAATAAATAGAGGTTGGAAGAGTAGTAAGTAGGATAAGGAGAAGAGAGTAGTGAGAGGAAACTGTGGTCTGTGATGTGAAATAAATAAATAAAGCTATTTTTTGAAAAAGGAAGAAAGAAAAAGAAAACACCACTATTTATCCATCATTTTTCAAAGGAAAATAAAGGGCTCCCTAGGGGGGGAAAAACTGTCTGCAAATTTGATGACAGTTATAAAAGACATCATTTTGTTGAAAGAGAAACAGACACCCTGAATAGTCCAATATCTATTAAACAGTTATGCTGACAGTTAAACACATTCTAATCAATGAGTAATAAAATGATAAATAAAAGACTTTATTCTATCTTCATATGTGTCTTCTAAATCAAGTCTTTCCTATGTAGATGAAAGTTGTAATCTATACAACTTCTCTTTACTTAAAGAATCTAAATGCCCCTTGAAATGTAACTCTATTGGCAGTAAACCATCTCTCCGATTTTCTTGAAATCTTTTGTTTCCAGTGTTTTTCAAAGAAGGATTTCACTGAGTTCAGGATTCTAGGCAGTCCCTAATGTTGAAAGAAAACAAAAACAAAAGTCACAATATAAACTTAATTTTCTAGAGTCAAAGAACAACAATGGACTTTAGAGTAAACCATCTGATTTAATGCTTGAAAAGAAATGATCCAGAGATAGGTCATCTTAGATGTTAGCACACCACGAACAAAGGATATGTCTTCAAATTTTCTGTGAATTTTGCAATAGTTACAAAGGAAAATACTCTGGGTTTCTCAGCAGCAGTTAAGGATAGGTGTTAGTCAGCAAGTCTTTGCATCAGATTTCTGAAGATAAATCATTAGACAATCTCAATAGGAATCACTTGGGACAGTAAGAGACACTACATTTCATATGTGATTGCAAATGGACATTTCTGTTGTAAAAATGTCACATCTAAAAATATAAATTAAGTGAAATATAAAATGACAGGATAGGAGAATAGGGAAAATCAGAATATGTATTGTCCCAAGTGAAGGATGTTAAAGTCAAGAAAATAGAATGAAAATCAAGTCAGACAAAGGGAATTTGCTTGTATATGAACAGCTGACCTTTATAGCATCCACACCCTCAGAGAATAAAAGAGTCCATCAATCAAACATCTAGAAATAAAGAGTAAACGAGATAGACGATATCCCAGACAAGGTTTAAGTACTTAGTATCCAGGTGTGTAACATGTGATCGAAAAACAACTAGGTTATATTAAAGTAGGAAATAAAAAACATCCAAAGAAATTAATGTGAGTCAGAGCCTCTGCAATAAACTGCAATAAATATAGTAGCACAAACATTGATGAAATGAAAGCATGCATTGTGACGAGTCTTTCTCTATTCCACTAGCTCCCAAATAATGACATGGAGACTTATAAAAAGTCAGTCTGTAGCTTAGGATTGTTTCTAACTAGTTCTTTTAACTTAAATTAGCCCACTATATTCATCTGAATTATGCCATGTGGCTCATAGCTGTTATATCTCCTGCACATCCTACTTGCTCTGCATCTCCTGTAGTATAACCACCTTTCTTCTTCCCAGGGACCTCCTTGTCCCCAGAAGTCCCACCTATATGCCAATCACAGCAATGCATCTTCACAAGTATACAAATAGTTCATAACAATACATTGATTTTTGTTAGTGAAGAAGGAAGGAGAGGAGTAGGGGGTACATTGTCAGAAATGTCAGAGTTTGTCTGACAGCTCAGTAAATAAAATGTTTTAAAAGAAGACTGATGACCTGAGTTCCATCCATGTAGTGTAAAGCTAGAACTAACTCTTCCAATTTATTCTTTGACCTGGTATGCGCAATGGCACACACATATGCGACACACATACATGCACACAGAATAAGTAAATGGTAAAATAATAAGGCAAATCAATGCATACAGCTAAGTTAACCATAAAACAAATGAGAAATGTTATGTACTAGTGCAAGATCTAGAAAATATACTCATAAAGACTGTTCTGCTTCTAGCAGATCTGATAATTCTGAAATTCACAAGGGATAGAGTCCTTTCCTGATATCTGCATTCTGTCTATTGGTATGTATTCACATTACTGCCATATATTTAGATAAAACCTGTTCAGATAAATATGTTATTTGCTTTCTTAAGGTTGAGAAATTAGGTTATTCTAATTTTCTAGCATGCTCTTTTGTGGTTAGATAAATATATATTTTTTTAAAAATGGCTTTATAATTAAATATTGAACAGATTCTTCCAGACTTTAAAGTAATTGACCAGATTTAATTATCATTTGGGCAATAGCCACACCTGTTGTATCATGTGGTTGCCAAGAAGTATCTTGAAAATGTACAAATGCATTTGCTACTGTGGTTTGATAGAGCCTGCTTCGATGCTCCGTGATCGTGACACTATTCAGCTTTACGGTCTCTGTGGTGAAAGGTAGGAGCTTGGCTGGAGGTGGTCTGATCCTTAGAGGCTCTTTAGAGTCTTCACATTGTGATTAAACACCTTCTTATTTCCATTCTCAACCACTGGCACTATCAAGCCAATATTGAGAAAATCATAATCTTTATGATATTGAAAATACATTAGTGTATATATGACAAAATGGAATGTTATTAATCTTTAGAAAGATCAAGTAATATCTGCCATTATGTCTAATCCACATCTTCCTTTCAGGCTTCTGTCCCACAAAATTAAAGGATATAAAGGGGATATAATGGAATATTTAGGATACATGTAATGGAATATGAAGGATATAATGGAAATATAAATGGATAGCTACCCCATGCGTGTGTATAGCCTCAATGAAATGAGGTGGCACTTGCCAAACATAAAGTTATTTTTAGACTTGGGCTCTGAATTGTTTGTTTTACTAAGCATCTATGCAGGGTCAGAGAAAATAGCTTAGATACATTCCTTTTGGGCAGCCCTCTAAGGAAGCTTTTGCAAATCCATGACACAGCTCTCAAAATTCAGGAGCCTGTGACTTCCTGTAAACTGGCTTCTTGCATTTTTCATTGAGGGCTTGCTGACCATTAGGGGGACTTAACCTGTGGCTAACTGCTCCAGTGAGTCTAACACCTGCTCTTAATGCTGCTCCATTAGGCAGTGAATATGGAACAGGGTTCACCACTTAGTGTAAACAGGTCTGTGATTACAGCTTTTAGGACTTCACTGTTGTCTGTTTATGAGATGGATTGTTCTAGATGTGATGAAAATGTGCTCAGTGGTTAAAAGTCCTTCCCACTCCTGTAGAGGACTTAGGTTTGGTACCTAGAGCCCAAATCAGTTGGTTCACAACCACGTGTAACTCCAGTTCTAAGAGATGCAATAGTTCCTGCTGAATTTAGACAAGTAGATACACACACATATGCATGGAATAAAAGGAATAATGAAAAAAAGTGCTAAGTGAACAAATTGAATTATTTCAGATTATATGTCTATATAAGCATATATTTGTGAAAATACTGTTACCTTTAAAATTCTACAGATAGCGACTTATTTTTATGATGATAAACTTCATGATCTTTTCTATAAGGATATACAGATAACTATATATATATATAAATATATATATATAAATATATATATATATGTTTCAGTTGAAAAAATATTCACAGGCTGTATATTTTACAGATTGAAAAGGAATAATCATATTATCCTGATATTTCTAGTCCAAGAAAAAAAATTCCCTCTTTTGTAAAATAAGAACAAATATTACTAAGAGATAAGCTTGCAAGGAATGTGATAGCATGGCATCTAGTAAACTCTTTCTGAAGTCACAGGACTAAACTTGATGAAATATATTGTCACCTTTGGTCTCTGGTGCTTCTGATCTCTTTATAAATTCACTGCACCTACTCTCATTTCCAGAATTAATTTCACTGCAATTTTTCCCAGTGCTTTCTTTACCTTTTCTGTCCAAGATTCTCTCTTTCTTTCCTAGTTTTAGTTAAAATTGTCACTGCACTTGATTTATATAAACCCGATAGCTACAATTAAAAAAATAAGCATTTGCATTAATATGGAAACTTCCATAGGAAATATATGTGAAATCTGACTTTCTTGCTAATAGAGATACTCAAGTTTCGAGGCTTTCTATGTCTTAAAATGTATAAAGTCCACAGGTGAGACTGATCAATGGGTAAAGACACTATCTGCACAAACTTAATGATTTGGTTTCGACCTCAAGGACCCCTCTTCATATAGGGTGTAAAGCACTCACACACACACACACACACACACACACACACACACACACACACACGCCATGCCACACACCACCTTCACATACACTTGCACAAATAATACAAACATATAACACATAGACAACCAAACACACACATCACATGCAGTTGTGCACACATACTTCTAACAATAATAGACAAAATAAAAGTTTCTTTTTAAAAAATGGACAAAGTCAGTCAATACATTATTTGAAAAATCTATTACATTTTGCCATCAGTTATATATTTAAGGTCATTTCAGACAAAGATTGTTAAAAATAGACTTTAAGAACACTCTTTAATCTTTTCAATAAGCCATTTTAGATAAAAGCCTATTCTTTATGTGAGAAGGAGCCTCTGACATTGCAGTCTACGTTTAGAATCCTATGTTCATCTTAGTTGCTTAAACTTATGGTGCATGAGGGAGAAAGTTCTCACTCTTCCACATCAATGGCCACATCAGTATAAAGGATGAATACTCAGACAGACATGGATGCCCATCTCTGCATTGCTATGTGGAAGATGGTAAGGCATACAAATGCACCTCATAGATAACTTAAGTGAATGTTATGTCATTGTCATGGAATAAGGGATCAAGCCATGAATTGGCACACAAATAATAATTACCAGCAACTCTAAAACATCTGAAGATTTCAGAAAGGAAATCATAAGTGAACATAGGTTTGTCTGGAAGCAATTAATAAAATCCTAAAATGGTTATTTGTTAAAATTTCACTTGTTACTGCATTAAAGTTTCAGTTGTCCACTGCTTTTCTTTCTGACAAGTCTTCATGCTTAGGTTACACTTTAGAATACTGTGATTATTTTAAATGTATAAATATTCATTTATGCATTTGCATAACATGATAGTGGCTATCCTATCACCTCATATAAAGGCTCAGAATTGATTTTATTAGTTATAAATGTGAAAATGACAGTTGTATTAGTTATGCATTTTTAAAGAGCATTAAGAATATGTGGAACATGTTCCCAATTTTAGAATGTCTTTGTTGTAAAAGACCAGGCCATCTAAAATAGCAAATATGTGCTAGAATGATTGTGAAATAGCTTACAGAAGATATTTTTTTTCTCTCTGTGTTATCTCTGGAGAAATATATTTGTCAATTTCTCATCTGAACAGTATGCCAGTTAGTGTTTCCTCATATATCAAAAACTGGAGTTATAGCCACCAGGAGAGGACTCAGAACTTCACATATGTTCTGTGAGAGTAGGTACAGATACACAGAAGCAAACTTGAACAATATATATGTGGTCACAAGGTGACTAATGCCAAACCAGTAAGAAGCAGGAACAGTTGAGATTGGGTGAATATCTCTATGTCTTTATGCAAGTTTGTGGCCTCCATTAGGTCTTTCCACACAAGGTAGTTTGGAATTCCTCACAGAAAACCATCAGTAGTATTGTCAGACATGGCACAATTCTCCACAGATGAGGCTGCGCAAAGCCAGGCTAAGGATGGAACATGACTGAGCTTCCTAGTACCTGAAGATGACCCCTATTTCAAGGATAGAAAATTGACCCATGTCTCAGCAGGAGGAAGGTAAATATCAATAATACAGGAGCAGTTGGCATAGCAGACATGGCTGCCCCTCTGTGGTAAATAATGAAGGTCTCAGAATGAATCAGCAATTTGAAATTATAAAGCTAAGTACAAACATAATTTATCCAATACTTTGGTAAAAGGCAATGAATAAAGTGTTTAAAAATAATTTAAATAAAATGCACCAGAAGCAAATCAAGAGAGTAACACACCAAGGAATTATTAACTAAGAAGTAAAAAAAAAAAATCAAATTAAGAGATTAAGAGATCCAACATAATTACTGCACAATCAAATGTTCATCTAAATCCACACTGGCTTTGGAAGTGGAATCTCATTTGCTACTGGAAGATGTGTGTTTTTTTTTTTTTTTTTTTTTTTTTTTACCCCTTTCTTTTAATCATTTTGCTTCAGTGGACATAGCAAAGATTGGTGCAATTTCTTTTAAGTATTAATGTTACTGAGCTCAGTCATGACAATATGCTCTCTGTCATAGCCTCCCAGCTCTTCATAAATCCTGGTAGCTTACAGCTCCCCCCCCAGCAGAAAGGCTATACAGCTATGTGTTATAATGCATTATTGTGTGTAGTTTCATAAAACCTATGCAAACAAAACACATACAACTGATTGCATCATTTTGTAGCCACCAGCAAGAAGATCTGAGAAAAACCACTCTCCTCAGAAGTTTTAGTACAATAACTACCCATCTTACTTGAGGTGTTTTAATTGAATTGAATGAATTGACTCTTCAAAGAGAGTAAAATTATTAACTAAGAAGTAAAAAAAAATCAAATTAAGAGATTAAGAGATCCAACATAATTACTGCACAATCAAATGTGCACCACCGTATTTATTAATTCAAACACAATTAAAAGAGAGCAGATGATGATCTTCTGGGCCATTCACATAGCAGCAGGTATTGATATACCTCAGACCAGTTGATTAACTAATACCAATGCTTCTCTCAAGTGACCAAACACTAAAGATTTGTATATACACGTCATCAGCCAATATTTACTATCTTATTCCAATTTTAAATATCTAAAATATTTAACCAACACAACTAATGTGTGTTGGAATTCTCTACCAGTACCTCTTTGAAGGAATTTCTTGAGCACTCCTTAGTTTTCCAATATATCATTCATAAACTGGTATGAAATAAAACTCCTCCCACATAGTGCTAATGGGTACATCGTGATGGTTATCTTACTGATGACATCTTCATTTTCACAGATCTTTGAAGAGCTTGTAATGAATATCAGACACTGCAGTTGATGAAGTCTTAAGAGAAAGATATAATGTTTATTGATATCAGATGAAAACTCAGTATTTCCTATCCTCTTTTTGATATTATTTTTATGGTATTTAGGAAGTGGAATGTCTCTTTATTCATATGCCTTTTATACTTCCTGTCTCCCAACTTCCTTTATCTTATATGCACTCACCAGTACTTGAAGAATCAGAGTTTTCGATACATGATTTGAGACCTAAATGTTCTGCTCAAAAGATGATTCTGAAGAGGTGACAGAAATGGCTCAGCTGGTTTACGTGTTTGCCTTCGTTAGGACTGAGCTTCATTCCTAGGCCTAAGTTTTTGTTTGTTTGTTTTAAGTGAGTATTAGTAATTTGCACTTGTAAACCTGGTATTCTGGAAAATCAGATACATGGATCTCTGAGATAACTAGCCAGCCAGCCTCGCCTGCTTGATGAGCTCCATTTAGGCCAGTGAGAGATCCTGTCTCATAAAGTAAAACAAACAAATAATAATATTTTTAAAAAACAACAAGGTAGACAGATAATGTCTAAGGAATGATGCCCAAGATTGTACTCTGGTCTCTATGTACACATACACACAGACACACATATACACACACACACACGACAAAGACAGAAAGGACAGAGAGAAACGGAGAGAGAGAGAGAGAGAGAGAGAGAGAGAGAGAGAGAGAGAGAGAGAGAGTAGCTCAGTGACTTCAGTATCACATGCACCCAACACAATTGTTTGTAAATCCATGTTGTTAGAGTATTGGGAAGGCACCTACTTTGCAAGTGAAGTCTCTCCCTATGCAAGAATGGAGAAAAACAGCTATCTCATTTTGCTAGCACCCTTTTGTTATCCTTTAATGGACACATTTCCCCACAAATGCACAATAAAAAAGAGAAATCCTTGGCCTCTGGTGACTTGAGCTTAGTTAATTACAATGAGATCATTTCACTGGATAAAGAATAAATTGCATTAAGAACAAGAAAACAGCTACCGTGGAAACAGTGCAACACCACATTTATTTTGGCACTTTATCCTTAACAGAAAAAAAGTCCAGTAGGAAGCCTGACTACAGAACTGAGAGATGGGGCTGCTCTTTGTTTTGCAGATTTGTCCAAACACTGAAATATCTACTCCACTGTGTTAGGTTTGGGAGAACCTATGGCATGTAACCAGTAGAGAAACAACAGAAAAATAAAATGTTGTTATCTCAAGCACACACTTTATGTGGTGTAGAAAATGATTCCATTTTCTTTCATTTTAGCAATATTTTTAATAATATGTCCTCCCCATGTTACAAATATGCATTTTGCAGATGCTCTATGAAAAATCCTTAATAATAAAGAGAACAAAGATGATCTGCACTTCATACTTGGGTCCTTCATGACTTCCCTATATATGTCTAGGAAAGTCCTAACTAGTGTCATTTTGGGGGATTCAGTTTCACTAGGTGGGTGAGGAGAAAGTCTGCCCAATGTCTTTCAACCTCACAAGTCTGCAGTTTCAGTAACTGATCTGAATGTTTGGCCATTCTCATGAAAGTCTTTAAAAAGGAAAAGTAAACATTCTTTTACAAAAATTGAGTAAAATTTCCAGATGGCAGGGATTCCTCACTCATTCACAATGTTCCAAGTAACCTTTTGCTTCTTAAATTCATTTTATGTATTTAGGAGTCTCAGGTAGAAATTTCATATTATTAGATATAGTAAAGCATCTAGATGTATGAATGTCTCTAAAATCCATACATCCCACTTCCATATTCAGCCTTGCTTCACAGCATCTTACTATTGTTGTCATTAATTGTTGTTGTGACTTTACAAAGAAGCACAACTGCTGAACACAAAAGTGGTCTGCTCTTTCCTTAGCCCAGTATATGTCTTAGAATAAGTGTCCAAAGTAGTTAAGAGATATTTAATGCAAATCAATATCATTTTAAATGACTTTTTAATAGACATGTGCATGGACTCTTTTATTTTTTTTTCTGTCCAGTTTCCAGAAAGTGTACTTAGCCATAACTTTTGATATTTCCCACATTGTATTAGTGTACCTGATAGTCTTCAAGTAAATAATAACAGCAGAGAGATGGATGTGACTACATGAACTTCATCTGTAAAAATAATTCTGTAGTTTGTTTTTAGAAGTACTCATATCCTTTTCTAGAAAGGACAAAGAATACATTCTCCTAAGCTTATTAGTTTTCTGTTTCCAAATTCAAATGGAAGCAAGACCCTTTTGATCATACCTAGTTGACTGAAACCCATATATGAGTCAGCTTGTTCTGTGAAATCAGATCAGATTTTACAACATGATTTTGTGTTCTAAAAATGCCATAACATGTACTTAATGAAAGATTTGATAATTTACTGGAAGATAGGAAAAGACAGTAAGAAAATTATAGTTTAGTAAAAAAAAAGAGTTTCATAACACTATAAAAACATTGTTTTTTTACACCAAAGGACAGCTAAATTTAGTGACTATTACATAGCAGTGCTGAGATGAGTCACTTCCTTTCCATGAAAGCAACCCTAATCTTAACTTCCTGTCCTGGTGTTTAATCTGCACCCACCAGCGAATTTCAGATCTCAATTCTACATGTCTTTGTTCCAGAGAGAGAGAGAGAGAGAGAGAGAGAGAGAGAGAGAGAGAGAGAGAGAGAGAGAGGTCAGTGCACATTTGTTCTTTCAAAGGCATCTTAACAACAAGCAACTAACTCTAGTCAGAAAAACTTCACTTTCAGAAACGGAGTGAGACCTCAGCTAAACTCTACAGGTACCATGAAATGAAAAGGTTTGGGGGGAGCCCTTTCATTTAGCAAAGCAAAATCCTTATCTTTAACCAAGGACACCAAATACACACAGCAGGAAGACTTCTTTGTTTCCATTTCATGATACAAGATAACCTTGTGTAATCTTAAATAAAATATCTCATTTTGGGTCTGAAAGCAAAAGGTGAAACTAAGTGTCATTGTTTTAAATTCAAGATTTTTTTCCGTCTTTTTTGTTGTTGTTTTTTGTTTTTGTTGTTGTGTTTTGTTGTTGTTGTTGTTGTTTTTCTAGACAGGTTTTCTCTGTATTGCTTTGGAGCCTTTCCTGGAACTAGCTCTGTACTCTGTAGACCAGGCTGGTCCCTGCTTTTTTTTTTTTTTTTTTTTTTTCCAGTCTTAATAACATGATTTCTCTTGACATTCTAATTTCTTCCAAATATTTATCACAATTTCCAATTAATTGTGTGTATACATCCTCACAAGTCTTGCTTTTCTCATTAGCCTAGACTTTCATCACTTTACCTTCTTGCCTGGGAAAGAGTGGGCTGATAATGGTAAAAAGTATATCATGATGTCAGCTCTTGTAGGGTCCCCTCACTTCCAAAGAACATGAGGGAACTGAGTACAGATAGGAAATATCAGATGAAAGAGGACACATTATGAGCTATGATGTTGCAAGAAAAGCAGAATCAGTGAGTTCTGGGTAGAATCTGTACTATAGGGCCAATTGCAGAGTATAAGCAAACAACAAACAAAGAAACAAAAAGTGCTTGACAAATATAGGAAGCAACTCAAATAAACATGGGTAATTCTGGGTGAACCTTGATGCACCATAAAAGTGGGGTAGACTGTCAGGTGGGATGATGGGAAAACATGGTAGGAAAAGGCTGAACAGAAAATACAGAGCGAAACTACACCAAGGCATAGGCTACAAACAGTTGCAAAAATGAAGCCTAAGCAGGTGCAAAAAACAGGTCAACAGATGTGTGATCAAAGTAGTATAAAGAGCATGTTTATTTTGAAATAGTAATGACTTTGTAGTTAGGCAAAGTATAATGAGATGAGAGAAAATGGATATGTTCAGGAACTTTTGAACATGAGAGATGAGGTGAGAACTACAAATTAGCAGACTGACTGGGTTAACCTACAATCACAGGTAAATGATTAGCACAGGTAAACAAGAACCAATAGTCATGGCTTGAGACTGTGGTTTGAGGCAATTATGATGTGTGGAAGGTTTCTTCAGCTTTCTCTAGTTCCTTGGATGTAGTAGAAGGCACTGTTGTTAACTAAGGATGAAAACAAGAGCGAAAAGATCAGGGAGCTCTGTGTAAAGAAGAGAAAGCAGGTAGTAGATATCTAGAGTACACGTATTAACTGTGGGGCCATGTACTTCAATATGGGTCTTGGAAAAAACTGGCAAGAGTAAATGGCTTCTTATTGTTGATAAAACTTAATTAAAAGCAAATACATAACTATCATTCTTCAGGATGTAAGCATTAAACTAGTATGTGTTTGTTAGGATATGTAATTATTAAAATTGTTTTTAGAGATGCTGACTTTAGTTTCAGACACACTCACAAATCATTTAATGAATCATGTCTTGTAATTAAGACAAAAATTCCAACAATTTCTGAGATGGTTGTAAACGTAATTTTCCCATTTTGTATCTGTATACAAAATGATTTACTCAACAATGGTTGTTATAATATCAAAATTTCAGTCAGCTCTACATCTTCAGTTTCAAATATTTATTCAAAGTTCAATCATTTTGTAAATGTAAATAAGCACAGAACATCTCACTAGTGTATAAATATGTTTTGGTCTAAAGATATGCCTTAAAATAAATTCCTATTTATTATTAGTAAATTTTATTCACATGCCATTTATATAGATAAACACACACACACACACATGTAAACATACATACACATGATTAGTTAAGTAAACAAGCTCGATTTCAAAAGACAAATACCAAAATTTTCTCATATGTGACATCTGCAAAAAGGACATTAAAATGAAAAAGTATCATTTTGGAAGAGTAATGTGAAAGAATGATGGGGAGGCAAGGAAAGATAATGGGGTGAATGTTATAAGATACATCATGTGCACACATGAAATGTCAATATGAAATACAAACATATATGTATAGTTAATACATGCTAATAATATGGGGCTAGAGTAATGGCCCAGTGGTTAAGAGCATTGGCATTCTTCCAGAGGACCTGGTTTCAATTCCCAGCACCCACATGGCAGCACACAACTATCTGTAACTCAGTCCCGAGAAATAAATGCACATAAAATTAAGTAAATACGTGATAATAATACAGTAAAAAAAATTAAAAAGCAACCAGGAGGAAATAGAAATCACGAAGATAGAAACTCAGATAATTTAGTATCTTTTTTGTGAATACAAAAGCATCTATCTGATGAAATAAGCCTTATTGAAGAAGGTTATCTCACAGACCACAATTCATTTAAAAAAGGCAAACAATCTGGAAAGAGAACATTTCCCAGAGTGCCCCAAGTTCCCCCATGCCATAGTAGCTACCATTCATGCTTCAGTGGAATTCTTTGCTTCTTAGGTCAAAGCCATCTGTTTATTAAAGGACAATTGCTGCTTAAACAACACACCCATCTTATATTTCAGGACACCTTGGAGTGACCTCTGCAAAGGAAAAGGGTGAAGGCCCTGGTTAATTATCATGCAGAACAAAGGGATTCTGGTTCTACAAAATTCCACAGCAGTGGGGCCGAGAATTATGCTTCTGATTACCCAACACAGCAATTAAGGGATTTTCCTTAGGTTCAAAAATGAAAATCAAGGAGCAGATTTTTAAAATTTCAATTTTCTTCTGTTATAGTCTGTAGTAAAACTAGCATATTATAGCAAATGGGTCTTAGGTGTTAGGTACCATGCTTTAGTTGCTGTTGTCTTCTGAATATGACCTCCTGACTCAATTTTATATCAGTTATTTAAACAAATTAACTTCAGGTTGGTTACAGATGTAAAGTCAGAAGAAAGCAACAGACCACCATAAAGAAAATGGAAAAGAAAAACCATAGGCATGTCTGTTGTAGAATATTATTTTAAGATGTGTTACATTCATTTATGCTATGGAATATTTGTTTAATGATGCAATGATATACTGCATTGTCTAATGTTGCATTTGTTTATCTCTGTGAAGGTGGTGTTTCTTTGCCTGTTTAAAGCACCTGATTGGTCCAATAAAGAGTTTAACAGCCAATAGCAAGATGGGCTGGCTGGCAAAGAAAATAAATAGGAGGAGCAATTTGGGGAGAAAGTATCAAGGAGGAAGAAGAGAAGAAGGGGAAGACAAGAGGGGCCAGACACCCAACTATGCAAGACATGGAGTAAGAACTAAAGAAAAATATATAGAATAGAGAAGGTAAAAGACAAAAGAAGAAATATAGATGGGATAGTTTAAGTTAAAAAAAGTTGATAAGAAATAAACCAAGCTAAGGTCTGGCATTTACAAGGAAGACTAAGTTTCTGTGTGATTATTTGGGAGCTTAGTGGTAGACCCTTAATAAAAAGCCAAAAGAATAAGAGTAAATAACAACCAACTACAAGTGTTCTTTTTTTGTATACATTGACTTTTACTATAATATTTAGCACTTCATTTTATGTATTCATAATATCATGCAAATGAGGATATTTCACATATCTACAAGTCACACATTAAGCATTTTCACTCCAAACCTACATACTATTTTTTTTTTTACTTTTTGTATTTTTTATTATTATTTTATTTTACATATCGATCCCAGTTCCCTCTCCCTCCATCCCTCCCCCTCTCTCCCACCTTCCCATGCCCTCCCAAACACCCTCCCCTCTTATGTCCCCCTCCAAACTACATGTAGGATGATGCTGTCCTGGAGGGGTCATCTAAATCTGTCAAGTCATTTGTAGTAGGGACTAGGCCTTCTCTCCTGTCAATAGGTTAAGGCAGTATCCCTCCATGAGGAATGTGCCTGCAAAGTCCTTTTGTGCACCAGGGATACATCCTGGTTCCACTGTCAGAGTTCCCTTAGACGGCTCAGCTCAGGCTTTCTAACTGAGACCCATATTCAGGGGTTTGAGTCAGTCCCATGCTGGATTCCCAGCTATCAATCTGAGGGTCCATTAGCTCCTCCTTGTTAAGGTCAGCTGTCACTGTGGGTTTCTCCAACCTTGTCTTACCTCTCTGTATCTGGGTTCCATTTTGGCTCAGAGTTTAGCTGTGGGTGTCCACTTTTGTTTCCACCAGCTACTAGGTGAGGGCTCTATAATGGTAGATAAGTTAGTCCTCTATCTCATTAACAGGGAAGGGGATTTATGGCAGCCTTTTCATTTTTGCTTTGATTGTTAGTTGGGATCAGCCTTGTAGGTCTCTGGACATTTCTCTAGGTTCAGTTTTCTCTTCAAAACTGTAAGGGCTCCCTGTTTTATGCTCTCTCTCTCTTTCTCTCTCTTTCTCTCATCTAATCCTTACCTCTTCTCCCCTTCTCTTTCTCCTAGCTTCCTCTACACCTACTGCCCCCCACACTCCAAGTATGCTCAAGGGAACTTGTTCCTTTACCATTCTGTGAGGGACCTTATATGAAGCTCATAGAATCTTCCTTGTATTCTAATTTCTCTGGCAGTGTGAAAAATAGGCTCGTGATCCTTTACTCTATCTCTAAAAGCCATATATGAGTGAATACATTCCATGTTCCTCTTTTTGTGACTGAGTTACATCATTCAGGATGGTTTTTCAGATTCCATCCATTTTCCTGTGAATGTCAAGATTCCAACCCCCCCCCCACACATAGTAGTTATTCCATTGTGTAAATGTGCCACATCTTCGTTATCCATTCTTCATTTGAGGGGCATCTAGGTTGCTTCCAGGTTCTTGCTGTTACAAATAATGCTGCTATGAACATAGTGGAACACATGTCTTTTTGCATGGATGTGGATCATTTGGTTATATGTCTAAGGGTGGAATTGCTGGGTCCTGTGGTAAACTGATTCCCATTTTCCTGAGGAACCACCATACTGGTCTCCAAAATGGCTGTACAAGTTTGCACTCCCACCAGCAATGGAGGAGTGTTCCCCTTTCTCCACATCCTCTCCAGCATGAGTTGTCATTGATGTTTCTAATTTTAGCCATTCTGGCAGGAGTAAGATGGTATCTCAGAGTTATTTTGATCTGCATTTCCCTGATAGCTAAGGATGTTGAGCACATTCTTAAGTGTCTTTCAGCATTTTTGATTTTCTCTATTGAGAATAGTTTTTTTCAGTTTTGTACCCCATTATTCAATAGGGTTATTTGGTGTTTTGTTGACTAGTTTCTTGAGTTCTTTGTATATTTTGGAGATCAGCCCTCTGTCAGATATAGGATTGGTGAAGAACTTTTCCCAGTCTGTAGGCTGTCTTTGCCTTACAGAAGCTTCTCAGTTGGAGGAGGTCCCATTTATTAATTGTCGATTTCAGTGTCTGTGCTCCTGGAGTTATGTTCAGGAAGCGGTCTCCTATACCAATTTGTTCAAGGGTACCTCCCACTTTCTCTTCTAAGAGGTTCAGTGTGGCTGGATTTATGTTGAGGCTTTGAAACATTTTGACTTGAGTTTTGTGTGTGGTGATAGACATGGGTCTATCTGCAGTCTTCTACAAATCATCATCCAATTGTGCCAGCACCGTTTGTTGAAGATGCTTTCCTCCTCCCTTTGTACACTTTTAGCTTTTTGTCAAAAATCAGATGTTTGTTGGTGTGTGGGTAAATGTCAGGATTTTCGATATGATTCCATTGGTCTATCTGTTTATTTTTGTGACAATACCAGGTTATTTTCAGGACTATAGCTCTGTAGTAGAGCTTAAAGTCCGGGATGCTGATGCCTCCTGAAGTTGTTTTATTGTACAATGTTGTTTTGGCTATCCTGGGTCTTTTTTTTCCCATATAAATTTGATTATTATCCTTTCAAGGTCAATGAAGAATTGTGGGATTTTAATCGGGATTCCATTGAATCTGCAGATTGCTTTTGGCAAGATTGCCATTTTTACTATGTTTTTCCTACCTATTCAAGAGAATGGGAGATCTCTCCATTTCCTGGTATCTTCTGTAATTTCTTTCTTTAAAGACACAAAGTTCTTATTATATAGGTCTTTCATTTGTTTGCTCAGCATTACCCCAAGATACTTTATGTTGCTTGTTGAAAGGTAAAGGGTGATGTTTCTCTGAATTCTTCCTCAGCCCCTTTGTTGTCTGAGGCTAACTGAATTTTTTTTTTGTGTGTGGGTACATTGTGTCCTCATTCTTGTTGAATTCTAGGCAGTCCATAATTTCTTTATATCTTCTTTAACCCAGGTATGGTGCAATTGGGCATTGTTCAGTTTCCATGAGTTTGTAGGATTTCTGTGATTTGTGTTGTTGTTGAATTCCAACTTTAAAGCCTGGTGGTCTGATAAGATACAGGAGATTATTCTATTTTTTTTTATCTGTTGAGGTTTGCTCTGTTGTCTAGTGTGTGGTTGATTTTACAGAATGTTCCATGTGGAGCAGAGAAGAAGGTAAAGGTATATTCTTTTGTGTTTGGATGGAATGTTCTATAGATGTCTGTTAAACCCAATTGTAACTTCTGTTAGTTCTTCTATTTCTTTGTTTTTGTTTCTTTGTTAAGTTCCTGCTGGTGGTCCTGTCAAGCAGTCAAGCTGTGAGTGTGGGGTTTTGAATTCTGCCACTCTGAGTGTGTGAGGTTTATGTGAGCTTTGATTTTTAGTAGCATTTCTTTTTACCAATGTGGGTGCCTTTGTATTTGGGGCATAGATGTCCAGAATTGAGACTTTGTGCTGATGTATTTCTGGTGTGATGAATATGAAATAACTGTCTTCATCTCTTTTGATTGATTTTGGTTTGAAATCTAACTTTTTAGATATTAGGATAGAAACACCAGCTTGCTTTTTGGGTCCATTTGATTGGAAGTTCTTTTCCCTGTCCTTTACCCCGAGGTAATGTCTATTTTTGAAGCTTAGATATGTTTCATTTTTTTTTTTAGATATGTTTCTTGTATGCAACAGTAGGATGGATTCTGTCTTGGTATCCATTCTGTTAGTCTGTGTCTTTTTATAGCGAGTTAAGACCATTAATTTTGAGGGAAAGTAAGGACCATTGATTGTCAGTGCTTGTTTGTTTTAGATTTGTTGTTGGCAGTAGTATTGTGAATATGTTTTCCCTGTTTTACCCTTGGGTTCTGGAAAGTGGGATTATCTATTGCCTATGTCTTTGTGAGTGTAGTTAACTTCCTTGGGTTGGAGTTTTCCTTCTAGAACTTTCTGTACGGCTGGATTTTTAGATAAGTATTTTGAAAATATGTCTTTGTCATTAAATATCTTGTTTTCTCTGACTATCACCATAGAGATTTTGCTTGTTTTAGTATCTGGGCTGGCATCCATGGACTCTTAGTACTTATAGAACTTTTATCCAGGACATTATTGCCTTGAGCGTTTCCATAGAGAAATCAGGTGTGATTTTGATAGGTCTGCCTTTATATAATACCTGCCCTTTTCCTTTGCTGCTCTTAATATTCTTCATTTATTCTGTATATTATGTGTTTTATTATGTGCCAAGGGGTCTTTTTTCTTTGGTCTAGGCTATTGGTGTTCAGTGTGCTTCTTGTATTTTTGGTCATGTCCTTCTTCAGATTGGAAAAGTTTTCTTCAATGATTTTGTGGCATATGTTTTCCGAACCTTTGAGCTGGGCTTCTTCATCTTCCTCTATGCCTACTATTCTTCGGTTTATCCTTTTCACAATGTCCCATATTTCCTTGATGCCTGGATGTTTTGTGTTATGGATTTGTTGGATTTAAGATTTTCTTTCGTCGATTAATCTATTTCCTCTAGTTTATCTTCAGTGCCTGATATTCTCTCTTCCATCTCTTGTATTCTGTTGGTTACGCTTGTATTTGTAGTTTGCCTAGTTTTTCGATTTCTAGCATTCCTTCAGATTGTGTTTTCTTTATTGTCTCTATTGCAGTTTTCAAGTCTTGAACTGTTTCCTTCATCTTTTTGTCTTTTTTTTTCTACTTTCCTTATTTTCTTTAAGAGATTTGTTCATTTCTTTTATTTTTTCTTCCATTTCTGTAAGGAATTTTCTCACATTGTGTTTGAATGACTGTATCATTTTTGTGAATATATTTTTTCATTCGTTCTCTTCTGCTTCATGTTCTTTGGGGTGTTCAGGTCTAGTTAACGTAGAGTCCTTAGATTCTGGGGGTGTCATGCTTGTCTTTCTATTGTTAGGTGTTTTCTTGTATTTCTGTCTTCCCATCACTTCTTCCAGTGAGTGCAGGTGGGGTCTTTCTCTATGCTACTCCCCCAGTGGGCTTAGGTGGGTCCGAAGTTCAATGTCTATAGCTCTGGGTGGTCCAAGCGCTCTAGGAGGTCTCTCCTCATGCAGACTCACCTCCAGCAGAGGAGCATCAGTGGTGGGGGTCAGAGATCAGTGAAGCGGGGACTCAGGGTGGTCCTGTGTTGATAGGCAGGCCTAGTGTGTTCAGAGCATCTCCAGGAAGTTCCCAGAAGGTGGTGGGATTGTTGGTTCTGCCCTCTGTTCCCGTGCTCAACTAGAGCACTGTGACAGTGGGTTAGGTAGGGAACTGGGTGGGAAGAGCAGGCTCTATGTGGGAAGGGGGGTGGGTTATGTTTCAGAGCACCAGAGATGCTCTTGCTAGGGACAGAACACGGGGGGGGGGGATTCAGTGCCAGTCCAGGGAGTTCCCAGAGAAGGGTATGTGGGGGATTCAATCCAAACTGGTCCCAGACTCACCCCCAGAAGAGGCCTGGGGAAGGGGGTCAAAGATACAGCAGGCAGGGACTCAGGATGGTCCTGCAGAGATAGGCAGATCTCTGGCCTGGGCCAGAAGCTCCAGCATAGGACCCATGGTAGAGTCAGAGATCAGTCAGGCAGGGACTCAGGGTGTTCCCTCGTGGATAGCTACAAGTTTTCTTGATGCAGGTAAAATGTTTGTTTAAAAGGACCCAGAAAACATTGAATATAGAAGAAAATTACAGAAACTGAACCCATTGAAATTAAAATTTTTACAAACATAGCCATTAACGGTGAAATAAGACAACAGGAAGTGAAGAAAATGGGAAACAGTAGTTCAGTTTATACTGCTCCAAAGACTAATACCCAAATAATATCGAGAGAACTATTGAACAATACAAAAGATGGGCTATCCATAGAAATAGCCAAAGGGCAAGATAGGTGCTTCAGAAAGTGTATACACCAATAAACATATGAAACACTTCCATCTCACTAGGATAATATATAACTTAAATTCATGGTATCATTCTATTGTGCTCTAATTGAAATTACTCAATAATTTCAAAAGTAAGAAGTAAAGGACCATATTCAATGCAGACTTTTAGATCCTGATGGTGGTTGACATTCCAAGCATTTTTTTGGTTGGTTTCTTCTAAATAGGAATGTACAGAGGCTGAAGTAATAGCTCAGGGGTTAAGAACCATTATTGTTCCTGCAAAGGACCTTAGTTTGGTTGCTAGCACTGGTTTCAGCCGGCTCAAATCCAACTGTAACGCCAGCACCAATGCATGTGACACATCCTCTTTTGGTCACTTCATGGAACTGCATTTATATGTGCATACTCCTACACACACACACACACACACACACACACACACACACACACTATTAAAACAAAAATAAAATATGATGTATGTATTCTGTATGGCTTTCAGCAACTGACCACATCAAAATGGAGCCAAATAAGCACTAAAACATATGCACAAGAAAGGTTACAGTAACACTTTCAAGATGATGGTAAAAGTATTTTGTAAGTGTTTCAGAATACACCTGTAATACTGAACTATTCACTTTTAATAGGAATTAAGTTTCTAGAATTATTTTCTAAATAAGAGAATGGCAACACAGTGGGCAATCAACTTAAATGTGTATTATATTAAGAAACAAACCAGTAGGAAATACAGAAAAAATTACAACTGGATATGGGGTTGTGTTGTGCTGAGGATATTCTCTGGTCCTCTGAAGAGTCACAGTGAAGGCTCCAATGATCACTAGATTTTTCTGAACAGTTTTTATATCATCTTAGCAACATTTCTTAACAACGCATCCTAAGAGATGATCTCACTCTTTCCATTACTGTTATAAACACAAACATTAAACAATTTCAGTGGTACAATAAATGAACTCTATTGTTGAAGGCTGAATATGAGCTATAATAGGGTCATGACTTTTTAGTGTTTACCGGTCTTTGCACACCTAAACCATTAATTTTCTAAGGACTTAGAAATTTCAAGTAAGAAAAATATCATATGAACCTGATCTTTTTTATTAATCCTATTTGATTAATATGGTGTGTAATATTATTAGATAAGTTTAATGCAGGTGTATGGATTAAAGATACTAGAGATCTTTCACAACATAAACATTGACAAATGATGTGCAAGTTTAAGCGATTAATATGCTTTCTCACAGTTAAAATTGATTATGGCACTCCTAATTACATGACTGGCTAAAACATGTCCAGCATTAATGCACTACATTTGCACAAAATTATCATTAGCATAATGTAATATTTTTAATTTAAAACAAGTACAAAGAAGAGTGTAAGAACGAAAAAAGACCAGGTCAGAATTCTACTTTGTACCTGTTTTAGAGTCAGGCTTATTTAGTTGTTTTTATTTTACTTTAGTGTAGTTTAGATTTTTTTTCTGTCCTAGGTAATACAAAGGTGGTGCAGTTCAAAGCCTATACCCGCTTTCTGGAATAAATTGCATGCTTAGCATGCATGGAGCTCTGAGTTTGACCTCCATCAGTGAAAAGTAAATGAATAAATCAAATAAATAAGTAAAGCTATTAAAATATTTGTTGTTGTCACTGGTGTGTAATTGTATAGTCCTATTCTTACATGATAGTGGACAAGGTCTATGTTCCTAAACTTTAGCTGTAATTATTATCATGATTAATCATGTGTTCAGATATTCTCACCCTTTCTCACAAATTCTCAGGAAGGAATAGAATGGAGACTTAGGAGGTTAGGAGAAAAATTCTGATGTTATAAGAGTGAGTTGGAGATTGGGGATTCCCTCTTTGGTCACTTTGACTGGATGGTACACTTGAACGAATTCAGACAGATGAATAATATTTATCTTGCTCTCCAGAGACAAGTATTTCATAACTTGTAAACACCCAACAATTTTACCCATTCCTTCTCTAAGAATATGAGATTTTAATGAAAACAACACCCAAAAGAATCAGCACCACAAGCACTCATTGACAAAGCACCTATTTGGTTATGACCGTTGTTTTCAGGTATACACTTAAACCTCATCAAGATCTTTATTACTCTGCCTCTAGTGCAAACAACAGTAGAGGTTGAAATTGTTTGAAGCAAGTATTTAGAAAGGTCTAAGGATGAGAGAAGAAAATTCAGGAAGTGAACTGGGCAGAAATATCTCCGATCAGCATGAAATACAATTTGTCATGCAAAATGTGCTCTCATTTTCTTTTTGTTTGTGGCTAGCAAATTTTATATTTTATTACTTATTTTTAAAGAAGAGGTAGGGGCCATGAAAGCACACCAATTGTCCTAGATTCTGTTGTTGGAGTCCATGCTTCAGTGGGCTCTCATCCATGACTGGTGGTGCTTGTATCCTGTACTTATATTTTGAAATGTATAGAAAGTTATGGAAGTTGGAATGCAATATTTAGTGAGATATTTGTAAAACCTGAGGGCCAGAGAAACAAGAAGTAGGCAGTTCTGCAGATTAACAATTTAGAAGTAATGTGAATTGACATTCTTACTTTTCTCTTAACTTTCATTGCTTTGGAGCTTCAGGTTGACTTTCTTTTCTTTTCTTTTTTTTATGCTGCATTGAATCTGCTAATTGGTCTGTTAAGCACATTCTTTGGTTATAAATAATTTCCATAGTGAGCATTCCATTAGGCTTTTCTTTATGATTTCCATCTTTCTCCTGAAACTCCTCACACTACACAAGCTATCTGTATGAATTGCTAAATTAAAGTACTAACTTTATACTCTATTTAATGTTATATCTAGAGAAAGGAAAATCATTTGCAGAGAAAGGCAGGACAAGTAGATAAATGTGAAATGGTAAATACATAAAGGAAAACAATAGAGTGATACTTATTTGAGTATTCTCAGGTATTTGGGCTGATAAAAATTGTCCTTAATAAAGAAGAATTATATCTTTTCTTCAGATGTTTCATTTGTTTGTAGAGAATCAGAAGATGTTTTACTCCATTCACACCTTGAATTACTGTTACTCCAAAAATAATTGAGTAAAAAAATAGTATTTTGTTCTCTGAGCTCCACCTAATGTTTGACTATGGGACTCTGCATCTATTCCCATTAGCTGCTTCATGAAGCCCATCTGGTAAGAGTTGAACTAGGCTCCAGTCTATGAAAACAGCAGAATATTATTAAGAATATTTTCATTGATTCTTTTGGACAGCCTGTTTGGTTCTATCCTAGGTCTCTTGTCTATCCCAGAATCCTCTGGGTTCTGGATTCACGAATCCTGCAGAAAAACTGGAGGAAGGATCATAGGAGTCAGACTGAACCTGCAACCAGGAAGTTTGCATGGGACTGACCTAGGCCCTCTCCATGCATATTACAGTTATATAATGTAGTCTTCTTGTAAGACTCCTAACAGTAAGAGCAGTGGCTGTCTCTGACTCTCATACCTGCTTTTGGAACCCATTCATCCTACTAGATGGCCTTAAAATGAGAAGAGGAGCCTAGCCTCACTGTAGCTTGATTAACTTTGTCTGGCTGATATCCTCGGGAGGTCCACTTATATCTGACGAGAAACCGTAGAGGAGGATGGGAAAAGAGGGGGAAGAATTTAGAAGATGACAGGGAAGGGATACTTTGGTTGGGATGTAAAAATAGACAAATGAATAAAAAATTAAGTATTATTTTGAAATGACACATACTGGTCACTTAACTCTATATAACCCTTTGTCAGTTCAGGAGATTGAGTCCATCCATTGAGAAGTTAAGCAGTGTTTGGATGTATCCTTTTAATTTGTTGTTGTTATTTTGTTTGGCTTTGCTGATGTTTTTGTTTTTGTTTTGCTTTTGGATTTCTTTCCTCTCCTCCCTCCTTCCTTTTTCCTTCCTTCTTTTTTGCTGTTGTGTTTCTTCTTTTTTTTTTTTTTTCCAAGACAGTCTTCACTTGTAGTTCTGGCTGTCTTGGAACTATGTACATCAAACTGGATTTGAATTCACAGAGAACCACCTACCACTTCATTCCAAGTGCTTGGATTAAAGGTATGCACCTCTACACTTGGTTGTTTTCATTAGTATGGTTTCAAATTTCTTCTTAAGGTATCTTGGGCTTAAAAATACACTAGGGTGGTAGGATATTTTCCATGTCCCTGCTCTTTTCTGTCAAGTATTCTTATTTCACTGAGCTGCAGGTGAAACACATCTATGCTCTGGCTTATTCCAGTGACAGAAGGCTCTCTTACATGGTCCTCAGTGTTTGCTGGGCTTGTTGCAGAATGGTGCAAAAATGGAACTATCCATGGTCCCATTCTAGCCTCAGTCCTTGATTGGTCCTGTGTCTCAGAGGAGGGAATTTCTGAATCCTTCCATCCATCTTTCTCATAGTATTCTACACAGCTTTGTATCTTTAGAAGGTGGTGTATCAGAGGGAGAGAGGGAAAGTTCAGCTCTTTTTGTAATAGTAGTGAGAAATTTAGACCAATACAGGATTTTTTCTCCTTTTTTTAAATTTAGTTTTCTTATTTTACAAATTGATCCAAGTTCCCTCTCTCTCCCTATCTTCCACCCTGCCATACCCCCTGACCACCCTCCCATCCCATCTCCCCTCCACATGTAGGGTAATGCCTTCCTGGAGGGATCATCTAAATATATCAAGTTATTTGGACTAGGGACTACGCCCTCCCTCCTGACTCTAGGTTAAGGGAGTATCCCTCCCTGGGGAATGTGGTCCCAAATTCCTTTTGTGCACCAGGGATACATCCTGGTTCCATTGTCAGAGGTCGCTTAGATTGCCTAGGCCTTCTAACTGTGACCCATATTCAGGGGGTCTGAGTCGGTCCAACGCTGGGTTCCCAGCTATCAATCTGAGGGCCCATTAGCACCATCCTGAATGATCTAACCCAGTCACAAAAAGAGGAAAATGCTATGTAGTCACTCATATATGGATTTTAGACATAGAACAAAGGATCACCAGCCTATAATTCACACTGCTGAGAAACTAGGATAAAAGGAGCATTCAAAGAAATTCATACAAGCTCCCTCACTGAAAGGAAAAGGGACAAGAGCTTCTGAGCATATGGAAGTGGGAGGGGATGCATTGAGTGGAGAGGGAACTAGGAGAAAGAGAAGGGGAGGAGAGGAAAGCACATGGGACTAGGAAGATTGAATAGGGGAGGAATAGATGAGAGATGAGAGAGAGAGAGAGAGAGAGAGAGAGAGAATTAAAAAATGGAGCCATTATAGTTTTGAAGAGAAAACTTAACCTAGAGAAATGTTCAGAGACCTACAAGACTGACCCCAACTAACAATTTGAGCAGCAGTGGAAAGGATACATTAAATGCCCTTCCCTGATAATGAGATTGATGGGTAAATTATCCACCATCATAGAGCCCTCATCTAGTAGCTGATGGAAACAGAAGCAGACAATCACAGCTAAATACTGAGCTGAACTGGAACCCAGATGCAGAGACAGAGGACAAGACCAGGCTACAGAAACCCACAGAGATAGCTGACCAATGCAGGATTTTCAACCTCTCCATCTGGGTTATATTATGTTAACTTTTTTTGTTTTTGTTTTTGAGAAATTCTTATGTGTATTTATGTCATTCCTCTCCCTGTTTTCTCCATCACATTTTTTTCAACATCCACTTACAACTTTTCAAATTCATTGCCTCTTCTTTTTAAATGTATGTGTGTATGTATGTATGTATGTATGTATATATGTATGTATGTAAATATTTCTGAGCTCATTTAGTGTTGTTGTATGTGTGTCTAGGCCTGCATGTTTGGGATTGGATAATCTAATACTGGACTTGTCCTTGGAGAAGACTGTGTCTTCTTCTTTCATAAGCCATTATTGCCTGTAGCTCTTCTTTATTGGTGGGGTCTTCTGAGATTTCCTTCATTCACTTCCATGTGTCAATTGGTATTGAAATTTTTCATGTCTTGTCTAGGTACTCACTGCATTAGTATTTCATGTTTCCATGCCATATATTGAAGATTCTATTGTACACCAAACATCCTGGTCCTCTGCTTCTTACTATATTTCTATCCTTTTTCTGTGATGTACCCTGAGCCTTAGATGCAAGAATTGTGTTGTAGATGTAGCAGTTATAGCTAAGTTGGTGCTTTTTCACTTGCCATCTTCAGCAAGTCTGTGTCTATGCTTAGTGTTACTTGACTTTCTAATTATTACCAGCAGTTTTAGAGGGCATGTCTAGTCTTCAGTTGACCATCTGTTGGAATGTCTTAAAGAAGCAATACTGATAGTAGAAAATTCCCTTGTTACTTTAGATCTGATGGATTGTGTTCATGCAGCCCATCAGTGTTTAAAATTAGAGAATGTGTGGCATATTTCAGCTGTCTTCATATGTGCTGATATTACATCTGTTCCCTTTCTCTTGGGTTATCAGTCTTTCTTAAAATTTCAAACTATTTCATTGTTATAACACCTCAGCTTTCAAAAAAAAAAGTAAAATGTAGTTTATTGATTTTTGAGAACAGCTATTTTCTTCCTTTCTATATTTTGTATGGAAGTGAAAGTCATTATAAACAGCATTTCAACTTGAATTTTTCACTTCAAAAATGCAAATTTGACCAGCTACTCCAATGATGCATTGAGTCTTTCATTTTTAAACTTTTCTTCACCTGCACATAGTTTTATATACATCTATGAATGTGTTCTTAAAATTCATTGACTTTTTTAAAAACAAATATTATTTATATTTCAATTGCTAATTTATGAGGCCATATAATTTCTATGTTAGTTAGCAATACTCATTTTTATTTCTGCCAGTGAGTTTGAAATGAGTCAATTGTTACTGCAATCTAAGTTTCTCTTGCAAGCATGAACATTTTGTTATATATTGCATCATTTAGCTTTGAACTACTACAAATTACTACTTTTAGTTTTGCCCATCTTTACATTTGATTGAGTGTTCTTTTCAGGTGAATCTTGATTTTTTACAAGTATCTCCTCCTAAATAATTGCCTTTCTACTCACTTGTGATATATGTTGTGTAAGGTAAATAATGTGCATATTTTCTTTGTGACTTCTAAGATTCCAATTTTTTGTTTAGGGTGATTCTCTAATTCTTACTATACTTGTGGTTGTCTAAAGTTCTGCAGAGCACAACAACAAAAACAGCTAGAATGTTGTAGGTAATTCTGAACAAATGCAGAATTACAGTAACTGGATGCTGCTTATCTATTGGTCATATGGTGTGCATGTGGACTTCATAGAACTTTACTTATGTGTATGAATAGATATAGCAATTTACATAGAAATCAGAGAATGTCTAACCTAGATCCACTAAAGTAGTTTCTAGTCACCTGTTGGGAGTAAAGATGTAGCTCTCAGATCTGCCTGTGTTTGTGTCTCCTTTAGATTCTCTTCCAAAATGATGTTTCAAGTGTTTAATCATTTGGTATTTATTTTTGTGGGGATAGTTTTCAAATCACATCTTCCTAAAGATATGTATGCATGTCTCCTTTTTCTTGTTATATTAAGAATCTTTGTCACTTAATAGAATTGTTGCCTGTGCTATATAGTAACCTAATATATGCTTATTTTTCTAGAACTAGGGATTGAACTGAGGGCTGTGAATATATTAGGTTAAGCACTATACCACTGACAGATATCCACAGGATTTCTTCTTTTATATTTTGAGGCAGTCTCTTTAAGTCTCCTGAAGTTTCCTAGGCTGGTTTAAAGTAACTATTCAGCAGAGACAGGCCTTGAGCTTCTGGTCCTTCTGCCTCAGCAATGGCTATGTACATCCATCTCCACGCCAAAGACCATGGTAATTTTTCTGGATTCATATTTCTTCTGCTGTCTAGTAAGTTAAATCCCTCATTTACTAAATACCAGAATTTTTCTTGGCTATGTGTATACATAAACTTAATAGTCAAATAATTTAAATAAAGTTCTGTACAATAATTGTACACAAAATTTTATGTGTTGTATTTAAAACCCTTATCTTTCTAAACTGGTATGACTTTCCACTCTTCTATATGCTTTTTTTCCTTAACATGACAATATTTTGGTCTGAATATACAGTTTCTTTCCCATGAAATCAGTACCTAAGAGTCTGATACCAGTCTCACTAATGTAAGGGTTATTTTTTGTTTTTGTCTATTTTCTCATTATTAAGAACAAATCAATATGTTTCATGCACTTGACTTCTCTTTTAAAGAAAATTTATTTTATGTACATTGATATGAAGGTGTCAGATCTCCTGTAACTGGAGTTACAGACAGTTGTGAACTGCCATGAGGGTGTTCAGAATTGAACCCAGGTCCTCTGGAAGAGCAGTGGTGCTCTTAACAGCTGAGCCATCTCTCTCCAGTCCCATCATTTGCTTTCTGTCCATTCATCTTAATGAATTCTCTTGTTTTTTTATATATTAATTTTTATTTTAGATATTGATCCCAGTTCCCTCTCCCTTTTTCCCTCCCTCTCTCCCTCCCTACCTCCTTCCTCCTTTCCCTCTCTCCTGACATCTCATGGCCCCTGACCACCCTTGTTAATCCCAGTTGTTTATAGCTTCTTAAGCTTTCTAGTTAGAAACTTATGTTCTGAAATGGAGATATTTTTAACTTCTGAAAACTTTGTCCAATTTATTAAATTATGTATCTCATTACAAAGATTTGATTGTTGAAGGCATTATTAAATTAAAATGTAAAAGTACAAATACATATCCAGTTTCTGATTTTAATTAAAGTAGACTTTGCTTTAGTATGTAGAATAATATTCACCATAGCAGTCCAGAATATTCAATTTTTAAAAATAAAACTATAAAGAAGAATATCTAATGAGACTTTTATCAAACATGTCTCTTCAATTTTCCAACTTACCTAATGGATTTTACATGACCAAGTAGTGATCAATTTTTTTCCCTACTCCATGACAACATTTGTTACACTGAAGATAGAGGAGTAGAGGAGAAAAAATAATGAACAAACCTTAGCTAAATTTTGAAACCTTTACAAATCGTATTTTATTTCCACAGTCCTTTTCTTTTTGCACTTCATCTTACATGCATGCCTGTATTTAATACATGCACATACATTTTTATATTTAAAATGTAAAAACATTATATACATTATATATAATGCAGGTCTGCATATACATGTATCCTCAGCATTTCCTAGCACTTTCCCTATAGGCATTATAAACCAAGACACCTGAACTCCTGAGTCAGTTATTACACAACACTCCCATTGGTTTCCTTCACTTCAATCTTGCTCAGTATGATATACTCATACAGAAGTTAAGCAATGCCAGCTTTTATGTTGTTTCACTCAGTGACATGTGTAATGTGGGCCCTATCGTCTCTCTGACTCTTTATTTCCTTGTTTTTTGTTTCTTGTTTTTGGTCTCATGTTGACCCAGGTACAGTTTCCTTTGAGATGTCTCTCAGCATTCTTCACTGACTTTTCCTCTGCTAGGAATGATCTCTCTCATTACCCCTGCACACCGTCCCCCAAAAAATGATTTCTACTCTGCTCCAGTCTAATCACACAATTAAAAGTAGCTGATTTCCGTCTTAGCATCTGTCTACATCTCTGTTCAGTTTTCTGTCTTCATTTATTAGCACCCAATATATCAAGTTTGCTTACTTCTGTTATTCTCAAATTTGTCATGCTAGATAGAAAGGGTCATGGGAATATGGTAGAATACTTAATTTTTACTTCATTTCTGTTATTTTGATGCAGGCAAATCCAATGAACAGGAAAGTTAAGTGACAAAAACAAAACAGATAAAGGAAACATGGTCTAATTTCTCACATTTTAATACATTTCCATGTTTGTTCATAAACAAAATCTTTTTATAATCATTTGTTGTTCTATCTTTCCTATTTAGAAAGTTATACTGCCTTTGTAAAATGAACAGGGGAAGGCTTTTTATCTTTTTTTCCCTTCTAGGGCCTGAAATAATTTAACTTTGAACAGCTCTCTTTCTTAAAGGTTATATAAAATGCATGTTACATAAACCTCAGCTGGGTAGCCATCTGTTCTCACTGCCTTTTTCAATGATAGATCTTTAAGCATCTTTTTCTAAATTCTTTTATGGTAACTGGTGTACTTAAGTTTCCCCTTTCTTCTTGGGTGAATTTTGGCAATACATAGTTTGCTGGGAAATAATCCATTTCCTCTCAACTTTCAAATGTCTTGTCAGAAAGTTTTGTATATATATATTTATGACTGCCTCAATCACTTCAGAATTTATGTTTATTTCTGGCTTCTGTATCTGAATTTATGTTTTAAAAATCATTTCTTCTTTTTAAAACAAGCTCACAAGTCTTTAGTATTGTGCTATTTAATTTGATTTTATTAGGATGATGACAATAAAACTACAAAGTAAGTATGTGGATAAAGAAACTAGAACACACGAACACTGTTGGTAGATTCATAAAATTCTATTCCCACAAAGAAAAACAGTGTGATTATGCTTCAAAATCTTTAAAATATAACTACCATATGATCCAGAAATTCCAGTTCTCAGTGTGTACAATCTTTCAGAGATCTTTTTATAGTTTTTATAGCCGTGATGATAGTATAATTATTCCCAAAAATTAAAACAGAGACAATACCCTAATATCTATGGAGTAATAAACAGACAAGCAAAATACAGTGCTCACATATAAAATGAAAAATTATTCAGCTAAATGAAGGTTGTTCTGATATTTGACACAATATGTATTTACTTTGAGAATATTGTGTTGAGTAAAATAAGACAGTAATAAAGCAACAAATACTATTTGATTCACTTATGAACTACATAAAGTACTCAAATATGCAGAAAACAGGAAGTTTGTTACCAAGAATTATAAACAAGGGAAAGAAGAACTGTCTGAGAATGTAGAGATTCAGTTTCAGAAAAATAAAAATTATAAAGACAGATGTTGGCAATCTTTTTAGCAAAGTGTCAATACAATCAGTGTCACTAAACCTCACACTTGAAAATGGTTTAGATGCTGAATTTAACAAAGGCTTTGTTTATGAAAAACATTGGTAAACATGCCAGACTGGCACAGAATTATATCATCATTTAAAATTATTACACTTTTTTATCAGTTTATAATTATTTTTGTTCATTAAAATCATTTTCTATATTCTTGCCTTTAAAAATTTTATTCTCTCATACAATGCATCCCTACCAGTTTCTCCTCCATCCATCCCCCCCCCCAATTCTCCTCCTACTCCTCCCCACCTCCTTCTCCTCCAAGCCACTGCTCCTGCATTTCTCTTCAGAAAAGAGCACAGCAACCAATTGAACACGGCATGACAAGATACAATAAGAGTAGGCACAAACACTCACGAAGGCAGGGCTAGGAATCTCCATAGTAGGAAAGGGGTCCTAAAAGTAGGTGAAAGAGTCTGAGAAACCCCCACTTCTACTTCCAAGATTCCCACATAAACACCAAGCTAAAAACCATAATGTGAAGATCATGTCACTCCTGTCATAAGAGTTGAGGAAGGCTGCACTGAAGACACCAATTAACTGGGGTTGGGGAGGGTACCCTAATATACATGACCATTACCAATAAAAGAAAAGGTAGGACTGATTGAAACAAATAAGGTAGATCTTAGCATTAATGTTGCCTTCTTCTGTTCACCAAGAAATTATTCTTTCCCTTGTGTTTTTAAAAATTAGAATACAAAACAATGCCTTTCATCATGGAATGCCCCCTTCTTCCTTCTCTCTCCCCTTCCATTCCTGTCTCTCTCTTCTTTTGTTTGTGAAAATGTGTCACTATGTAGCCAAAGCTGTCTTCAAAGTCACTCTAGAGACCAGACTAGTTTTGAACTCACAATTTCCTACTCCAGCTTCCTGAGTTCTGGGGTTTCAGGTACACTATACCACACTCAGGTGAGATGGAGTTCAGTTTAATACTTACTCATCCTTTGGAACAGGCATGTAGTGCTAAGAATAGACCTTTGGTTTCTTTCCAAGAGACCTTATCTTTATTTCCAAAGAATTTCTTGAGACAGTAGACGAAGACATCAAATTGTTAAGATTGAATGATCTTCAGGTGTGGGAGCATGTCATAATACTTCCAGGGGGAACACTTTACCAACTCATCATCCCACATTTCAGATGCATATTAACTAGCATCATGTTCTAATTTGTTTGTTGTTCATGATCCTCTGGCAGAACTATGATGTAATACAAGCTGTTAGTGTCAGCCAAAATAATGATGCATCTGGAAACATGTGCATCATTTATCTGGTCCTTAGTCATGTGACTTGCTTTTTAGTCAGCTTCAACAAGATGATTAGTTTCATTACATCTGTGTCCTCATGGGGATAAAGATTCAGTAACTTGGCAAGTACCAAGTAGACACATGTATTCAAGACATGGAGAAAAACAGGTCATGACTATTTTATCATCAGTTACTTTTAGTTGCTGTGAGAAAACACCATGACCAAAGACATCTTCTGGAAAAGGACATTATTTTGGCTTATGGTCTCAAAGTGATGAGCAGCATCATGGAGAGAGGTATGAAAACACACAGACATGGTTATAAGGGCAGGAAGCTAGCCTCAAGCTTGAAGCTGAGAGAGTGAACTGGAAGTAGGGTGAGGTTATAAAATCTCAGTGCCTGCCCTGAGCAACATCCTTCTCCAGCAAGGCCACACCTCTTAAACCTTTCAAACAAGATCACTAACTGGGGAACAATTCTTTACTAGCCAATGGGGGATATTTCCAATCCAAACCCCTATATCTATGCAGTCTGGCTCTTCCTAGTGTTCCACAGGTAGAGGCAAAAGAGAAAGTTTGGGAGGATAAGGTCAGCGTTCACTTTTTGTCTCTTTTGAGGTTAGTGGGCATTCTGGTCTACATAAGACCCTGTCTCTAAATGCAGAAGAGAAAAACAAAGAAACTAGATTAAAGCAAGACAAATTCTAGCTCATATCACCTTAAACTTTTGTCCTCTTTGTGATTGCAGGATGGAGGCCTCTTTGTGTCCAATAGAGCTAGTCATTTCTACATAGTTGATATTTCTGGTTGCCTGGCTACATATAGGAATGTAATTGTGTTCTTTTGTTAAACATTTATTTGATTAAATAGTTACCTCTGTCATTTTAAGAGGTCTAATTACACACCTGGCACGTTCCCCTCAATAACAAGCAAGTTAAAGGGCTACATACACCCCAGAGTCTGCAATAGTATGTAGCAGATAGTAGATTCCCTTAGGATGACTGGATTAAGTGGCTGTTCGCTGTAGACCTGTGCAACCTTTTCTTCTGATAACAAGGTTCCCCAGGCCTAGTGATGTCAGTGTTTGGGACTGGGCAAATTTTCACTTGAAATTGTCTTGACTGTTGACAGACATTATTGGTGGTTTTTCTTCACCAGAGGACAGGATTCCCCCTTCATTGTTGGCTGGCTTCCCGAGAACTCCCATGAAGTATTTTTAAGGCCTCATTCATTCCTTCCCCCTTCTTTGCTCTGTTCAGCAGCTTTCAGCCACAAGAACTCTTTCTTGTTTAAATTTTTTTGCTGGAAAACTCAAAACAATATAGGCACAGTCCACACACAGACTTGCTCATGGGACATCCATGGACCATGACCAGACCTTTCCTATATTCTTTTTTTTGTTTGTTTGTTTTTTTATATATATAAAACCAAGTCCATTTAAATGTAAACAAACATTTATAGACAATATTTGAGAATTTGGGTGTCGTTCTTTCCAAACTACTTCCTGCTGGTAAGGGGTGCTGTCATGGGGGATTCTAAGAAGATGCAAAAATCCTGACTGTAGTCTGTGAGGCTGCTTTGTCCAGCTGTTTTGAATATAGGATCACCTGGTACTCTGTTTCAGGCAATCTGGCTTGATCAAACCACATTAGTCTAGAAGGAATCCACATCTTTTCATTTTCTGTGGGAACAAAAATAGAAATCCTTTTCCCCAGTAACTTGTTCTTGAACTTAAATTTTGGAGTCAAAACATTTTTTTTAATTTAATTTATTATTTTACATGTTGATCCCAGTTCCCTCTCCCTCCCCCCATCCCTCCCTCCCTCGCTCCCTTTTATCCTCTCTGCCCTCTCACATGCACTCTAACCACCCTCCCCTCCCATCCCACCCCAATTCCATATGTAGGGGAATGCCATCTAGTTGGGGTCATGTAGATCTGACAGGTCATGTGAAGTAGGGACAAGGGCTTCTCTCCTGTCTCTAGATTAAGGCAGTTATCCCTCCATGGGGGATGTGTTCGCAAGGTCCTTTTGTGCACCAGGGATACATCCTGGCTCCACTGTCTGAGGTCCCTTAGACTTCCTATATTCTTATAATGATCACAAACTTCGTTAAGTGTCATCATTTTTTTCTAAATGCACATATTTTAGAGACTACTTCCACTTTGTTCTATTTATTTAGCTAAAAAGTTCTTCATTTTCTTTTAATTTTGTATATGCCTTTGTGATTCTCTCTGAGTTGTCTGTTTAGGAGGATATTTCAGAACTATCAGGGATTCTTCTTTTTAGCTTATTTATAATTATTTTTGCCATTGAATTTTCTACTTTTCTTTCTTTACCTTATATCCGGTACTTGTAGTGTCCTAAATACTCAGAAAAAAAAAAAAAAAAAAAAAAAAAAAAAAAAGAAAAGAAAAGAAGGAGAACAAAAGAATTCATTGTTTTGTGGCCAATGGTGTAGAACTAAACCATTTTCTGTGTCTTTTGATGATATGTTCTTATTGTCTGTAGGGTTTCCACTTCCAAGAGCTGGTAAGACTATTTCTATCAGTTGTTCCTTTGCCTTTAAGACAGAGAAATTAACACTGATCACAGAAAGTCAATGTTGACTGTTTCCTTTGGGGTCTTGTCTTATCCTCTTCCCAGGACTCTTTGATTTCCATTCTGAAAAACAAGAGTTTACAAGCATGATGCTGTCAGAGCAGTCTTCTCTGCAAGCCCCACAGATTGAAATACTTAGCTCATTTGATTCAGTGGTGAAGACACCACACCACTGATATTTAACAAATGAGAGAAAACTCATGAGGCTATGTAAGAATGGAGGGTGTATGGAGACAGTCACCTCCTCAGAGTCCTATGCACAGTGCCTCCCCTAATTCTTGAATGCCACATAGGAGATGTTTAAAATTGTCATTCTTTCTTCCTCAGCGTAAATGTGTTTTTTAATGGTTTCATTTAATTCTGTGGTTTTAAAATATGATGCAAATTAACTATTAAATTTCTTAGCATTAAAAACAATCTCTATTTTACATTTTCTAATATGTGCCACAGAAAATATATTATCATATGAAATCATTTAGGTAGAACTATCTTTTAGACTATGTTCTATTTCTGAACAGTTCCTCTAATCATTCTAATCATTACTCCCATTGGGTGCTATATGTTCAGTTCCTTTGCTGATGAACAGTTCAACATAACCATTTATCTTCATTGGTGATACAGCCTTCCCAACTCAAGTGAAAATTATTGGTGACTTTTAGGCATAATAAATTTTTGACTGATTAACTATTTGCCTTTTAAGATTGTTTCAACATGATCCAGGGCAATGAATTTGTATAAGATGCATAGAACTTTCAGGACAACCAATTCCTGAAGTCATATTTGAAATGCCTTTCAGGGTACTGCGAAATGATAAATACAACGGAGCTTCTGCATAAACTCTGAACAAAAGGCTGGACTGATTCAATCCAGCCTTTAATTTGTACTTTGATGTTTTGGATTTCAGGATTCCAGATGAATTTAAAAACAGAGATAGCATTTTCATTATTAGGTAAATAATCTTGTTCACCTTAATTGATTGCAATAGCCCCATTACTTTCATGCTGTATCGTCTGATTGGTTGTTTGGTTGCTTGGTTTTCAGATTTGCAGAATTCCAGATAGGACAAGCATAAAAACATACTTAAACTCCATCTTTTGAGAATGTGTTATGCCAGTGGCTTGTAACTTTCCAAATGTTGTGACCCTTTAATAAAGTTCCTCATGTTATGGTGAGACCAACCCCAAAAGTATTTCATTGCTATTTCATAACTGTAATTTTGCTACTGTTAAGGGTTGTAATGTACTTATCTGATATGCAAGATATCTGATATGGTACCCCAAAATGGTCACTGCTCTATCTCTTTGTCCACTAACATTGTAGGTGATGAATAATAGGACTTTCCAAAAGAGGCACCTAGCCAAACTAGGATTGTAGACCTCTGCTTTGTGCTTCACTTTGCCTTGTTTTTGTTTCCTTTCCTTTCTTATATGGTTCATTAACCTATGATTATCCCAGTTTTAAGATATAATTAACAAAACTGAAAATAATAGTGTAGAGAAATAATCTCTTTAACATGATTACATCTGTCTACTAAGTGCTTTAGCATTCATAATTTCATAATTAATTTATCATGTAAAATCTATATTGTTTCATGTTGACTGGATCACAGTCTCTGAAATGGTAGGAAAAAAATTTGAGAGAGGGAGTGAGAGAGAGAGAAAGAGGGAGAGCTTCCTTATGGGAACTGGTTTCTATGCTGTAGACACACAGTTTTCAATAGTTTAAAGCGAGTCCAAAGAACTAAATAAATTTAAGACAGTTGCCTTCCTAAAGAGTGATGCATTTAGAGTCTGTTGGGGTCAAGGGCAAAGTGGAGCCCATACTGAGCTCTGAATTTATGCTGTTTCAACTTGAAGGTGAGATGCTTTTAGTAGGCTCAGGAGATGTGCCTGTCCTGACTGTGAGGTCACTCCACCTTCTGCCTCCAAATCTCCATTGCCTGTCTCTGCTCCTCAAATTCCTCCTTTTCACAGTGCAAGAGCATGTTTTTGTTGGTGCTGGAAGAGGCAATTTTTTCTTCTACCTTTGAGAATGGCCTGCTATGTGGAAAAACTCTGGAGTGCATCTTCCATATCACACAGCAATACTGGAACCCAGTCCTCACTCCAACTACACATTGCAGGGAACAAGACCATTTGGGGGAGTTTTACTGTAGAAGAAAGACAATTCTTAACTGGATGTTTTCTATGAATTCTTGTTTCTGTTTCTATCCAGACATTTCATTGAATTGCAGTGGTACATTTCTGAATGCAGTAGTCAGTTAAAACTTCATTTGTTTGCAATTTGTTTCCTCTTTTTGTCTTTCTGATGAGAGCCAGCAGGACTACTTCTGAGAACAGACAATCTGGGATGTCTCTAGTGTTTCTTGGGTGTGGGCCCAGTGCTGTTATAACATTTCCCAAGAAAGAGATAACTAAAAGGGGTATATTACATGGTTACTAACTGAGAAACAGGGCACTCATTACACGGTGAAATATAGAAGAAGATGAGTTCCATGGAAAACTAACTATAAAAATATGGCTTACAACTATTTGGTAGGGAGTATGGATGCTTGGGAGAAACCAGGGAGACAGAGAGTAAAGAAGCAGTTTGTTTGTGAAGTCCTTCTTCAGATCACCTGCATACTTTGATGAGGGTAGGGCTGACATTCATGTGCACACTCTGAGGTGGGTGGGACTGAAATGGAGCAATAGAGGAGGCCCTTCCCTGCATTTGCCCTTTGTGGGAAAATCATTCATGCTCCCAAATGCAATTTATACTTCTAATGGCATGTCACTAGATGAAAGGGACACAGACAAGGTCCCCAGGATGGGTTAAACAAGCACATTGAACAAAACAAAGCAACATAAAGGAAAAGGAAAGCAATACTGTAAGGTGCTTGGGCCTTTTGCTTTATTTTATTACAGATGATTCTCCTAAGAATATCAGTGTGATTCATCTTTGGGTTGATATAAACATTTTAAAGCTAAAATTGTTTTATTAAAGCAGACACACATGTAGTGATGTTGACAAAAATAATAAAGGTTTCAAATAACTATTCTACATGACTCTGGCTAATGTTGTCTACTCTGATGATGTTAAGAACACCTTTATGTATCCTGTACTGAAAATAAATAGAAAGCAATGAATTCTGAATAACTATGGTGCTTTACCATTTCAGTAGACTAATATTTACATTTGTCTATACATTACTGTTAAAGTCACTTTGTTGTTGCTGTGATACTTCTACTCAAGGAAGAAAGAGTTCACTTTCGTTTGTTTCCAGACATCCAGAGTCCAGAATGGCAGAGAAGACATGTGTGATAGCAGAAGAAGTGTGATGTACATTTCATTGGCACACAGTTAACATAGAGAGGGAGAGAGCAGATAGATAGATAGATAGATAGATAGACAGACAGATAGATGATAGATAGATAGATAGATATATGGGTAATAGATAAATAGATGATAGTAGGTAAATAGATGACAGATAGATAGGTAGATGATAGAGGAACAAGAATTGGGGCAAGGATATAAACACTTGAGGTCCACACTCAATGTCTACTATAAACCCTAATTCCTTCTGCAAGATTACATCTCCTAAATGTTCAACCTCCACAAATAGGGGAACCAAATGTTCAAACACAATAAACTATGTGTGAAATTTCTTCAAATTCAAACTACCACAACAATCAAAACCAATTCAGGTCCAAGGAGTCCAAACTTGGGAACTCAAAAACCTCCCAGTTTGTGAGGTTTTAGGTTTCCTTGTGGCAGCTGTAGTAAGCAATTAAGCCCAATGGAGAATTTTAACAATGCTATAAGTTAAGGGCTATCAATTCTCTTGGTAGTGTTGGCTTTGAATTAACCCACTAGGTCTGTCACTGTAAAGCAAAAGAGACTAGAGATGTGAAACAATACATGTTTAACTTTCATTTTTTTTTTTTCTTTTTTTTTTTTTGGTGGCTGAAGATATGTATGGATCTTATATGGCCGAGGCCCTTCTTGGCTTGTAGACAGCTATTATCTCATGGTGTCCTTATGTGTGTATTCTAAATCTTTCTTGCTCTTGTAAGGACATTAAGAAATAGAATTAGAGACCTGCCTTTAGGACTCATTCAGCATGAATATCCTCTTTGAAGTTCTTACAATAGCAAGAACAGGTTGTTAATCAAAGTGTAAATTTGGGAGGAGAAATTAGTGATGCTTTCTTGAATTTTGTATATAAATATGTATACGTACTTTAAAATTATATATAAATATATCATTATATTTGTATCATATATATATGTAAATGCACATATATAGATGTATATACATTTTTAAAGTTTAATATGTGCCTGTATGTCTGTTTGAGTGGGTGTATGTATACACGAGTGCAGGTGCCCGCAGAGGCCAGAAGAGGAAATCAAATCCCCTAAATCATGAGTCAAAGATCATGATGTGCTCTTAATCCATCAAGCACACTCACCAACCCCTACTTCATTTTCATCTTAAGAGCATTTCTCAATTTATAGAAAATCTGTGAAGAAAATATTTAACATTTTTGTTGCATGAATAAAAATCCTGAGACAGATATTGAGGTTCAAGCTGAAGATCCAATAAGCAAAGCAGCCAAGATACAGAGAGCTCTTACCTTTACCAGGGCTGGAGAGATCATGTCTCCAAAATGGCTGGAGACAAATTGCCTTTCTTTCCTCAATGTGGGTGGAGAATGAAATGCACTGAGACCATGCTCTTATCTTATATACTCTCTAGTGCTGGGATTAAAGATGTGAGCTCTGTTTCCTTTTTAGTCTGATCCTCTCTTGTGTAGCCCTGAGTGGCCTTGAACCCACAGAGTTCCATCTGCCTCTATCTCCTGAGTCCTGGGATGTATGGACTCTATGGATATGGCTAGTTTTGCATTCTGACTCCATGCAAGATTTATTAGATCATATATGGAGCACTCAACTCTAAACAAAAAGAAAAACGAGATTTATAAGAAAATGGTTAGAACTGGTAATCATTACGCAAAAATAGCCTGATTTGGAAAGAAAACTAATGAATGATTTCTTTTATTAAAAGGATATTATGAGTGTGTGTATGTTCACAGTTTTTCATGACTTTAAATGACTTTCATTACAACAGTATAGTTATTACAATTTATTACTATTGACTTCTCAATGTGATATATTGTTATTAATTGAAATAATAATTGGTACATGTAACAACCCATTCTATCTGCTGTGTGGTCTATAAATGTTAAAAAAATGAACACATTTTATTCACCCTTATCATAACAAGTAGATATCCTTACCTTGAACTCAGTCTTAGCAAGAAAGTATCCAATTTCTTACCAAAAAAATTCTTATGATATCTTTGAAGTTTTATGTCAGGTTGAGGAATCTCCACTCTATTTCAAGGTGATTGCATTTATGTGTGTGTCATGAATGGACATAGCACTTTATTAATGTTTTTTTTTTCTGTACACAGTTTTATTCCTTTTTTCTTCAGGCTGGTGGAATGGTAGACTCTCAGCCTTGCATAACTGAGATAAATTTTAAATTTTTACTTCAAGTAAAAATGACCAAAATTTCCGAATAATTGACCAATGTAGCTTGATACTAAGCCATATATTTTGACCATGTGGGCTTATTCTGCAGATTGCACCTTTGTACCTCTTTCACTATAAACTTTCATTCTTTGGAGACAGATAGTTATGGTTATAGTTTTCCTTAATAAGGATTAAAGATAAGTTACACATAGACTTTAGACACACAAAGATAAGACGTATGATGGAATATTTTCTTAAATCCTGCTAAATGATAATGGACTAAATATTGTTAACTGTGATTCTTATTTGATAACTGTTGTGTGATATATTTTGCTATGTTAAGGTTAAAACCCTTCTTTTTATTTAGACAGAAAAGAGGAGATGATGGGAGATGTCATTCTGTATATGTTCTCATACTGGTTAATTAATAAAGCACTGTTGACCCATGGGAAAGGAGATAGGAGGGACTAGGAGATGAGGAGGAAAGAGGAAGTAAGGAGGAGTCAGGATGGAGAGCCTGGAGAGAAGAGAACCACCATTCCTCTGCTCTCGGTAAGACCACGTGGAAATACATAGAAATGGGTTAATATTTAAGACAGAGCTAGCCGATAAGAAAGTAGTAACTTGCCAACAGTATAATATCAAATACAGAGTCTCTGTGTGTTAATTGGGGCTGGTGCAGCCGCAGGACAAGACCAGCGGCTGCAGGAGGAAAACCATACTCGTTACATTTGGACCTTCTGCTTTCTGCAGGTTGGGGCAAATACTTTATCATGTGACCACTGCGAGTTGTTTATTTACATTTCTGTAATTTCATTTTCCTGAGAAAGGGTATAGTAACTTCCCAGCCCAGTTCATGCCAGATAAGAATTCACCCAATACCATGGTTATAAGACAAAAGTCTTATAAATAGTTTTTCAGGATGTGAAATATGAAGGCTATTCACAGTTAATTCACAGTGTAGCAGATCTTTTAAATTCTACTTGAAGATAAAATCACATGCAATGAAAACTTACAAGCAGATCCTTTGAGGTTGTAGTACACTGAACTAAAGCCTATAGGCCTATATGATTATTAATGATGGAAGGCCAATATGAGAAGGCAAATTAAGTACAACCTTGTACGGTGATTTTTGTGGATGTGCATGTCTATTCACATATTTATGGGTACACATATGTTTATATGAAGGACAGAGGACAATCTCATTTATAATTCCTAATGAACCTCTCATGTATTTAAGACAGAGATTCTCACAGGCCTGGAACTTGCCAAGTAGGCTGGACTGACTGACCAATGAACTAAAAGGGTTAGTTTGTCTCCACCTTTCCAGCATTAGGTGTGTACTGCTGTGGCCAGATCATTTATTTTATTTCATTTTTTACTTTCTTATTTGGATACTGGCATAAAACTCAGGACATCACGCTTACAAAAGAAGCACAATATGGACTGGCTGAGCTATCTCACCATTTCAACTGTTAATATTTTCAAAACATCCTAATAACATTTTCAGTGATTTCTCAATAAAGAGTTATAAGCAAATTGTGAATTTACTTTTTTCTTTTTGAATAGCTTAAACTTATTATGTAATGAAAATGCTCCTGAATTCTCAATTATGACAACAGCTGTCACCTGATAATGTCCTATGTATCTCAGGTCAATATTGTGCAAAGAGCTAAGCCCTGTATCTATTATATAAGTGTTAAAAACATCTGTATTGAAAGTCTGACAATACTGTTGTCTTAGAAATTATCTGTTGTTTTCATTTTGTTTGGAGTGTTTGTCTTTACCTAGAAAGTAAGAACTATTAATTTTATGTTTTACTTAACAGTATTTACATAGACACATAATTTTACATAAATAATTATATTTATTAAACTCCCTTTGCAAATAATGGCATTCACTCTTGCAACAGACAGCCTTATTTTTTGCCTACAACTTCATCTGTCCTTTGTTGACACTAAGGAAACATTTTAGATTAAAGGGAAAATGGTTAACAACCTAGGTTATTATGAATTGCAAATGTCCTGTGACATATAGCTTTGCTCCTATTCACAATGAAAACATGGAAAGCTCACTTACTAAAGCTCTCCCTGTATATTATTTTCCCATTAAGGGAGATTATGATAGAGCTGTTTCCATAGTGATCATCTTTTGCCAGACATGTCTGTTAATAAAGAAGAACATGTTTAGAGAGAAGTAAGTTACCAGGTTGGAATCAACATCTTTGCCCTCCTATCTGTATGTCTATACCTTCCTTGGAGGTTTCATTGATGCTGCCATATATTGTATACTCTTTAGAAACTATTGACTCTTTTCTGATTTATCTGATATTGCTCTTGATGTCTTTATTAAGCTCCTGCCCTGGATATTCCTTTGCTTGCTCCAAAATTTCTAAAAAATATTATCACTATGTAAAATGATGATTAGATTTCAAGATATAATTAGAGAATGGGCATTAAGAAATAAGAGTAATGGTAGGATAAATTCCTGTGTGCTTCTGGTTAAGGACATGCCTCTATGCATACATGTACACATACATGTTATTGTTGATGTATATGTATGTGATCTCAGCCTTTAGTCTGACCTACCTCAGTGTGATCACTCTGCAAATTCTCAGTCTTCTTGTTTACCCCAACTTCAATACATACTATTCTAACTAGCATTTACATTGTCTGTGTGTGTATGAGAGAGCAGGTACATTCTGGTCAAAGGGCAGTTTTTGGAAATCAGTTCTCTTCTACCTTGCCTGTGAGGCAGGACCTTGCTTCTTCTCTGGGGTCACTGCTTCTGCCCTGTTCTGCCTGCCTTTCATCTCTGAATAGGAGAGTGGAGTTGCTGACTGGCTCCATATCCAGCACATTAGCTTGCATGTGCTGAACTCAGGTCTATGGTCCTGCAGAAAGGTTATCTCCCCACTTCTGACCACATAGTTTGATTGTATTATTTGTTTATTATTTATTTATTATTTATTATTATTTATTGTATTTAGTTCTGCATATCTTGTCATTTAGATAAAGACAGCAGTTCTACAAGGAGGAGCTAACGGGCCCCAAGACTGATAGCTGGGAAGCCAGCATGGGACTGACTCAGGCCCCCCCTGAATATGGGTCTCAGCCAGAAGGACTGAGCAGTCTAAGGGACCTCGCACAAAAGGACTTTGCGAACACATCTCCCATGGAGGGATAACTGCCTTAATCTAGAGACAGGAGAGAAGCCCTTGTCCCTACTTCACATGACCTGTCAGATCTACATGACCCCAACTGGATGGCATTACCCTACATATGGAATTGGGGTGGGGGGATGAGAGAGAAGGGTGGTTAGGGTGTCTGTGAGAGGGCAGAGAGGGTAAAAGGGAGCTAGGGAGGGAGGGAAGGTGAGAGGGAGGGAGGGAGGGAGAGGGAACTGCGATCGACATGTAAAATAATAAATTAAAAAAAAAAATGCTTTGACTCCAAAATTTAAGTTCAAGGACAAGTTACTGGGGAAAAGGATTTCTATTTTTGTTCCCACAGAAAATGAAAAGATGTGGATTCCTTCCAGACTAATGTGGTTTGATCAAGCCAGACTGCCTGAAACAGAGTACCAGGTGATCCTACATTCAAACAGATCAACAAAGCAGCCTTGCAGACTACAGCCAGGATTTCTGCATCTTCTTAGAATCCCCCATGACAGCGCCCCTTATCAGCAGGAAGTAGTTTGGAAAGAACGACGCCCAAATTCCCAAATATTGTCTATAAATGTTTGTTTTCATTTAAATGGACTTGGTTATATATATATAAAAAAAAGACAGCAGTTCTTGGTATGATTAAAAGGCTTGGTTTTGTGTCTACCCAGTTAGTTCACTTCAATTCATTGATGAAATTCCTTGAATGTACTAAAATATATTTATTCATTTTGCAGATGTATATTGCTGTGAATATGCATCAAATAGGCACATACAATCCTTCCAGTGATGAGAAAAATGGGGTTTTATTTTGTTTTATGCCAAAAGTAGTATAAACACACACACATATACACACACACACCCACACACACCCCAATATATATGTATGTATGTATGTATGTATGTATCTGAAAATCAAAATTTTCTTCTTTACTCAAACTAGTTATTAAAATTACAAGTTGTAGGGAAATATGCCAAATGTTATATATGCTCAAAAGGACTAGAATGTTTAACATATTTCTATATATTTGCCAATACATTTGGTTAGGATGTGCCTTCCTTCTTATTTCCTAATTTGTGTTTTCTGGCTATTTGACAAATTATTTGGCTACTCACTTCTCTCAAGAATCTGTTTTTGGTCTTGTCCATTTTGCTACTGAATTATTGAAATTGTCTCCTTAAGTTGTGAGAAACATATTACTAAAAAGACATACTTTGTGCAGGTCTTGAAAACATTTGTCTCTTGCTTTAAGCTTATTTCTTTTCACACAGATTTGTGGTATTATATTTCCAATTTAAAATGTAGTTCAAATTATTATTTTAGCACAACACATTACAGCTTAATCTATATCCTTTATGATTTATGAATTTTCATGTACTTATAAAAACCATTTCTTGTTCTGTGAGCATAAAGAACACAAAGCTATTTTTATACAGTTTTCTAAAATCTCTAAATGTGTCTGTGACATTTGTGTCTTAATGTGTGTGATATAGTAACCTAATTTTATGTTCTGAAAACTATATCTGTTTTTTACTGGCCAATAAAACATGCTCTTTTAGTTTCATGTATGATATTTTTCCTCCAAGAAAGGAAATAAGGCATGTACTCACTTGTAATTGGATACTAGCTGTAAAGGAATGGATAACTGTGCTATAATCCACAGACTCAGAGAGGCTGTGTAACAAGGAGGGCTCCAGTTTGGATGAAAGGATCTCCTTGTGAAGAGAAAATTAAATAAATTTTTCAGGTGGACTGGGTGTGGACTGAGGATGAGAACAGGTGGTATCAGGTGAGGGTGTTAGTGGGATGGAGTACTGGAAGAGATGACTGGAAAAGGGGCGCATTTGGGGTATAGGGTAGAAATCTAGTACAATGGAAACTCCCTAGAATCTCCAAGGGGGGTCCCAGCTCAGACTCCTAACATCGGGGGATATGGATCCTGAATTAGTCATCTTCTATAACCATGAAAATCTTCCAGTACATTGATCGGGACACCAACTTAGCCAGCCATTAAACCTTTAACATACAATTTGTCCTGTGGGAAATCTACACTTTTACTGGGGTAAGTAAGTAACAGACATTGTGAGAGTGGCCAATCAATGACTGCTCCAACTTCAGGCCCAAACCATAAGAGGAAGCCCATGTCTGACACTGACTGGAGGGCCAGGAACAAAAGGCTGTAAAGCCTGGAGACCTATGATAGAATCAAATGTGATGTTTAAAATAAATAATAAGTAAAAATAAAGTTAGTGAAATGATTCCTAATGATATTCTGCTATACTTCTAGGCTAGAGCCAAGCATAATCATCACCAGAGAGGATTAATCGAGCAACTGATAGGAGCAGGTGCAAAAACCCTCAGCCAAACATTATGCAGAGCTTCAGGAATCCTATGGCAGAAGTGGAGAAAGTATTGTAGGAGCCAGAGGAGTCAAGGACATCACACACACACACACACACACACACACACACACACACACACACGAGCAAAAAACAAAACAAAAATGTGCCCACAGAATTAGCTAATTAGGGCTCAGAGGGGCTCATAGAGACCGAGGTAATAATCAGGGAACCTGTATGGGTCTGACCTAAGTCCTTTGCGTATGTGTTATGGTTATGTATCTTGGTATTCTTATGGGATTCCTGACAGCTGAATTAGGGGCTGTCTAAGATATTTTATGCTTGTTTTTGTGACCCTTTCCATCCTAATGGGTTTTCTCATCCAGCCTTGATTATAATGGTATGTTTCTTCTTATTGTAACTTATGCCATGTTCAGTTGATATCTCTGTGAAGTATTCTCTTTTCTGAGAGAAAATGAAGGCAAAATGAATCTGGGGGTGAAGAGAGGGAGTGCTTGGAAAAGAGGAGGGAGGGTAATCTATGGTCAGAATATATTATAAGAAAGAATAAATAAAAAATAAATCTTTAAAAACAAAAGAACCAAAAAGAAAAAAAAATAAATGAAAGAAAAAAGAGAAAAGAATAGGCTTCTAAGAGATAAGAGATTCAAACAAATCTAAAATAAAATATAAGCTAAAACAAAAAATCATCATGTCAAAGTTGGATAAGGCAAACCAAAAGAAGGAAAAGAGCCTGAAAGAAGGCACAATAATCATAGACTCACTTACTTACACACTGGAGAATGTCATACAATTACTAAGCAGAAAGTTACAATATGCATGCAAAGGAGGTACCGACTCAGGCAGAGCCCGTGCTTGCTGCTTCAGTCACCGGTGAAGTCATATGAGCTTTGCTCAGCTGGTTTAGAGAGACTTGCTTTCTTTGTGTGTCCATCTGGCTCTTATAGTCTCTCTTGAACATGGAGATGAAGGATTTGATGAAGACATCCTATTTAGTGTTCAGTGTTCCAAGGTCTCTCATTCTCTATATAATGTCTGTCTGTGGGCTCCTGTATTTGTCCCATCTGTCACAGGAGAAGCTTCTCAGATGATATGTGATCAATACACTGATCTGTGAGTTTAGCATAATTTTAGTAAGGGTAACTTTATTGCTACTTTTTTAAATAAAAAAAAGAACAGTAGCATTTGTTTTTATACTATCTCCTTGAGCATAGTAGTCTCAGGTTCTTGGTCACTCAAGTAATGTAGGTTATGTGTTCCACCTCATGGAGTGGGTCTTAACTCAAATCAGATATTTTGGTTACTTCATCAAGCTTTTACACCACCACTGCTCTAGCATATTTTGCAGACAGAACAGCATTGTAGGTCAAAGAGTTTCTGGATGGGTTGTTGTTTACTTTGCTCTTGGGAGCAACCTTGGGAGTATCCTCCCTTGCCAATGATACTAGATGTAGAAGTAAAGGTACCAGCTGGACCTCTGTTCATAAATTTGTTGAAGCCTTCAAGTTTTTATTTAACAGTAGTTTATGTCTAGAAGTTCTAATTTTAAAAGTAAAATAAGTTCAATCCTTCTTTTCACTTAGTATGTATCTAATAAATACATTAAATATGTCAATTTCCTTTCACATCTATTTGCATGTATAATGTTTTGATTGATCAGTTTCTTCGTTTTTTTTCGGTGTTCATCTGTTTCCATTTCTAGAACATGTTTCATTGTGTGCTAAGAAGCCACTATTCCATTATATATAGATATCTCCAGAATTCATGCTGTTCATTTCTGGTACCAACAACCATATTCCAATGGAGTTTAAATGTTGCACAGCTTCTCAGGCCTCGTGAGAATCACCCTGTAGCTTCAAGATTCCAGAAGAGAGGTATTTTCTTCCTCTCTGGTTAGGCAAGGTTTTGCACACACATGAGATGTGGGAAATGTATCAGCAGTTCATCATCATCCTGGTACCACTGGTGTTATTGTAATCTTGTCTTAGTAGACCATATATTTTGGGAGCAGAAATGGATGTAGAAACTATAGCTTAAACTCACAGACAACCAATAGTGTCAAAATTATGTTAATTATCTGTTCAACACCCCAACTTTAAAACCTGCCACTCTGCTTGGTCTCAGGTTGTGACTGACTTCCCATTATTTTTATTAGTTTATCACTTTAAGAATATTTTAAAATATTTTCTTAGATATATTTAGTAGAGATCTCACATAGCCTCATTCCCATTGTTTGTATATGGAAAAGTTAAATATCTTGCTTTTTCATCTAAATCATGAGTCATTGTTATGGTAGCACCCTTGCTGTGGCAATATCCTCACACTCTAAGGTCATCTTATCAATATTCCACAGAGACCATCATGCCTAACTGTTTTTCTTCTCTCTTCTTCTGTTTATCATCCTCAGTGTGGTTTTCCCTTATTGTGTTGCTCTAATTTTTATTCTACTCATGCCAGCAGATTTGTTTGAGCATCAAACATCTTTCTTCAGTTCTATCATGCAAGCTATCTCCCCTGATTTCTTAGGTAGCATATGTATCTCTCATTCTTACACACAACATTCCTTATCAATGTGCAGTCATCTTGAGTCCACAGTTCTAAAATCTTCTGCAGCAGAATTAACAAATGACAATACTGTCTCTAACCATTACAACTGCTGTAAATCTGCTTTATTTGTAGATTTTTGGTGCCGTCCTCTATGTTGTTATAGTTTCAGTAAGCAGCTGCAGTGTGGAGCAGCTGTAGGTAGTTGGTAGCTGCTCAGGAAGGGAGAATCCTTGTTTGATGGTAGGTCCACTGCTTTTTCATGCTCCAGTGGATGTCCCACATCTAATCACATAAGGGCAGCACTGATTAGACTTAGTGAATTATTAATACTATAAGAAGGCATGAAGGTACAGGAAGATGTGTCTTGGGAAAATGAGGGAAATTAGATTGGGAAAATAAGAGGTAGGTATGATAATATTTCTCTGTATTCACATGCACATGCATATTTTAAGCAATAAATTTCATTACAAACCTAAGTAGCTGGAATGCCGATAGTTGAACACACTTCTGTTGTTAAGTAATCCTGCTTTGATTTCATGTTACATTTTACATTTAACTAAATGACAGGTGCACATATTTTCTAGACTCTAAAGGAAAGGTGACTATTTCCTTTATATTGATTAGTGTGCTTATTTTAGACATCACTACCCACCCAACTCTGGGCCTATGTACTTCTTCAGTTTCTACAAAAGATGAAGCATAAACTCTTAGACATGTTAGTGAGAAAATTAGTCCTCAAATCAAAGCTTTATTATGTACACAAAGTCTAGGTATCCTCCTAATTAAACACTTTAGTCAGTTAAAGACAATCTTCATTTTAATAATTTTATTAGGTTTCTAAAAATACACTGAGAAAGATTAATTGTATTAATAATTATAAAACCGAACTTATTTTCAGCAGTTGCCTTCCCATCATATTTCACTTCCTTGTGCACATCAGTGTGTATGAACAGTAAAATAATGCATTTATTTATAATTTGATTTGTACCTTTTCAAAGAACAGTTTTGGAAAAATTGAAATTATTCACAAGATTTAAAATATTTCTCAGTTTAGAGAAAACAATTCAACTAATTTTCTGCAAGAAAAATCAGTCTGTCTTTTCCATCAACACTAGGAAAGATGAGCAAGGCCATGAACTGAAAACAAACAACTATAGGCACAGGGTTGTGCTTCTCCAGTTTGAGGACTCTGAACATTGTGTGTGGACTACCTTCTGTCCCATCACTGTGTCTCATCTAGCCCTCTCTGCCTCATCAGTTCTGGGTGACAAGCAGCTCTTTCTTTTGGGTTGATACAGAGACAGACTCCACAGTAAAGCTTCTCCTGCCTTCTTTGTCTTTGGCTATAGCCTAAATTTTCCCTCATAGAAACCCCCTGGGTTTCTTTGCTTATACCTCTTGAGTTTAAAAATTTCTATGTTTTTATTATGTTGGAGATGATGTGTGTGTTTGTGTGTGTGCACACATGTGCATCTAGGGGTGTATGTATATGTGTATGTGTGAGAATACACATGTGCATGTATGCATGTACCATAGTACATGTGTTGAAATCAGAGGAAAGCTTGTTGGAGCTGGTTCTCTTTTTATACCATGTGGCTCAAGTCATCAGGCTCAGGGGCAAGCTTCATGACACATTGAGCCTTATCCCTGGTCCTTCCTTCTTTTATTTGGAGAGTAAATCAAAAGACATCAAAAAGCAGGACTGTCTTAAAGCTAGGATAATGGGAGATGTCAATCTGTATATATGTTTCTCTTATTGGTTAATGAATAAAGCACTGCTGGCCAATAGGAAAGCAAGGTAGGCAGGACTAGGAGACTAGGAGGAGAGAGGAAGGAAAAAAGGAGGAGATTGAAGATGGAGGATGGGGAGAGAAGAATGCCAGACCCTCTCTCTGGTAAGATAAGACCACGTGGAAGCACTTAGATTAATAGAAATGGGTTAACAATTAAGACAGAGATAGCCTATAAAAAACTAGTAACTGGCCAATAGAATTTTATCTAATACAGAGTCTCTGTGTGTTATTTGGGGCTGGCGCTGTGGTGGGACCAGAACGGCTGGTGGGAAAAACAACTCATAACACTAGGATTCTGCATTTAGTACATTATTGGGTTTGGTCTCATCCAATTTATATGATCATTGTAAGTGACCTTTATGTATACATGCTTCAAATCTGATGAGAATTTGAACTCCAAGTTAAGCTGTAGATCTTCTTTGTGCCATTCAGGATCATGAACTAAGTCATTGGGTGGCATAGGAAGTATGGTAGATAAGGAATATGTTAAATTAAAAAGAAGATTAGTTTCAGTGTCAACAAAGAGTGTCCAAGGTTAGAATGGAAATAGAGCTGTGGATTGTTGATACCAAAGGGATGTGTCATGTGAACTAATAACTGGATAGCAGAGAGAGAATCAGGTTTTAACCCGTCAGAAAAATATAGAAAGAACTATGAGAGTTGGTAGGTCCTTTAAGGAAAATTGTGAGATTTCCTTTCCCTGTTGAACTATGAGCTGTTTCCCTCTTGCATTCTCACTAATGAGGCTTTCTCGATGAAGACACGTCCCTGCCTCAAGCCAAAAGCTTTGTCACGGAAGTAACTTCTCTCCTGCCTCTTAGAAAAGCTAGAATCCAAGCTGAAATTCTAAGTGTTTTGTTAGACCTTTAGGAGATTACATTCACACTTAATTAGCTCATTTGGAAAATATTGATCAGAATATCCCATTTTCTAAAAATCACTTTTCAATTAGTACTCCAATCACCATATTATTAACCTCATCTCCATAAAATTAGGTGGTCTCTATTAGGCTTTACGTTGGGAGAGATGTCACTTTGATTACTTAAAAAAACAAAATGAGTTGCAATTTCATATCAAACTGCAAACCATATGTGGATTGATGAACATTCTCAAGTCACAGTACTTTAAAATGCAACCAAACAGGTAATTATCATATACCATCAAATGTAATTATATATGTTAATCTCCATAACATCTTACAACTTAATACCACATATTAGCTGTTAATCATATAGCTTAAATGGGACCATGATGCATTTTTATGAACTTTCTAATCTGCATCAGTAAGAAATACATGTAGCTAGGGAGAGGGAGAGGTACAAATGAATGCCTAAGTGAAAGAGGATATATTTTGAAATACCACGCGGAAACAATTTTCCAATTCTAAGGCTTCAGCTTGTTCTAAGAGATGCCATCATGAGAAGTCAATGTCAAATCTCAATAGTTTATTTGGGAGGCTCTCCACATTGCCAGGACAAGACGCTTTTTTACCTTCAAGATCTTATCCTTCTCAACTTCCTCTCCACCAATAAAGAACACAATTAATTACAATACATTCAGTGTTTTCTTAAGTTTATTTCCCTTCTTTTAGCTCTGACAACATAAGTGTAAATTCATACCCACATATGCCTTCTTTGAGGCCCCAAAATTCTGGCACTCAGTATACAAATTATTTTGAACAGTAATTACCCAAGTTAGTGTTCACTGGGGTTTGTCACTTTCATTGGGCTGAGATGTTTAATGAAAGCTTGTGAAGTGGAGAGACTTCCAAAAATCTGTTCTTATATTCAAGTGGGAAGGCTACTGCCTGTGTCATTAATTATCCAAGTACAGTTTGCTATTTTAAACCTGGAAAAAGAACAGTCTTGATATGTAAGGACAACCCGGCTGAAACTATACCTTAGAAACTGTGACTATTTTATTCGCAAGTAGGTAAGACATTAGAGCTGGTGGTAGAGAAAATCTGCTGTTCAAAATAAGCTAATAAAGTCCTGTAAGAAATAAGAAATGCAAAGGGGTCAGTGTTAGACAGCAGATTCCTGTGGCCTTGGTGTTTATGCTCACATTAGAAACTAGATTGGAAGATACAAAACAAATCATTGGAAGATAGAATCATGTGATGGATCACACAGCAAGGTTGAAAGCTTAAGAAAAGCAATCTTATGTAGGATTCCCTCTGACAAAAGAATGGTCAAGCATGATGGTCAGTCAGGAGGGTTATTGGGTGCTTTGTAATTCAGAGAAGCAAAAGACCCAAGGTTATCTATTTCATAGATGTATGTGATTCATTCCAGACCAAAAGTGAAAGATTCATAAACAAATTCAGCTCCAAGAGTGAATCCATTGCCCATGGTATGGTATGGGTTCCCCACTACAGAAATGGAAGCCAGTATAAAGAGAATGTTCAATCTAGAGACAAATGAGAGGTCTACATGGATAGATAATTTTCTTCCATTACCAAAACATGTTTTATTTCAGGGTAGAAAAATTGGTCTGAGTAAGATAGTCATTTCTCTGACATCAATTTAAAAATCTCTGTGATTATATGTGAGACTATAATTACAATATTTAAGATACAGGATTTAGTTTGTTGTTGATTTCTCGGCTGCAGGTTGTGCTTTCTTCTCTAAATGACTTCTATTGCATTATTTCACTACCATTTCTTTCAGATGGCCTTTGAGACAGAATGAAAGCATCACTGAGCAACTTCAATGATTCCATATGTTGACTTACAACAATTTACAGAAAGGAGCAAAGAAAAGATAGGGCAAAAAAGGAAAAGAAGGCAATGGGTGGGTAGGAGGCAATTTAATAACTGAAAAGCTCCACTGTTTTGGGTATGTACCAATGATGACATTTAATTTCTGGCCTCAAAAAGGAAAAAGAGAAGAGTGGGGAAAAGAAGAGAGAATAAGAGGGGAGGGGTAGAGATGGAGAAGAAAGGAGAGGAGAGGCAAAGAGATCTTCTCATAACTTATAGATAGATGAGAATCTCAGGTGGGACTACATTATTCAGTTTGCCTGAACTCAATGACTTCAATTATGAGAAGCTATAACATGGCAACCTATTTAAGATTCTAAAGTCCACTTTTATCTCTTAAAAAAGAGGTGGTATCTTATTGCTGAGTGTGGTGGAGTGTTTCAATTTTATTGAGCTGATTAAATCTCTAGGATTATGTTTTAGTAGGTGTGTGGGGATCAAGCAATCAAGAGGAGTGAGGGAGAAAAGTTCCAGGGAAAGTTATCAGAAAGGAACTTTGGCCTTGAGGAAAGAGTGGAATTTTAACATATGATGATGAGAAACGTTGCTATTCTACAACTTAAGAATGCCCATGGGAATAACTAGGTGCTTACGGCACCAGTGTAAAACTAGATTTCTCATAATGTTGCATAAGACCATGACTATATTTGAAAATTAAAGGTTAAGTGCCAAAAAGCTTTGGGTGATCTGCATGCTTCCTTCTTTTGAACTGTAACATTTGAGATCATAATAGGAGTCAAGGAACAGCAAAGGACCCTCCCAAGGTGTGGCTGCATGCTCAAACAGATTGCTTCTATAACAGGTTTGATCAGTCTATTCACTGCTCCTCCAAGAAATTTTTCAGTATGAAATACTTACACACACACACACACACACACACACACACACACACACCAGAGAAAGACCCTTCCTTCCCCATGTGAAGGACAAAAACCTAGCATACAATTGTGTAACTATGTTCTAAGTCATTTGGCCATGGCTGATTAATTCAGTTAAGGATGTTCTCCCCAAGGTGAGGTATCATTTTCATCCTTCCAGAGGTGGAAAGGAAGCTTTTAGAATGCAGTCACTTTCACTGTGAATTAGAGTTCTTGTAACAGGAAAACACATTGGTCACAACAAGGTGGTCAGATTCTGCTGTATGAAATCGCAAGACCGCAGGGGAACAGAGGGAGAAAGCAGGGAGATAAAGGGGGAAGGCTATAAAGGAGAGACACAGGATGAAGAGAGGAAAGAAATGAGAGAGGAAGCTGTATAAGCAAATATTGTGGATAGAAGAGGAATACAGCCCCAGGCTCCCACATATTACTTGGATCCTTGGATATACCTATCTATATGTAGCTGACAGGAAAGTCACTGATTATTCTTATCTCTTCAACCTCCCTAATTGATCCATGCAACAACACCCTTGTGTTACACTTGAAGATTATGTTGTTCTGTGGTTTAAGCTTTTAATTAAACTCAGTTGATCTTCTGTTTGTGTGTATGTATGTATCCTCATGAGTCCTCTTCCTTGTTCTTGTCATGTGAAAAAAATATTCATCTCTCTGCCACAAATGCACTTACAGATGACCCAAAAGCCTCCTAGAGGTTGGAGAGAAATAAATGCAACAGTGTTTAAAACAACACCATAAGCAAATATTGATTCACTGCCAATAAAATACCTATGTTCTTCCTTATAATTGGGAGCCTCTTATCTTTAAGTGAACCTGCGACAATTTCTTGCAATAAGTCTTGTTTTACCTGGACAATGAAATAATTTGGAGTCATCTAAATTGCTGTGACATTTTTATGTCGTAGGGCTACAACATTTTTAAGGTCCTCTGCCTTAGAAGGTACAATACAAATAGTGAGAACTTGTACTGAATGGCTAGATACCATGAATGACAGGACATGTGCAAGCTCTCCTCTGGCTTACAATGTACTGCTGATACATTAGCAAAATAAATGTTATTTTGTTCATTTGTGCTGTGGTTTGAGTATAACAAGCTCCCATCATGTCTTTGTGTCTGTCCACTTGGTCCACAGATAATGGTATTATTTGTTGAGGTTTTTGAGTTTTGAGCAGGTAAGGGGTGGTTGGATAAATAGGTTGCTGAGAGTCAACTTGGTCCACAGATAATGTTATTATTTGTTGAGGTTTTTGAGTTTTGAGCAGGTAAGGGGTGGTTGGATAAATAGGTTGCTGAGAGTCAAGCCTTGAATGTTACAGCCTGCTGGGCTTCTGACCCCAATTTCATTCTCTACTTACTCGTCCACAGTGGTGCATAGAAACAACCTTATGCTTTCCCCAACACAAATTCTCCCACCACACTACCACCCCATAACTCAAAGCAGGAGTCAAAATAATTCTTCCTCTTTAAAGTTTCTCCTTGTACAAAATTTAGTCTATGAAAATAACTGGTTCATGCTAAGGTTTTAGAGTTTTCACCTCATTCATGATTCTCTCAAGCATCAAGAAATAAATGTAATGCTTCCATTCTATCCATCAAATTCTTTTTCTTTCTTTTTTTTTTTACTTGTTTGTTGTTTCCTTTTTGTTTAAATTTAAAACAAATTTGTTTTAAATGTCAATCCAAGTTCTCTCACCCTCCCTTTCTCCCCTATCACCCTCAACAAACCCCAGCCCATCCCCTTTCTGCTCCTCAGGGAGGATAAGGCCTTCCATGGGGAGTTCAGAGTCTGTCATATCACTTGGGGCAGGGCCTAGCCCCCCCCCATGTGCTTAGGCTGAGAAAGTATCCTTCTATGTGGGATACGCAAACTTTTGATTAATAAATGAAACAGGGAAGTATCGTTTGATAATCATTCATCTTTATTATCCCATACTTTCCTTCTAGAAGATTTAACTTTAGAAATCTAACCTGTACATTAATGAAAGTACCAGTATTGCTGAATTATAACAATCAAGAAGTAGAATAAAGTTGACCCTGAGGTATGTGGAGGGGTCAACTAATAGAAGATACCATGGTTAGTAAATAGATTGACTAATGGTAGCTGTGAATAGACATTTGTCCTCATATAAGCACTTGGGCATTAAGTCTGATGTGGCCCCTTGGAACTTTTGTTGTTATTCAAATATATTGCTTGGTGGGAAGTTTCTCAACATGGTAACTTGAACATTGGGTTTTTGTTGCTAGCACTTTCAATGGGTTCCCACATATCTATGCCTATAAGCCTTTGCAGAGAAAAGTCAAGTGAAGGCAAAGGACGGTTGACACCTTGGTAATTCATTGCAGAGACTAACAGAGTCTTGCCTAAGTAAAGTTTTAAGCACTCAATAGGCAGCAAAGCATAGCTAGCCCATAAACAAATTTGTTTTTAATTCCAGTGCTTGTTTTGTGGTATTTTTTCACAGCTTGAGTTAAGCTACTTCATGTTCCTTTACTGGGGCAAGGCACTAAACCAGACTGGTCTAGCTTGCTCTGTAACCTGCCTTTCTAGCTCTTAATACATACCATTTCTGAATATTTACAGAGAGAAATTACAAGTTTTATTGGGTGTGCTGGGAAAAAATGATAAGAATCTGTCTAGAGTGTAGTAAGATCTCAGCAAAGTGACAAATGTCCCCTGGTTCTAATTAAGCCGAAGGTCCTTGGCAAGGGATGACATGGGACCTGGCTGGCACCCCAGATTTTAGTGTCTTAGTGGGTGAGGCAGACCATTTAGTCTAGAAGTATGACTGGACTTATTACTAGAGGAAAGGCTTTAGTTAGTCAGGGAAACCCTTTACTTGTTTTTATTCCTGAAACTGGAGAGTGATAGGGTGTTCTGTTAAGTCAGCTAGTTGGAGGGTTGAGTGGGTTAATTAGAGTCCAAGTGTAAGTTTAACAGGTATCATCATGAAATGTGATAGAAATAAAACTTTAGTTGGAATTGAGTTTGAAATGCACAACATTTTCAATGAGTGCCTCTTAGATTTCAGACTCTGGAGTCAGTAGTGGGTGTAGGGAAAACAGGAAAATGGAAGCAAAGCCATGCCAAAGTGGAAGCCCTTCCTTTACCCTTTTGCTCTGTGCCTACATACAGATACAGACTATACAGACTTGCCTCTACATTTCTGTGTTATCCCATAGGACTCCTATTTATTTTTTGTTCTTATTGTTTTTGTTATTGCTAAAATATCTAAAATATTTCTAACTTGAATATTAGCTAGAAGCTTAATTTTTTAAAAATATACCCTAACTTACCTCAAAGATTTGAATGTACTTGATTGGTCCATGACTTCTTAAAAATCTCTGAGTCTAACATTGCATGATCTTTCTTACCATGGCTCAAGGGGGATAAAGCCAATTTTGAGACTCCATTGTGTGGGAAGTCCTGATGAACCCCTAACCTAAATAGCTTCCTGGAAATAGCCTGGCTTTTGCCAAAACTTTTTATTCCTTCCTGAGAAATTGTATCATGTACAAATTTTTACAGTATAGGTCATTAGCTAAACCAATCAATTTTTTTAAGGTTCAGGATGTCATTTTCTACAAGGTAGTAACTGGGAATATTGGACATACTGTACCTTAGGAGTGTCTCAAACTTCACTATATTCTGTGGACACATTGTGATCAGAGTCTGAAGGTGGAGTTGGCAGTTACAATGGCAGAATGAAACTTGTTGAGAGTAAACCATATTTTCAGAGGTTCTCAGGGATCCTCATTTAGATCAGAAATTTCACTGGGATAAAATAACCCTATTTCGCTATCCCTGTTCTGATTAGGGATTTAGAGAGCAACAAGAAAAAGCCATCCTCCAGATGTGACATCACATGTATTTGTGTGCTCACCTTGTAGGCAGCTATAAGTCACCTTAGAAACTTCATGCCCAGAGCATGGATGCAGGTGGGCTACTTGAGGTTTATCATTCAGTACTATGTGAGAGCCACTGGATAGTGTACTCATGGTCAAGTTCATTGTGATCTGGTCAGGTTGATCTCCATTTCTAGCTCTGTTATTTCTTCTGTGATGTCAGGAACACTGCATAACTCTCTGAGCCCACTTTCTATTTTGAAAATCAGGGTTTGTTATACTTCTTATTTTTTTGAGCAAATAAAAAACTTAAAGGGTATAACTAGAAAAAAATCAAATAAGCAAAATAAAAAACAAACCCAAACAATAACAACAAAAAACATGGAACACCTTCCTATTTGATGATTTTGGAAGAAAATGTTCTTTCTTTACTCCAGGATAGCTCTCAGTTCATTGGTACACATCCCCATTTTCAATCTGCTTGCCTGCTTATTAAACAGAAATGAGACTTCACTAGCAAAGCTCACTTTCTCTTCTATCATCAGGTTTCATGGTTGTCTTTTCTTGTAGGTGATCTTTTGAAATGTCATTCTTAACTACCTATGGATCCTCTACTACATAGGAGATACATCTCAGTTGCTTTCATATGGAAAGCAATCACAGTGTGAACAAACATCAGACTCTTTTTAATGCCCCAATGCCCTGTCCAACCTCATTGCTGTTCACATAAAAAATCCTTGGAATGTTGTCTGAAAAATTTCTCCCCAATGGTTTCACTTCTCTCCATTTTCCTCTTGCAGTTATCAATTGTCATTGTATTTTGGGGACTGGTCTTTTTGGTTTTTTTTTTTTTTTTACAAGGCCTCTCTTATTTATCCATTAGCAAACCTTCTCCAAGAATCTTAGAATTCTGCTCTGAGTACAGCAGCTACCACTGAAACAGATCTCTCCCAGAGGTAAGAGAGTCCTTCATAAGTTCACTGTTGATATAACCACTGCTCACTGCTCTACAGCCTCCCTTTACTATCACAAGAGTGAGTACCTATATCTTTCCATGTTATACTTTTGCATTTCCAAACCTACATTTTTTATCTCTTCTTCTTTAAGAGTAGAATCAGTTCTCAAAGCAACATCTAAAGACAAAATGCCAAAAAATGAATTTTTAAAGATATTTTAGCTTTTAAAAATAATAGTGGAATATAGAACCCATCATGGCAATCAGTCATTATTATGCTAGAATTATGAAGGGATATCCCGCTGTTTCAAAGCTTTCATGGTTGCTGTTAAGAAGTCCAAAGTCATTCGGGCCTTTGATCTACTAAATACAATCTGGTTTTAATCTGTTGGACCCTCCCTTTGTACACACTATGCTGAAACTTCTCAGCAGAATTATTTGCTGTAATTCTATTTCCATCTCTTTCTGTGAGCTCTCATTGGGTCTTTCTTTCTTTCTTTTCTTTTTTTCTTTTTTCTTTTTTTGTATAAAAAACTTTTGGCTATAGGATATGTGATTGAAGTAGTACTTTGATGGTTTCTTGATCAAATTTTCTCCCTTTTTCTTGTCTCTTTGTTAACTAAAATTTAGACACTCATGATTCCTCCTGCTTTTAAAAATGTTTTCCTAATACTTTTCTTCTTGCTTCTTTCTTTGGCTATCTGTTCTTAGAGGGTGCCCCGATATGAATTCCAGACATTCTCTTATGATCTGTCTTATTCCTTGCACATATTTCAAAGAACTGTTTTGAATCTCTAGATATTTCATATTTTCTCATCTACCATGTGTTCTGGCTTCCCAGACACGATTTAAGCTTCAGTTTCTCAGAATATGAAAATGTTTTGTTTACATATATGGGGATTTTATTGTCTTTGCACAATGTCTGTTTCTTTCAAGTGCACTTTGTTTTATTTGTTGCTGTTTGTTTTTTGTCTTGGTGTGAAATGTTTTTATGTTGGAAATTCTTCTCATATGGCTAGTGGTTCCTTGTTTTCTGACATTAATTATATAAATAAGTGGCTAGTAATTTTCCCACCACTAGGCTTAGATTCAATTGCTGTGGGTCAGTAGTTACATTATATTTGCTTTGAAGATTTTTTTTAAACTGCCAATGTTTATTTTACTTTTAATTATGGGTTTGTGTCTTTGGCAAATGTTTATAATTGCTTAGTTTTATTTAGATAGGAAAAAAAGTAGGGTGCTGTGTTTCCTGCCATCATTGCCTGTCAGTCTCTCCCTTGTGTTCAGTGCCATATATCCCTGATGGATTGCCTGACAGGGTTCCAACCAACTTTAGTAATACAGCAGTCATCATCTGCTACACCCACAGACCACTTTCCTTTGACATGTTTCTTAAACCACTACCACCCTATCCCTTCTGAAGCACTTTTCTTTAGAAAGTTCCTTAGGATAATCTGATGAGCAACCAGCCCATGCTAGGCAGTTCTTATACTAAATTGAACACTTAGATACAGTACACATCCCAGGTAGAGGCCAGGCCTTGATTATATAGATTGCATGATGTTGACAACTTCTTCCTTCTTTTCCCAACTATTGTAAAGATGGAGAGAGATCAGGTTCCATGGCCTGGCATCCAGTGCTCTGATCTTGTGGAAAGACATCCTTGAATTTCTGGGTCACTGTCTAAACAGAACAATCTAGATCTGATTACATTTTATCAATAATCCCTGTATTTTGGTTTTTGCTTGTTTGTTTGTAAGCTCCAGTAAATTGCTTTATCCACTTTATATCTGTTGCAGGATTTGTTCAGGATTGACTTCATGAAAACATGCAAGCAGCAAGCCTATGTCACACTTTCCCTTTAGTAAGTCTCTACAACAACATTGTAATACACTGTCCTTCATTAAGGTTTTGTGTTCATTGACACATACAAATATATTATGTGACTTTACTACATCCTGAAAGGAACTTTCCAATTCTTGTGGAGAGATCATTATCTTGAGATAAATAAGTAACAAAACTTATACTAATACAAGGAAATAACCACTTTTGCATTCTGTTTATGTCATGTCAACTTGGCATTCTGTTCCAAATAATACCTAATAACCTAATAAAAAGAAAATAAAAATTTCAGTTAGGTCTACTTATTTTTTTAGGTTTTGAAGATGAGCCTTAACCTGAAAAAAAAATGGGTCAGCAGTTAGGAAAAGGTATCCAAGATCAGTCCCTCCCTCCTGTATAGGGTTTATCACAAACTATAATCTGTAGCCAGTTCTTGCCTCTTCCAACACTCAAAAGAATATGCTATACACACTTACACTTAATTTTTAAAAAGACAGGGTTTTTTCTCTTTCTTATCCACATTTCTTTTCCTTCTCCTATCTTAGTTTATATTTTAATAGGTTCAAGACACCACTGTGTGTGTTAATGCTTAAAATAAGGTATCTGCTTACACACATTGTTTTCATAAATTTCATCAATTCCTTACACTTTAGGATTTTCATATTTTAGAGAGATTTTATTATGAACATGATTAAAACTTGTTATTATTTTATCTTATTATGTCAATATATTCTGGGGAGAAGGACCATTTTTAGTAGTAATGATTTTATCGTGACAAAAGCCATTTTCCCATAGGAATTAGAAGAACAAGAATCAAAAATCAGTTCTGTACGATCCAGGTCTGGCAGTCCTAAGCAGACTCCAAAGGCAAAACATCTTCACCCTTGCTCTGTCATGTAGATCACAGCCTTGACCTTGGTGTTTTACTGTATTATTGTGTTTGGAATATATGTTGGTCTGGATTAAAAAGATAGCTCTGACTGTTACACAGAACTTCCAGAACTTCCTGATAACCTGAATTGCAACTTAACTCATTGGAAAAAGGGCAGAAAAGATGGAGATCCTGACCTAAAAAAGGAATATGTATCAACCTGTATAGTTTGTCCCAGCTTCCTTCTTGTCATAAATGTGATGTCAGATAGATATCTGCCTATATTCTATTTCAGTGGGATGAACTGAATGAGAAAGGGAAATATGGCTATGGAAAAATATAGGCAACATCCAAGACAGGGTCTTGGGACAAAAGGACAGGTTGATGATTCAGAAGCAAACTTTTCTTCTTTTTTTTTCTTTTATTTAGTTTTATATAACAAAGTCCAATTAAATGAAAACAAACATTTATACACAATATTTGGGAATTTGGGCGTCGTTCTTTCCAAACTACTTCCTGCTGGTAAGGGGGGAATTCTAAGAAGATTCAGATATCCTGGCTATAGTCTGTAGGGCTGTTTTGTCCAGCTGTTTTGAATGTAGGATCAGCTTATAGTCTGTTTCAGGCGGTCTAGCGTGATCAAACCACATTAGTCTGGAAGGAATCCACATCTTTTCATTTTCTGTGGAAACAAAACTAGAAATCCTTTTCCCCAGTAACTTGTCCTTCAACATAAATTTTGGAGTCAAAGCATTTTTTTAACTTAATTTATTATTTTACATGTCGATCCCAGTTCCCTCTCCCTCCCTCCCTCCCTCCCTCTCTCCTCCCATCCCTCCCACCCTCCTTCCCTCCCTTTTACCCTCTCTGCCCTCTCACAGGCACTCTTAACACCCTCCCCTCCCATCCCCCCACCCCAATTCCTTATGTAGGGGAATGCCATCCAGTTGGGGTCATGTAGATCTGACAGGTCCTGTGAAGTAGGGACAAGGGCTTCTCTCCTGTCTCTAGATTAAGGCAGTTATCCCTCCATGGGGGATATGTTCGCAAAGTCCTTTTGTGCACTAGGGATACATCCTGGCTTCACTGTCTGAGGTCCCTTAGACTGCTCAGTCCTTCTGGCTGAGACCCATATTCAGGGGGGCCTGAGTCAGTCCCATGCTGGCTTCCCAGCTATCAGTCTAGTGGCCCTTAGCTCCTCCTTGTTCAGGTAAGCTGTCTCTATGTGTTTCTGCAGCATTGTCTTGTCCTCTCCATCTGCTTCTGGGTTCTAGTTCGACTCAGTGTTTATGTATGGGTGTTTGCTCCTATTTTCAACAGGCATTAGTTGAGGGCTCCATGGAGAAGTTAGTTGTTGATCTCACTCTTCGGGAAGGGCATTTATGATAGCCTTTCCTCGGAAGCTGAGATTGTTAGTTGGGAGCAGTCTTGTAGTTCTCTCGACCTTTCTTTGTGTCCAATTTTATCTTCAAACCAATATTGGCTCCCTCTCTTATGTTCTCTCTCTCTGTCTCTGTCTCTTTCTCTCTTTCCTATCTTCTATTCCTAACCAGGTTCAATCTTCCTGGTCGCACATGTTTTCCTCTCCTCCCCCTCATTTTTCTCCTACTTCTCTCTCCATTCGCTGCCCCCCCTCTTCACCTGAGCTCTGGGGGACTTGTCCCTTCCCAGTTCTGTGAGGGGCTTTATATGAATGTCTTAGAATACACCTTGTATCCTAGTTCGTCTGATGATGTGAATTATAGGCTGGTGATCATTTGATCTAGGTCTAAAATCCATATATGAGTGAGTACATACTGTGTTCCTCTTTTTGTGACTGGGTTACCTCATTCAGGATGGTTTCTTCAAGTGCCATCCACTTGCCTGCGAATTTCAAGATACCTTTTCAAAGTAGGATGAAAATTAAACCAATATGTAGCCAACAGGGAGGGCCCGTATAACCACCAAGTCAAACAGCACGTACAGAGCAATGGTATCATGTATATTTTCATTGTTCTTTCTCCTCCCTGCCTGTTTTTAAAAGCTGTAAAGACCACACAAGGGCTGGTGGACCAAAGAGTTTCTCTTCTCAAAAAGAAAGAGAACAAGCTTGGCTTTGCCAGTTCTTTAGTGCACAGATCAAAGATTTCAAGAACAACTGGACAGCAGAGAAATGCAATGTGCCTAATGCATTTGTTTCTGAAAATCTGACACATTAAAGTGAATGGTGAACTAAAATTAACTTTTTTTAAAAAAAGTAAAAAAAACATCCATTGTGACTATTCTGTTAAAAATGTTTTAAAGAAGAAGCCAATAGAATGGCAACCCCCCCCAAAAAAAAAAAAAAAAACCTATCCTTTTGTGTAGAAGGAAGAGGTATGTAATAACCTGCATCTATTTGGCTGTGCTTGCAAAATATGTACGTGAACATGTATGCTTGTGTGTTTATGCTCATTTCCACATGAATGCATATATACTTAAATACATATATGTAAGTGGTATTTATGTATTTGCATATGTGTGTATGTTTGCTATGATTGGATGATTCAATGTGTGTGGTTGTAAGTGTTACTGGAATTAATTGATTTTGTTTTGGGACAACAACTTCCAAGAGCTAATTAGTCAGTGTTCAAAGTCAACTTAAATGGGACACAACAGAACCAAAGCTACTATATGTTACTAAGAAAAAGTTGATCTACTTTCTTAGTGTCAAACTCTAAAAGCACATTTCAGCATCGTTTGCCAAGAACAGTTAATCCCTTAAAAATTCAATTTAATTCATATTAGTTCTATGGCTATGCTTGTGTCTGCATGTATATTGTTTTATGAGTGTTTGGGAGAATTGCCCCAGATCTGTGGTAAATTACTCCACATTTTAACATTTAAAACCAAGTGCCTCATGGTCTTCTGTGTAAACAGCTATCTCAAAATGTGAGGCTGGACTGTCTGAAAATAATGATTTTCTTTTCTTTCTTTTTTTTTAAACAGGGTGATAACTATGGATTTTATTTTCATGATAATTTTTATTTAAATCTGAAACAAATTTGTTTTACATGTTAATCCCAGTCCCTGCATCCTCCAGTCCTCCCCTGTCTCACCCCCAACCTTTATCCCATCTCCTTTCTGCTCACCAGGGAGGGTGAGGCCTTCCATAGGGAGTCTTAAAAACCTGACATATTATTTGGAGCAGGGTCTAGGTCCTCATCTGTGTGTCTAGGCTGCCAGAGTATCCCTCTATATAGAATGGGATAATAGGGATAACTACTGATTCTCTACTAGAGGCCCCATAGACTGCCCAGTCCTCCTAAATAACATCCGCGTTCAGAAAGTCTGAGTCAATCCTATTCTGGTTTCCCAGCTGTCATACTGGAGTCCATGAGCTTCCCTTTGTTCAGATCAGCAGTTTCGGTGTGTTCTCCATCCTGGTCTTGACCCCTTTGGAAGAGTGATGAGAAAGGAGTTTCTTTTTAAGTATCATAATGACCACTTTCTTTCCATTTTTTTTTTTTTTTTTTTTTTAAATATCACTCTCTAAGCCACTCTCTTTTAATACAGTTTGAACTCATTCAACCAATTAATGTAATGGAGTAGATACAATATTTTACTGGGGACAACCCCACAAGAGGAATTTCATGATCATACTTTCTACTAACATAGCATAGCATGAATGCACCCATGTGGAACTACCTATCTATTTCATGTGAATGGCTAAGTCACCTGCTACAAAATTACACAACTGTAATTTATTACTGATATAGTGAGCATTCCTATTTTCTTAGAGAGTAATAAAATCACTTAAAACCCACATAAATCACCTAAGTGCTAGGAATAATTTTAAAACCTGTGACTTATTATTTTCTTTTAAGTAAATAATGAGAAATTGATCATATTATCCACTTTCAGTTTTGAAATAAAGTTATAGGTTTTTGGTTAGTAAACACACACACACACACACACACACACACACACACATACACACACACACGATTGAAGTTAATTAATGTTGGACTTCCTAGGATATGAGTACAGGTTTCCTGATTAGGAAAAACAAGTTTTATTCATGGTGTGGGGAAGTGCATCCGTGATATTTAAGTTGTGAAGAAAAGAAACAATGATATTTAGAAATATTTCATGCAAATGTAATATAAATGCTGCCAGTTTTAATGGCTACATGCCAAAAGCTTCTGTTTGTGGTGACATTACTCACTTATAGAAATAACTTTGTATTATAGGGATAGTCAAACCATATTTGTAGCTCCTATTATGCTAAATGTACAGTTTATACTATATTATACAACTTAAGTAAAATTGACAACAGTTAGTATGGCATGTAAATTTAAAAATAATTTATAAGACAATGCCAAGAAATTTTATTTCTAAACAAATTACAAGCAGGTAGCATAAGCTGGCATTGCCTTATAGAACCTGATGGAACCTTCGGGTTAGGGAGTCTTAGTGTTATTTTTTTCATGGATTTGGAAGATGTTTTAAAATGGATTTTATAAACTCACACATGGTATTAATTTACTTTAGAATGCATGCATATGGAAAGAACAGTATTGTGTTGATACTGTGTACCCTTCATATACACTGTGTCCCTCAGGGTGTGGTTTCAATATTTCTTTTCAATTTAAGTAAAAAATTTCCTGATTCCTCACTTAATTGCTGAATCTCAGACCCATCATATTATCCAAATTCTTTTATTTTGGCGGTTTATTGCCAGAATTTGAAGAAAATTAGTTCTGTTGTGCTAGAGGTTTACTGATTTTGTATTGTCCTCTCTCTCTCTCTCCTCTCTCTCTCTCTCTATCTCTATCTAGCTAGCTATTATCTTCAATTCAAGTTGACTTGCTTTCTTGATTCTTGATTGTTTCCTGTTTGTCTACAGATTAATTAGTACTTAAGATTAACTTTGCATAATATAAAACCATATTGTGGTGTAAGGAGGTAAATTCCACATTGTGCTTAGAACCTCATCTCTGTAACACTTCAAAGGCATTTTGAAATCATATATCTTTTAAAATTCATTTGGGTATTAGATTAGACTATGCTCCAAAAATTATAAAGAAATTTGAGGAAATACATGTTCCTTTGTCCTTTGAACCAGAATTGCGTAAGCCCAGATGTCCAAGAGAATAAGACTAAAGAATTAGAACACAAGTTGGGCTTAATTTTCTGCTAAAGACATGGTTTCTCTATTCCCTAACTTCCAAGGAAGTAGGGGCACAATCAGGTAGAAGGGAAGCCCAGAGAGGGCAGTCTGCTAACTGGAATAAATCAGAAAGGCTACAGGAAGGGCAAATTCACACACACATGCCCACCAAATGTGTAGTCTGAGAAAAATACTTTATTCTACACTGGACAAAATTAACTAAGATGTTTGCCCTGATACTTTTTAGACAACCTGAAATGATAAACTTAAAAGTCTTCCTCTTTACCTCACCCTTACCAGGTTCCATGGCTACAGGTCCAGTGACCATGGGAAAATAGACTTTTGGAAGAGGAAGCTCCACCTTTTGGAGTGTCTTCTCCTTTGCTGCCTAAAATTAGCAACAATTTAATGTGGCTTTCTGTTTTGGGAGTTAACACACAAGGGTTTTTTGGGAATGCTGAATTAGAAGCAGATGGGCTCTCTGTTAAGCTTTCTTCCCTTTCCTGTTATTCTGAAAACAATTCCAGATCGTGGGAGTCCCTGAGAAGAGACAGTTTCACAGATCTGCTCGGATTGCATCATTGAATTCTAATACTATGAAAATAGTCACTATAAAAGACTTTTTTTTCCTACTAAATAACACAACTAATTTTATTTTCAAGTAAAATTCTCTATTAGTGACTTTTCCTCAAGTTTGAGGTCAAATTGACAAGAGCAAATTTAAGGCTGAAGATTTATTCTATAGATTTTAGGCTATAAGCCATCCTGGGTAGCTTGCTTGTTCAACTCTTGACACCTAGGAAGCATATGAAGACAGTGGGTGTCTTCTGGGTTAAAAGCTTTAATGCTCAGTTCCCCAGAAATCTACTTACATGTTGCCTAGGTATCACCTCTTATAATATCCACAGCCTCTGAAGCAGGTCAACCACCTAAGCAGTAAATATTAATGCACAGGAGCCTATGGGAGACATTATTTCCAAAACTGCCAAAACATCTAAATAAATCACCACACCTTTCATTTTGTGTCTTCTGGACATATTAATAAAGTTTGCCAGAAAACCTTTTTATATAGTTAAAAATCTGTTTTCAAACTATTTGAATCACCACTAGAATTTCACTTGAGACCTTCTTTTCAATATAAGACTTTTATAATTTTCCCACAGGACTAGAATGGACTATTCTAATTCAACAATTCATTTTTATTCTAATTTAAAACCTTAATAATTCAGATTTTTATTATATAAATTGAGTTAAAAAGAGACCAACATGGGATTGAGCTTCCTATTGTAGTCCACTTACACACAGATGTGTAAGTAATAGATAGGTTCATTCAGTATCCCTTGTAATAACTTTGTTACTAAAAATGAATTATATGTTATTTCTGTATCCATGAATTGTGACTCTGGTGTTCCAGGGAAATGATCGACATTTGATATGGCTGCCATGGCTAACACAATGATGACAATAGATTGTTATTTACATCATACAATTAGGGAAGAACTGAATGGTTATAAACACATGATGATATTGTCACAGTTTCTACTCAAAGATTGTTAACTTGACACAGAAGTAAATTTTCATTTTATATTAGGATCTTTGCAAATAAAATTATTTCTTTTCTGTTTTCTGATTATATACTTTAGGTACTTTTATTAACTGACTATTTCAATGCAGTTCTCAACTGTAATTACTCAACTGAGAAAAAAAATGTCTATTGTTTTCTAAGAAATAAGTAGATACAATGTGTCTCATAAGTCAGAAAGGTACAATACTACTCTATATGACTAACCACATCACTCCCAGATGCCAAAAATGACTTCACTTATCCAGGTGACCTGTAACAAAGTCATGTTAACTTTCATGTGCTTACTGCAAGGATACTTGACCTGTTTTATGCACATAGCATTGAGTATCATTGCATAGTCCACATCCATACACCAAAGTAAAATAGGGTGCCGCAACGTGGCCAATGTTTCTGTGGACTCAGAGTGATTCTCTGCCTGAATACAAATTTCATTTCCTCTGTTTTTCAGTGTAACTACTATTGTGATCAAGCTATTTCCATCACTCTCACACCTTATACCACAATTAGTAGGTGATACTTATATTGACCTCTTAAATAAGTAAAGTGAAGCATTTGGCCCTAGCTTAGAAAATAAGTAATGTGTTTTATTATGTTTGGGTGGTATCCCCTAGAAAAAAAGCTACACTGCATTTATACTACTTATAAAGAGGCTAAAATGTTGGTGAAGCCAATACCACAATAATTAAACCCCAAAAAGAGTTGCTTATTTATACTTTATCATAATTGTTTAATCCTAGGTCCAACAATTCAGACAAAAAAAGCCATTGCTGCATCCTCAAATCTCTATGATTAGCAAACTAATTTTCTTCCCTATAGATACAAGATCTTCCTTTCCCGGTTGCCTTCTTATTCCAAAGCTGGTGTAAAATATGTACAGCTTTTTCCCATAAAGGCGACTCTGAGGGATGACCTAGTAGAACCCAGCTTTGAAGCCTGGACTGGTGGAGCATATGAACCTTGAGAAAAACAGTATTGAATTTCTTCTCCATTTTTTCTCATGTGCGTTCTGATTAGAATCTCAGAGGGGGGGGGGCATAGACACCTGAAACAATTTTAGCTTCTTGTATCTGAGCTTCTCAGCAAACAAAAGGACTCTATTTAATGCCATATTTCTTTTCAATATTTTCTGTAGTGGCCTGTTCTGAGTCCAAGGCAGCCTGCTTACTGACCTGTCTATGTAGCTTTGTTACCGAGATTTCTTTTGCAATAGGCCCAGAATGTCCCTTCTTTTTTACATTATTATGTTATTTTCCTGTAGAGAATAGAGTTTCCCCTCTCATAGTGACACCACAGAACTCCTAACTATAGAAAGCTGCACAAATAAACTTTGAAGATCTTTCTGTGGTGGCCACATGTGGTCCTGGTCTCTGCTGCACACTCTCTGGCCCCTCTGGCACCATATGCTTCTCTCCCTTAGAGACACAGCATGTGACTGTATAGGAAAAGTCGACTCTGCTAAGGAGGAGGAAGCAAAAGGGGTTTGATTACAAAGGCATTTTTTTAACATTTGCCTCTTAGTAGATGATGATTCATCTAAGCAAACAGCCATTAGCAGATGTGAACTGGCCTGGCATCAAGTGCTGCTACAGCTATAGAAACACGATAAAAGATCAAAATGCAACAGTCTCTCCCACTGGTGAATTTCAACCTGTTAGATTTTCAAAAATTAACATCAAATATCAAGTGCTACTTACAGCCCCAAATGTCGTTAGCCAGATATGAATTTGTTTGTGGAAACCATTGGTGCATTTTAAAGCTATAAACAAAATTAGGATTGATTTTTTTCCATGTTTAACACCTCCAAGATGCAAAACAGAGGATTGTGTTTATTTGGTAAGTCTTCATGACTCCAGGTGTTCATTGTGTCTTCTATGTTATTTCAGTTTCACAGGAATTATAAGCAATGTTCTAATTGATAGCTAAGGAAGGCTCAATTCCTTAATTTATTTATTATGATGCTTCAGAAAGTGATTTTTCAAGAAGATTTTCTGACTTCTTTGTCATATTTTGCTCTGAAATTGGGGAGCCATTAAAATACTCAAAGAGTGCACATACCCCACTTTCTGTAGAGATTATTTCCTAATTGATTAGTTTTGGTGTGTTCTACAATAATAGTGTTCCTTTAGAATATTGTGGTTTACTTAATTAATTATCTACTATAATATTGTTTATAATAGACTAATTGTGGAAGCATCAACAAGCAAACAGATGATGACAATCCTGTGTGTTTTTTAACCTAGAGTTTTACTCAGTCATATAGAAGAAGAAAATTGTATTGTTTATATGAAAACAAATGCAACCAGAGGTCATCATGTTAAGGGAAATACGCTTTTCCTACAAAGACACATCTCACATGCAGGTTCTCAAATATGGAATTTTGATGGAAAAGAATGGGCATGGGAATAAAGTGAATATAAACCAGAACATGGGAAGGCAGGAAAACTGGTGAAGTAAGGATTGGTGATAATGCATAATAGAAGGGTGAATATGATCATCACACACACACATATACACACACACATATCATGGAAAACCATTGTGAAAACATTTACTATATTCAATAAATATTTGCTAATTAAATCAAAAACAAGAAAATAAAGTGTTTCTAATTCCAAGGATTGTATAAGTTATTGACTAATGAGATAAGTGCTGTCAATTTACTTTATATTACTTAAAGAGTACACATCTGTGGACATTTAAATAAGATAATAAAGTAGAAAAAAATCTGTATGGATAAGAAATCAGAACAAGAAAGGGAGACAAGAGGAAAACAGCATGCAAATATAAAACAGAATGCATATATATTTGATTCTGGATCATGTTTCAAAACTTTCAAATTATGGTGTGTGTGTGTGTGTGTGTGTGTGTGTGTGTGTGTGTGTGTGTGTGTGTGTGTGTGATTTTTCATGACAGGGTTTCTCTGTGTAACAGCCCTGGATATCCTGGAACTCACTCTGTAGACCAGGGTGGCATCAAACTCACACAGATCTGACTACCACTGCCTCTCGAGTTTTGGTATTAAAGACATTTACCACTATATCCAGCTGTTTATGATGTTTTAAGAAACATCTTTACATAACCTGATTACCAGAGTCCAGTGTTTGCTTTTTTTGTGTCATATGAAGGTGCCTTTGGAATTGTGGCATCTCTCTTGCATAGTAGCCCTATCAATTTTAGGTTTGATACACTTAGCTAGTTCTCCCTAATTCATTTGGTATTTTGATCTATCCAAATGTGCACACACAGAAACAATTGGAAAGCTATAAATGATTTAAACTTCTATGGATAGGGTCAATGTTTTGTTTCAATCCGTTTAAATGCTCAGAGATCAAGTTCACTCTGGTAAGTTTCATGTTATATAAAGGTTTGTTAAAATTTGGAGGGAAGCCATTTTCTGCTAACTGCTTGTAGGAGTCTTTGCCTAGAGAAAATGAGAAATATATTTACTGGACAATATGGAACTGGGCAGGCCTGGATGTCAAGGGAACTTAGTTAAAATAAAAACAACAAAACAGGACAGAAGTGGAAGTAACAGATGTATATTCTGTTTTCAGAAAGGCAACAGTGACTTGTCTGAAATATCTCTAGATAGGACAAAGGATGCTATGAGAAAAAGTAATTTGAAAAAATAGTTTGTGATTATAGTATGAAATTTTTCTTTTTCATTTTCTTTTCTAATTTAAATTTGAAACGAGGTTGTTTTACATGGCAATCTCAGTTTCCTCACCCTCCTAACCTCCCCTTTCATCCCCATTAGACTCCAGCCCATCCCCTTTCTGCTCCCCAGGGAGAGTGAGGACTTCCATGGGAAGTTCAAAGTCTGTCATATCATTTGGGGCAGGGCCAAGGCCCTCCGCCACAAGTCTAGGCTGAGAAAGTATTCCTCTATGTGGGATGGGCTCCAAAAGTTCATTCCTATACTAGGGATAAATACTGATCCATTACTAGAGGCCCCATAGACTGCCCAGTCCTCCTAACTAACATCCACATTCAAGGGGCCTGAGTTGGTCCTATGCTGGTTTCCTACTATGAGACTGAGGTGCATGAGCTCACCCTTGTTCAGGTAAGATGATTCTGTGGAATTTAACACAAAGCCTAGGAATCACATTTACTATTCAAATAGTGAGATGGTATCTGAGTTTTTGAGCCTTGGACCTTTCCTTTTGTAGGGAACCTTGAGCATATTTGACTCTATCATTGTATGTGTGTTCTTGTCCATCCACTTCTGGTAGTTGCCTTAGGTCTTCCTCTGGACTTCTTGTATTGTTGAGCCCACGCCTCTGCATTCTTCAGCTTCAGAAATGCAAGAAAAACTTCTTTATATTTTCATTCATGCATGCTATAACACATGGTGAACAGTTGGCATATAAGCCAAAGCAAACACATTTCCCTCTTTCATGGAGCTTACCAGTGACAAAGGAATTAAAATGAATTAGGCAATTTATATGACCTTAAGAATATGTCTGAGGCAAGATACTTATAACAAAAGGGGGGTTCTGTGCTTTAGCCCACAGATTTGTGTGCTGAACAACCAACTAGTAAACTCAGAGCATATGTAGGAAGGATTGCACTTTGAATCAAGGAGCCTAAAAGCAAGTTCAAGGTCAATATAATCATTGTCGTGAGAACTCATTTCAGGGGATGAGTCTTTTTTCTTTACACCCAGCACGATGAAGGACCAAGTACCTCCCAAGAATCTCTATTTCTTAATATTTCTACCCTTCCTACAAACACCCCTCCCCTAGGGAATCAAGCCTAATCTTTAAGAGATGTTCTCAAACCATGTACAACCCACAGGGAGGGAATTCCTGTTCAGTCAAGTTATGTGCTGGCATGAGCATATAATAATGTTGGTTGGGAAGATAGACTCCAGCATTCTAAGCATGTCTTTGCGAAGTTTAAAGTCCAAATTTGCAACTCAAGGTTCTTATTAGGGTGCATACTGCGATATGGGTTTGTGCTTGAGACATTGCACTTGGAGACATTGCACTTGTTACAGGTTCTGTAGTGAAACTGTTACTTCTAGATCATATGAAAGAAGGGATTCTGTCATACAGACCTAGACAGTAAAAAGCAGGAGCTAACCCTTTAAACTTTAGATTGTAAAGAGGGGAAAAGATTTCATAACAGAAGTTTCTGAGCTTTGGAGCCAAGGGCTTCTAATTGAAACACTGCATGATCTTCACATGGTGATCTGTAGGTTTCCTTAGAGTTTTTTTTTTTCACATCAGCTTGCATTCTTCCTCTTTAATTCTTGTTTCTTTTCTAAACTATCTTACAGGAAAATGACCATTACCATGATGGACATTTGGAAGCTTAGCTTAAATTGTGCTCGAGTTGCATGTTTGGTAATAATTTGGATTGTATCATGTTCTAGGTGTGTATGAGTTCTTGAAATACGCTAGAGAGGGCAAAGAGAATAAAGTTTTGACACTTGAATGCTAGGAACATAGAACGTGCCCTTAGGCTGTAACCCTAATCTTACCCCTGCCCCCTTTCTTTCCTACCCCAATAGCAAAACTGTTAGGATAGGACTTTCACTCACCTTATTCAAAACTTATAACATTGGGTTTAAGCCAGCCATGTGTTTCTATATTATAAGAGTCACAACAGCTTGACTGTAGCTGTATTTTACTGTATTTCTGAATGACTAACATATACCTCACTGACTGACCATATATTCATTTTATTTCATAAGTTATATGGTGGAGCTCTTTATGAACAATTTCAATCATGCTTATTAACACACTGAAAGCAAATAACATAACAGATTTTAATAGATTAATAAATTGTTATTACTAATATATCATGTTATTTATTAAAATATATAAGTGTGTTTGTGTTTGTGTCTGTCTGTCTGTCTGTGTGTATACACATATCTTTTGTACTTGTTGTGAGCACTCATGTGTGTGAGGAGATCAAAGCCAGATATCGGGGGTTTTCTGCTACCTCTCTCCTATTGTTGGATACAGGCAATGTCTGTCACTGAACCAGAAGCACAGCTGTTCAGCTACATTGGATGGTCAGCAAGCCATAGGGATCTGCCTGGCTCTGCCTCCCAGTGCTGGGATTACAAACAAATGCAACCATGACTGGGCTATAATATATCCATTTTATATCACTGCTGGAGATTCTAATCCAGGCCCCAAAGTCCTCCTGTTCCAAGCCTCTGTAAGTATCTTATTGTTATAATATTATCATGGAAAAATGTAAAAATAATATAATGAAAATATTTTCATCTTTTATAAATAATCAATTGCAAATACATGGCCAACATACTATGAGAATTAAATATTTGAGTTTGATTTTTAAAAGTTATTTACTATATGCCTTAACTCATCACTATACACTTTTATACCATATGTCTGTTTGCCCTATGAATTTTATCAGTGCTGACAGGTTTTATAATGGCTGCACAGTTTCCAGACTAAACATTGAAAATTCATTAGTTGGAATGACTTTCATCAAACTAGGCTCCCCATGACACGTGTGTGAAACACAGGAATAGCTATTTGTCATTCTAGCTTTTCCTGCTTGTCCTATTTACAAGAGTTAAAAACCACACTTTAAATATGAAATTTCACAGCACTGGCACACACTGGAAAGCATCAACAGCTAGGTGGACGAGACTTTTCCTGGAAGTAGAAAGCTGGCTATTCAATGGAGAAGCATGCTGCATGAAGAAGCCACTGACCTACAGAAACATGTGTACTTACTGTTCCATGGTATTGTATTGTGATCCACAGCTTTCTTTGTTCTTGTTCTTGTTGCTGTGATAATATACCTCAAGAAAAACAACTCAAAGGAGAAATAGCTCCTTCTGGCAAATAGTTACAAGGTAAGATGCCTTGATGGAGAAGTCATAACAGGAGGGGTGGCTAGTTGAATTGCCAGTTTCAAACCAACCACAGACATAGCAGAATGACGACTAAGTTTTTGAACCCACTCTCATTATTTTTGTACAGTCCCAGATCTTAGCCCAGATAATGGTGCTACCCACAGTGGGTGGACCTTCCACATTAATGAACCTAATTAAAATCATCTCCCTTTGTAGGACTTAAGTTTGTATGTTCTTAATTTTCTTTTTCTTAGACCATACTTGATATTTACTGTTTTTGTATATTGTTTTGTATCAAGCTTAAATCTTTTCTTTAGACTAAAAGGGCAATTGTAGTGAGATATCAACCCTGCCCTCACCTGTTGCACTGACCATGCCATTGGGGGGTGTGGGCATGACCTGTTGGAACTAGGTCTGGGGTTTTAGACCCCAGCAGTCTCTCTGGTTTCTTGGTCAGAGACAGCATCTGGAGGCTTCCTTGGGAAGAGAACTTGCTGGCGGTCATCTGTTTCTGCTGTAGGTGACTTTTCCCTGAATAAACATACATCCGCCTATTTATTTTCCCAGATTCTTATTTATCCCTATATCCCATAGGCATGCCAAGAAACTTATCTACTGGGGAGGTGGGGGGAGGCTGAGTAAAATACATTCAAAAGTGTAGTAGATGTGGTTCAAAATATTTCCATTCTAACACTTTTAGAAACTTCTCTTATTTGAATGTAAGCTATAGTCTGCTCAATGCCATATACATACATACATACATACATACATACATACATACATACATACTTACATACTTACCAATATTCTGTAGTTTGAGAAACCCAGAAGCATTGTTGCATTGTTGACTTCTGCCATGCTTCCCAGGGACCAGAAAGAAAGTAAAAACAAAGGAGTCCGTCCACTTTTCTCCCTGATACTCATTTTTATCCCAGCACAGAAAGGCAAGCTGGAGGCTGAAGAAATGGGTCATTAGTTAAGAGCAATGGCTGCTCTTATACAGGATCCAGGTTCAATTCAAGGCATCCAAATGCCAGCTCGCAATGCTATATCTGAAGTCTTTTCCTAGCCTCTCCAGGAACTGCACCCGTGTGGTACACAGAAATACATACAGGCAAAATATCCATATAGACAAATAAACATAAATAAATTGCTCTTTTTTAAAAGGCAGCATGTATATTGTATTCATCATTGTTCAGAAGTTGTTTAGGCAACCTTGTTGTTGAGATTTCATGAGTATAACTTCCCTGACATTTCTAGGAGATGCAACCTCACGCAAACTTTCTGTCCTCTTGCACCTACAGTCTTTCTACCCCCTCTCCTAAAATGATCAGTGAGCCTTAGATATGCTAACACAGACTGAGGGAAATCTCACAGAAAGACTTCTTGTACAAGGAAGTACAGGAAATTAAGTAATGTTGAGAGAAGGAGACATTGTCTTTACCAGAGAAGAGTTCCCAATTGGGTACCCAATATCAAGTAGTCAGTCCTGAAATTATATACATACAATTAACATTAAAGGAACTCAGCAGGTTGTATTTATATAATTAGAAATATATGTGTGTATACATATTTATAAGTATGTGTATACAGATATAAATATATACACATAGTTGGTATTGGATAGAGGAAAGGAAGGGAAAAATGATGTAATTCCACTTTATTTAAAAACAGAAGTGAAAAGATGTTGCCTGCCTCATAACCATCTCCAACGTTGGAGATTAAACCTTTGTTAACAGTTGATGGTCTGACCTTCGGGTTATGGACCCAAACTTTGACAGCCCAGATTGTTCAATGGTACAATAGTCTAGTCATACATTACTAACGCAGTATCTCATATATCTCTTAGAACAGTTAATTACCAGATTGTGCTGCAAACTTGTTTATGGATAGAAGACTGAGAAACAAAGAAAACAGCAGATCCTACTCAGACAGATCTGGCTTACTTTCCCAAGGGTTTCCATTGCCAAACTGTAAAGCTACTCTTTGGATCTAGTAAATTGCAGCAGAAACATTCTTATTTATAGGTTACTGTATTATTTTTTCAAGCAATCAGTGTAAACCAATAAAAGGTCTTATATCCATAAAAATGCAGAAATGATGGCCACACAGTGCTCATTCAATTCTTCAAAGAACATTAGAATTAATGCCTAATTAATTAGCAGCACATCTATTAGAGACAGGTTTATAAGGCTGCAACCTGGAGACACTGAGTAATGTGCTCAAGGATACTAGGTGAATTATTACCCAACTCTACCTTTCTCCATCCCAGGCATAGGTGTGAGTATGCTTTCTGAGCATGAGTGAAAACTAAAGCTCATAAAAGGCGATTACAACATGAATGCCTGATGTTTTAGGTATTTGTCGTAAACTCACAAATAAAATCTATCACCCATAAAGTGGCTTTATTAGAGTTAGACATGACAATGATTTATTAGCCTGCAGTGATACTATAAAGCCCAGCTTTACACTCTGCATGTGAAGTAAAATAGCCTTCCCCGAGTGAATGGATGGGAGTGTGATTATTTACCTATGTTGAATTTTACGTGTCCCAGACAGGAAAGCTTCCAGCTAGGCCTATTTGCTAAAGATGTGGGACACAGATGGAGCTGCTTCATAGTTAGCTGTAAAATGCTGCTGGGCCAGGTCTATTAAGGAGACTTGAGACAATGTCATTGATGAGTCTTAGGAGTAGATTATGGGGCAGAAACAGGAAACATTTATTTATTGGCATTTGTCCATCTCATAATACAGAACAGCATGTTATATGGCAACATAAAGAAGGGATGCTGCATGGAACATTGTACTTCATTTATGGAGAAATAGGTAAATAGGAGACTTAAGGGACATAAAGAATGGTGCTACTTGTCCATACCATACTCTTCTCCAATTCAGACCCTTCTTGCAATTTGTGGTACCAGGATTGTAATGTCACAGTGCCTAGGCTAAAGCTCCTAACCTCAGTTCTAGAATTTGAGCATTTCTTACTTGGGTTCCAGTCATTTTATTGGACCTGTATCTAAAGATTTTAGCTACCGGTAAATGAATCTCTCCTCTTCCTTTATTTTACTATTAAACATTTCCTTTGACAATTTCATACATGTCTATAATATGTTCTTGTTGTCTCTCCCCCCACCCCCATCACCCTTCTTGCCCTGTCAATTATCCTCATCTTTACAAGACCTTTCCTCACATTTATGTCTTTTTATTTTCGTCATGTAATCCACTGTGTTTAAACAGGCCTGTCCGTAGCGACACTGAGTCTTTAACTATCCATTGGATCCAATGGGCACATCTGTGGATAAAGAACTAGAGATAACTGCTCTTTACCCACAACACAACAGTAGCAAATAGTTCAGCATGATAGGTATATTATTGTGGTCCCTGCTCTATTCCATGGTTGACAGATGGCAGGACTAGTCTCATTCAGACATAGTGTAGTCGGCTCTAGCTGCTGTGAAATCATGATAGCAATGGCTGTGTTACTTTCAGAAGACAACATTTAGTTGCAATTGTGTCTAGTTTTCAGCACTCACCTTCTTTTCATGTCTTTTTCTGTAAAAGGAACATACCTTTTAAAAAATGATAATATATTCTGCCTCATTTTCATGCTCAACTTACACATCTTTATTGTTAACTAAATACCAAATAGTAAAGACACTGTTATTTAGAGATAAAGTGGGTCCCACACTCACAGGGTCCCAAATTTTGACTACTTTGGTGAAAATAATACATGATATTAGCCAGGGTCAGTAGATGCTATGGGTAACGGTTCAGAATTAGATGTAATGTGATATTGAGAGGATCAAGCAGTATGCAATCCTGAGGCTGAGAGGACAGGGTAAGAATCTTGAGAACCTTATAGACAGGCTCTAAAAGCTTCTAAAATGAAGCAAAAATGTTTATATGAGAGAGTGCCACATCTAATCTCTCCTGTTGGGGCTCAGAGAACCCTGCAGAAGAGGAGGCAAAAAGAGTGTAAGAGCCAGAGAGAATGGAGGACACCAAGTAAACAAGGCCTTCTAAATCAACAGGATCAGTGCACATTTGAACTCACAGAGACCAAGGCAGAACTCATAGGGCCTGCAAGGGTCTGCACTAGGTGGGAACCTACATCTAAATGGAGTAGACTCATGCACCTATCCCTAATCCAGAAGCTATCTCCAATTGATAACCACTTACAAATGAACATTTAGTTTTCTCCAAGGGAGTCTTGCTTGAGAACTAACCCAATCTTATGAGTAGGCTACATGCCAGTAGTAGATGACCAGCAGAAAATGAGTTCAATTGTATCTTTGCAAGTTCCTTGTCTTATCATGTCATGTCTGATCTTTTTTTTATTATTTTCTAAAATTTTATCTTACTTTTTATTTTCATTTTTATTTTATTGTATATATGTATTTTCACCCTCTTTGTACCCTGTAGGTTCTTTGTGTATATATTAAGGCTTCTAGTTTAGCGTTTTTATGGGATTCCTGAGTGTGCAAATGAGTGAGTCCATGTGTCTATATTTGTTTCTTGTGCCTTTTCTGAAACTCTTTCTCTGTGTTTTTCTCCTATCCCTATGTAATTTTCATTGTATCTTATATTTTATTTTATTATTATCCCTTAGAATACCATGTTTTCAAATGAGGGACAGAACGGGAGTGGGTCTGAATGGAAAGCAGGTTAGGAGTAGCTGGAAGGATTCAAAGGAAGAGGAACTTTAATCAGGATATGCTATGTGAGAAAAATTCTATTTTCAGTAAAAGAAAAACAATCAAAATTAATAATTAGCTGAATTGGACAAGAATAATACAAAGATTTTTGTACTTAAGGGAACTATATTCTTTATTTATTCATTCAAGAATGGCAGTATCTGAAACTGAATCTCCTCTTTTTACATTTACATTGAATAAAATAAGGAACAAACAAAAGTATATCAAAACAAAACAAAATAGAAGAATAATACAGGCTTTAGAAGGGAAACAAGTCAAGTTCACTATTCAAGAATTCAAGAAACTAATTAATAATAACACTAGTATTATTTTACACAGCAAAGAAACTATGAGTACATTACTAATACAAAAATTTTTCAAACTTTATCTTGAATCAAGACTTCCGATTCACTTTTAGAAGTATGCAGCCAATGTATTGTTGGGATGTGGCAGCACAGGGTTTTATTTGATATGTGATGACCAAGGAATAACTTGATGCTCAAAGAAACAATCTCCACCCCAGATAAGAAGCTCGTTGTACAAAAAGAAAACCTGTATCATGATCCATGTGCTGTATTAGCCAGTTTCCATTCACTGTAACCATGATATAAATGACTTTGGCTCATGGGTTTAGAGTTTTCTCTGCTTGTCTACTTTATAGACATGTCCCCCTGGTGAAGAATAATTTTCTGAAGGCAAGAGTGTGCTGTGCAGTTACACACCTCATAGTAGCCAGGAAGCAGAGAAAGAGAGAAACAAGAAGGGTAAGAAATTGTATTCAACAGATGACAATCACATCTTTAACATGTAGTCTTTGGGGGTAATACTACCCAAACCATAGAGGGTACTTTTTTATGCTCCAATGTGGAGCCTGTCCATCTAGATAGTGTTTTCACATCTACTAAGTGTTATTAATGGACAAAATCATGATCAGCAAACAAATTATGTAAATTTCTGTTGCAATAATCTTTATTCTAAAAATTGTTTATAAATAAAATTACATTTTCTAAATGAGTATTATCATTTGAAGTGCTTTATCATTTATTGTTCATTTATTGTTGTTGTTGCTTTGTTTTTCTAGAGTGACTTTCAGCTCTCTTTATGATGTTTTCTTGGAACTTGGTGGGATTAGTGAATCTGGTTAGTTTCAGGAACTTCCTGAATCTATTTTGAGTTGTTTACCTTCTAGGTTAAGGAACTTCCCTGCCAAGTGTAATGTTTCAATCTCACAGGAAACTGCTACACAGCACTTCAACCCTCCCTCTACCTCTACTCTTACACTCTTTTATCCTCCTCTTCCCCAATTATCCCTAAGCACTGGTGTATGAGAGAGAGAGAGAGAGAGAGAGAGAGAGAGAGAGAGAGAGAGACTATAGATGTCCTCCTATATGAAAGAATTAGGCCTCCATGCCATAGCAACAGTCATTTTTTTTCAGGAATTCATCAGTCATTACTAATTGAGGCTGTCAACAGCCATGATCTGTGGGCATAAACAAATGTTTGAAGGACAGTTTGATCTAGTAAAATGGTTTAACTCCTTCCTGAGGAAGAGGCCTTAAACCCAATCAAAGACTGTTGCTCTTACCCATATAGCAGAACTGCTATTGCACATAGTGGATACACCTTGCTGGGCATGTTGAATTTTAGCATGCAGGCTATCAGGATGGAAATTTAAAGTTCAGTCTTCACGTAGTTTCTCCATGTCTTGCAGTTAAAGCATATGGTATCTTCAGCAATATGGCTTTTAAAGTCTAGATATGGCATACAACCAACAGCATTAGAAAAGGCCTTTCTGGTTTGTGGAGTCTCTATGGCCTCCCAGACCAATAGCACACAGTGAGGTAAGCTAAGCTCACCCTTGGTACTGAAGTTCAGTAACCTTATGGCCTCTGGGGGTGTCTTTTTTCACCTATGTGGGGTACCTTTTTGGCTGTTTTTTTTTCTTTTAATTAACCCAGCCCCCACAAGGTTGTTAAGGTATGTAGATTGTATATCCTGATTGTATATCCAATGGCTTTTAAAATATGTAAAAACACCCAGAGATTATGGTTATGTCACCTGTATAACAAAAATTTTCCAGAGGATGAACAGAAGAAGGCAACATGCTCAGCCACTAATCCATAACAAATAATGGAGTTACAAAGATAACCTTGGTGAAGCACTCCAGAAATCTATTTTCTTGTGTTCTGAGTAAGTGTCTGATGATACTGGATCCTCACAGCTTAAAGAGATAGTGAAGTCAAACAAGTCAGCAAGGTGTAATGCAGGATGGAAAGGCTCTATTTATTTCTATCAATTGCTTCCCACATAGATCAAGGTTGGGTGCAAAGCATGGACAGAAGGTATTAACTTAATTATCTCAGTGTAATCATTCTCTCTGAGCTCTTATATTTCCATATGCTGGAGCTCTTTCATGCAACCTCTCCACATTCTCTATCCTTGATGAATTCAGGCAGCCTGATTCAAGCTTCTAATCCCTACCCAGGGCCAATCAGATATGTGACTCTGCTCTCTCCTGTTGCATCTCCTGGCTGCCTGGATCTGCGAGGCATTGGGTTGACATGGTGGTTAAAGCTGTGGTTGTTGCCTCTTCATCCATTACATCTGTTTGCCGGGAGAGTTCTTGATGAGGTAAACCTCTCTATCACTAGGCTAATGTTTCTGGAGGGAAATATAACCTCCCCAGTAGCCATCAAGTTCTAAACCATATGACTATGGATATAACTCAATGACAAATCACTTACAAAAAAAGATTAAATGAATATATTAATGACTTAACCCATCAATGTGAGAAGAACCTGCAAGACTAATTGATGATCCAAGACATCCATGAGATCTGTTCCTTTGCCCTTACCTCTTCTTTCCAAGTGTTATTTGCCTACTCCTTAATATTTTGAGAACATACCAGATCCACTTCCACCTCCAGGAAGTACAAGGCTTCATTTTAGTTTACGCTGATTTGGCTAAGATCACCTCACTTGAATGTCTCCAGTTTTGCTCACGCAAGACTTATTTAGAGATATATCTTCAGAAAAGGCTTACTTGACTTGCTTCCAAAGAAGCATAATTACTGCGTGCAATGTATAATTGAATGATGAACAGATAAATTATTGTGAGCAAGGGAAATTGTATTTCTTCATTACTTAGGTTTCTTTTCTATATTCCTAAATTTAATTTTGAAACAAGCTTGTTTTACATATCATTTCCAGTTCCTGAATCCTCCTGTCCTCATCCTCTCATGTTCCCCCCACCAACCTCCATCCCATCCTATTTCTTCTCCCCAGGGAGGATAAGGTCTTACATGGGGAGTCTTCAAAGTCTATCATATAAATGGAGCAGGGCCCAGGCTCTCCCCCATGCGTCTAGGCTGAGGAAGTATCCCTCTTTGTGAAGTGGGTTCCCAAAATCCATTTGTATTCTAGGGATAAACTCTGAGGCCCCAAAGATTACTCAGTCTTCCCAACTAACACCAAATTCAGGGAATCTGGGTTGGTCCTATGCTGGCTTCTCAGCTATCAGACTGGAGTTCATGAACTCCCCCTTGTTCAGGTCAGCAATTTCTATGGGTTTCTCCAACCTGTTCTTGAACCCTTTGCTCATCACTCCTCCCTCTCTACAGTTGGATTCCAAGACTTTGGCTCAGTTTTTAGCCTGGATGTCTGCTTCTACTTCTATCAGCTACTAGACAAAGGCTCTAGGATGGCATATAAAGTAGTCATCAATCTCATTATCAGGAAAGGGTATTTAAGGTAGCCTCTCTATTATTACTTAGATTGTTAATTGGGGTCATCTTTGTAGATCTCTGGTCATTTCCCTAGTGGCAGATTTTTCTTCAAACCTATAATGGTTCCCGCTACTATGGCATCTCCTTTCTTGATCTTTTCTAATTTTTCCTTGACTCAATCTTCCTGCTCTGCCATGCCCACCTCTCCCCTCCTCTTCTCTTCTTAACTCCCTCTCTACTGACCCATGTTCCCAATTTGCTCTGGAGATCTTGTACTTGTCCCCTTCTCCAGGGGACCCTGTATGTCTCTCTTAGGGTCCTCCTTGTATTTAGGTTTTTTATCCTAAGTTTCTGATCACCCCCAAATATCCACAAAGATTTCTTGTGATCTTCTTGTCTCCATCTCACATTCTTTTCAGAATTATCAAGTTCAGTTTCTCTCTGTTCCTAAAGGGAAACATATTGTATTCCATAATGGTAGCTAATATAACAATTTGATATGATGACACTTTTGTAGAAAATCATAGGTGGTCAACTGTAGGGCCAAGCATAGTCTGAATAGCACAACCTGATTCACCAGGTACTCTAGCAGAGAACAGACGTAGTTGTCCTGACATTAAAATGCACTTAGAATATGGAGGGTTTCCTCAACTGTCCTGTATTAAATAGGGGAGGAAATAGCAGGTCAGTCTGACACTGTTGCATAGCAACACTCTGTTATAATCTGAAAATGATTATCCAAAGACACAGATATTTTAGTGCTCAATGGTAAAATCTGTCCTAGAAACCATTTTTGTAGTAAAATATACCACATATGCATATGTGTACACACACACACACACACACACACACACACACACACACACACAAACATATGTGTTATTTGTATATTCCAAGAAAGATTTTTGTTTATCTGTGATGTTGGGTTTGGCTTCTACATTGACAGGGCTGAAGGAGGATTCCAGCCAAAGCTATCTGCAGAAGTAGGCTTCATGCATACAAACAAGCAGAGGTGAGAGAATCTATTTGGGCAGCCTGGAAGCTGATGACTTTTCTACAATCTCTCCTGATGTCATTACGTGTTATAGAACTTATGATAATTTAGTTATTCCACGGAGTACTAATATCAGTATCCAATCCTAACAGCATCATAATAATAATCAAATTTTAATTGAATGAGTAGAAGGTAGGCATTTTTTTTTCAAGCTTTACATGTGTGGTGGTTTTCTTGTAATGTGGTATACAGATTCTGCATTTTGATGCTCTTTTTCTGAGGAAGGTAGACTATCTAGCCTCTCGGGTATACATATGGCTGTTTTGTGTCTGTATGTGAAAGAAGTCAATGTCATTTTTCTACTTTGATTTTGTTGTTTGATTTGTTAGTTTGTTTTTGGGACAGGATCTCATGCTGAGCCTGAAGCTCATTGATTTAGCTGGAATCACTTTCCAGTGATCTCTACAGAAACCCTTATATCTGCCTCATGTAGTACTTGGGGTTATAGGATTGTTGTAGCACTTGGCTCTTAATGTGGGTACTGAAGATTTGAACCCAGACTCACATGCATAACCACCAAGCATTTTATGCACTGGGATATATTCACAGAATCTTAGACTTTATACTTCTCTTCCATTCTCTGCTTCATGGCCAGAGAATCATGTTTTGCCTATACCCCCAAGATTCCCATAAAACAAACTTAGTCATGTGGATAGTCTGACTGAAAACAAAGCTAACAAAAGCCAGATGCTGACTTCCTGAGAATTTTCCTCTGGAAATCAGTCAAAGCATCTAAATATAATGACATAATAGGTATGGTTATTGATTTTTGCATCGGATGTAACGTCCAAATTACTTGAACTTGAGAAGTATTGGTAAAATGGGTATTGTTTTGTTGTTTCTATTGTCCCATTTCTTTCTATTAATATCCAAATAGAGATTTTTTACTGCCATATGAAGAATACTGCAGTATCTATAAGAAAGTCCATTTTATTATTTTGTCTGAATATTTCTGCATGAGATTGAATCAGCACTTTATTATTGTAATGTTTTCAACTGTAAAGTGTGGGGGGTATATTTGAATTATTTAATTTAAGCTATGCTTTAAAAGTCAACGATGACTAGGTCTACTTGGATATCTACCTTATTTTAACCTTGATGTCTCAGACACATTCCCTCATTATTTTTTTCAATTTCTTTAAGCCAGGAGAGCCAAAAATAGAATATGGATCTTCCCCTTGTTATTGGAAAAGGGTTAACAAAATGCAACAGGATTGCCTTGTGTTTCAGAGAATGTTTCCTTCCTCTTAGACATTCCACACCAGGAGTGTTTATCCAGCTATATTGCTGTAATAGACCTGTCATCCCAGGATTTACTTAAGCCCAACGGGACCTATTTTATATTTTCAACCTATTATCTTTCTGTTGAACTAAGTTCACACTAATCATGATACATTTCTTCAGATCTCACTTGTCCCCTGAAAGGAACAGGTCAGTTTACAATTTTTTTTTTAATTTTATTTTATTTTCCTTACAGAAAAAAATGACTGCAGGCATATTTCTAAAGTGTTTGTTTTCTACCTATGTCATTGGATTCTGATAATTATATGTTTCAATAAAAGCTTGGGACACAATTACATTACATGTTCCATGCAGGAGATGTATGTAATAGAACACCTTACATAAAAATGTACACATTTTTACTTTCACTGTCATAGCAGCTGTGCTTTGCCTGCAGTGAATCATAGTAGAAGCAACCCTGTTGAAATAGAAAAGTACTTCTCATTCACACAGTGTCATCGTTTTAATCCATAAAGGAAAGTTCAATATGCATTATATTAGGTACAGTGTGTCCCATTAATCAAATGCAATGGAAGATAGATGGCAAGCAATAGACCAACTGCCATGCCATTATTGACAGCAAATGTCCATGTGACTGAATTTCATTAATCTGTCTATCAGTCCCCTTATAATAAAAATATGTTGAGTTATTTCTTCATTTTTCTCAAGTATCCTTGCAAAACTTCCATTTAAAATCCCAAATTCTAGCTGGAGGACACTTAAGGAAATGAGCTTTCAGAATGAACAAAGCTTAAATGTAGAAAGCCTGAATTACACTATACATTGTTTAATAATGCTAGACTTCCTGACAATGAAAAGATTTTGGCATACAAACTAATGTCATATAATGTCATATACCAAAAGACTAAATAAGCATTCCCTCTCAGGGTTTGTTCTGCTGCCTGTATTTAGAAAAACTGTACTAGACCTGAGCCTTTACATTTCAATGACATAAGAAGAGGTACTGGCCCTAATTTAAAGATGGTTTATATTTTATGAAATTACAGCTTGAGTTATATGTAGCTATAACCACAATAATATTTTTGATATTATTATTATTATCATAGAAATTGTGTTGTGTAGCTGCTATCCTACTACTGATTTTACTGTTAGGGATATTAAGCAGCAGTAGGATATTTGCCTTGAATATGATATTAATGATTTTATAACTGGTGGAAGGAGTCTGGTAGTCATGTTCCCAGAAGAGCAGGCATCTGAACATGATGTAATATGGAGAGTAGGCTTGTTGGTGGAGCATAAAGAGAAAATACTTAACAAAGCCAAAGAATCAAGCCATTTGAGACATGCATGAAGAACATGTTGAGTCTTAAGAAACAGAAATGATTTGGGGATGAAACTGTAGATATCAAAAGGTACTTATCAGACCATTCTTCTAAGACATTCATAGAGAGACACTGTAAATTATATTTCACTAGAAAAACACCAGTCCTCTGTTTCCTTAATGACATGCTGTTCAATTACATAATTGGAGATTGATGTCCAAAAATGGTCATTCATATAGCTGATAGTTTGTAAAGCATTAGGCATAAGCAAATGGCACTTTTGCATTTTCTTAACATTTTTCAGTATTAGTATTATGTACTGGAAACTTGATTTTGCCTTAAGAGAATTTATTCTCTGACAGTGAACCAGGAATATGAATTCCTAAGATGCTGGCATATTTGAGCCACATGTCTGTACTGATATTGACTAGGAGAGTTACTAGATTCTATTTTCTGAAATCTTAATCATTATCACATAAAGGTTTGTACCTGGCAAGTATGTAAATCTAAGCACCAAGAACTCGTGTGGTAATTTTTATAATAATTTAGTCTCTTACACATTTTGTACTCTCATGTAACCTAGGCTTCCTGCTAAGAACAAGGCTGGGTATCTTTTTATCAGGCTCAGATTTAGCTAGGGTTTCAGTCAATTGATGTCATGAAACACCATGACCAAAAGAAAGTTGGAGAAGAGAGACTTCATTTGGCTTACACTTCCACATTGTAGTCTGTCATGAAAGAAAGTCAGGACAAGAACTGAAACAGCTAGTGCAACCTCCTGATCTTTCATAAAATATTATAATTACTTTAAAAGCACATGATTCTATATTCAGACAGCAATATACAACAGCTGCATTCTGGAGATTTTTAAAGGTCTAAGAAATAGTGTTCAATGATTCTTCAAAGATTCATTATAACGAAGATTCATTGAAGAAACATGAGAAAAACTGTCTGATGGTATCTTTTTGTAAATAATTCATTTTACATTATATCCACAGTTCTTCCCCCCTACCTCCCTTCTCATCCCCTTGCCTCCCTCTCAGCCCACCACCCTTCCACTCCTCCCAAATGAAAAGGATGTCCATGGGGAGTCAAGAAAGCCTGGCACATTAAGTTAAGGCAGGACCAAGCCTTCCATAGGTCACTGGCTCCACCCCCAATGGGTGTGGTAAGTGCCACATAAGGAGACAAAGTGAATATCCCACTACAATTCCCCTTTTAGTCTAAAAGAAAAGATTTAGGCTTGATATAAAACTATATACAAAACAGCAAATAACAAGTGTGCTCTAAGAAAAGGAAAATCAAGAACAAAACTACCTACACCCTCCCCTGCATCAAGGCTGAGCATGTCATCCAATCATAGGTAATGGGCTCCAAAAATCTAGCTCATGTACCAGGGACATCCTTGTCCCACTGACAGGGTCCCCTCGTATAGACCAAGCTAATAACTCTATCCCTCAAGCAGAGGGCCAAGTTTGGTCCTCTGGAGCCTCCACAGATGTCGTTCTAGTGTTCATGAGTTCTCATGGGCATGGTTCAGCTGCCTCTGCAGATTTCCTCATCATTATTCTTGATGTCTTCTATTCTAGAATCTGGAATTCACTAGGTTCATTTGGAAGAGAGTTGGAAGACAACAATATGACCATCTTTACCTTGCCTGCACTTAGCATTCTAAGCCTGCCTCTGCAAAACCCTTTTCCTATAAAATCACCTCTCAGAATCACAGCTTGGGTCACAGAGTTTGACTTGTCCAAAGAGAGTTACTCTGTTGTATTCTATTCTTCCTCAGGGAGACTCAACAAGGACCTAGAAATGCACGAGTCTTTCCTAAATTAATGACTATCCTTGCCCTCATAGAAGACACAAGTCATTTAATGAATAATAATCAATACTTGCCTTTATTAGAAAATTAGACTCAAATTTGTAGTTTCTTAAGATCAAAATGTATGACATGATTTGTACTCTGTGTCATTATGTAGCACTTGCTCCTCAAACCTTTTCTATTTTCCATACACCAATAGCTATGAAAAAATATTCTTACATAATGAACATATTTTATATAAAAATGGTTATGAAACATAAAGTGATTTGGTATAAATTAAATGTCAGTGATCTACTATGCTATAAATTATAAAATCAATGTTTATTTTAATATTTCTAATTGTATTTATTTATAGTCCTTATTCTATTCACCATACTTTATTATGTTATTAATAATTACATTTGTTAAAGAGCAGCTATTGGATGGTTCAGCCATTCAGACTCTTTTGCCAAACCAGAGGGTCTGCCTAATTCCTGAGACCTATATGGTGGGAGGAACTGATTACTGCAGGGTGTTCTTAGATGTCTGTGTATATTCACATGTCTCTCCATTCTACATAAATAAATAAAATAAAATAAATAAATGCAATTTATCTAGAAGATTGTTAAGGAATGTGCATTAATCAAAACAAATGCAATGTGTCACATGATATAGTAATCAAAGTTATGATATTTAGCATGTAGAATAATTTTATCTAAAAGAGAATTGAAATAATTACAGATTCAGTTCTCTATAGTTATGCATATACAATATTTACTTTAAGTAGAGTGGAAAAATTTATCAAACCATGCCATTTGAATATATTTGTCACTGGCACATGCATATAACATGGAATCCTTAGAATGCCAACATAAGAGTTTATAAAATGAAGTGGTGCTGATTTAACACCAGAAAACAGCAGTCACAGGAAAATCTCTTGGGTGTTCCTGAGTTGCTACTTAATTATTGTATTCAAGAAGCTTTATTTTTAAGCTTTTTTTCCTTTTATTTAAAGTAGCCTTTTTCTCTTTTTATTGTACTTTTTATTACTTAAGATAATTTTAGCTTTAAATACACAACACATAATTCCAAACCTAAGGAAAGAAAATGAAATACCACCACAAATGAAAAATAGAACAAAAATAGGAAACAAAAATTAAAACAATATCAAAACTCCCACAAAACTGTTGGGAAGTATTGGTCTCTACACTGTGTGAACATGTGTTGCTATGATTGGTTTAATAAAAGTTAAGTGGCCAATAACTAGGCAGGAAAGAATAGGTGGGACTTCCACTGAGAGAGAACTGCGGGAAGAAGAGAGGCAAGAAGATGGCAGGAAGAAGCAAAACAGAGCAACAGAAAGGGAGAAAAGTAAATGTCATGTGATCAACCATAGATGAATAGAAACAGGTAAAATTAAGTTATGAGAGTCGATTGGGAACAAGCCTAAGGAAAGTACCAGGATTTCATAATTAATAATCAGTATCAGTGTCATTATTGGGGGGCTGGCAGTCTCACAAAGGACTCTAACTATACCAAACTGTAACCAAATAAGAGTGTGCGTGTGTGTGTGCGCGCACACACTCACACACACACACACACACACACACACACACACACACACACACACACACAGAATGAAGTCCATGAGTCCATTATATGTTCATCATGTATTCCTGAATGTGAAACCTGTTCTGGAGTTGGTATGCCCATTGTATGAAATTCATTTCCCCTGTTCTAGCAGGTATAAATGACAAGTCAGTTGTTAACCTTTACCCTAGTGCTAGGTATTCATTCATTCATTCATTCATTCATTCCATTGTTCACTCTCTGACTCATTCATTTTAAAAAAAAACAAATTATAATAACATAAAACCAAAACTGTTAAATAAAATTTGGACAAGGCAAACAGAAGGAAAAGAGACCAATAGAAAGCATAAAAATGGGACCTAATTATTTCCACACTAAGGAATTCCATAAAAACACTAAGCTAGAGGTCATCAGTGCATAAAACCTTGTGCATAGCAGTGCAGGTCCTGTGCATGCTGCTTCAATCTCTGCGCTCATATGAGCTCTGATAATGTTGACTTAGAGAACCTTGTTTCCTTGGTGTCCTCCATGCCCTCTGGCTCTGGCTTTTATACTGCTTAGAACCTCCAAACAAACTTTCAACAAATGTTGTTGAATTAAAATATTAGAAATTTCTATGGAGGTTCCAACTACCCAACTCTTTATTCTAGTGATGCCTCTGTTGGTTTGGGAACATGAAATTTCTAATTCTCATGTTTGTATCAAATATGTCCTGTTAGATGAGTCTCACACATGCCACATGTCTAGTGTGGTTAAAGATTTAGAAATATAAAAGTAAAAATGGTAAGTTCAGACATAAAGTGATATGAATGATCAAAGTTGTTACAATGAATCACGGGCTTGAATTGTGTTGAATCCATCACCCAAGAGATCAGCTCCATTACTCTTGCCTCCTACTGGACATCTTTCTTGTCAGTATTTCCACAGTCCTATCACAGTTTAGTAAGGATCAGGATAAACAATTAGGCCTTACAGATGTTTATTCAGGGAGAAATAACTCACAACATAGACAGGTGAACACCAACAGGTTCCTGCTTCCAAGAATTACTCTGGATGTCCTCCTGTCCCCCTGCAGCTGGCAAGAGAGCCCTCTCCAGCGCCTCCTCCAACCTAGTTCCCCAAGTCACTTCCGCCCCTGGCTCCACTCCCCAATGGGTGTGGTCAGTGCCACAGAAGGAGACAAAGTGACTACCCCACTACAAAGTCCCCTTCAGATTTCTGTGTTTCCTCTTTACTAATAGGCTATGATATTTAATAGAATATAGTCATGTCAGGAATGAGATCATAACTTGGGAGAAATACTTTCTTTACTGACATTCTCCATTCTCATATTGTGTACTCCTGCATCATTATTGAAGGGAAGGACCTAGAGATGTGTATTCTTGTTTAGTGTTCCAAGGATGCAAAGATCATGCTTAGTGAATAACAGACCTCAAATCTAATGCACACAGAGATAAGAAGTAAGCAGAGAGACAAACATAATGTGAAAAATATAGATGCATAGCTAGATAGATGATAGATGTGATTAAGGATATTTATTACATTTTATGTATTTTATTCCTTCTTTCTTCATGTCAAAATAAAAATTCCAAAATTTTAAGATCTCTATACATATCCACACGTGTTCACTTACACTGTGGTGTTGGGAAAACCAAATGAAAAAGTATATTTGAGGGCTAATTCAAAAAATGAAATAAATAACTGAGGCAAGCATTATATACAGCAAAGTGCCTAGAACATATTGCTATTTTAAAAGTCAGATTTTCAAAGATTAATGGGATTAAATTTTTGGAAGTTCCAGATATTTTTAAATTTATTTTTATTTTACAGTTTGATCCCAGTTCCCTCTCCTTCCCTCCCTTCCTTCCTCCCTACCCCTCTGCCCCCTCACATGCATCATGACCACAATTCCCTCCCATCCCCCCCATCCCAATTCCACATGTAGGGCAATGCCATCCAGGTGGGGTCATGTAAATCTGTCAAGTCATTTGAAGTAGGGATTAGGACTTCTCTCTTGTCACTAGGTTAAAGCAGTATCAATCCATGAGGGATATGTCCGCAAGTTCCTTTTGGGCACCAGGAATACACCCTGGTTCCACTCACTATCTGAGGTCCCTTAGATTTCTCAGGCCTTCCAGCTGAGACCCATATTCAGGGGGGCCTGAGTCAGTTCCATGCTGGATTCCCAGCTATCAGTCTGGGGGCCCATTAGCTCCTCCTTGTTCAGGTAAGCTGTCTCTATGTGTTTCTGCAACCTGGTCTTGTCCTCTCCCTCTGCCTGTGGATTCCAGTTAAACTCAGTGTTTATTTATGGGTGTTTGCTTCTGTTTCCAATAGGTACTAGATGAGGGGTCCATGATGGTGGATAAGTTAGTTGTAGATCTCACTATCCGGAAAGGGCATTTATGGTAGCCTTTCCATGGTTGCTTAAATTGTTAGTTGGCAGCAATCTTGTAGGTCTCTAGACCTTTCTTTAGGTTCAGTTTTTCTCTTCAAACCAATAATCACTCCCTCTTTTATGTTTGTTCTCTCTGTCTCTGTCTCTGTCTCTATCTCTCTCCCTATCTCTCTGTTCTCTATTCCTACCCTGACTCAATCTGCCTAGTAGCACATGCTTTCCTCTCCTCCCCTTTTCTTTCTCCTATTTGTCTCCCCACTCACTGCCACTCCACACTTCCAATGTGCTCTCGGGGACTTGTCCCTTCCCCCTTCTGTGAGGGACTTTATATGGATCTCTTAGAATACACCTTGTATCCTAATTCCTCTGGTGGTGTGAATTATAGACTGGTGATTCTTTGTTCTAGGTCTAAAATCCATATATGAGCAAGTACATACCATGTTCCTCTTTTTGTGACTGGGTTACCTCACTCAGGATGGTTTCTTCAAGTGCCATCCACTTGCCTGCAAATTTCAAGATTCCATTATTTTTTCTGCAGAGTAGTATTCCATTGTGTAGATGTGCCACATCTTCTTTATCCATTCTTCATTTGAGGGGCATCTAGGTTGCTTCCAGGTTCTTGCTATTACAAATAATGCTTCCATGAACATAGTGAAACATGTGTCTTTGTTTCATGGATGTGGATCATTTGGGTATATGCCTAAGAGGGGGAATTTCTGGGTCCTGTGGTAAACTAATTTCCTGATGAACTACCATACTGATCTCCAAAATGGCTGTACGAGTGTGCACTCCCACCAGCAGTGGAGGAGTGTTCCCCTTTTTCCACATCCTCTCCAGCATGAGTTGTCATTGGTGTTTCTAAATTTAGCTATTCTGGGAGGAGTAAGTTGGTATCTCAAAGTTGTTTTGATTTGCATTTACCTGATAGCTAAAGATGTTGAACACTTTCTTAAGTGTCTTTCAGCCTTTTTGATTTCCTCTATTGAGAATTCTTTCTTCAATTTGTACTCCATATTTTTTAATAGGGTTATTTGGCTAGTTTCTTGAGTTCTTTGTATATTTTGGATATCAGCCCTTTGTCAGATGTAGGATTGGTGAAAATCTTTTCTCAGTCTGTGGGCTACCATTTTGTCTTGTCCACTGTGTCATTTGCCTTCCAGAAGCTTCTAAGTTTGAGGAGGTCCCATTTATTAATTGTTGTTCTAAGTGTCTGTGCTCCGGAGTTATGTTCAGGAAGTGGTCTCCCATACCACTTTCTTTAAGGGTACCTCCTACTTTCTCTTCTAAGAGGTTCAGTGTGCCTGGATTGATGTTCAGGTCTTTGATCCATTTGGACTTGAGTTTTGTGTATGGTGACAGGCATGAGTCTATCTGCAGTCTTCTACACACCATCATACAGGCAACAGTGAGTGGACTCTGCAGGTTGGATGTGAGTGTGTGTGTACATTATAGAAAGTGGGTCATGAATTTAAGAGGTGTTATTTTTGAGGGGCGACATGGAATTGTAGGGATTGTAACTATGAATACAGTACTTATGTATGAAATTCTCAAATTTAAAAACTACACTAAAATTATAAAAATACATTGTTTAATGAAATTTATAAATATTATAACATTGTTTCTTTTTGAAAGTGCTTGAAAACAAATTGCCAAGATCATTGTAATCATTTAACTAAATTTCAGTTAACAAAAGCAGTTCATTGGGCTACATATATATTCTTCAGACGCAAGATCAAATGAGTAACTGCAGAGAAAGTATGATGTCTGTGTTTGCCTAAAATAACTAGTTATTATTATTATTGGTTGTTGTTGTTGTCATTATTACCCCAGAATGTTCCTACTTTCTTTTCTAAGTGGTTCGGTGTGGCTGGATTTATGTTGAGGTCTTTTATCCATTTGGACTTGAGTTTGTGCATGGCGACAGACATGAAGTTCCAGATTTTATGTCACTTTAATGATAATGTCATGACACAATGGAATTTGCATTAAGAATGTTGAGGAATGTAAGGCCTTTACTGTGCTCAGTAATTATAGAGAACTTTTCTCACTTTTCATTTGTAACAACTCATGTCAAAGACTTTAATATGTCATTTTGAAGTATTACACACAGCAAGATTGTGTGGCAGGTCTTCAGGAGATGCTTGCCTGTGTTTTTCTTCAATGAGGTATATCTGGACCACTTCCTCACATGGAAATGGTCATATCATGTAGTACTTGTCGTTGAAGTCTCCACGTAGGAATTACAAGCATATATATCCATACTCTGCTTGCCATCGGGAGAATATGAGAACCTCACTAGAACAAAGGGATAGATGTGCTAGAACCTGGATAGAAATTCCTGAGATTTTAATTCACTGACATTGGTCATTACATTTTTCTACCTACCCTGGATTTTAAAGTTTCTTAGTACAGTAATCAAGTAGTATCTCAGTGTCATTTCTATAAAATTATAATCCATATGAAAAATCAAATTGATACAAATCAATTATTTAACGGAATAGGGAAAATGCAATATAGTGGGAAGTCTGTTTTCTAGTAGATGCTAAAGTTTACCTTGGGATAGTGAACGACAGTGCTGTTCCACCTCTGCCAGCAAGCACAAAGACTGAAACCAGCTATGAATTTTGGATCAAAAGCTGCCATCTGTCAGGATAGACCAACAATAAGACTGAGGTCAGGGAAGAGGAAATATGGTAACTAGCTAAATACATAGACTTTGTACCTCTTCATATTATGTGTCTAAGTTACTTATTTCATGTTTTATACCAAATTTCAAAGCTATGTTCCATAGACTATCTATTCAAAGGAATTAATAAACTATCATTTTAGACAACTTCTGTTATTTATTGATTGGGAATTTTTGAACAAAGCAAATTAATCCATTTTTTCTTGTAATAATTCTATATTTTTTATCCATTGGCTTGTACCATGAGCCCTTAAAAGGGAACCACAAGTGCTCCCTGTTTATCTAAGTACATTGGCCAAGCAAACACCAAATGAGATTACTATGTCTCAGATACAACCATTACTCTTAATGTTGGAAACCAATGCTTTAAAATGCAGTTCATAACATTATTGTATATCTTTTAAACTGAAGAAAACTATAAAGATGGCTCAATCCATACTTCTTGTTTTAAGGAAAAAGGAAATAAAATTAATACCAAACTTAAAGTGCTCAGATACCTGGATTTCCATTCAAGTGTAATCTTCTGATAATCTAGGATTCCTCTCTGATACAAGAAAATTATTGTAAAACTAAATACAGGGTTGTATACAGCACCCAGGACAGTTGCAGCTATGTAAACTGTGATACCAACTGATAGCTCTCCTCACATGGTCCTACATATTACCCATCATTTCGTTTATTGGGGGATGTTGCTGAGCTAAATATTGTTATAGCCCAAATTAGCTTTAAAATTGCAATGTAGAATCTTAATCATTCTACTTCTGCCTCCCTATTACAGGGATTACAGGGGTATACCCCCATTTCTAATACTTGCTTTTCTTTCAATGAACCTTGGAAATTTGTTCAAAGTTAATATATTAATATTTGTTTTTTGAAGTTTATCTTTATATTGTTTGTTTTGTTAGGGTAGGCTCACACCAAAGATGGCAATAGCTTTCTTTCTGTGCTTTTTTGTGAGAGTCTGGCTTCCTTGTGTCTTACAAAGAGACCACTGTATCATTCCAGAAATGAGCAGCATTTCCCACAGAAATATTTCTGCTATATTAATTCAATAGTGTTCCTTAAAATTCTACGATTAACAATTCTCTGGGACTGTGAGGTAAGTAACCCCCCCAAGTTAAAACATGATAAGGCAGAGGGAGAGTTTCAGGCACCATTAGTTACTGATTCCTATTGTCAACTGGAAGATGCCCCAAGCACCAGAAAATGAAAGCAGAGTGTCAAGGTTTGGTTGGTGAGGAGTATGTGATGTCTAGGGATGGACTGAGGAAGCTTGTTGGTGAGTATTCTTACTCCTAGAGTGAATGTGGTGATTCTTAGAAAAGTTTAGGAAGCAGTGACATGAGCCTGAACATTACACAGTGATCTAATGGGATAAAAATTTGGCTGCGTTTTACAGACTGCAATGTGTGAGACAATTTTCAAAGGAACATGGAATCCATTTGTCCTGAGTTTACACAAGGAGAATGATTTAAGAATATCTGTCATACCAGGTACAGAAAAAGTTTTAAAAGAATTCCCCAAAGTCACATTTATTTTATATTGGTAAAGATTTGATGTAACATTGCTTTAAAGATCCACAGATGTTCATAGAATGAAATTAGTCAGATGAGTTCATGGTTTCTAGGGACAGAGAAAGAATATCTGGCCCCAAGTCTATGGAATAAATCCCATAGTCTATCCATGAATCAATGGAAAGACAGAGAACAACAGAAATAAAAAAAAGTGAGGGATGTTAATAAAAAGGCAGTTTAAGATGGTAAGGCAGAAAGTAGTGATTTTAGTGACATAATTAGGGGGATCAGATGCCAAGGGTCAAGGGACTCTTAGTAAACTAATTCAGCAAATTTTCTAACCCTTTACTTCAATTAGATTATGAATTTCTATAACAAGGCTGTGATAGTTAACACTGGTTACCTCCTTGCCAAGATCTAGAGTAACCAACTGTGAGGCCAGCCTCTGACTGTGCCTGCAAGGGATTGTCTATATTAGCCCAATCTCTGGACATGCTTCTAAGGGATGATTCTGATTAGATTATCAGAGTGGGAAGGCTCACAATAGAACTTGTGGCACTGTGCCCTGGTCTTGGATCATGCACTGCTTAAAAAGGAGAAAGCTTGCTGTGCTCTGACATTCAGCCCCTTCTGCTTCCTGACTGAAGGTGCCATGAGACCAGCAGTCTTAAATTCTGTCTGCCATGACGTCACTGCTATGATAGGCAGAGGGGGATTTATTAGACAAAATAGCCCCTTTCTCTTTGGAAATCTGATACTTTCCTTAGATATAGCTCTAGAGTCTCTCCTCACAAAAACAGCCACTGAATGGAATCAGCAAAGGCCAATTCTGCCCTTAGCTTAGACTTGTATTCTCGTGGAAGAAACAAACAAAAAACAGTGTTTCAAATAAAAATACATATACTATATGTGTTGTATCCTCACCTTTTAAGATGTTTTAATACTTTGACTTACATTGTAAAATTATTTCCCAAATAACTACAATTGTATATTTTATACATTTGTTGAAGAAAGTCACTTAGAGATGAAAATCATAGAAAATTGAGTGATTGATTTTCGTATGTTAAACCATCCCTGCAATCCAGGTATGAAGCCTACTTGATCATGGTGGATGATTTCTCTGATGTATTTTTGAATTCGGTTTGCCATTATTTTATTGAGTATTTTTGCATCGATGTTCATCAGGGATATTGGTCTGTAGTTTTCTTTCTTAGTTGTGTCTTTGTGAGGTTTGGGTACCAAAGTTATTGTGGCCTCATAAAAAGAGATTGACAATAAACCTTCTGTTTCTATCTTGTGGAACAGTTTGAGGAGTAGTGGTATTAGTTCTTCCTTGAATGTCTGGTAGAATTCTGCACTGAATCCATCTGGCCCTGGACTTTTTTTCGTTGGAAGGCTTTCGATGACTGCTTCTATTTCATTTCGGGTTATAGGTCTATTTAAGTTGTTTGTCTGTTCTTGATTTAATTTTGGTAAGTGATAGTTATCCAGAAACTTGTCCATTTCCTTTGAATTTTCAATTTTTGTGGAATACAGATTTTCAAGTATGACCTGAAAATTGTCTGGATTTCCTCTGTGTCTGTTGTTATGTTCCCCATTTCGTTTCTGATTTTGTTAATTTGCATGTTCTGTCTCTGCTTTTTCGTTAATTTGGATAAAGGTTTATCAATCTTGTTGATTTTCTCAAAAAACCAACTCTTTGTTGCATTGATTTTTTGTATTGTTTTCCTGGTTTCTATTTTGTTGATTTCAGCCCTCAAGTTGATTATTTCCTGGCGTCTGCTCCTGCGGGGTGAATTCGCTTCTCTCTGTTCTAAGGTTTTCAGTTGCGCTGTTAATTCATTTATGTGACTATCCTCTGTTTTCTTCATATGGGCACTTAGTGCAATGAACTTCCCTCGTAGCACTGCTTTCAAGGTGTCCCATAAGTTCGGGTATGTTGTATCCTCATTCTCGTTGAATATTAGAAAGTCTTTAATTTCTTTCTTTATTTCTTCTTTGACCCAGGAGTGGTGCAATTGCACATTGTTAAGTTTCCATGAGTTTGCAGGTTTTCTGCTATTTGTATTGTTGTTGAATTCCAATTTTAAAGCATGGTGGTCCGATAAGATACAGGGGACTATTTCTATTCTCTTGTATCTGTTGAGGTTTGTTATGTCTCCTAGTATGTGGTCGATTTTAGAGAAGGTTCCATGTGGAGCAGAGAAGAAGGTATATTCTTTTGTCTTTGGATGGAATGTTCTATAGATGTCTGTTAGCCCCAGTTGAGACATAACTTCTGTTAATTCTTTTGTTTCTTTGTTGAGTTTCTGATTTGTGGTCCTGTCTAGTGTTGAGAGTGGTGTATTGAAGTCTCCCACTATACGTGTGTGAGGTTTTATATGAGCTTTGAGTTTTAGTAGTGTTTCTTTTACGAATGTGGGTGGATTTGTATTAGGGGCATAGATGTTCAGAATTGAGACTTTGTGTTGATGGATTTCTCCTGAGATGAATATGAAATGACCGTCTTCATCTCTTTTGACTAGTTTTGGTTTGAAGTCTAGCTTGTTAGATATTAGGATAGCTACGCCTGCTTGCTTCTTATTTCCATTTGATTGGAAAATCTTTTCCCAACCCTTTACCCTGAGGTAATGTCTATCTTTGGAGCTAAGATGTGTTTCTTGTATGCAGCAGAAGGATGGATTCTGTCTTCGTATCCATTCTGTTAATCTGTGTCTTTTTATAGGTGAGTTAAGACCATTAATGTTGAGGGTGAGTAAGGACCATTGATTGTTGATGGTTGTTTGATTTAGGTTTGTTGTTGGCAGTGGTATTGTGAATATATTTGTTCTGCTTCACCCTAGGTTTCTGGTGTAGTTGGATTATCTGTTGCCTACATTTTTGTGGGCGTAGTTAACTGAAAAAGAAAAACCATATGATTATCTCCCTAGATGCAGAAAAAGCCTTCGATAAAATTCAACACCCTTTCATGATAAAGGTATTAGAGAGGTCAGGGATAACAGGAACATACCTAAACATAATAAGAGCAATATACAGCAAACCAACTGCCAACATCAAACTGAATGGAGAGAAACTTAAGCCAATTCCTCTAAAATCAGGAACAAGACAAGGCTGTCCTCTCTCTCCATATCTCTTCAATATCATACTAGAAGTTCTAGCTAATGCTATAAGACAACAAAAGGAGATCAAGGGCATCCAAATTGGAAAGGAAGAAGTCAAACTGTCTCTATTTGCAGATGATATGATAGTTTACATAAGCGACCCAATAAACTCTACCAGGGAACTCCTACAGCTGATAAACACCTTCAGCAAACTAGCAGGATACAAGATAAACTCAAAAAAATCAGTAGCCCTATTTTTTTCAGACGACAAAGAGGCAGAGAAAGAAATCAGAGAAACATCACCCTTTACAATAGCCACAAGCAACATAAAGTATCTTGGTGTAACGCTTACCAAACAAGTAAAAGATCTATATAATAAGAACTTTGTGACTCTAAAGAAAGAAATTAAAGAAGATACCAGAAAATGGAAAGACCTCCCATGCTCTTGGATAGGTAGGATAAACATAGTAAAAATGGCAATCTTACCAAAAGCAATCTACAGATTCAATGCAATCCCCATTAAAATCCCACCACAATTCTTCACCGACCTTGAAAGGATAATAATCAACTTTATATGGAAAAACAAAAGACCCAGGATAGCCAAAACAACCCTATACAATAAAAGAACATCAGGAGGCATCACCATTCCTGACTTTAAGCTCTACTACAGAGCTATAGTTCTGAAAACAGCCTGGTATTGGCATAAAAATAGACAGGTAGACCAATGGAATCGAATTGAAAATCCTGATATTAATCCACCCACCTATGAACACCTGATTTTCGACAAAACAGCTAAAATTATACAATGGGGCAAAGACAGCATCTTCAACAAATGGTGCTGGCACAATTGGATGAGGGTGTGTAGAAGACTGCAGATAGACCCATGTCTGTCGCCATGCACAAAACTCAAGTTCAAATGGATCAAAGACCTCAACATCAATCCAGCCACATTGAACCTCTTAGAAGAGAAAGTAGGAGGTACCCTTGAACAAATTGGTATAGGAGACCGCTTCTTGAACATAACTCCAGGGGCACAGACACTGAAAGAAACAATTAATAAATGGGACCTCTTCAAACTTAGAAGCTTCTGTAAGGCAAAGGACACAGTTGACAAGACCAAACGGCAGCCCACTGACTGGGAAAAGATTTTCACTAATCCTATATCCGACAAAGGGCTGATCTCCAAAATATACAAAGAACTCAAGAAACTAGTCAACAAAACACCAAATAACCCTATTAAAAAATGGGGTACAGAACTGAAGAAAGAATTCTCAATGGAGGAAATCAAAAAGGCTGAAAGACACTTAAGAAAATGATCCACATCCTTAGCTATCAGGGAAATGCAAATCAAAACAACTTGGAGATACCATCTTCCCCCTGCCAGAATGGCTAAAATTAGAAACACCAGTGATGACTTATGTTGGAGAGGATGTGGAGAAAGTGGAACACTCCTCCACTGCTGGTGGGAGTGCAAACTCATACAGCCACTTTGGAGATCAGTATGGCGGCTCCTCAGGAAAATGGGAATTAGTTTACCACAGGACCCGGCAATCCCCCTCTTAGGCATATACCCAAAGGATTCACATCAATGCAACAAAGACATCTGTTCAACTATGTTCATAGCAGCACTATTTGTAATAGCAAGAACCTGGAAGCAACCTAGATGCCCTTCAATTGAAGAATGGTTAATGAAGATGTGGCACATCTACACAATGGAATACTACTCTGCAGAAAAAAATAATGGTATCTTGAAATTCGCAGGCAAGTGGATGGCACTTGAAGAAACCATCCTGAATGAGGTAACCCAGTCACAAAAAGAGGAACACAGTATGTACTCACTCATATATGGATTTTAGACCTAGATCAAATGATCACCAGCCTATAATTCACATCACCAGAGGAACTAGGATACAAGTTGTATTCTAAGAGATTCATATAAACTCCCTCACAGAACTGGGAAGGGACAAGTCCCCCAGACCTCAGGTATAGTGGGGGAGGACAGCTAATGGAGAGAGAAGTAGGAGAAAATGAGAGGGGAGGAGAGGAAGGCATGTGCGACCAGGAGGATTGAGCCTGGTTAGGAATGGAAAATAGGAAAGAGAGAGAGAGACAGAGACAGAGAGAGAGAACATAAAAGAGGGAGCCAATATTGGTTTGAAGATAAAGTTGAACACAAAGAAAGGTCGAGGGAACTACAAGACTGCTCCCAACTAACAATCTCAGCTTCCGTGGAAAGGCTATCATAAATGCCCTTCCCGGAGAGTGAGATCAACAACTAACTTCTCCATGGAGTCCTCAACTAATGCCTGTTGAAAACAGGAGCAAACACCCATACATAAACACTGAGTCAAACTAGAACCCAGAAGCAGATGGAGAGGACAAGACCATGCGGTAGAAGTACATAGAGACAGCTTACCTGAACAAGGAGGAGCTAAGGGCCACTAGACTGATAGCTGGGAAGCCAACAGGGGTCTGACTCGGACCCCCCTGAATATGGGTCTCAGCCAGAAGGTCTGAGCAGTCTAAGAGACCTCAGACAGTGGAGCCAGGATGTATCCCTGGTGCACAAAAGGACTTTGCAAACATATCCCCCATGGAGGAATAACTGCCTTATTCTAGAAATAGGAGAGAAGCCCTAGTCCCTACTTCACACGACCTGTCAGATCTACATGACCCCAACTGGATGGCATTCCCCTACATATTGTATTGTGGTGGGGGGTTGGGAGGGGAGGGTGTTTAGAGTGCATGGGAGAGTGTAGAGAGGGCAAAAGGGAGGGAAGGAGGGAGGGAGGGCTTGGGGGGAGGGAGGGAGGGAGGGAGAGGGAACTGGGATCGACATGTAAAATAATAAAAAAAAAAAGAAAAAAAAAAACAGAAAATTGAGTGATTTAACTTTATTGGTGATTGGTGATTAAAACAATCCATAACTGAGGTAATTTTTATAAATCTATACACGTTTATGTATATCTCTGTGAATGAAGGAACACAATTAACATGACATATGTATTGAGGTGACATGTCCTTAGCTGCCAGCCTTCACCTTTAACCTTTATTGAGAAGGTACACTGTGTACACTTAGCTGGCCATCTCATGCATGTCCATGAATTCTGTCTTCACCTCCCATCTCTCAATAGGAGTGCTGTAATACACAGACATATGTGTATGTTGAAGTTTTGGACTCAGAACCTAATTATTTTATGACAAATCCTTTTAGCCATTAAGCTATTTCCCCAGCAATTTTAAATAACTGTGAAATGCATAAGATTGGCAAACTAGCTTTAGAAACACCAGTGAACTATCTGCTTATTTTCAGTTCCCCCTATTTCATTCACACACTGTGTCACATGCATCACTTCATTATTCTCTCCTGACAACTGGGTAGCATCCATGTTTTTATAGAAGAGGACTCTAAAATGTGCCCATTGTACTTAGTACTCATGGCTATTCAGCAAAATCTAGGAAAACCATTCTCCAGGGGACACTGAGGGCTGTAAGGTTTCCAGCCACAGGAGCACTCTCTCTTTTCTTGGGAGACCCTAATTTACCCAGAAGATTCTAGAAACTAGAATTGGACAAATTATAAATCTCATGCTGTGGCTTTAAAATTGTGCCAACAGAACAATATACTGGATTGCATGTACATTTTGTGAGAAAACTGGCTATAGAACAAGCTTGTGTGACAACTATTCACTTTTCTGCAAACCAACCCCTTTGTAGGCAAGGAAACCAAAGTTCAGAAATGCTGTTCCAGTCATTCCTGGTCATGCCAGCGCCCAGTTGTGAAGTGCAATTGTTTTGTTTTGTTTTGTTTTTTTTTTCAGTTCAATGCTCTTGTTATCACACCAGGACAGGAAGTTGGAATATGTATGTATGTATGTACATATGTATGTATATATATATGAATGAAACCACTTTGATTTCTATCAGTCACTCTGCTTTTCTGGACCTCCAGTAAAAAGAATGAAGCTTAATGTGCTAAACAATTATCCTCTAGCAAAATCATTTTTTGGCAACCACCAACCCTTTGAGAAAAAACAAAACAAACAGGCAAAAAAGAAAACTCCACCACTATTGTCACATCTGCTCAACAGAAAGGGGCAGTTGTATGTGCATGATAGGATGGTGAATAGACCATCAACTTCTACAGAAAGTGCTTATTGCTATCTTTTTTTAAAAACTAGGCTACAGTAGCATTCAGGTGAAACTAAAACACTTAAAGTTCAGTTGAAACTTGGAATGACATGCCTTTGAAAATGTGTTTTGACTCACTTGAAGAAAAATAAAACTACTGAAAACTATTAGAGTAAAAGCCAAGAGGGAGGGCTTGGCGGGTAGCTCAGTGATAAAATTCTAGCCCCACAAGTATGTGGTTTTCAGCTCAAACTCCAGCGTCTATGTTAAAAAATGAAAGCAATACCCCTGATCTTTGTTTCAAGGACTTGCAATTGTAACATTGGGGAAGTCAAGACAGAGGATATTTGTTGCTTACTGGCTGCCCATCTAGACTAATCAGGGAGTATGAAGCCCCAGTAAGAGATCCTGTTTTCAAAAATGAGGCAGATGCCTTCTAAGCATTTATACCTGTGGTTGATCTTCAGCCTCTACACACACACACACACACACACACACACACACACACACACACACACACACACCTAGCCCCACCTGAGCATATATATATATATATATATATATATATATATATATATATATACACACACATTCACATGATCACAGCACATATAACATGGGGTCATATAGAAGAAGTAGGGTAAGTTAAATTCTGAAATAATCAGGAACTATATTTTCCTTAAGAACTCTTAATTAGCTCCATATGTTAGTAAGTAGCCAGAGGCATATTCTGGGACACACATAAAGAAGGAGTGTTCCTTCTCCAGGAATAGAAATACTTTTAAGTGTTGAGCTGCTGTCTGTAGCTGGAAGGATGTGACAGATGACATTTTTATTGTTTCTTCAAGCTGTTCTCTATCAATCTTCATGTATTATAAGGTTCCTTTACTACTCATGGAATAATTTATACTGTAAAAGAGAATAAATTCAATGTTTAAAATTATACTTTTAGAGACAAGTAAATAAAGAGGGTTGGGGACTCCAAAATACTAAGAACTCTTCCTTCTTTCAAATAAGTACCAAGAGTTTTGCCAAAAAGAAGGCTAATTTTTATGGCCCTGTTGCTTGCTCATAAAGACAATATTTTCTCTGTTTCTGGTAGCCCGACCCCAAGCAAGTGGGAGACATTTACTTGAATACAAATAGACTTCACTTAGAGAAATATTTAATGAGTTACTCCCCTAAAAAACATTTCACTCTCACAAGCAATTCCTACAAGACATAAACCTTTTATATTCATAAATGAATAAATGTTTAGTGCTGTAATTTTCTTCCTTAAGATTTGTCTTTGAGGAAAAGAAGAGGTTTAAGGACAACAAACAGCTAGCTTCCATAAAGCCTATTCTCTAAATCAGCCTATTGAATCCAGTAGCACTGTGCCCATTTGTAAGCTTGAGAACATTATTCTTCATTCATTCTCCAAGGAATTCAATGGGGAACATTCTTGCTGTGAACTGCTGACTAATGAGATATATATTCTACTCAAATGAATTTATAGTACTCCTCTACCCTTGACAACCAAGCCAAAGAAAGCTTCTAGACACTCCTTTGTGAACAGAAGGACTCACAGTACATGACAAAGAAACTGTGTCCTAAACTGTCAAAAATATATCTCTATCTCCTTTTCTGCAATGTGCTCAAGACTGCAGTGACTCATATTTCTTAGTACTACTCACAAAGCACAAAGCTTTTCACAGGTTGTGGTCCAAAGTATAAAACCTTATCTGCTAGACTTGGCTGCCAAGCTATTTCAGCTCACTTTCCTGATTTTGTCTCATCTACAAATTAATGGTAAACACCTTTACATGTCTCCTGTGGTAGAAATTCTGTTATCATGAACACCCCTGTGAAAATTAATATCTTTATGGATCCCAGTCACTATTGCTATTTGTTTTGGTTTTATATGGCAAGATCTAATGCAGCATAGAATAGTCTTGAACTCTTGAGTGTCATGCCTCCATCTCCCAAGTACCAAACTATAGTACTACCATTTCATGTGCTACATATGCTTTCTTATTGTTGTTGCTATTTTAGTGTATGTACATCCATATGGTGTTCTTATCCTTGTGGGCACATACACTGTGAAAATAACAACAGCACTCTTGCAAATGCACGTGCACATATACCATATACATGTTTGTGTGTGGTTGTTTTCATTTTTGTAAGCATATGAAGAGACTAGAGGTTGATGTCAGGATGTTGTCATAATATCTTACTCAATCATTTTACCACCTCACATTTTTTTTTGACACATGGTTTTTCATTTAATTGGAATTCATCATTTTAGGTGGGCTACCTGCCAGTGAGCTCTGATCGTCTGCCCATCTCCACACTCCACTGCTGGAGTTACCAGTGTAAGCCACTGTGCCTAGCTTTATTGTGGGTTTGGGGATCTGAACTCATATACTCATGCATATGTAGCAAGCATTTTACCCACTGAGCCATCTTCCCACCACCATTTTAATTTCTGATACACATAGGTTACCTGATGTAACCCTTCCATTGTTCATACTGTACATTAGAGACATATTCTCTCTCTCTCTCTCTCTGCAAAACCTGTCTCTTTAATCACACACACACACACACACACACACACACACACACACACACACACACCAAAAAAAAAATCTTGGACTACTGATGAACATCTATCTCTGTTTTGTTTTATTTTGCTCATTTTGCTTTTAAATACCAAGATGCTTTCAGGGTCTTTCTAACACTTGTGAAGAATAACCACTGTCCCTGTACTGTGGTCAATGTATCCTACCCAGTGGTGTCACTTTTATGTCCAGAGTCATCACATGCTTACATAATCTTCCATTTATATCCTGGTTACAGGATGAGGGTATCTTCTGAGATCACTTTCCTCCAGTGTCCTCTTTGTTTTTGGTCATTTGCATTTCCTTTAATTTCCTCTGAAGATTTTACCTCCTGCAATCACTTATTGAACACTTTGCTCAAATATTATTTTGTTTTCTGGCATTTTGCCTCTCTCTCCTTTTTCTTCTTCTTTTCATGAAATGTACCTCCCATTTAATGCAGTCTGCAATATAGTCCACCTTCAAATTTGCTGGTTATATGAATCAAAACCTGTGCTCTAAAAGCAAAGACAGCAGCTGCCTAAACTTGGTTTATCCTATTGCCCAGGGATGCATGTTATTTGTATAATCGTGATTATCAGGTTGATTGGAACAGGAATCAACTAAGCATCAGGGGTCTCTGGGTGGGACTGACTAAAGAAGAAGACCCTCCCAGCACAGCAGGCAGCACCTTCCAGGTTTGGCCCAGATGTTGAGACTTTGAAGGTAAAGTTAGTGCTACTTGTCTGCATAACTTGTTACTTCTCCTGAAGCTGCAATCCTTCACTAATATCAGACTGCAGTTTCTTGGGCTTCCTGCATGGGCTGAATACCAGGAATTCTCCAGAAATCCTTCAGGCCTCCAGTAATAGATTGGTATTGGAGAGTTACTCTGCCTCAGCCTATGAGGCTTTCATTTTCTTAGCCTCTCCAGTGTGCAGAAGGTCATTGTTGGCCTACCCAGTGCACATCAAGTAAGTCAGTACAGTACATCCCTTTTATAATATAGATTCATTCTGCCAATTCTGTACCTTGAGGATCCTGGTTATCACTGCACAAGGTATATTTAATAGGGATTCCAGGCATTCATTAACTGCTTGATTTGAATTTCAAAAGAGACAAGATTCTGTACATTACTTCTAAGTAGTCCTGTATTCACATGGCCTTGAATCCTAAGGGAATAAATCTCTGTGAGAATTCAGCCTGAACCTTTGTCCTTGCTATCAGTTTTCCTGTCTCATTTACAGAAGGAAACTTGAATGCTTTCATGGTCCTTCCAATGACTGAAAGATCCAGCAGAAGCACTTCATCTCCCATTGAAGCAATTTTATCCATATAAATCTCCGTTGTTATCAGAAAAAGACATTATAAGGGAGACAAGCTGTTTCCTGAATTACCCAGGATTAGATTAACAAAGTTCATTCATTATTAAACCAAGATACTATTAGGATACACTGATTATGGAATAATAAATAATTCAGCATGATAACTAACCCATGAATTTCAAATTTTAAATTGAAAATATTATGAACAGGATGAAGAGAAGGCTCAGTAAGCAAGGTGCTTGCTGCAAAGCCATTAGGTTCAGAGTTCAGATCCTACCAACCACATAAATAATTTTGGTTGCAATGTACATCTTTAATCCCAACTTTGGTATGGCAGATAGAGATGAATCCTTATGGCTTTCTAAAAAGATAAGCAGGTCCAATCTGTATGTTCTCAGTTGAGTAAGAGATCTTTTATCAAAAGATAAGGTAAAGCAGAGTTTAAGAAAGCAATACAGGTTAATATCTGGCACATACATAAAAGAAAAGGGCAGAGAGTCAGAGAGTCATAGACAAACAGAGACAGAGAAACTTACAAATTTTATTCCTGATAAATTTGAAAGGGACTATAAATGCCATATACTTCTACACTAAATTTTTTAGCAACTTTTTAAAGTACATTTCAAATACAAAATGTATATTTTAGATAAACCCAGAAAGTTTCTGAAACAACTTATTTGAGATTCAGTTGTATTCTTTTACCACCAGTATCTAAACATGCTGTAAGCCTCCCCATAAGGAGAGGACACAACTAATTACATATCTACTCTTCAGTTCATGGGCACATTTGTAGGCTGCAGTATCATTGTGCTTAATACATGAGAAATAGTGATGTGGTTAATAATGCCTATCTTTTCACAAAAATGCACCATCAGAATCCAGAGGTGACACAAAATTATTTTCAAAAGAGAGAGAGGAATATGACTGTGATCACGGATACTCTACAGAGAACTCAAAAGGGAAATGACACCATGATGCAGTCATGGGCAGAGTCAAAATGAATAAACTCAACCAGAACTGAAGAGCATACAGCTTGAACATGGGTTGTATCATAACGTAAATAATCTTTGTAAAATAAATGCTGTCTTTCCTGCTAGCTTCCACTCATATGAGTTCATACAAGTTGGGCCAAATCATTATTAGAGAAAGGATTTTGTTATAAATCAAGTTTCTTTAAATATAACTATGCATTTGTAGTGATACATTCCAATGACCACTAAGTGAAATACTATAACACAGGAGAAGAATGTCAAATCCAAAAATTTATCTAATCCTTAAATTCCCATTACACCTTATCTGGTAACAGATTTCTGTATGTAACAATATCCTCGGGTTAAAAAAATGTCACATAACTAGACACTTGTTTGGAAGGAATATTATTTTTTATTTATTATTTTTTCTTATTTTACATATTGATCCCAGTTCTCTTTCCCTCCTTCCCAAACCTCCCCGCCCCCCCGCCCCATCTTGTTTGGAATACTTAAAGGTAAGTGCAAACAAACAAACAAATAACCTGGTTCAGGCAGGAACTTGGAAACATGTAACATAAGTAGGATATGAGTAACTACCATCCATGAGGGTAAGGTGAAGAAAACATTAGGGTATGGGGAGAATGAGAGTGGAAAGGAAGAGAAAGGGAGAGAAAATGAGGAAAATGAAAGCAAAGAAGGTAGACCAATGTCCATGGAAACAATCTATGTCTGTCTTAAGACTTTTATTGCTGTGATAAAATATCAAGACCATTATCAGCTTGGGAGGATAGGGTTTATTCCAGATAAAACTCTCAGGTCACAATCTATCACTGAGGAAATTCAAGGCAGGAACTTAAATAGAGGAGCAACTTAGAGGTAGGAATTGATGCAGAGGTCACTGGGGAGTGCTGCTTAATGGCTTCCTCCTCATAGCTTGCTCCATTTGTTTTTTTATATCCTAGGACCCAGGGGCAGCAATACTCACAGTGAGCTGGGCCCTCCCACATCAATTACTAATTTAGAAAATGTACCACAGGCCAATCTGGTAGAAGCATTTGCTCAGTTGAAGTTCCTTCATCCCAAAGGTCTATAGCTGTGTCAAGTTGATGGAAACTCAAAATACAGAGTTGTAGAGTCTAATCCTAAAGGAGAGATGTACAAAACACTCCTGCATCAAAGGTTTGGGAAACACTGAAGAAGTGGTGAGAAATGGTTGTAAGAGCCAGAGTATCAGGAACTTTGTTTGTCATGAGAGTGTGTCTCCTAGTGAGATCACTAACATGATTTCCCAAATGTGAACTGAACGATGACACCTTCTAGATGTAACAAATGACGAGAAACACACCAGCACTAGGCCAACTGAAGGAACATGCTTGTCGTTTTGAGAAAGTGCTCAGTGTATCTGCAGTTCCTTTTCTGAGCATCATTTTCTCTTCCCTGGAATGCCATAATGTTGCCCCAAGATCCCATTTTGCAATTTCCCCACTTCAAGTCACACCTTTGATGTTAGTTTCTCTGAAATGTCTTCTTTGACCTGCAAGCAAAATTATTTATTTATTTTTTAATATTTTGATCAGAAGTAAAATATTTACTTAGAATTAACTTCTATGTTTAGGTTCAATTTTATATCTTTAGGAGACATACAGTGGAGTAATTAACTTTCTAACAATTGTAGGAGGTAAGACTCATATAGTCACTGACTGCCTTATAGCTATTTGTTTTCCATTTTATGTACTACTTCATTTTTTATTAAATATGAATGTTGCCAAAAACTCAAATTATCTACATTTTAATTTGATAATCATTTATTAACTATAAACATTGTGCCATTTGTTCCATATTTTCAAAATTCTAGAAAATTAAGGAATATTTGTTCACATTCTTTAAAACTGTATGAGCTGGTGCTGAAACATTCCAGGATTAGATTAGGAAAGGCAACCAAACACATACCTTGAAACAGCTTATTTTAAAGATTAATTAATGTTTTATTTTTTGCATTAGTATTTTTCTTGCATGTATGTATGTGCACCATTTATGTGCTTGGTCTTCACTGAGGCCAGAAGACTATATTAGCTGCCCTAGAATAGAGATTAAAGAGAGTTGCGAGCCATCATGTAGGTGATGAAACATGTATCTTGATCCTCTGGAGAAACAACCAGTAATCTTAACTGCTGAGCCATCTCTCCAGCTCTTTGAAACAGCTTTTATAGCATCCCAAAGTATGATATATATATATATATATATATATATATATATAGAAAGAGAGAGAGAGAGAGAGACAAACAGAAAGATAGAGTGGAATGCACAGTATCCATGTAGCCATATGTGCAGATTTGTCACTTATTTGATGGTGATATCTACAATGAAAAGCTACATAATAGATTTCTTCTTAAACCACACAAATGTTGTAAACTTCTATGACAGTGAGCTTTAACCTTTCTAGAAAGAGTTCAAGAACATTCTGCAATTAAGGAAATTCCAAGGATTTGTCAAAATACACTCAGATCTGTAGCTTCTAGTAGCATACATATGCAACCCAAAAGTGACTCATGAACAGGAGGGTGTCTCAGCTGAAATGCCTTGAAGACATGCCATCAGATTTTCTGATTCTAAATGAAGCCACCTAAGGATGATCTGAGTGAAATTTGCTAAAAGATGGACTTACAAGTGAAAACTACTTTAGGAATTTAGAAATTTTAAACAAGTGTTCAAGAGCTCGGTAATTAGATGTTTTTTTCCTAATCTCCATAGACATTCCTGCCACAAGTTTGATATTGCACCAAGCTACTTCCCCTACCCTCTTTAGGAATGTCATTGTCATATTTGTTTGGGTGGAAAGATAGGAGGGTGGGGGAAATAAGAATTCCTTGCTGTGCAGAACTGGCTAACATTTAGCTTCTATTCACTCATAAGGAAGACATCTGCCATGTGTCAGCTGCATGTGGCAGACAGCAGTTTTACACGTTAAAATGGGAGAGAGATGAAGAAAGAAAAATATCAAAAGCACAACAAAGGGACTTGAAACTTTAGGGAGAGGTTTGGCACATGAGGCACACATAGCTGAGCATTAGGAAATACTATAAGATGATGATTCCCAGCCACTTATGAGAGCTCCATGCTGTTAATGGAGTCAGGAAATCACAGAATAGTCAACAACTAAGCTAGGCTGTGCCACGGGATTTGGGTGTGTGAATCAGCCTTATCAAATACTTTCTACTCTTGGTATGTTGTGCAACAAGCTTTGAATTTCATGATGCATAGTTCATATTGGAAAACAATGAGCCAGATCACATGTTTGAGTACAGGGATTATAAGGCCTTTTTATATAGTGAGGGCAGAGAAACTGTCACTTTCTTCTAATTTTCAATCCCCCACCCCAAACTTTGATATATTTCCAGGAAATGGAAGAGAGTGCATGTCAGTTTTACCTATAGGAATAGTGAAAATGTTTTTATTTGTGTGCAAGAATGGAGAAAGCAGTGCTTTCCTATTTTTCAGATGGTAAGGAGAAGCCTATGAAAATGGGTAATCAGAAAATTTAGATGTAGGCAAACTAAGAATATATATCTTTGCACAGTTCTCTATCTCTGTCCCACAGAGTCCTCTGTCTAGTCTTGCCAAATTGTATGCCAAACACACAGGCAAAGAGTCCCAAAGTAGCCAGTTGACCTGTGCTAAGTTTCATGATTCTAAGAAAACAGAGCACATACCATTAAAATTTAAAGTTACCCTTGGCAGAGCACTGATAGTATCCATGATGCATAGCTGTTAGATGGCTTCTTCCAGAATTTGTCTAAAACTTTCACATTTATCACAGGCAATAAACTACACACTAACCTGTATTAGGTAACTAGAGCTGTTGACACAGAAACACATACAATAGCAATTTATAATCTCATAGTTCTAGAGGCTGAAATCCAAAATTAGGCTGTAACTAGAGGTAGTTCCTTGGGTACTCATGCAAGCTCCTCTCCAGCTTCTTGTGGTTGTGACCATTTGTGGTGTTTCTGTGTTGCAGAAGCATCACTCATATTTGGGCTTCATTTTGACAATTCTTCACCAATCTGAACTTCTTGCTGTATTCACCAGTCATGCTGGCTTAGCACTCATGTCTGCTTCATTTGTTTACTTTAGTGAGAACCTGTTTACAAAAACAATCATTGTGAAGAATCTAACATATTAAAACAAACATTGTAGTTTTTAAGTTTATTGTCTGTTTTTAGATGTGTTTTTTCCCAGTGTATAAAGAAGTAGTTTAATTTACCTAAGTTCACAAAGGAATAACATGGCCAGTGTGTGAGTACCTAGCTCATTCCGGGAAGCCCCAGGAATCCATCTGAATTTACAAGCATGTGTCTCTAAGCCCCGTTTCTCTTCATCCTCTTCCTTCAACTTTTCCTTCTCAGCCTCTTCCTCCTCCTCTTCCTCCTCTGAATCCTTTCATGGCTTCCGGAGAAGGAAATGAGGTCCTCATGCTTGCACGGCAGACACTATACTGACTACATTCTCCCTAACTCAATTTTTAGTCTTTTGAGGTCAAAGTTTGAGAAAATAAGTAGAGATTGTTTTAAGACATTTTAATTTAATGTAACATTGATGTCATTTGATAAAATATTAATTTCTTGCATACTACTCCATAGTAACAATTTTATGGTGATTTAACATAAGTATATCATTTCTGGCTTTGAGTAATACTTGAGATTTTTATTTAATTAATTTTTTATGAATAATAATTTTAGGTCAATCTGCCTCCCTCTCTTCTACCTATTTTCCTTTGTTGCTTTGTATATTTTCTAAACATGAAAGAGTTAAAGCTGAGTTCATGTATTCAAGTTGTGTGGCTTAGACATAATTAAAGGCACAGATTTACAAAAATACTGATTCATCTGTGTCATTATGCAGGACTGGCTCGAGCTCTGCATTTCTCTTAAACTATCATAGAATGCTCAGCAGAGCTCTGCCTTCCCATCTTTAAATTCCAAAGAAGGAAGGTGTTATTCCTTTCCATTTATTTCAATCTGTTGGATGTTTCATTCAGATCCCATAGTTTGTCCACAGTGTCAAAAGCAAACAAAATCTCTGTTAATTATGGGCATGGTTTACAGAATCACTAACACCTTTTTGTGCTCTTGATATCTACAACTGCGTTTTAAATACAAAATACTCACTTTGATCTAGACTTGTGAAATAAAGGAGCTGTGTCTAAAAAAGCAACCAGGATTTGTTTTGCAAATAAACCAGCCTATACCTGCCTTATGTATATAGTTTTACTCTTTCAAGTGGGTGGGGGTCTTATTTTTAGACAACTTCTTAAGGGCTACCCACTGGGTCACTCACTATTAGATTCCAGAGACAAGTGGCAGTTATTTTAGGAGATGTAAGACAGTCTCAGAAGTCAGCATAAAAGATTCCAGACTTCTGGGCAAGAAGGATATCTGGCAAGTCAGATCCTAGCCTGTGCATTTGTTGAATCTTTTATAGCTCCTTCGCTTTATTAGTTTTTTTCCCCCCACTGGATGAGGAGAAATGAAATCTTTCCAGTCTAAACTGTTTTCTCATTTTTAATTCTCAAATTCGGAGGCAATCATTGTGATGACTCAAGTGAATCTGTTCTTTGAGCTGTGAATCTTGTTTTTTCAAAACAGATTTGGAGCTTTGAAAATATATTAACAGTTCTTACAGGCATGACTCTGAACTATAAAGATAGGCCAGGTTTGCATATGCATTTCATTCATTACCTCTTGGCTTTCTTTCTAATAACACTAAGGATCCATATTATATATTCACATGATTTCCTTCTTATCCTTCTTCTCTTCCTTTCTAAATCACTTCTCATGATATTATACAATAGAATTACTCAATAAAATTCAGTCCTTCCCTAAATGTCTCCATTGCTTATATACACTAAAGCTCAGAGAACAAAGTCTATCGTAAACTTTTTCAAGCACATGAGGGAGAGTGATCCATTCTAATGTACAAGAGCTTTGTAAGACAAGCAACTATCTCATTGTGATTATTGATCTAATTACAGTGACTCAACAAAATGAGTACTTCATATGCATGCGAATTAGTATTAAGACATCAGCATAATCATGTACTTAGTAATAAAATTATTGAAAATTTTATATGAGTTTACTAGATGTAAAAACCATCTGATTTTATGTCCTTAAGCAATAATTTGTTAAACATGATTGTTTTAATGCTGCCCTTAATGTAACAGATCATTGAAGATGATTGGCTCTACATAATCTAATATTCTTTGCTCCAAATAAGATATAAACCATGTCTGTCCTTTGCTGGATTTTAAGTCCCCAAATAGCATCACTTAGAATGCCAAATTGAGTGCTAATGATATTATTCATTAGCATGCATTCTTTAATGAATCCTAATTTAGATATGTAAAAATATGATAGTTTAGCTGACTGATACCTACAGAGTCTAAAACCCAGTTCTTTGGCCAGGGAGGTGGTTCATGGGATAAAGCCACCATCCATCAAGGCTGAGAATTTGAGTTTTTGTTTTGGGACCCAGTGGTAGAAAGAAAGAATCTGCTCCACAAAAGTGTTCTCTGATTTGCACACACATGCCTTGGAATGTGTACCATTTTTCCCACACAATATAGGTAAATGCAATAAAAATACTTTTAAAAAGCACATTTTGACAGCTATGAACACTGCAGAATCATTTCATCAGAAAAAATGTTATTAAAATTTTCTTTTACTAAGACACCCTGCCATAGGAATTTAAAGAGCAAAATACTCTTTAAATTTTATATATCTATATCAACAACTGAGACAAGCATAAGAGACAGAAGTCATGATCCATGTGTCTATACATGACCCAGTGGTGAGAAAATGGGAAAGATTTCAATTTCCCAACAGCTCCTTTCTGAGAGTTGAGGATTCACTTAACTGATAGTCATGGGAAAAGAAGCACAAGATAGAAAGAAACTAGTTATCATCAGTTCATTTAGCTAATTCTCTCATGTGTAAATATTCATTCAATTTTCTTTCATAGCAACAAAATATAGTCTTTGTAAAGTACCCATAGCTTTCCTCACTAATTTAAATTTCAGTATCTTTGTACTTTAAACAAGATAATAATAAGCATTACTATTAATAGTAATGCGGTAGACACAAGAAATTTATAGAATATTTCATGTCATTGCATTGTATATTTTCTATAGTCAAAAATATTATTTTGATATACAACAATAGTAGACATGTTAATGTAGAGGGTAGACATCTTATGGGGCCTCACCCATAAACAAAGATCTGCAAACAACTAAGGAATACTGAAAGAGGGAGAAATAATATCCCCCAGGAATGAACCACCTAATTGGTAATCCACGACCAAAATATCAGCCATGAAATAATATGCCTACAAATAACAGTAAGTGGAAAGATGAGGTGGCATTTTTATATTTGTGCATCATATAGATAAATGCACATGCATATGTATATGTGACAAACATAATAAAAATGAAGCCATGTTTTTGAGAGGAACAAGGTGAACAGGTACATGGAAAGGATGGAGAGAAGAAAGGGAAGGACAAAATTATGTAATTACGTTTTACTTATAAAAATTAATTCAAAAGTATCTTTAGAACATGAGTAGCATTAAGGTTTTAAAACTAATACACAAGTCAAATTTTGCTCAATGTCACAAATAGAAGCTGGACCAAGTTTACTTATGTTTTCCTAGTGTTTTTATTTTTACTTTTTTTGCGGGGGGGGGTGAGTCAGAACTCAGCAGAAGTGACTCATGTTTGATATGTGGGTACCATTCAGAAGGACAGACAATTTGACACTACTACTTAGCAAAACAACATTAAATTGCCAATTAAGCTTACTTACTTGAGTACTTGAGTGTTTTTAAGCAATGCTTTTAAGGATATCTATGCTTAAATACACAGTTGTCTTCTTTATCTAGTTTATTGTATTTTATTTTGAGGAATACTTGTGTATATGGTCACAGGACACCTTCCAGGTTGTGGTTCTCTTTGTCCACCATGTGGGTTACAGGGACAGAATACAGATTGTCAGCCTTATTGGCAGGAATTTGTGCTTCACAAACTTAAATGAGCCAGTTTCTGATATACAGACTACTGAGATGGCCTCAAAATATATAATTTCATATTATCACAAATGGTTTTCATGTACAAAACAGATTTGTCTTATGAGCAATTAAAACCTCTTAGACATTACCACATGACATCCTCTAAGCCCTTTGCTCTGTTTATGACAGACACATCTCATTGACTTTGATGTACCCTGGTCAGTGGAGATACACCCTTTTCAACTCCATCCTATTATTTCTAACTTCTCTCTGTCATTATTTTCTGCCCCTTGACCCATGAATCCATATGATTGTGATTGATAGGAACTCTTTTACTAGCATCAAGTGATGAATTTACATTGCCCTCTGGGTCAAAAGAGAAATGATTGTTGCCTTGTTAACCTTTGTACTTTTAACAATCCAATTTGCCTTTGGGCACTTATTTTTGACTTGAGGCCCTGGGTTGCATCATTTCTCTCTCAGACCCTGATGATCAGATTTAGAGTGTTAGACTACAGATGTGCTTGGATGTGCTCTAAGCACTGTGTTCAAATTCAGGATAAGTGGTAGGATCTGCTATCCTTAGAAAGATAAAGTGCTAATGTCAGCTGATAAAGGGAATCATTCTTCCTTGGGTACATGCTCATGAGTACTCATGTTTGCAGTTACACATGGATAACTTTGAACCGCTTAAAGAGATCAGAGGTTTATATCCACTGTCTGCACCTATCTCTTTCCACCTTAATTTTTGAAATAAGTATCTGTCATTGAACTTGGGAATCTTCTATTGATCCTGACTTACTAGCCAGGGAGCCAAGGAATGTGCTTATCTCTGCCCTCTCAGAACTGGGATAGCAAGTAGTGGATCTAAACTATCTTCTTTTAGGTATTCTTTCAGCAGTGAAGACATTGATCTTCAGATAAATAAGGCACTACAATATGTATGTGTCTATCTATCCATCATCTACCTAGTATCTATATATTTATGAACCATCTATCATCTACATATCAATCTATCTCTATCCAAATGATCTATGTACATATCAATATCTATACATGCATATACTCATAAATGACCAATACATAACATATGGGTGGTTTATGTATACACACACACACACATACACACATACACACAGTTGTATTTAGAAGAAATTAGGAAATAGGAAGTTAATATTTATAAATACCTTTAAATGTAAGTTAATCCATTTAAGTGAAAAGCATGTCTCAGTTATCCATGATTATTTTAATAAACCAATGATCAACATGTGGGCATGCATACCAGAGGTAATATGAAATGCCACCAAGAATAGTAACCTAACATTCTCTTTCTCCTAACATTCTCTTTCTCAGTTGTGATCACAGAATCCATTTACATAAATAAAAGTCCTAACCCCCTCCATTCCAGACAAGTTGTGTACAAACTAAAGCAGAATATTTGGTCTGGAGTAATATTTGGTATTTACCATGATTTGCAGGGCAAAATAGGGATTTAAAGTGAGAATGTGCCTGACCTTTGTCAGAGAAGGGCTTGTGTAGTAATGATAACTTCCACTAAAGTTATAACATCAGTCTGAAGCATTGTATGCTTGTGAAAGCAGCTGTATTGCTATGTATTTTCTGCAAGGATTACGATGAAATTGTATCAGATACAAAAAGATCAGTTTTGGTTGTTTTATCTTGTTAAACCCCAAAGGATTCATTTGCTCTAAAGAATTAATGTTTAAGCCTTTAAATCTTTTACCTTTGCTACAATATTCTGTTTTTACTATTGACTTTCTTGAAAAAGGGCAGAGATGAAGGAATGCTTAGTGATAAGGCCAGTATTATAGGAGTTAATTAGTTAATATTTGTAAGCTCATTAAAGGAAAATTAATCAATTTCAGTGAAAAGCAACCTCAATTATTCATTAGTATCTTTAAAATACTTGCCATTTTTGCCTCACACAGACCACTGGAGTTAAAGAAGTCTAGATTCTAAGTCACCTCTCATATATTTTTATTAAATTACCTGGAAGTGATAATTTTGTATACTTATCTGTTTAATGTAATTAAAAATCATATTTTACATCTGTTTGATTTAAAGAATAACTATTCTCTAAAATAGGCTATTTTAGGAGAAAATCTCAGGTGAGCTGTGTGCTCTATGGGTGAATTCTGAAATAAAATGTTGCTTCTTCTTAAAGACCCAACTGTTTGTTCTCATCCACACCTAACTCCCGCACTATATTTCTTAATTAATTCATCTGTTGATGAATACATTTATAATAAACTCCCTGTTTAGAAACTTAAGTTGCAATACAGCAAAGAAATCTTGATCATTAATTGTTTTGAAATAACTCAGTACTAGTGTTTATCATTTTAACTAAAGAAAATTAAAAATGTAATAGATGGAAAATTGTAGAAACAACTTCTGAAAAATGTAACTCAATGCAATGTTTTCAAGAGGAAAGCCTAAACAACCACAGCAGGAGAATACGAGTAAAGAATTATTATATATCTGTAGCAAGAAAAAGAAATATCAGAGTTCTTTCTACAACAATATTTTCTTGAACAACAAAATACTGAACATTTATTTAAAGAGCTTATACATACTGATGTAGAAGTCACTTTATTAGTGGGCACATATCTCTGAGCATACTCAACTAAGGACCACATTTCTGAATTTGTTCATATAGGACCATTGTTAATAAAATAAGCCAGACAAATTTTGGGGCAAGCTGATGTTAGGGTCACAAGCCACATATTTGATATGTTAAACTAGCACAATGGAACACTTTGGATAATATCCAGTATGTGTCAACAAGATAGAGGAATAATAACACCTGTAAGCATGCCGAGCTTGCATCATAAAGTTAAGATGACAAACAAGATGATGATCTATTAATATAGAAAGTCAACCTTAAAGATGACTGCCCTTTTAGAGGTTAACACTGTTATTTAAAAATGTATTCTTTTGGAATCATCCCAGCAGGTGCTGTGAACAAAGTAAACATTATGTGTTTACATATACAATATTCATATCTATACTATATTAGACATACTGATATTCATATATGGACATATAATAAAGAGCTAAATAATTTAAGTGGTTGTGTACTTTCTTAATTCTTTACACAGCTTAGTAAATTCATTTAAAAAAACAATCCTTACTTATTAGTGTAGATGTTCTCACCAATATTAGTAGAAAGTATACTCACCAGGCTTCCTATGTAATAGGATTAGAATCAGTACTTGAAGCCTGCAGGACAGAGATTGCAGAACACTCCAGTGTTCTTTTTTCTTTTCTTTTCTTTTTTTTTTTTTTTTTTTTTGATAATTTTTTAAATTTAAATTTGCAACAAGCTTGCTTTACATGTCAATCCCAGTTCTCGCACCCTCATCTACTCCCCTGCCCTCCTCCCAGCCCCCATACCATCCCCTTTCTGCTCCCCAGAGAGGGTGAGGCCTTCCGTGGGGGATCTTCAAAGTCTGTCATATCATTCGAAGCAGGGCCTATCCAGTAAGTCTTGCTACACACATAACATATGTGCATGTCTCATGAATATAAACATATGTAGGTATGTGTGTCCCTCTCTCTCTCTCTCTCTCTCTCTCTCTCTCTCTCTCTCTCTCTCTCTCCACACACACACACACACACACACACATTTTCTTCAAACTGTTTTTTTTTTGAAGAACCCCAACTTTGCCATAAGAGAGCCAAAGACTTAAGGAAGAAGGAATTCAGAAAGAAGGAAACAAGAAAACAATATTCATGGAAGATTTCTGGAATTAAACAAACAAAAAATGTGCCTGGAAGGAAGTGAAGATATCTCCTGCTTGGTTCAGAAACTCCTCTCCAAGATTTGAATGTGTTAGCTGGAGAAAGAGGAACATTCTTGTGGAGACATGAAGTTGATATTAAAATGCTAAAACTGAAATATAAGAGAAGATGAAGATTAAAATTCTTCCATGATGATGACTAAATATAGAGCCAAGTAGATCTTCCCTAAGTCAGAGAATTAACATCTATATGCAAAAGGCTGAAAAATTTTGGAGAATTGAGGGGAAAATATACACATTCATTCATGTTCAATAAAGCCAACATGTAGATATTTGGTAAAGACAACATGTAGGTGTTCAGTAAAGCCAATGTGTTGATTAGCAGGCAGGTTAATTCTTGCTTAGTATGTGGTGTCCAGTACTAGAAATAAAAATAAGTTAAGAAAAAGATACCTATAAATGTTATATTAATAATTATATTTTCTCTCTCTCACCAAACAATGATGGTGGACAGAACACAGTTATTGGCGAATATAGGCTTCCACTTGTTTTTTTGTTTTTAAAGAAAAACTAAACTTACTAAACTTGTTACATATGTTAAAACATTCTCATCCATGATCTAACATGACAGTCTTTAACAGCTTTCTGTGATGATTTTTCACTGTAAACCCTTTTCATCATCCTCCAGAAGCATCCTATTATCTGTTTAGGATCAGATGATCCAAATGTATAAACATAAACATATTGCACCCATTGACAAAAAATAATTCACATCTTGGTAATACTAGAACTGTAGCCACACAATCAAAACATGCCAAAACATGTTTAAAGTATAAATACAAAGAGTTTAATATGGAGCAAGGCAATGCTTACTTACTGAGTTCAAATACAGTGTGTATGTATATGTATGGGATATTTAGAAAAATAATTGAAACAAATAAGTTTGGTAAGTATCACTATTCTATAGATTTTAAGATTCAACCATAAGTTCCAAATATACTTCAAAGAGGAAGAGGAAACTCTGGAAAGCTGAAATGGACTAAAATTTTATCAACATTCCTTAGAAATTATTTCCTTTCTAGAGAGTAATGCATGTTCTATTCTTACAAATGAAGTTATGTGAAGCAGAAATTATCCATTTATTCTAAAATATTGAGACTGGATGCCTTTTTTATGCAATTTTGCCTTTGTTTTCTTTCATATTTCTGAAAATACTGAGTCCAGTTCATGCATCCATATATGGATCAAACATCAGTTAGCGGAATATCCTTAATTTGTGCTTGAAATGAATGAAAATAATCTTTTCTCTGACCCATTTTCTTTTAATATGAATATTATTTCCTTGTAAAAATAAAATGTTTGGGAAAACTTTCACATGGTTACTACTTCTAAAGAATGGGTAATTGCTTTAGACTCAGTGATAAAAGTAAATAAGTAAATAAATATATTAATATTGCAAAATTCCAGAAAAGCATTAAACACATCTAATATGTTGACTCTTTACTCCAAGAGTATAGACTGTGTCTAATACCTGGTAATCAATAAATAGCTAGGACAGGATGGCTCAACGAATGATTGTCCAAATATTATACTTATATTTTGATTGACTGTGATCTTCTGTTTGAGCATATTCATATATTTAACATCAATTATGATAGTCAAAGCTTTTCATTGATTATTTCATAATTTTACTAGGCTGCAGACAAGTTTAGTTAGCATTGCTAATGATACTACATGGGCCAAACAAAAATAGATACAAGGTCTGAATTTTCATGCCTTCTCTGAGTTCTACTTTCTGACTAGATTTTAGTGAATGAGATCATTAGTTATAAGATTATTGTGAAGACTGGCCATATACACAAACTCAAGTAGAGTTCAGATAGGATATTGGGCATATACAGCATAAGTGTCAGAATTTAAGACAAGCATAATTTGTTCTTGGCTCTAAACAGTAAATGCTAACAGTACAATTACAAAGAAAGTACAAGTTGGAAGTATGTTATAATAAAGAAAATTTATTGCTTGAACCCATTCCTTTTTTAAGAAAATGCATATATTCATAATCAAAACATGTTTAGTTAATGAACAGTTTATCTCTATAGGTAAAAGCACAAAAGCCAAACACAAATGTAATGTAAGCTTCAGTGCCAATACTTAAGCTTTCAAATCTTCTTGGAAACTATTTATTCACACTGAAGATGGTGATCTATATATGTGTGTATTCTATTTGCAATAATTTTTATTTGACTTTTAAGATGACAATCACATAAATATTATTTATCTCAGATAAATATGTTTTATAACAAATGATCAACTAAATAAATGTCTAGGTTTTTTTTAGTGAGCTGTATACATTTATGCTCTAATTTACTTTTTTATACAATAAGGTGGATTTTTTTGAGAATAGATTCTTCTCTTATACAATACATGCCAACCACAGTTTCACCTCCTTCCCTCTCTTTCCAGTTATCCACAGTGTCCCTTCTCAGTAGATTAAATTCCCCCAGTTTCCTCTTCAGAAGAGATCAGACCTCCAGGAGACCACAACCAAACAGGAAAAAAGAAGAGACAATAAGTCAAGACAAAAGCCCTCCTATTAATTCTGGATAAAGCAACTTAATATGAGGAAAACATTCTCAAGAGCAGGCAAAAGAGTCACAGAAACACCTACCCCCACTCTTAGAAGTCTCACAAAAGCACCAAACTATTAGCTATAACAATTGTACAGAGGACCTAGTGCAGATAGATCCATTCAGGACCTGTGTTTGCTGCTTCTGTCTGTGTGAGCTCACGTGAGACCTGCTTAGCTGATTAGTTTGTCATGTATTATCATCCTCCATCCCCTCTGACTTCTACTATTTTTTTTAACTTTTGTAATTGTATATACATGGATAACCTCTGCGTATTTCAGTGTCTAAGACTATTGATTGCTTTCAAAGAGAATCATGCCACAGTTATGGCTCCACTCCTTAAATGTATAAACATCTGCCACATTTGTGCATTATGCTTTGACCAACACTTAAGCCTCTTGTCACCATTCTGACATATCATCAGATAAATCAGAACAAATAAAAATCGATTAGGCTTCCCAGCCACAGCTGAAAATTCCAGTATTCATAGATATATATAAACAAGCACTAAATTATGGTGTCAGTATAATCTTCCATTTAGAGCAAGAGAAAAAAATCCATAGTCATTTTATATATTTGTGTAAATTATTAATGGGTACACCATAAATAGTTTAGAAATTCCATATAAATAGTATACAAAGTCTATACCCGTATATATTTCATTATAATTTTAATAAAGGGTCTTAGATATTAATGACATTGTTGTTGAAACTATATATAAAATACCATCATGCAAACTATGCTCTACCAAACATATAGAGTCACAGTAACAAGAAATTATAAATCAATTATAACCATATATCAGAAACTACAGATCACATTACCACTCCAGTCTATATATACCTTTATAAATAAAACATTATTATTATGCAGTTAGTTCCATTTATTTATAATTTTTCTATGGTTGTTTTAAATTACAGTAGTTACAGTTGAGTAATTTTGAACAGGAATAATGTAGACAACAAAGGCTAATGAATTTACTATTTTTTCTTTATAGAAAATGTTTTTCATCTTTGGTTGAGACAGAACCCAGCCACCCAATGAGACAAAAATAAAATCAAAAGACAGAAACAAATTATTCAGTGGATAGAATTGTGGCAAGTTGTGAAAGATAACTAAAAACAAAAGAGAGTTAATAAATATGCTATGAGTATAAATGAGTATGAAATTTAATAATGGATGTAAAGAGAATCATGATGTGTTTAGAGTGACATAGAATTAAACATGAAGTTTGATTTTTAAAAACTGTAGCTCAAGCTTGACCTGGGAGTACTCTTAAGATAATGAGGGGCCAAAAGCACAAGAATCATGAGTTCAAACCCACCTGGACAATCTATTGGCATCTCATCTAAAAAAAAAAAAAAAAAAAAAAAAAAAAAGTGAACTTTATAACTCTATGAAAGTAACTTTTAAAGAAAATGATTAACATATTGTATAAAGAGATCTAGTCTAGGCAGCCAAACACAGGGCTATTTATGAGGAAATGAAAATGCATAGGCATTAAAACTAATGACATCAACAGCAAAGAAAAAGTGTTATAAAAAAACACAGAAAAGAAAAATATAATACCAACCTAAATAAAGAGACAAGTGTAAGTAAAGAAATCTGAATAATGAAAAGGAAGGTGAGAAAATGAAAATGCAAAGCAAATTAAGAAAGTAAATGACAAACATTAGTCATTAAATGATGGAAATAGTTACTAATATATAGTATAAGGAGTAAGGTTTTTCTGCCCACCGCTGGTCTTGTCCCACCGCCGTGCCAGCCCCAATTAACACATAGAGGCTCTGTGATATAATGCTGTTGGCCTGGTACTAGTTTCTTATCAGCTAGCTCTGTCTTAAGTATTAACCCATTTCTGTTAATCTACATATTTCCACGTGCTTTCATCTTACTGGGATATGGGCTGGTGTTATGCTCTCCCTGGTCTCTCCATCTTGACTCCTCCTTACTACTTCCTCTTTCCTCCTTGTCTCGTAATCCTGCCTATCTTGCTTTCCTATTGGCCAACAATGCTTTATTCATTAACCAGTATGAGAAACATATTTACAGAATGACATCTCCCATCAATATAGATCACAAATATGTTTCAAACCCCAATCTAAGAAATGCCTTAAGACACTTTTAAAAATATGTAACTTTATAGAATGATGTAAAAACAAGCTACAGTGTTTATATTTTTTTTAAATCATTTTCATTCAGCCAGGGTGCCCAGAAATGTGGTCATACATTATTTATGAATGGTTTATTTTATTTTTTTAAAATGGGCTTTTCTTTTATGAAATAAACATTTCCCCATGGAAGGCTTCCCTATCCTTGGGGAGTGGGTGGGTCTTGGGTTGTGGGAGTTGGTGGGGAGAATGGGAGGATGGAAAGGAGACCGGAATGGGGGTATTGATATGTACAATAATATTGTTTTAAATAAACAGAAAAAAAAGAACATTTAATATCAACTTATCATTAAAGAAATACCTAGGAGAGTAAAGAATGCATATTTAGGGGGTGTTGGTGTGGTAACTTGAGAAAAAGTGCACCACAAAGGGAGTTTCACTATTAGTAGGTATGACCTTATTAGAATAAGTGTGGTCTCATTTGAAGAATTGGATCACTGTGGAGGTGTCTTTAAGTTCACATATATGCTCAAGAGAGCATCCAGTGCCTGCAAGTCAAGATGTATGAATCTCAGCTCCATCTCCAGCATCATGTTGTCCTGCAAGGCACTATGTCCCACTATGATGATAATAAACTAAACCTCTGAAACTGTAAGCCATTCTAATTAAATATTTTTCTTTATAAAAGTTACCATGGTCATGGTGTCTCTTCACAGCAATAGAAACACTAAATAAGGTAGTGATTAATACCAGGAATGAGGTATTGCTGTAACAGGCCTGCCTATGCTTTTGTTTGAAGGGATATGGATTTTGGGACTGTAGGTTAGAAAAATAGTTGAGTGCTTTAAGTGTTGCTTAATATGTCATACAAGTAGGAACATGAGTATGATTTGAACTGTGGGTGACTGGATCAAGAGGTTTCAAAGAAGAATTTTAGTATGTTGCCTAGAGATCTATCTTGTGATATTTTGGTGTTTGTGGCTGCTTTTTGCTCTTGTATGAAGAGTATGCCTGATGCTAAAGTGAAGAATTAATATTCTTTTGGTAGAGGAAATCTCAAACTAGCCTAGTGTAGACTCTGTCCTGTGGTTACTATTGTTCATAGTTCACAGCAATAGTAACCCTAATTAAGACAGTGTTTTAATTAAGGTGTTTACAGGGGTTTTACATGAAAAAGGAAGACGCACTATGACTGTGGGTATCACCATCCCATGAGCTGAGGCCCAGAATGGATAAAAACGAAAAAAGGAGAAAGCCATTTAAGCATAATTATCCTCGTTTCTAAGTCTTCTGTTCTAATGAAATGTGAGGTATCCAAACAACCATGAAGACTACTATTCCCTTTAAAATATATACAACCTTTTCAAACCATAATAGAAAGCAAATCCTTCCTCCAATAAAGTTGTTTTCTGTAGACATTTGATTAGTTATGAGAAAAGCAACTATTACAGATAGAAATATTATTTTTAATCTACAAATACAGCAAATGTTATTCTATGGGTGATCCTCTTCAAAAAAGCTGAATATATAGGTGGGGCCAAAAAAATGACCTTCCCTAGATAGAAGAGCATTCTTTAGAATATCGTCATTGCACTGAAATAATGTCACATCATAGTCCCCAGCCGTTCAAGCCATTCTAACAATTGGGGCTACTGCTAACTTCTGCCTCCTTATGGTTATGATCAAATTCTTTTAATCTCCCTGTTCTGAAAAGGACAAACAAACAGACTAAATCAAATATATATGCATAGAGTGGTATGCACATAAACATATAATATATAATTTCACTATAACATTTCTTATACACATAAGAAGGCTTGAAGCCTGAAAAATATTAAATTAATAAAGAAATTCTTATATTAGTGATTATTATAAAAGCTCATGTTATGGTAAAAGACCATTTGGTTTGTAAAACTTAAGTTTTATTGCCAAAAGATATAATTTGCCATGTAGATATCAAATTTCTGTCTATGTGTATAATTATCTATTAAGGAAGCACTGAAAGAATAAAGTAAAAAGGGACAGTTACCATGATTTCAACTTTCTGAGAAAAAAATTACAGACAAAACAGATACGGGTTCACTTTGAGTATCATGCCTTGTTTTCTTATTCATTTGCTCCTCCCTGATGTCTTTCCTTAGCATGAACTAGTTTATTTTACATGAACAAAACATCATAATTCTATATATCTCCCATCATAAGTCAATGCAAGCATCAGGAGAGCCTCTAGTCCTAGTTATTTTCAGAGTCCAGTTGTCCAGCGGCATCTCAGAGGAACATATGTAATTGTGTTACAAATTTGAGACAAGCACTAACTTGATTAAATACTGATTTACAAGTTATCATTACCATGAATTCTGCTAAATTAGGCTGGGTTCCAAGAAGATGTTGGGAATGTAGGCATAGAGGCATTGAGAAGAGAGCTTTGGGACAATTATGATAGATTATAGTCTCAAAACTAATGATCCAAAGAGATAAAGACAATTCTATTGAACAACTTCAGCTCAAAATTCTAGCAGTGGTGATGTACATGTTATGATGCCTGTTTATCATATCCAAAACAGATATTGATGCCTAAGATAAATTGCTGAGCAGATAGACTTACTTACATATAGGCCTGATGAGCTGAGTTTTATAATTAGCTCCTAGTAGGTAGAAGAGAGACCCAAATCCAGAGAGTTGCCCTGTGACTGCCATACCCATCATATGCTATGTGAGTGCCTGCACATATATACATAAAGGCACATTATATTCCCATGTAAAAATAAAATGTACTGAAATTAGCTTCTCTGAAAAACAAAATCATTGTTAATTACTATAAAAACACATCGTTCTTCTTCATTTAAACAGATTCCAGTATATACTTGAACTATGTAAATTTATTAACTTTATTTCCCTCTATATTTGAAGTTGAAAGACTTTCAGTTGGTTCAATTTTAAAAATTGTTTTAAATTATTTATTAAATTTCTTTTTTATTCTTAACATATATTAATTGTGTGTGTGTGTGTGTGTGCGTGCGTGCGTGCGTGCGTGCGTGTGTGTGTGTGTGTGTGTGTGTGTGTTTGCTGTGTTCCATGTACCCATGCTGTCCTGGCACTCTCAGTACAGAGGAGAATGAGTATAACTTATTTTCATTCTTCTGCTTCCCAAGTTCTGAGAGTAAATGCATGGACCACCACACCCAGCTCAAACACTTTCATTGAAACAAAGGAGCCAGAAGGGTGGAAATTAAGCAGAGCTCCTAGGGACTCATAGAGACTAAGCCTGGAATCACAGAGACTACATGTGTGACCTCTGGATCCTCTGCACACATGCTGTGATTATGTAGCTTGGTGTTCTTGTAGTACTCAACAACATGAGGAAATGTGTCTCTGATATTTCAGCCTGATTTTGGGATCTTTTTTTTTTTTTTTAACTTGTTTGGCCCAGCCTTGATATAAGGGTTTGTGCCTAGTCTTATTTTATCTTGTTATGCTTTTTTTTGTTTACTATCCCTGGGAAGCCTGCTCTTTTGAAGGAGAAGTGGAAATGAAGAAGCCAGAGGAACTGATGGGGGAGGGGAGCTGGGAAGAGTGGAGGGAAGGAAACCTGTGGTCAGGGTGTATTATATGAGAGAAGAAAAACGAGAAAGAAAAGTAAAAGCAAAGTTATCATGCCACTTCCTATTCAAATACTATCATTATTAGAAATATTAGTGAAAATGGAAATGGGAAATTCAGAGTCCTTCTCACCTATTCTAATAAAGCAGTTCTAGCAAAGGGCCTTAAATGTGGCATACATTTTCAAAGAAGTGCATAAAAGCTTTCCCCAAGTAGTGCAACCTAAAACGAATGGGCCAACTGGATCATCTTGTTGGTATCTTTTTTTGATACATTAAACAAATCCATATGAAATGTCAGTGGTGTCTTTGAACTTGATTTCATGAGGCTTTCAGAAATGCTTTTTAAGTCAGGGGTCGACTGTCTAGTTTGCGGCTTACATTGAATTCCTGAACTTTTGTCTGCACTACAGCAATCATATAAGCACAGAGTACCCCTGGAGAAATGCAGGGCTTTGTTCTAAGAGACAAGAGCCAGATTACAGACATCCTTCTTCAAAGACCACATTTATGAAACACTGTTTGAGGTCGCTTAAAATATTTGGCTATTACCCAAGGCAGAACACAGGTGAAAGGTCAGATAATAATGCCCTCTATGGTAAGAATGTACTCACAGAGATGGGGGAACTTCAAAATAGCAGTTTAAACTGCTGTCATCTTTGTTCTATGTATTTGCCAATCACCTATTATTCTACAGTTACCCTCAAGGAAAAGGAAAGAGAAAGAACATTATATTTTCTCAATGTTATCATTAGCACACAAATGCATAGACAAATTTCTTAGTAGGTCAGAGGAAATGAACATATTGGAATATTTAATGTATCCTAAATTACCTACCATGTTCTTTGATGACTCGCTAAACTTGTTTGTTGTTGGATTACTCAAATTGCTTTCTGATTAATAAATGTTTTTCTGGAAAACCAGAAGATCTAGAGGTTATCGGTATGATTTTCTGTGTGAAATTTTCTGCCTGTATTGAAATCTGTGGTGTAAGTAATGTTGGCTGAATATGTGAATTGCTGTCACAGGCACTTGATTGCTTAGGGTTTAGCTATTTTGTTTTGGGAATGTGGAATGATGGCTGACACATAGTATACCTCTGTATATTTGTCATGACTAGTATTTGGAAAACCAACAAACTGTTGAAAATATTTTCTAACTTTGACTATAAAACATCGAAGTAAATTTCTTTTTCTGGGAAAAACAAATCAGCAAGATATTAAATAAATACTGGATATATTTGTTCTCAGAATACAGTTCTTGGATGCATACTCTGGATTATCTTAGGTGTTGAGATTGAGCCCACACAATTTTGCCCTGTGAAGAGGTGCATACATATTAAACAAACACAATTAAAATGTACATATCCTGGAATTTATGTGAGGACACAATCAATTAAGCTTTGCCTTTGATCTTGCTGTTTTATTTTTACCCCATGTAGTTTTAAATGTGACACAGCTATCATCCAGTCATTTGCGTTTCTTTACCCTAAAGGCATAAGTAATTTAAAAACTCATTGGAGATTTGTAATTTAATTTAGGCAGATTTTGTTAATATTCCTTGCAAACTCTGCCCATTTATTAATATGTCATCAGGTCTCTTTAGAAAAAAAAATTATCATTGGTTTAGTAAAACCTGTCATTTCATAGTTTCACATTACCCTAAACCTGATGAAATCATGGTTGTACAATGAACAAGGACTAATAATACAATTAGCTAGTGCCCTTTTGTATTTGAGAAACTCCCCACAATTATTTGCTCTACAAAGTTTCCTTTAGATTCAAGTTGACAGTCTTAGGGTCTAGAAAGTAATGTACTTTTTCAATGGATAACAAGTTTTTCTGTCTTTTGCTTATTTTTTTTTCATTACAGATGAGCTTTGTTTTTAATTTCTTACTTGTTTTAGAGAAGTGTTCTTTGTGTACTCCTGGAACTCAGTCTGTAGAACAGGTTGGCTTTGAACTAAGAGATTCACCAGCCTCTGTGTCCTGAGTGCTGGAATTAAAGGTGTGCATATCACATGTGTGGTATAAAAAGCTATTTTTACCTCTGTTACTGAGACTATAACATATCCTCAGGTAAAATGCCAGTATTTTTCATATTAAAAGATATAGGTTTATTAGAGAAAAGTTTGGTTATGAACTCTCTTAATTACTGAGCTATCAATACATCCCCAAGCATCAAAGTTTTAAAAGCAGTCAAGCAGCATGGTTCAGCTGGTAAGGGCATTTGCCCCCAAGCCAGATAACCTGAGTTCAGTTCCTGAAATGTATGTAGTAGAAGGTGAGACTGACTCCTTCAAGCTGTCTCCTGATGTCCATACTTGAATCCTGTGTGTGCATACATGGACACATATCACAAATAAAAAGTAGAATCCAGTATAACTGCAAAAAACATAGAAGGTGGGTGACATTTTTCTTCAGTGCTAAAGATTGTCTTTGTGCATACTAGTCAAGTACACTACTTCTGATTTTCCCTAGCACTGTTTCTTTGTTTTTAAATTTTGACACATTTCACTAAAACCTTGAAGTCAGTATGTAGCACAGATAGGTGTCAAATCAACTCTTCAGCTGACACTGGCCTTTACCTGTTGGTATGACTATTCATTCTCTTTTAGAAGCCCCAGTTCTAGGCCTCATTCTTTATTGTGAGTTTTCATTTACATATAGTTAATATATGTTAATATTTGTTAAATATAGTTAAATTTTGGCAAAATAATTTTGAAACCTTTAGCATAATATCATAGGTATTTTTCTAATTTTATATTTTGAATCTACAATAAATATATACAATTAGTTATATAAATAGATAGTTAAATGGATACATACTATAGATTGTGAAATGTAGATTATCATAAATATAAACACATAGATGACATATGATAGGTAGATTGAATAATAGAATATATATGAAAATATAGGAAAATAGGTGATACATACATGACTAGAAGAGACAGACCTACAGACAGACCCACATACAAACATGATAGAAAAGTAGACAAGCTTGTGAATAGATACCATATCAAAGTTTACTCTTTAGTCTCTGTTCAAGCCTCATGATAAATCTAGTTACTATGAAAATTTACTTATTTCCCCCTTTTTAATTTAAATTTGAACCAAGGTTGTTTTACATGTCAAATTCAGTTCCCTCACCCTCCCATCCTTCCTTATCACCCCCATCAGACCCTAGACCATCCCCTTCTGCTCCCCAGGGAGAGTGAGGCCTTCTATGGAGAGTCTTCAAAGTCTGTCATATCATTTGTGGCAGGGCCTAGGCTCTCTCTCATGTGTCTTGGTTGAGACACTATCCCTCTATGTGGGATGGGCTCCCAATGTCCATTCGAGTACCAGAGATAAATACTGACCCATTACTAGAGGTCCCACAGACTACCCAGTCCTCCTAACTAGCACCCCTATTCAGGGGGTCTGGGTCGGTCCTATTCTGGTTTCCCAGCTATCAGACGCGGTACATGAGCAGCGAAAAAACAACGGAATCATGAAATTTGCAGAAAAATGGACAGAACTAGAAGAAACCATCTCGAGGTAACCCAGTCACAAAAAGACAAATACAGTATGTACTCACTCATATATGGATCTTAGGCATAGAATATAGGATTACCAGCCTACAATTCACACTGCCAGAAAAGCTATGAAACAAGGAGGACTGACTCTAAGAGAGACATACTTGGTACACCAGAGAAGGAGAAGGGGACATGTTCTCTCACGAAAATTGGGAACATGGAGGGAGGGGAAAGGGAGTTAGGAGAAAGAGAAGGGGAGAAGCTGAGGGGAGAGATCAACATGAGAGAACAGGAAGATTGAGACAGGGACAGAATAGAGGAGAACAAGAAAAGAGATACCATAATAGAGAGAACCATTATAGATTTAAGGAGAAATCTGCCATGGGGAAAATGCTGAGAGATCTACAAGGGTAAACCCAACTAACAATCTAAGTAATAATGGAGAGGCTACCCTTAAGTACCCTTCCATGATAACGAGATTGAAAACTACGTTATATACCATCCTAGAGCCTTCATCTAGTAGCTGATGGAAGCTGAACCAGACACCCACAGCTAAACACTAGCCAAACTCCTGTAATCCAGTTACAGAGAGGGAGAGAGGAGTGATGAGTAAAGGGGTCAAGCACCAAGCAGCAGAAACCCACAGAATCGGATGACTTGAAAACTTACTTTTTAAAGATATTTTTAAAAAGTTGTCATTGGATCTTTATGCATATCTAATTTACAATTGTTTGGAATCATTTTAATATTGTGCATCAACCTAATTTCCTAATTGCCTTCTATGGAATCATAATTTGTCAAAAATGTTAAAGGTTATTGAAAATGTTTAAAATTTCCTTTGATACTATAATGTTCTATGATTCATATCAATTTTTTCTTTAAGAGTTTGGGTAAGACCTTTCATTTCACTTCCAAATTTGTCAGTTTTATTTTACACAGACCTGTTGAGAGTGCATGTATTTACAATTAAATTTCTGCTTATAAAATACAATTTAAGATATATTCTTCACCTGAAGTCAGCCATAGTTTTCAATTACTAGCATTGTCCTACATTGTTAGATGTCTTGGCTACATCCTCAGTTTTTAAGTGGATGATTCAGAATGAAGAATCAAATACATTCTTTGTACTCATTACTATTACTTCCAGAGTTTTTATACCTGAATCATCATAACCCTGATAGTGTTTTTGATGTGATGGGTTGTCAAGAAAGGGAAAGTAGATGCTTTTGAGTTGTGTTGCAGGTTCACTGAAGCAATCTGGAGGAATAAGTACTGTCAAAAACAATCACACTAACATCTGAGTCTCTATTAGCTGTGAGTGAAGACATTTTGGCAGATTGGAAGTGGATAGTTTGTGTGAGACAGCTCTCACAGGTGACAATAGTGGGAACTCAGCTGTCACAAATACTAAGCACTCTGGTAATAAAGTGAATTTGAACTTCTTGTACTATTAGCAACAATCCAAGACTTATAGTCTAATGAATTGCCAATGGTTTATATAAAACCCAGATCTTTGTAGGCTGCACAGTTTATGGGAGAACCTGCAAGGTCTAAGGGAATAGAATGCTGTGGTGGAGGAACATTATGACCCTCACTGAGACTCTGTATGGACAACTTTTCCCTTAGACAGATTTTTTTTCCATCTCTTAGGGTAGAATACTATCACATGATAAGCTGACTGTTAAGCAACCACAATCTTGGTCTAGTCTTTCAGGCTAAAACAAATCCACCATAAAGTTTAAGAGCTTGTCAGCTTGCAAAACAACTCAACATTTTAAGAGTAGACAGTACCAGGCCATGGGTTGTAACCTGGTCAAATACACTTGAATGCTTGGAATGCAGCAACACTGATGCCCATTTGTTTGTATCAAGAGGAAATAATTTATGAACTTCTCTGAAAGAGTTCTTGCCCTGCTTGCTTCCTAACCTTTGTACTCACTCCAGTAATTCACAGAGCAGCCTTAGCTGGGGAGAGACCACTTGCCTATGTGTTTATGAATAAATACAACCAGTTTCTAGTGTGAAACTAAACTTTCATTACCCACAAACTACAATGGCATATAATGATATCATCATTTTGAAGAACACAGAACTTAAACATAATCCTTAAAATAGTGTCTTCAAGGAATAAAATCACATTTCACAATTTCTAATAAAAGTTCAGAAACTCATTTGCTTCATTGTAAAAATATAACTAGACTTTTATATTCACAAAAATTCAAAGGTTATTTATAGAAATGAATATTTGCATAAAATTTAAATGCTCTCAATTTAGCAAAGAGAGAAAAAAACCTTTGACTAATACTTTATTTTTACTCCATCTTTCTGATAGTTTTGATTGTGAGCTTAGCCTTTAATGTCTGAACCACCTCTCCATCCCTAAAAAAGCATATGATATTATAGGGCTGGAGTGTAGCTCAGTCTTTAGAAGGTTTTCCCAGTATGTTCCAGTTCAGGGTGCAGTTCATGGGAAATAAATTAGGAAGAAACAGAAGGGTGTCAGTGGGAGAAAAGGAGAGTACAAATGGGGGAGAACAGCATAGTGGAAACACCAGAGAGAGGAAGAAAAATTAATATTGGGAGGAGGAAGGAAAGTGAGGGAGGGAAGGAAAGAGGAAAGGAAGAAATGATAAAGGAGGAAATGTGATACTTTTTTTCACTAGTGCTATGAGGTTTCATGGAAGAAATAAAAGTCAGAGTAGTCTGAATATCAGCTGAAAGTCAGTGTGAGCTGAAGAGTCCATGCAAGACCTCTGTGCTACATAGTGACTTCTAGGTCTTAGTGAAACAGGCCTCAAAATAAAATAGCAAATAAAAGTGCTTGAGAATATGAGAGGCAGGGTACTTGATGAACATGCATAAAGTCCTGGGTTCAGTCCCTATCACTGGAAAAAATATTTATCATTAATTATGTTTATTGAAAGTAGACCAATACTATGGATACTGTATGGACAATTATAATGTATTTAATCTTGAATCTTAATGTGTTCTAATATGCCATTTCCAATTAATAAAAGAAAATATGTTATAATAAATATAGATGAATTGCATATTACCTTTTGCTGTATGTAAAACTTTTGATCAATATTTAAAATTGAAAAATTACAACTACAAAAGAAAAAAAATGATATTAAATATATCATTATATGAAAGTACATTACATGCTGGCTATGAAGTATTTATCTGATCATTAATGGAAAAAACAGGATTCTCTAATAAACAATTATTTTTAGAAGTACAAAAGACTAACACTGTCTCTGTAATTTTAATAATTTGAGATATTTTCAATTAATTTGTCCCAAACTTTAAAAAAAATACATATGGAAGAGACTTTGAATCACTAGGTGAGTATACATCTGTGAGAAAGGATATTCTTTAATTATATATTCATGAATGTAATCTTGAATGCTGGGCAAAATGTATGTTAACCTTCATGCTGGGTTCACAAATACACACTGTTTGTGCCTTGCAGCACACTTGTGAAATAATGGTGAAGTACTGCTCACTGTATAAAAGTGCTTGCACTTTATACATACTTATCAGTGAGTGCCAGAAATATTTCTCATGGTGCACATGACTCCCTTCTCTAGTCTACCCATGATATCTACTTAGCAAAAGGAAGACATCAGAACAGAGAGGTGTTCAAGGAAAAAAAAGTCTCTAGTTATATGACTCAAGTTCTTGTCCTACTTCTCATCTGCTGTGGAGTAGATGCTAATTCACAGTCCCTTTTCATGCTAGATTGACAGGAAATAAAGGGCACACTTAAACATATAGAAAGTGGGAAGACCTGAGTCCTGAAGAGCACTGGTATTCAAGGCATTTAAGACACCCATAATGGGAGATGAATCAAAAGGCTATGACTCAGAATAAAGAGGAACTCAAGAGGGGATGTTGGCTATGTAAAATACTCTCTTAAAGGGGAAGTGAAATCTGGACCTCAAACTTGGCTCTGGACTTTCAAACAAGGAAGCTGTTTGGTGGTGCTAACAACACACATTCACATGATATTTCATGTCACAGCATTCTCTAAAGAGAAGAAAATGAAGATTCAAAGCTGCCAGATGAGTCATTCTTCTAAACTGTATGTTTTTAAAGTTAAAGTCAGTGGCTGTATAATGAAAAGAAACAAACTTTCAAATTGTATAGAGCTAGAGGTGATAGATGACTTCAAGAAAACAGTATGTTCTTGACACAAGAATGCAGTTGCAATTAAACTTAATCAATTGCAATACATGCACAAAACCTGCACCAGCTGAAGACAGGCAAAATCCCACCATGGTGGAAGGCAGGGTAGGAATGTAGCCTCACTCTTAGTTTAGGAGTTATTGGCATTTGATAGCTGCCAGGAAAGGCAAGGGCATTTTTCCTTTATCATGTGAATGCTATATTACTTTGACTATAATCCACAATAGACTCCACACCCAAGAGTAGCTGGCCAACACCAACTGTCTTGGATTTAAAAAATGAGAAAGAACATGTTTTTGGCTGGGGAGGGAGATAGAAACCCACACAGGAATATTTTTTTGAGAGAGGAATGAATATGATCAAATATATTGTGTGAAATTCTTAAATAAATAATATAAATATTTATTTTAAAGACAAGAAAGAAAAAGAAACATGTGCAGGATGTTTACCAGGAGATAAATCTAGCAAAGAAACAATTCCAGGGACCCTTACTATATACCTTACATCATAGCACGTATCAATTTAAAATGACATTCCTCTTTCAACTATCACTTTAAGTATATGATGTTAGAACTATCTTTGATATAGTAAAATAAAATAATTTACTTTTATAATGGTCTACTATAATTACTCGAAAAATATTACGAGAGATTCTTAGCATCATTTCAACTACACATTAACAAAAAGAAAAAATGAGGGGAGGAAGGATGGATCAGAGGTTAAGAGCATGTGTTGTTCCCAGAACCCACAATGGGTGGATCACAAATGCATGTAACTTCAGCTATAGGCAATTCAAGGCCTCAGAACTCTTCAGGACTTGTGTACAGATATGCAATCCCACATACAGACAAATAATTTAAAATAATAGAAATAAGTCTTTACCAGAAAACAGATACTCAGAACTCCTTATCCTGATAATAAAAATCAGAATGTGGGCGGGAGAGATGACATAGTGGGCAACAGACAAGATTTCAGATACTCAAAACCCTGGTAAATGCCAAATAGCAGGTGGGCATAATAGCCATCTGTAATTTCACTGGCACCATATAGTGGATTCCCAGACTAAGATAACTAGCTGTCTCAGGTGAATATGTAAGCTCTGGGTTCAGCAAAATACCTGCCTAAATATAGAAGATAGAGAAAGATACCTTACCTATTGCTTTGGACTTGCACACATATGTTCACACACATGTAAGCATGTGTGTGTCCACCAAATACACATAAAATATATAGAACCTTTTAAATAGTTCTTGATTTATTAATTCCAGACAACAATTTTTGTCTATAAGAATAAATTGGTGGTATAGTGCATGGCTCCCTGTGACATCTCCTTTTTTCAATCTCCTACCATTATCTTCACTTGCAAATCTTTATTCATTATTATTTCATGAAATAAAATATGATACTTTAACAATAATTTCCTGACTCAATATGTTATTAATTTGTATTATTGCTCTATTTATCTTATTGTTTCTCCTTTTATCACTATTTGTTCTAACATCTGTATGTTGTCTATCTAACACATTCCTTTCACCTGATTATAATTTTTCTGCTTATTATATAATATACTTTTGTAGCATAATTATAATTTTGTATTATTTGTTTATACTATTTACAAAAATTGGAGTAAATGATGGCTACAATATATACTATTACATTCATACACAGTTTATGCATAGCAGAACAAAAAGTTTAGATTTGAATATAGAGAAGCTATAATTCTAAATCACTAAAAGATGCCAGTTTAAAAATGATGAAACTAAATTGTGGAAACGTACGACAGAATCGATATCCTGTTTGTTTTCAACTGATTTTTTTTCAACACATATCCTTGTTAGTTTTATGTTATTTGAATCCCACATATCTCATTTTCTTGGATCTCATTTGCTTCTCATTTTTAAACTAATCTTTCAAAGGCAGGAAATGAGAGCTGTATTTTCTTGGCCCTGGATTTCTGCATGTTTTTCTTTTCCTGTACCCATTCACAGTCAGGAAGCACTAACTAACTCAGTGGGCTATCAAAAACAAAAGACAAGAAAGGAATTAAGCTGTAAAGGGGACAATGATGTGATGAGGGGTCCAAGAGAGGCTGGAGGTGAGGCATGAGGGTAGATATGATCAAAATAAATCGGAACAATTTAAATAACAAATAAAATATTAAAAATAAACACAGTTGACTCTTTTCTAAGATCATCACAAACCCCTGATGCAGTGTGTTCACCTATAGAAAAGACTATCTCGTGACACTTTATGAAAAATCTTTAAGTGTGTGTCAACATGCAGTTCTTCATGCCAAGACTGAATTGCATTTACCTGAATTAGTTTTCCTTTGTGTTATTCAGAAACTGTGACCATTTGCTGCTTGATTTATAGCTATGTCAATATATTATCTACCTAGAAATGGATCACAAGAAAAATAAAGCCTTGAAAAAAATAACATAGATACAGTAGCTTCAGAAGAACATTGAAGAGAGACAATGTTATAATCCTGAATTGAAGTGCTCAAAATGCATAGGTTAGTCAGCATTCTGTGCAAGTGTGAAAATTAAAGCATAGCACACAGTATGATTTATGATGTTATAAAACTTATAATATCTGATATGTGCCCTTTAAGTATAAATGTGTTTCCTTAGGTGAGAAGGAACAAAAGTATTCAAAGAGTGCTGAGGAGGTGGCTCAGCTGGTAAAATGTTTGCTTTATAATCGCGAGGACTAGAGTTCAGACCCGAAATGTCTAGTGGGTGTGTCCATCTGCCCGTAATTCCAGCTATGGAAGGCAGAGCCACAGTGCTGCTACTATGAGCCGGGTAGCTAAACTTCTTTGTCAGACAATTCAGAGTTCAACTGAGATGTTCAGGACATGAATCCCAGATCCCCAGAGTTATGTATACATACATTCGTAAATACCTACAGAAACACATAACACACACACACACACACACACACACACACGCATGTATGCATTTATATCACACACACACACACACACACACACACACACACACAAATGTGTGTGTGCATTTATGTCTCTCTCTCTTTCTCTCACACACATCTGCAAACAGGTGCTGATTTTATAGATATTGTGAGCCATCCTTCATATTGCTAAGCACTGAAGTGGGTCCTTTGTAAGAGCAGTATGACTCTTAACTACTAGGCCATCATTCTGGGCCCTCATTGTGACTGTATGAATTATGGCTAAGTTAGGTGTTCAGTAAATGTTTTTGCCTCCAGCATTTATCCAATGATTTTCTTTTGGTGTCAGAACATGTTAGTATCTTTATAACTTTCTTTTGTGGTGTTATACCAGGCAGAATTGAAGTTGAAACTGACAGATGAAATGCTAATGTTCAAAAAAAGCCTAAAGAAAAGCATGCCTAAAATTTCTTTAAATCCATCACTCTCATATAATAAAAAAATGTTCTTATCATTATTTTTGGATGTTTGGATTATGTGTGTTTGAGCGTGGGAACATAGGTATCACAGCACTGATATGGAGGTCAGAGGACAGCTTTCAGATGTAGGATCTCTCTTTTCACCATCAATTCCAGGGATTAGAGTCAAGTCATGAGGCTTGGGTAAGAAGTATTTTTACAACTAAATCATCTTGATGGTGACTATAAATGCATTTTTTCCTATGTCAACACAATTCACATTGTGTAATTTTAGTAAGTTGATAATCTTAATGCTGGGGTTCAGGAATCTTGGTAGAGGTACATTTCAAAGACTCAATACTCTGTAATCCAAGGTAGTAGTGTATTATTTTTCTATTTTTCAGCATCAAAGATTTCACTATAGTCTTCCAGGAGTATTTTCCAAGAGTGACTTGAGATCTACTGTACTGAGAATTGGAGAAATTTAAGTGATTATATTTAGAAGTATGGAAAGAGGATCTACTTTTAATCAGTAAGAGATGCTCAAATATTAGACAACTTGGCTCACTTTTCCCTGAAAATGGGGACAACATTTTGCAAGGTACTAGGAAAAAACTCTCTCAGGTAATGTAATAGGTATATTTCTTTTGTCACTGTGCATACAGAATTATTCCAGGCCTTTGAATGTGGAGGCATTGGCTCTTCAGTCTGCTCAGTATAGACTACACAGGAGGGTTAAGAGAGAAGAGTAGGGGAACTATTTGGACCTGTGTATTTAGTTTGATAAATGTTATCGTTAATTGTTTCTTAGCCATTTTGGAATCAACTTGAGCAATACTGTTAATGTTGATATAACAATTACAGCAAAAAGATGAAATAAATAGTTGAATGTAGGGTGAAATGGGGTGGCCCCCCCAACAACTGTCAAAAACAGGCAAAACAAAGAAAGAAGTTAAAGAGAAGGGAAATTAGTTATTTTTCTTACTTCCTGAGATAACTAAATTCTTAATTTTTTAAATTGAGCAAAGTGTACTATATATATATGCAGAAATGAAAAATAGGCCAATATTTGAAAGAAAGCAAGGATGGATATATGCAGGGAATTGGAGAGAGAAAATAATATAATTATATTTTAATCTGAAAAAGTCAAATAAATATTTTTTATTTCAAGAAAAATTTTAATATTACATTAAATCTACTCTCCTTAGCCTTGGCTATGATGTTCACATAGTTCCCTATCCCCAACTCCTATAACCACTGACACATTTGTCCAATGTTATTAGTTAACAGTAATATATTTAAGAAATAACATATAGAGTAAATATTAAAAAAATAGATTCCACAAGTTGAGAACAGTGGACCACATTTATCTATGCATCATCAAAATAACAATGTCATGGATGACCAAATATTATAGAGCTGTTGATAAATTTTTAACTATGTCTAGTATTTTGCTTAAATACACATAATTTAAATAATTTACATGGAATATTAAGGTCTAATTGGTTGCCCTTTATTCATTTGATGTTAATATTAATATAAATCTTCTATTTTCTCTTTTTATTGAAAATAGATTCTTTTCTCATACAATATATCCTAATTATAGTTTCCCCTTCCTCTACTCCTCTCAATTCCTCCACACCTTTTCTGTCTTTTTATTAGAGGAGAACAGTATTCTAAGAGACAGCAACAAAACTTTACAAAATAAAATAAGATGAAGCAAAAACTTTCATATCAATGTTGGGCATGTCAAAACAACAGGAACAAAAGAATCTCAAGATCAGGCACAAGAGTCAGAGCCCTGAGGAGGTCTATAAAAATACTGAACTAATAGCTATAATGTATAGGCAGAGGACCTGGTATAGATTGAGCTATGTTTGCTGCTTTAGTCTCTGTGAGCTCATATTTGTCTTGCTTAGTGAATTCAGAGGTCCTTGTTCTCCTGGTGTCCTACATTCCCTTTCACTCTTGGAATCTTTCTGCCTCTTCTTCCTCAGGATTCCCTGAGCTCTAAGGGAAGGATATGATAGAGATCTCCCCATTAAACTCCTTCTCCACTTAATGTTTGGCTGTGGGCCTCAGTATCTATTTTCATCTGGTGCTGGAGGAAGCTTCTCTGATGATGGTTGGATTAGTCAATGATATATGAGTATAGCATATTATCAGTAGCCAACCAATGTCTGATTTGACTTAAGGCCTACTCCCTGAGAAGGAACCTATACTCAACATTTTTAGGTGATCAAGAAGCAGACAGTAGATAATTAGATAACTATGTAAAACCAAGTACTATTGGCTTATAAACAAATAAATAAAGTAAAATTACTCCTAATGATATTCTGCTATACAAATAGATCAGTGCCTTATCCAGTCATCATCAGAAAATTCAATTCTTAATATCTCTTAAATCGTCCTAATATCTTACTTTGTAAAACTTTCTTATTTTCTTTCATTTGTACTATATCTAACCACCAATGTAACTAAATATTTTGTTGTACAGCAGGCATAGATATATCTAGACACCTAAGAGGGTAATAGAATGCCAAAATTAATAAAAACAAGGTATGTCCAGGACTTTTCATCTTTGAACAAGTGTATACTTATGTATCTCTAGAAAATTTATTGATAAATTTGGAACTTTATTAATGGTTGAAAGAGAAAATTTCACATTACACTGTTGTTATAGGTTATAAGTGGTATCTCCATGTCCAGCATATTAAGGAGAAAAAAAAGTATGTGAGATTTTAATAAACAGAGAATCACAAATATAAAAAACTTATCAGGCCAAAATTTACTAGTTTGGTGATCTCAGAACACCCCTTCCCCCAAGAATGTCACACAACTTTGTTTCTGAGGATTTCAGTTTAATGTTTATAATGCAACATGTATGAAACTAACAGATAATTGCTAAATAAACAACACTGTACCTGGGTAATGAAACAGTATGCAGTCACTACAATTTGGATTAGACTTCTTTGCACTGGCAGAGTCACTATCAATTATTTGGTAGGAAATTTAAAATGGATATTTTTTTATTTTTTTAGCAATGTGTTTTCTATGGTCACATATGTACAATATATGTTAACATAAATATATTTGCTTTCACACACTGATAGTGACTTCAATACCCAACTTTTGCCTATAAACAGCTCATCCAAACAAAAATTAAAAGAAGATATGTTGAGTTAACTGATGTCATAAAACAATGGACCTAACATATTTACAGACATTTCACCCAATCATAAAAAATATACTGTCTTCCTAGCAACTCATGGAACCTTTTTCAATACTGACCACATACTAAGTTTCAACAGATACAAGAAAATTGAAATAATACCCTGCATACTATCAGACCATTGTAATTGAACACTTTATGCATTCCACCCAGTCCCCATGGATCAGATTCTCTCTGCCCACTGGGTTCCTGCAGATACTTATAAAATAACCACTCAGAGACATAATATATTGTAGTGACATCTTGTTTCACCAGTGGACTTGTAGTAGTGGTTGCATCCAAGGGACATGGTTTCAGGTGTACATAGATGACCCCTTATAAGGAAGAGGAGTTTTTGGCTCTCCCTTGGGCTGTGTTCATAGATTGGAAGGGCAGAAACTGCATCTTCAGAAGCAAGAAGGCTGTGAAGGTTGTTTTACCATAATTATGTATGTGCATTCCTAGTAAATACCTGTTAATCATTTATCTAGGTCTTGTGGACTCCTTTAAATACAGCTTCAATTGGTGTCCACTGTGGGGTTCAAATCCATGACCCTGGGATTTAGAGTCCCATACTCTACTGATTCATACTGATTCAACTAGCCAGGAGCACACCTGAAGCCATTTCATACTACATTCATTAATTTTTTTAATTTTACATATCGATCCCAGTTCCCTCTATCCCTCATTCCCTCCCTCCTTCACTCTTTCCCTTCCTCCCTCACTCTCTCCCTCCCTTCCTGTTTTTCCCTCTCCCATCCTCACATGTCCCCCTCCCATCCACCCCCACTCCACATGTAGGGTGATGCCTTCCAGGAGGGGTCATCTAAATCTGACAAGTCATTTGGAGTAGGGACTAGGCCCTCCCTCCTGCCTCTAGGTTAAGGGAGTATCCCTCCATCAGGAATGTGCTTCCAAAGTCCTTTTGTGCACTAGGGATACATCCTGGTTCCACTGTCTGAGGTCCCCTAGACTACTCAGGCCTTCTAGCTGAGACCCGTGTTCAGGGGGTCTGAGTCAGTCCAATAATCAACTTTATATGGAAAAACAAAAGAGCCAGGATAACCAAAACAACCCTGTACGATAAATGAGCTTCAGGAGGCATCACCATCCCGGACTTTAAGCTCTACCACAGAGCTATTGTCCTGAAAACAGCCTGGTATTGTCACAAAAATAGGCAGGTAGATCAATGGAATCGAATCAAAAATCCTGATATTAACCCACACACCTACAAACACCTGATTTTTGACAAAACAGCTAAAAATATACAATGAAAGGAGGAAAGCATCTTCAGCAAATGGTGCTGGCATAACTGGATGATAGAAGACTACAAATATATCCATGTCTATTGCCATGCACAATATATATTTTATAATTGTTTGGCCAATGGCTTTGGGTTATTAATAGCTATTGCTCTGTCTCATAAATTAACTCATTTCTACTAATCTGTGTATCATCACATGGCTGTGGCTTAGTGGTGATGCACAGGTATCTTGCCTCGCTGGTGCCTACATGGTTTCTCCTTCACCTGCCCCCCCCACCTCTCTCTGTCTGTATCTCTCCCTCTTTCTGTGTTTGAATTTCTTGCCTGGCTTTATTTTGCTTAGCCATTGGCTGAAATAGCTTTATTCATTAACCAATAAAAACAATATAAATTCACAATATACAGGATGTCTCACATCAGACCACCACCAATTCAAACTGATTATCAATAACAATAGAAACATCAGATTATGCAATTCTTTAATATGTTTATTAGAATTAGGAGAAGTAATAGTTATTTGTCATTGTGACTACCTTTTAGGTAAAGTGGTGCTATAGAGTTTGCTATGGAAATTGTGTGTTGTTTGAATCAATTCTGATAAAATTAATTTTATATCTCTAATATATATAAATATACTTCAACTATTTTTAAATAATTTTGATTATTAAACCTCCAATAGCATTCATTTTTCTTGTTCCATTACTAAATATTAGATTCAAATTTTCCTTTCAGCCTCATGCAAATGGGCTAGAAAATGAATCCCAAGAGTGAGAACTCATTGCTCTGTAAATTGACAGAAAACTGCCATTATTGCCAGTGTAGATTAAGTGGCATACTTTCATATTGTTCAGAGTTGTTCTCAAAGGCAATTTTACTTCATGAATTTTAAATTCATGTTACTGTTACTTTTAAATTATGTTACTGATAATAAGGTTACTCATAAATATTTGCCCCAAATATAAAAATACACCTACAGATTCAAAAATTGGGTCAATTCTGATAGAAAGATTAAACAAATACAGCCCATTTTAATTCTCAGAATTATCTGAAGCTAATTTTTCTTGAGATATGGCATTTCTGTTAGTAGACAAATATAATCAATTTACTATTAAAATATGTTGTCTATAAGGTGCCTAGGGTCTTGTGTCTTGAGACACCAATGTTATCAGAGTACTTAAGAGCTGTGTATTTTCATGAAAATTTTTCTTTTATTCATAGCTTTTTATATTATGCTATAATGTAAATATTTTAAGAATATAACAATTTTTACAGAAGAGCTGAAATGTGGATAGTTTATAATTTTCTAGATGAAATGGTTTCAAACAAAATTGGTTTGGAAATAATACACCCCACCGTATAATTATGTAGTATGTAAAGGCATGTGCATGGACAATAAAATGTTTCAGTCTACATGGTCTTTAATTTGTAGCTTGTTATTTGAAATTCCTTTCAAATGTATTTAGACTATGTTTATTGAGTACCATGAAGACCTACTAAAAAGTAATGCACTATGTGATGAGATTTTATCCAAGTCAAAACAGTTTTATTACTTGTCAAGGAATTTTTTTATACATATCATTTTTTTCAGATCTAGTAACTATCATCTTTTATATTCCTACATAAACTATCACTAAAAATAAAATTTACCATGTTTTCCTGGGATATATCATCCAGCTTTGTAAGATTCTGACTTCAATGAATGGTTCTCATTATTTTCAATAGCTCTTACCATGAGGTAAAAAAAAAAAAAAAAAATGTGTCTTTCTTTGTTTATTAGTATTGTAGAAACTGCAGGGTCAGTACTTAATAAATGCTTAAAGAGCAGATAAGCTACTGATAATATATTTTTGCTTAAGAGTGTAGAGAGATCTCATTTTCTTAACAAATGTTTTTGTTCTTAAAGTAGTATCATGGAATCCATATTTTGTGATTTGTATTATCTATGAAATATATGTTATTGTCCACAAATTACTAACCTTTTGGCTAAGGGGATAAATCAGTGTGTCAGATAACTTGATCTGAGAGCATGGACACCTGTGGTCAAGTAGTTAACATCCTCGTGGAAGGCAGGATGTGGCTGCTTATGCCTTTAACTCTAGCAGTGGAAAGTAGAGCAGGTAGATTCCAAAAACTCCCTGGTCAGACAGCCTAGCCAAAATAGTAAGCTTCTGATTTAGAAAGAGATAGTGTTTCAAGTTAACAAGATGGAGGGCTATTTGGGAAGTTATCTGACTCCATGTTCTTCCCTCTTCATGCTAATGCACTGGTCCACGTATCCACTCAGTCTCATCACACACACACACACACACACACACACACACACACACACACACACACTTGCTAATTCAATCTTTGGATGTCTATATAATTGTTTGAATTACTTGCTTATTAATGTTAATCTTGTATCAAATAGTTTATATATTCTTACAAACTTACTTTTATGATAATATTTTTATTTAAATTTGAAACAAGAATGTTTTTCATGTCAAACCCAGTAACCTCACTCTCCTCTCCTCCACTGTTCCACTCCTAACCCTCATCCCATCCCCCTTCAGCTCCCCTAGGAGCGTGAGGCCTTCAATTGGTAATCTTCAAAGTCTATCATATCATTTGGAACAGGAACTAGGCCTTCCCGATAAGTCTAGGCTGAGAGAGTATCCCACTATGTGGAATGGGCTACCAAAGTCCATTCGTATACTAGGGATAAATACTAATCCATTACCAGAGGCCCCATAGACTGCTCAGTCCTCCTAACTAACACCCACATTCAGGGGGTCTGGGTCTGTCCTATGTTGGTTTCCCAGCTATCAGACTTGAGTCTATGACACTTGTTCAAGTCAGCAGTTTCTGTGAGTTTCTCCAGCCTGGTGTTAACCCTTTTTCTCATCACTCCTCCCTCTCTACAACTGGATTCCAGGAATTCAGCTCAGTGTTCAGCTGTGGGTATTTGCTTCTGCTTCCATCAGCCACTGGATGAAGGCTCTATGATGGCATATAAGTTCATTATCAATCTCATTATCAGGGAAGGGCATTTAAGGTAGCCTCTCCACTATTTCATAGATTGTTAGTTGGGGTCATCCTTGTAAATCTCTGGATATTTCCCTAGTGCACACTTCTCTTTAAGCTTACAAATATTTGTATAAGTATTACTTTTCCAACAATTCAATGAATAATTCAAATTCACCTTGTATATTAACTTCCATATATCTCACCAATAACAGGAAAACAATTTCATTGAATAAGGCTTAAGGTCTTGTGTTCTATAATTGTTTTTGAATCCTAGGGCTACAGACTGTTTTCTTAGGACACATTAATTTCAAACAGACAAAACAGATAAAAAGAGAAATCAGTCACAAAATAGAGGTGTGATATATAAAGGCATGTATACATGTAAATAAAAACATATAATGTTTTGTTTTTAACTCACAGAGACCAGAGGACAGTATTCAATCCAATGGATCTTGCATTACTGACATTTGTAAGCTACCATGTGGGCACTGGGAACCAAATTTGCAAGAACAATTGGTACTTTTAACTACTAAGCCATTTCCTTAACCATCAAGAATCATACAGTTTACCACAGGCTTCAAGAAACAACTCCCTCCACCTCTCTCTCTCTCTCTGTGTGTGTCTCTCTGTCTCTCTGTCTCTCTCTCTCTCTCTCTCTCTCTCACACACACACACACACACACACACACACACTCACACACACACTATTCTTGGACTATAGGATATCCTTGTTCAAACTATGTAAGTATTTTGCTGTTTGCTAGGTTGATAAACAATCAATTGGCTCTTCCATGTAGACAATTTAAAAAATTACCAATGCCATTATCTTCTTAAATTCATAACATTGTTGTAAAAACAGAGCAGTGGAAGGATCAATCTGTGTGACAATGGAGGGAAAGACTCTGTGATACTGGCATAGAAGGACATAAGTCAAGCTGATCCTAACAGAAGAAATGCTAAACCCACACACCTTGAGAACAATAGAAAATTCTTACAGCCAATTGTTACTACTTCGTAGGAGATAATCTAAGTGATTACTGATAGTGTCATAATGAACAAACTCAATTATAAATGCATGTAAATTTATTTCAGGGTGTTATTATAATGTTGAAAGTTAAGAGCATTTAAGCAGACCAAGCTACTGAATCATATTTTAGATCAAAGCCCTTTAAATAAACACACATAATAACACACATGTGTCTTCTTACAGGATGAGTCTGGAGGCCAAAACACACTTTCATATTTGTAAGATCAAACATATTTCTTTGACAAAACCATATTCTGAAAATTGTATGTTGGCTATCAAAACAAGCTGTTATACAGAAAGAAAAACAGGAACAACTGCCTTGATATTTTAAAGGTAATCTTGTGACAGCCAAAACCAGGAACAGGAAAACGAAAATGCTTTTAGTTTTAGTTTGATCATTCTTTTCCTGAAAAATGCCACAGACATTTTTTTTTTCTTTTTGGAAAGCTATGGAGGAATGTCCTGATGCTTTGAAATCATCTCATTCTTCTTTGTATACTGAAGTATTATTTCTACTTCCTTTTTTCCTAGTCCCAGCTTCACCACTGTCTTTCAAGCATGCTGTCTGCTTTAGTCACTGGAGGCTTTCACTTTCTGCACTCCCTTCAGAACTCTAGCACGGATAATGTATCTGTGTTTCCTTGGTGATATTCTGAGCACATTTTTTGGATTCTTCTCATCCAGAGCACATACTTCTAGTGGAATTTCTGTTGTGTGGGAGGCCAACTAAGCTGCATTCACACACTAGCACTCCCAGATGTGGCCCCTCGGTTTATTCCAGTCTCTCTGTCTCAGCAGCCAGAAGTGTTGCTGATGTCTGTTCTTTAGCATCTGAGCCTGATAACTACAAGGAGTTTTTGAGCTGTTTCTTTACCTGATTTCTGTTGTTCCCCGCCCCCCTCTCCTCTGTGTGTGAGCATTTATGTTTTTCATTTTGTTTGTTTTTATTATTTTTCTCTTATTTTACATATCGATCCCAGTTCCCTCTCCCTCCTTTCCTCTCCCTCCCTCTCTCCCTCACTCCCTCCCATGCCCCCCAATCACCATCCCAACCCATTCAACCCTGTATGTTTTCTTCTTTCTTTTCTATTAAAATTGTGAAAATGTTTGCACCCAGGACAAATTGTTAACTGATTAATTATATTAATTAGGGATAGCTAGGGCTGGGTGAAGGCAGGGTGACAAAGCAAATGCTTGCAAATCAGTTTGTGTCTAGGATGACCAAATGTTGTGTCCTGTTATGAAAAGTATTATTACATAATTCTAGAAAGGTGGGGAACAGGAGGAGAACTGTTACCGTTAAACATTGTCAACATAGATTGATATTTTTTTAGAAAATCATCAATGAAATGAGCATCTAACACACACACCACACAAACACACACACACACAAATACTCTGGTTACTCTTCAAGTCATATAAATCTATGGAACTCTAAAGGATACACACAAAGGTAAGACTTTTAATGGAGGCCAGGAGATGAGACACAAAACAACATGGGTGTTTGTTTTAGTCACAGGAAGGTCACTGTGGTGATGACTATAGACAAACACCTGCACCATCTGTTTTTTGGCAGCAAGCCTTTGATATGAATACAGCACAGTTATTTCCCACCAGGATATGTTCTTCCGGACCTGTGTAGAACTTCTGCTCACCTGGGAAATGACTACTTCTTGAAAGAATTTTTCACTGTATTATATGATTCAAAGAGGTGAGTATTTGGGAGGAAAAGGAAATCATGTCTGAAGTTAAAAGCTTGAAGTATTAGTCTCTCTCTCTCTCTCTCTCTCTCTCTCTCTCTCTCTCTCTCTCTCTCAGTGCAGTAGTGACAACTGGGAAAATGATACAGAGACTTGGAGAGCAACATCATAGCTATACAGCCATCACTGTTTTGAGACTATTACTTGAATACCTGGGGAAGAAACAAAGATTCCGGTGCCAATAGGTGATTAATACACAATACTATAGTAAATGTTACTTTACATACAATTGAGAGAAAGATATCCTTCACAGGAAGTGACCACAACTTTTTGTCAACTGATCTCCTACACTAGGGAAACATCCAGTGAATAAAGTTCTAATGCCTTTAGAACTTGATCAGTTGCAACTCTCTATGTGCTGCTATTTACTCTTATGAACCCAAGTAATACATTGTCTGTATGCATGAAATATTTGTGTTCCCATTTGAGGTAAACATTATCTTTGTTTTTCCAATAAAATAGATTAAGAGCTTAGCAAGAAAAAAAAAAAAAAAACAAAGCATACTTTCTGGCTTTCTGAAAGTTAAACTGGTTCATTACTACACCCCTGTATATTGTAGCTATTTTCAAAACACAAATTCCAGGCTTTTAATGTTGTGGACAGAATCATCATGAAATCAAAATTATTACACTGTGCAATGGACACTATGTATAACAGAGATTCATATGTTCATTTCTAAACTTTCTATCTCAAGAACAATCTCCAGCTTTGACTCTCACCAGAAAGATTTCCCTGGCCTTAGAAGAGCAAATATTTTCCTGGTTTAATTAAATCAGAGGAAATGGTTTTCCTCAGTGCTAACATCCCTACAGGGGATCTTATCATGGATGGATTCCCTGGGTTGACACGTTACTTTTTATTTTCTAAGTCATCTACATAAGTACTGCTTATTTTGAAGAAATGGGGAATTTTGTGTTTACTGTATAGAAACATGTTTTATTTCAAATTGTAAGTAATTTGTGTTTTCTTTTCTGGGTGATCCAAAGAGCGAAGGAAAAGCACATACATTGTTTAGTGCAGGATGAACTGTTGGGTTAATTGCCCAAAAGAAAACTTTCCCATACTGTCTTAGGAATGAAGGCGTATCCTGATCATTAAAACTCACCAAGTTCAGAGGGTTAGAGGTGACTCAGCCTCCATGAATGTGATCTGCTCTTATTTAAAGAAAGGCCCCTGAGCCATGTGAAGTTGTGTCAAAATGTGTGGTATGTCATGTTATTTTAAAAAGACAGCTTAGAGAGAGGAAATTGAACTATCTTTTTTTCAGAGACCTTTACCCTTCTGTAGAAGTCATTTCCCACACATCTCACTTACTCTGTAGTACAGCTGTGGAGTATTTTTATCATAGATAAATCCCTAAAGACTTCTCATGTCAAACTGGTGAAAAGAAGTATTTTTCATTAATATTTATCCTAGATGCTGTTAAATGTGTTGCTTACAGATGAATGTATTTACTATTGATCTCCTATCATCTTGGTGGCTCATCTATCAGAAAGGATTGACTAAACACATATATTTGTTATTTTTAACAGTAGAAAGAAATGCATGAACTTAAATGAGCTTCAGTTGTCTTAGGGGGAGAAATTAGGAGCAGCACCAATCTTGTCTGTATTCTGAATTTGTAATTACATATGAAAAAAAATCTTAGAAAAGTAAAAATAAATAAAGAATAAGCTAAAAATAATAAGAAAGCATGAATAGCCAAAGGGTTGTCAGTAGAGTAAAAGATAGTTTCTATAGATGTATGATCTCTGGTAGATTGACCATGCTCCACTGGATGTTCCCACATACATGTGCATATGAGAAATACTAAATTCAGCGAGTTATTATAAAAATAAAAACAAGAACATGAAATTAAGGACTATGTATGTGTGGGATTCAGGAACCTGGGTGGGGAAGTGGGATGAAAATAATTCCACTTATATAAAATTCTTAAAGAATAAATTAAAATATTATGTAAAAATAAATAAAACAAACAAACAAATAGAAAAAAAACATAGATGTACCTTGATAGGTAAGATTACACTCAGGTATGTTGGACTATGTACTCAAGACTCATGATCAAGTATGAAGTCTTGAATGGGGACATGTCCAGATACAAGAGAAGTTCTAGCATCATAAAACCACTTTTGCTTTTGATGTATAATATACAATAGGAATATTATATATTTTAACTGAAATTTGTGTAAGTTACCTATGTGTATGACTCAGTTCAACAACCAAACAACTGAGTTAAGCCATTGCCAGCCTTGAAGTTAAAAGTTAAAACACTAAGTCAGGAAACTCAATCCATACTTTCAACATGGCCCAACTTGGGTTTGCTTCAATCTCAATGCAATGCCCTAAAGACTTATTTTCATTTTTCTCCTTATTTTTGCTGATGATCATTGGCCAATCATACCATTGTTTAGGCATGAACAACTGTCTATCAACAGTTTTGGAACTGAGTCTAATTTTGGATTTAGATGGAAATAAAGTAATTACAGTAGACTTTAAGGATAAGCATAAATTGATTCCATTACCATTAGTAGTAGGTACATGCTAGAATGTGGTTCTGAAGTCCTGTGGTAAAACAGGCTCTGCCTACACCGGAAGACAGAGAAGTCTGTCAAAAGTAAGGACTCTATATTTGTTCATAGCTTCACCAGAATTTACTCATATATACACATCCAAAATTCTAGGATCTCACTAGTTCACAGTTCTTATCCTAATTTTAATTAGGATATTAAGCCTTAGAATTCATTGCAGACTATAATTGATCCAATCAAAACTGAAGTCTCATTTTTTAGAAGAATTTACACTGTGGCTATGAGATAAGACAGCTTTTCTTGATCTTGACACACATATCCTCTTGCTCATATGCTTTCTCCTGCCTTTCTTCAACTGAACTCTAGGGGCTAAGCTCAGGACTTGACTGTGGATCATTGCATCTTCTTCCATCAGTTACTGGATGTCTATTCTATGATGAAAGTTAGGGTTGTGATTAAGGTATCTTCTCCACTGTTGGTAGAGATCATGATGGAGAAAACCACAGAGACAGCTGATCTGAGTTAGTGGTAGCTCACCGACTCTAGACTGACACCTGGGGAATCTACATGGAACCAAACTAAGCCCCCTGAATGTGGATGACAATTATATGGATTGATCTGTTTGTGGGGCTGGCATTGGGACCAGGACTTATGCCAGGTACAGAACTGACTTCCTGGAACTGATTACCTATGGTGGGATACTTTTCACAATCAGATTTGGTGGGAGGAGCTTGGTCCTGTCTCATCTTGGTATGCCAGACTTTGTTGACTCCCCAAAGAAGGCTTTACCCCTCTGAGGAATAGAAGGGGGTGGGATAGGGGGAGGTAAAGAGGAAGACAAAGTAGAAGGAAGGGGAAATAATTAATAAACAGTCCCATAGTCATTATTTGTGGGTTAGCACTCCAAAAATAGTCAAACAAGTAAGCTTACAACAGTTATATGTTTTGGGCTCAAGCGACTCTCATACTCACAAATACCTGGTCCAAGAATAAAAAGATATCCAAAGGGATTACTAGATTATCTGTGGTACCTCTCATCAATAACAACAAGTAAATGTCAAGTAAGATTCACTTTTAAATGCCTCCCCCCACCCCCGTGGTCTATCATCATGACTAGAAAGGTTTTTGAATTCTGAGAAACATAGCTCATTCCTAGGCAGCTGAGACCTTGAATGTTCAATGCAATTCTCCCCCATGGTACCTATTATCTTCCCAAACTTTCCCACTCTTTGTGTACTTCAGATTTTCCCATCTCTATGCAGAGGAGTTTCTTGCTATTCTTCATATTTATTTTTAGAATGCAGCTATGTTGAGTGTTGATTGAATGTCTGAGGACTTTCCTCCAGGGTTTCTAATTGTTTCAGCAATGCTTCTTAATGGATATTTTAAGCCATCCAGAAATAGTATTAAACTTATACTATTATTAAATCTTATCTACTTTTCTTCCTAAAGGATTTTCAGGACAGTTTCTATAATACCACTATAGCCAACAACATTTTTTTTTATTTTAAATTTTCATTTATTTTATCAATCCCAGTTCCCTCTCCCTCCCACCCTCCCTTGCTGACTACCCATATAACCCCCCCATCCACTCCCCAGGGAGGGTGAGTCCTTCCATGATGGATCATCAGAGTTTGTCACATCATTTGGGGCAGGGCCCTCTTCCATGTATCTAGGCTGAAAGTGTATCTCTCCATGGGGAATGGGTTCCCAAAGTTCATTCCTGCACTAGGTGGCTTATATATAAATGTGGCATGAATCTGTCACGAGTTTCATAGATCAGTGCTTAGCAGTCCTCTATACTGAATGATACTATCATTTAAGTATCCTTGTCAGTCTACTATTTTCATTTCATGGGTTCTCACCATACACAGCATAACACAAGAGAATGCAAGAAATCCCATAAATAGCCTGGAAGTATCTTGCATTTTCTTGTCAAGACAGACATGATGGAAACTGAGAATGAGGAAGCCAAGATGACAGCAAGAAAAAAAAAAAGGCTTGAATAAAGATGGACAACAAATCCTTACATATTGTGTTCTTAGCTTGGGCTGATCTTGAACAAGCAAATGTTCTGACTCCTTAAAACTCATGGATCAGTCATCAACACTGGGATGCTACGACACTACACAATACTCATAATACACAAGTGAATACAGAGGCATTTGCCTCAACTCAAATTTCTGGCATTAGTGAAGGAAGGGAATCTCCAAGCTTGCTTCTAGGAAGACTGTAGCAATACTGACATTGCTGACTTATATTTAACAGGAACTTTCTAAGCAGTGGGGATGCGATGTAGAATCTCTATTCTTCAAGAGTACATAAGAATTTAAAAGTGCTTATTTAGGGAAAGGCAAGCAAGTAAAGGGGCAAAATGAAAACAGAACTCAATAGGAAACAATGGTGAGATAGCTCAGTGGGTGAAGCACATGTCATACAAGTGTGAATACATTTGGACTCCACAGAACCAGGTAAAGATGGGTGTGCCAGCCTGCTTCCTTTGTCCCAACACTTTTACTGCAAGTAGGGAATGGAGACAGAATAATTCATGAGCTTGCAGACCAGCTAGCCTGACATACGCAGTAGTATATCAAAGAATGTAGAAGGTGAGGCCCAACAACACCACAAGATACTACCCTCTGATTTTCATACACACACACACACACACACACACACACACAATGCTTGGAGTGAGGATGAGTGATCAAGGACTTCCAAACAAATTCATAAGAAACAGACATTTTACAAGAGAGAGTCTTTGCCCAAAACCTGTATGCTTTATGATATTCATCATCTTCATATAATGTAGTTGAAAATATCTCCCCCTTATGTTTGTTAGTTTTCCTCTTCTTGGGATATTTACATTGATTAAATATGTTTGCCCATTAATTTAATGATGATCCAAATTCTTTCCCTTTTACAGTTTTCATTTTTCCCAAAACTTAAATGTCTCCAACTGTTGGTACTACAGGGAGATGATCAAAGTGATATGAAATATGGCAGGGTAAGTCAATATCGTCTGTGAAGTGTTATGGTTTGCTTTGTAAATGTTTCCCAAGTGCTTATGCACTGAAGGCTTAATTCCCAGTGAAGCAGTGTTCAGAAACAGAGTCTTTAGGAGATGTCTCATGATGCCTCTAGCATTATGAAATAATTGATCCACATATGGTGTTCAGCAGTTTCCTTCACCATATATTTGCAAGACAATTTACTACTGATCCTCATGCAGGTGGCAATAGTACCACAAGATCATGAAACAAAACCTAAGAAACTATGAACTAAAATCAACCTTTCTTCCTTTGAAGCTGATTTTCTTAGGTATTTTTGGTAATAATAAAAATATTATCAATGTACGCTCAATATTAAATCTGGAGGAGTTAAGATAAATTTTAAAGTTTCTTTAGAAAACACAGTGTTAGTCATAAAATCAGTTTCTCATATTTCTCCTGAAATATCTACTGAAAGAAGCAATGAACAGGGCCTCATATTCCTCCTGGTCATGTCTCCTTGCATGTTCATGAAAATGTCTTTTTAATGTTGGATTCTTTCCTTGGTAATCTTTGGTTCTTTTGTTTTAATATGGTGCATTTTTTATTTTTGACTTGAGGGGTTACTTGATCTCTATTATTCCCTTTTTGGATATTTGCCAATATTCCACCCTGGAATCCAGGTCAGACTCCATTTGACCCTTAGCCTAACAACTCTACTCTGAAGAACTGAGTGATTTTGTGCATTTTAGGCAAGCTACATACCCTTTTGTTTTTGACACCTCTAGTCAAAGCTCTTTTGTATTCCTATCATAATGCCGAAGACTTAAGGATGGCTCAGAAAAGATTGCCCTATGGCTTCTCAGTTTACCCAAATTTACTTGACTCAAGAAGCATGTATTCTGTTATTATAGTCTGCTTTTCTGACATGAGAAAGGGTGAGCAGTCACTCTGCTAGTCTTCTCTATGGCTTTAAAGGAACAGACAAGTGAAAGCTGCTTTCCTTTTAGCCTTGTGTTCTAAGTTTTGTCTTTGTCAAAGACAATTACAAAAAGTGTCTCCAGTTTCTATCTTCCATCTGTATCAGTGGCTGAGTCTGATGATATTTCAATTTTAAAATATTTTATGAACTTACTCACTATTTTTTACATTGTCCACAAATTTCCATCCCCAAGGTTAGTACATAAGATTCACAAATTCTCACATCTCTCCAATGCCTGATTCTGGAGATGTGAGCCCATCAACATGCTTCAAGATACTCTTATGGCAGATTTTAAACTTCTAGGCTAATCCACTGATAAGAGAAACTCAGAGGAATAAATTATGGACTACTTATGGAACTAGGAACAAACAGTGCCTCCATAATGAAAACTCTATGGGCCTGCAATTGGCTCTGCTTAGAACACACACCCCAATTTTGTCTCGCTAGCATTTCTTACACTGGTTGGGTGCTGCTTGCATTGGAAGTCTTGACTGGTTCTGACCTTTGGTCAGGTTTTCTTTATATAGAATCATGTGTACTTTCCATCATGGGCTTTGAAGTATGATATTTCCATCACAGCCAACTTTGATCACCTCTACAACACTCTGTGTAACTCTATCATTCTCAGTGTTCAGAAAATTATTCCCAGCGAATAGGATAATGTCTAAGGAATGAAAAGATTTTAAACAATAGTATTTTAAAAATCAAATAAATATGTATGCATGCTTTTCAGTAAAATCAAAATTGGTACCATCTATTTTTCTGGTAGATGATTCTGAATACCTTTTTAGAGTAGTGGAGAATTTCTAAAAGATAAGTTGTTCTATTAGCACTATGTGGGCACATGAAAATTTGCTAAATTCTTTAGTCCTCTTTTAGTAGCTTAAAATATGAAATGAGTTCACAGAGGTGGAATAGTTTCAGACAATTGAAGGCCAAGATTAAACTGCTTCTTATTTCCCCTCTGAGAAGGAATCATTTATCTCCAGTGGAACCATCAGAATTCTGGACAAAAATAAAAAAAAATGTGAATTTATAAAGTAGGGCTCACTTTCTGAGATGCTCTTCCAAATGAATCATGTAGTCTGGGTTTTTTACTTGAGCTATTCTGATGCAATTTTCCTCCATAGATTCAACTTACATTTGAGCCAGTTCTTCATGTGAATTTAGGACACTGGAAGGTTCTTTCACTGGATAGACTTTGTAAAATCAATTCCCCTGACAGTTCTATGTTAGATATCTGGCTACCAATCTTCATACCTTTGCATAAAGTGGGGGATTTCCATAGAATTAAAGATCTTTTACATTATTTCATGGTACTAACCAGTGAAAAAGGAACATAAGAAATGTCCTTTTCTGGGAGATATGACTGGACTTGAAGGGCATTTTTAGGGTTATGTAGAAACCTAGAGTGACTGAAACTCGTTGGAATCTATGAGAGTGACCCCTGTGAATATTTCTAATAATGGGAGATGCAGAGCCTGAATCAGACATCTTCTATAGCAAGGCAAGGGATGCAGAACTGCAACTTGGACATTAACCATTAACACAGCTGCAAAACATTTGACCTATATTCTGTCCTCCCTGCAAGATGTACTGAGACAATAATGACAAAGGAGGTAGGGAAGTGGTCAATCAATAACTGGTCTAACTTGAGGTCTGTGCCACAATAGAGGGCAGATTGACACTACCTGGATGGCCAGGAACCAGAGGCAGAACATCCTAGAGACCCAGCATAGAACCAAAGATTACAGTCAAAAATTCGATGAAATTATTCCTAATGATACTCTTCTATACTCATAGTCATTAGAAGGGCATCATCCAGCAACTCGTGGTGGAAAGCAGTGCAGAGACCCACGACCAAACAATAGGCCCTAGCCAGGAGATTCCAGCAGAGGAGCCAGGGGCAGATTGTAGGAGCCAGATGCATCAAGGATATCATGAGAACACATCCAATAGAATCAACTAAACAAGACTCAAAGTGGCTTAGAGAGACAGAAATGACAATCCCAGACTCTAGATGGGTCTAAGCTAGGTCCTTTGGGTATATGTTGTAGTTGTATAGTTTGATATCTTTGTGGGACTCCTAACATTGGGAATGGGGGTGCCTCTGTCTCCTTTACCTGTTTCTTATGACACTTTTCCTTCTACTTGGTTCCCTTGCACATACTTGATATTAGGGTTTGAGACTAGTTTTATTGTAACTTTGTATGTGTTTGGTTGATATCCAGATATGCCTGACTGTTTATTTATTTATTTATTTACAAAAGAGAAACTGGGGAGGAGTGGACCTAAGGGAGAAAGGAGGTGAGTGGGGCACTGGGTGGTGTAGAGGGAGAGGAAACTACATTTGGGATATAATATATGAAAGACAAAATAAAAATAATGAATAAGGAAAAAAAAGAAATGTCTCATCAGAAATAAATCATCATTGACATAGGTACATTTCTTGAACTAGTCATCGTCGGTGTGTGACTTTTTTTTTTTTTTTTTTTTTTTTTGAACCCTATGAAGCCAATAACAGAGGTTATACCTAACATTGTTTGGACATGTTTATTTGCTATGACTTTTTCTACAATCAGCCATTTAGACAAGGCTGCTAAATGTCTCACAGTGTGTAGAACATTCCCCTCAACCTAGTTACTAAGCACAAACCTAACAATAGGCCAGAAGCTAAAGAACCCTGGTCTCCATTGACAAAAAAGCAAACCTATCATATAACCTGACTTCCACTTGATTTAGGGTCATGCCCTTGTGCTATCATCTACCTAGGAAACAAGGGTACATGGGTTTTGTCCAGTGCAAGTGTGGATCCTCTATGACCCATCAGTGTAATTTAATGGGTTCTGTCATCACAATGTGTTCATGTAGAGCTGAGGTCTGCACATGTTTGGGGAATTCACTACCAAAGGGAGATGATTCTTAGTGCATATCTCTTTGGCAGCTATTCACCAGGGGCAGCCATAGTGATCAGATGTTTCTCTTCTGTGATCTGGTGTGGCTCATTCCAGTGGCACAGGTTTGAAGTAGAGCTGAAGACTCCAAATTCTATCTGTTGGAAGCTGAGTTAAAGGCTGTTAATATTTGTAGGAATATTGACTGCCTATTTTTTCCTGGCCTTAGTGATGACAGACAGGACACAGTAAACAAGAAATTCTAATCAGTGAATTAGTCTACATGGCCTGAGGCCTTACCTTGAGTCCGTGACAGGGAAGGCCCAAGAACTCCTGAATAGTTTCACTGCCAGCTTTGTCTCCCATTCAGAAGTTGATCATTATTTAATCCCTCTTGACATTCTTTCCCCTTATCTCAGTTCTACTCACAAAGGAAAGCATTTTTAAAAATCTACTTTGTTGCAAGATGTCCTCCCTCAAACAATACTGCTTAAAGGCAGAGAGATTAAATGTTGATGCTGAAGTCACACAACACTACTGTTCATACCCCTTCCAATCTCTCCTACTGAGACAAATGCTAGACAAAGTGTTGGTCTCTACAAGTCAAAACATAACTTATACTGTACATTTGTAGCTGCATCTGAAACATACCTGCTACTTATAACATAAATGTTTCTATCCAAGTAGTTTGACCTATTTGCACATTATCTCCTCTTTTGCTCTTGCCTTTGCTCTCACTGGTAGTATGCTTGCTTGTGGATTTTCAAGAGAGTACAATTTGGTCTCATTGCATCTGTTTTTTAGTTTGGGTAGCCTGCATGATGATAATTGCCAAAAGAAAAATAACACGTTGTGTTTCTTCCCTTCTAAGTGATCATTACTTGTCATTCCTATCCAGCACTGCATGCCACTGCATTTCTACAAACTGCTTTCACCTGGTCTCCTATTATGTGCACGGTGTGTAGCATTGATACATCTACTGTATTCCCAATAGGCCATGTACATTTCAGTCTTTCAGTCACACAAATTCCAGATCTTCAAAGCAGAGAGGACTAGTTAGTTTTTGTTAACTTAATGTAGAACTAAGCATACTAGGGAACATGGAATCTCCCATGAGAAATTGCCTCTATCGGATTGACCTGAGGCATGCTCGGGAGCATTTTCTTGATGTTAAAAGGATTAGGCTATTATGAACAGTATTGTGCTTAGGTAAGTGGAACTGTGCTGTGTAAGAAAAGTAGCCGAGCACCAAAGATAAGTACGTCAGTAAGCATTGTCTCCTCCCTGTTTTCTACTGCCATGCATTTCTGCATTGGATTCCCTTCAAGATGGACAATAACCTGTAAACCAAACTAATACTTTCCTCCCCAAGCTACCTTTGGACCATGTGTTTATCACAGTAACAGAAAGCAAACTAGAACATTGGGCATTTCCTTCTAAAAAGAGGAGTACTTCCTGTTTGTTAAGTCAACTCCTGGTTAGTTTATGGACTATGCTAGAAGCTATAATAAAGCAGCAGCAGCATTTCAGTGGAATAATGCAGTAAAAGTTTCTTTTTTCCTTGTTGTAGGTCCAGATACCATCCTTGATTGTCAGAGATCCTCCTCTCATGTGGTGACACAGGGACATCTTTTTATTCCTGATGAATTTCTTTAATTTTTTTGTCTATGTATTTTTGGTAAAAATCAGTATGGCAGATTCTGTAACCTATGCTCCAAATCGAAACTTTGTAAAACTGTAGCAAAGCTACATGAGTCACGTGGTTTCAGCCTCATGACCACCTCTCCTGTCACAGGAGGCAGGTGATATAGTGAGTGTTTATGTATAAATAAAAGGGGAACTAACTCAAAAATTTTAATAGTTTCAATTGGCACCTTAGTGAACAGGACCATTTCAGTGTATAAAAATAAATAAAGCAAAATCCTGTTTGTTCTCCACAATCAAAAAATAGATTATGGAAGCTATGTAAAAGCCACAGGGCACTGAATGGAGGTGTTAGACATTATTAGAGACTGGCAGACACTGGGAGAGTAGAGAGTTGACTTTGCTGAGCCTTGTTGAAGTCCCTAATCTCTGTGAGGAAATGGTAATGAGGTGAGGAGAGTATATTGGTGCCAGTCAAGCACTTTAGTTTGACCTGGTGCCAAAGAACCCAAAAGAGTTGCTTTGTCGTACTCATCGACTAATTTTGCATCATTTACTCCTCTCTTGTATTTTTGCTTAGACTATCTAAGAAAAATCAGTATCTTAAATGTTTTGTGACAAATTACTTTAACAAGTTATGTAAATATATCTTGTACTGGCTAGTTTTTATATCAACATGATTTAGGCTACAGTCATTTGGGAAAAGAACCTCAACTGACAAAATACTTCCACAATTTTGACATGTGGACAAGCCTATCCACATGTTGTATTTTATTGACTGACAATGGTTGATGTTGGTAGGCTCCTGCAACAAGAGTTGGTGCCACCAGCGTAATCCTGGATGATATAAGAAAACAGTAGAGCAAGCCATAGGGAGCATGCCCTTAAGCAGCATTCCTCCATGGATTCTAATTTAGTTGCTTCTAGATTTTTTGTCCTGAGTTCCTACTCTGACTTCCCTTGATAATGGACTACAAGCTGTAAAATGAAGTAAATCCCTTATGGTCATGGTGCTTTATCACAGGGATAGAATTGTAACTCAGTCATGATTTGCCTGATTATGTGTCAAAAAATTCCCAGGTCATCTGTATTCCTATGTATATTCAGAAACTAGAGAGATGGCACAGTGGTTAAAGAGGTATACTGCCCTCCCAGAGAATGTGAGTTTATTTCCCAGTACCTACTCAGAGTGACTCACAACCGCCTATCACTCCAGATCCATAGACTCTGATGCACTTTTATGGACTCCATAGGTATAAAGGTATAACACTCATGTGCACATACTAACACAGACACACAGACATAATTTTTTTCTATTATCTCATGTATTTGGGTCTACTGACTTACCTTTTCTATTCCAAGTGTCTCGTACCCCTTTACTTCTCTAGGATTGATGCTTGTCTATTAAATCTTAACAAACAAAAAGAATTAAGTGAGAGTTGTAGGAGGGGGGCAGGTAGAGTTGAAGGGATGGCTCAGTCAGTAAAGTGCTTGCCAAACAAGTATGGGAAACTCAGATCAATCCTCTAGATTCAATATAAAAAGTTGTGCCTCTCTTCAGGTGCATGAAATTCAGCTCTGCAGAGGTGAAGACAGGAAGGTTGCCAGTTTGATTAGCGGGACTGGGAAACATCAGGTTTGCTGACAGACTCTGTTTCAGGAGAGATGACTTATAAAGCAGTTGCTTTTTCGCACAAAATTCAGGTTACATTCCCAGGAGCCACATGGTGGCTCACAGACATCTGTAGCTCCAGTTTCAGGAGACCTGACTTCTCTGACCTTCTTGAACAACAAGCACATATATGGTACATGTACATGCATGCATGCCTGAAAGACATTTGTACACATGAAATAAAATTAATCTATAACATTAAAAGAAAGATACTTTGTCTCAGAAAATACAGTGGAGAATGATTAAGAGAAATGCCCTGATGGTAGCCCTCAATGAATATACACATACATGTATTCTGTTCTCATTCACACACACACACACACACACACACACACACATAAACACATACACACACAATGAAGCCACATAAAGGCCTAGAAATTTGAATAATGAGAACTTCCATATGATTATGCACTGTGAATCGGATGTGGAATTAGGAAGGAGAAAGGCTCAATTCTGATGAGCTGATTATATGAGTAGTGTCAGAGATCAGAGCCAAGTCCTTGGGAGTAATCTTTAGAGTTACAAGTGGGTTTGGCAAATTATAAACTCCTGAAATGAAAGTCTTCAGAGAAAGCAGGAACCTGAATGAAGGGAATTAAATAAAACAATTGTGGCTTGTTATCAAAGTCCAGGGTGTCAGGTGAGTGGTTGACTTATCTGCCTTTTTGCACAATAGGCTTTGGAAGGTAAGAGGATGTTTCATTATATAAATATTTATGGCCCTTTGCATTCTTCACTTCTTGCATATAAAAGCACCAGGGGAAAAACAAAGCAACAGAGCTGCAAGGGTGTCCATAGAATCCTTTGTGTCTTATATTAACCTCTTCCTGTTGTGTTGTGAAAACATGTCTTTATACAGCAGGCAAGAAGGTGAGAAGCCACACATTCTTTTTTCTCTCCACTTAGGAGTGCTGAAATTTAAACTTTAAATCATTGCTACTAGTTATGTGTATAGAAAAATAAAATGTCCCTCTGTGGTGTATATTGTAAAAACAATTTTTAGCTTTCAGTTGAGGAGGAGGTAGGTGTGTTGTGTGAATGTTGCCCAGAGAGGATAGTATGGTGGCTTCAATCACAGGTGGGCAAAAAGAAACTCTTTCAGAGCAGCAACCAGGTGGCATCTTCTACAGATAGTAACATGCTTTGAAAGAGCTAAAATCACATCCCTGAAAATGAAACTGAACATTTATCTAATAAGGTGGCTATTTCATTCATTGTAGAAGTTTAAAGAAATATTTTCAGTAGGAGACATTGCTAACAAATATTTCCCTCAGAGAAAGCAAACTAACTTATTGATTTAATTTGTTCTATTATTTCTTGACACAGGAGGGAATGTTGGGGTCCACACGGTCTGTTCCAATGACTGTTTCCTAGCCCAGATTTCTTTGGTCAATAGTTGATAAGTCTCTTTGCTGGGTGATGGATGATTGTTGCCAAGGATGAAATATTTTATTTCAGGTTGGTTGCCTCTGAAGTCAAAAGCCCCAATTGCTCATTTATCCCAAGTGTTGCTTTCATCTTGGATTCATTGTCTTTGGCCATGCTGGACACCAAGAAGTAGTTCTCAGTGCATTACCTCCCATGTACAGATAAAGCATGGCTACCCAATGCTGTTGATTATTATTTATTCTTACTGTTTTCATGTCTGATACTGAGAGGCTGATCATCATACCAGCAGTTTTCTTGGAAAATATTTTAAGACATTTAACTTTACCCATAAGGCTCTTGTAGAAGAAATACGAGAGTTTCACATTTGCCTTTGTGCAGGCATTATGCATAAAACGTCACTCTCTCCTTGCTGGGTTCTCTCACCAACATAGCAGAATGCAGTCTCACAATATATTACACCGACAGTGAACAAATGTGTAGTCATAAATATTATGGTTTCACATAATGCCTCAGCTGTGAAAACAAATGACAGAAAATGTAGTTCACATAACAGATACCGAGGTCAAAAACTATCAGCAAGGATATTCCACGCAGAGTCTTCTACAACGCACATTTCATAGAGACCTTATTTATGGGAACATGGCTTGAGTCAGAGCTATTCATAACATGATGTTCTATGGAAAATTCCATTCTCTGCTCTGACTAAAGAGTGGACACACAACACTCAAGTCTGATTAATGAGAGTCATAAACATACCCCACCAGGTATAATACGATAGTTTACAGCTTTAACCTAAATGGATAGATATATTTTTTTCCTCATAAAATAAGAAAAATGGGACAGAATAGAATCACTGCAATTCTCGACAGGACAGTTAGCTGGCTGCAGCCTTTCAGATATCCTCTCATTACCCACTTATCAGAATTTTCTCTCCTGCATCATTTATTCATTACCTGCACTACAGCATTTAATCTCTTCTATAAATATATTTCTAACTAGAATTAAGTTAATGTGCTGTGCTTGTTAGATGTGGCACAACGCAGTTTGTGCTCACTTTAAATCTCACCAAGTCAAAGAGCGTTTTCTCATTCCAGATGCAGCTAAAAATATCCACCCATTAAAATAGTAATCATCATTAAAATTAGTTCACTGATTTTGCTGATTAATTTTTTCAGTAGCAAGTATGCTTTCTCAAAAGTTTCAATTAAACATTTCTTTGACAAATCGAAACTTTTTAAAATATAAAATAAGTGAAGAAAGAGATAATTAAGGAAATAAAAATAGAAACTTTAAATCTAGGATTTTAACAGATTTTTTAAAAAAAAAATGGTAGACTAAAATAGTAGAAAGCGACTGGAATGGTTGCTACAACTGAAATAGAGAACTGAGTTCTCTGCATGTGCCTCTGTGGTCTGTGATCCCTATACCTTGGCTAAGTTGTTTATTTTAAAGTACACAGTAGAAAACAATCTAACAGGCTCAGTTATTCAAATGTGAGCACCATTTGTGAGATTTTATTTTTTCTTGCATTTGTTCTGGCTTCATATATAATAGGCAAGGGTTCAAGTTTACAGGGTTGAAGTCACCAACATCAGATGTGGTTAAAAGAAGCCTAAGATGAAAATAACAGCTTCAAATTGCTCATGCTTCGCTTTCTTGGTCTTTAGTAGTATAGTGTAAAAACAGACAAAAATGTACTTTTAATCCACTCTACTGTAAATAATGGGAGAAGAAGTGGTGTGTTTTCTCTTTAATCCTTTATGAAAACCAACTTGCTAATAGCAATAATATTTAAAAATAAACAGGTACAGGTAGGTGTTCTCATATTAAAAGTTACACAAGTATGTTCTAGATGGGGAAAAGAAATATTAATTGTAAGAAAACATTAATTGTTTGGAAAGCAAGGATAGCAGTACAGAAGACAAAGAGTAGGAAAAGTTGTAAGGTTCAGTAATGTTTGAATAACATTTGCATATGATTATGCCCCAAGTAAAGGTTTGAACACTCTTAATCTGCAGATATTTGGTGTAACAGATTTTCTTTAATTGGTATGTGCCACAAAACAATGATAATATGAAATCTGCCATTCTGTAGAAATTGTCATGGAAACATTTTCTGACTTTACTCAAAGCATTGAGAATAGTGTATCTAGGACAGACAGGGGTCTTTGTCATCATCACCTAGTATATGGTGGTTAAATAACAGCTATAGTTAATACAAGGGTAACCATATTCCCACAAGAACAATGCCCATATGAAAAATAATTACCCCATTTACTTCCTCTAATATGAGATATAAATCTAATTTGGCATTCGGCTGCATTTCATGAATAATAAATAGAATAAAATAATAAATGAATTTGTATGAATATGTATCTGCACAAAGATAAGCAGATCAATGAAAGATAACAGATCGATAGACAGAGAAAGATGATAGATGATAGAAGATGGATATGTCAATGTCCCTTAATTGTAAATATTTTCAATACTCAATATTTAATTAAATCCAGACCATATATAGGTAATTTTTATTTATTTAGTGAGAGAATATGTAATGGGGGGAAATTTGTGCATTTGCATGTTTGAGAGGACTGGAGTCAACTCTTTTCCTGAACCTGAAACTTGCATATTTGTACAGACTACTTGATAAGCAAACTGCAGTGACCCACCTATCTCTACCCCCATTCCACCCCCAGGTCTGGGAACAGTATGAACCAACATATGAGGTTTTCTCAAGGGTGATGTGGCTCAAACTCAGGAGGTACTGTTAGCATGGCCGGCCGTTTACTGGTTGAGCCATATTCTCAGATAGTAGTTCCCATCTTTGTCCCTTGGAAAACCATATTCCTTTTAATAACCAAAATGAGTTAAAAAATAAAACACAAGTATTTCAGACTCTCCCAAAGCCTGATAGTCATACTAAAGTCCTACATTAATCATCTTCATGTTACTACAATGATAAATCTGACACAACTGGCTTCAGAAAAGAAAACTTGTACTTTTCTTTCTGTTCTCACAATCCTGGGGGTCCCAGTCAAACTTAGGCATCCTTATTCTGTGGGGATCAAGGTGAGGTTGACAAAGGGAATGGCCGGGAACCCAAGTGTGGCAAACTACTCTTATGAAGAACCATTATCCAGGTAGAGAAAATGTGGTCCTACGGTGACCTTTCATGTAATAAGAAACTCTCTGCACTTCTTAATGGTATATAATATCTCCCAGTGGCACCACCCTGGGGACCAAAGCTGTTTCCAAAGAGATCTCCATAGTCAGTGTTTCATTTCTGCAAAAAGATATCATGACTCCAGTGACTCTTATAAAGGAAAGCATTTCATTGTGCTGGCTTACATTTTCTTTCAAAGGTTTAGTTCATTATCATTATGGCAAGAACTATGGCATCACACAAGCAGGCATGGTGCTAGGGATGTGTCTGAGAGTCCTATATCCAGATTGCACATAGGAGGTAGCAATAAAGGACTTCCAATGGAGGGATTGGCCCACTAACCCAGCCCCATAAACTTCAGCCTACAAATTGTCCTGTCTCCAAGATGTGCTGGGGTAAAAGTAGAACAGAAATTATTGGGTTGGCCAAACAATGACTGGCCTAGCCTGAGACGGAGCCCTACCTTAACATTGCCTAGATGCAACGACCTAAAGACTGGATTGCCCAGAGATTTAGGATAGAACAAAATATGACTGGCAAAATAAATGTCTGCTATACTCAAAGATTGGTGTCTATCCCAGTAGTCATCAGATAGGCCTCTATCAACTAATGAACATTGTATACCATGTTTGTTTGATATCCATTGGAGGCATTCTCTTTTCTGAATATAAACAAAGGAAGAACGGATGGAGGGAGCATTGTGGAGGTAGTGGGGAGCGACTGGAAGAAGAAGGAGGGAAAACTGTAGTTCAGATGTAACAGTAATTAATAATAATAGCAAAAATAATGATAATACAACCATTATAAGTAATATTTGAAAAATACAAAATGAAAAAGAAACCACATAGTCTACCCTAAATGACACACTTCCTCAAACAAGCCACACCTCCTAATCCTCTCAAATAGTGCTATGTCTTGGTAATCAAGTATTCAGATCTGTGAGCCTATGGAGGCTATTCTTATTCAAATCACCACAATGAAAGATTGTACCTATATCCACAACACAGTAAACCCAGATATAATCTCTTTGAAACACAGCCTGACTCTCCCTGGTGTTGTTCTTGTCCTTCTTCCAAAATAGCTCCATCCTGAACTATACTGCTCTACTGAAAGCTCTTCAAAAGCCCCTTTCTCCCTCTTATTCATGAGGGGCTTTCTCTGTCTTTTTTTGCTGTATGGATCCTTCTGCTAGTGTTAAAACTCCATCCAGACTTGCACACACCTAATGGCACAAGCTATGATTCCCACCAAGCATATGAAATTTAACTTCTTGGAAAGTGTCACAGCTGAGCTCAGAGATGTACTTTGACTCTTGGTTCCCAAAAACTATAGACAGCCAGAGGTAGAGAAAGATCCATGATTAGAGAACAGACATTTGAAAGCTTACACTTCTATTCTGCAGTGAAACAAATCATGGAATGAGGTTTTTTCTAGGCCACCACCCATGAAAAAAAAAGGGAAATAAGCATATAACAAAGTAGGCTAAAAGACTGTGTCCCTCACAGTACATTCCACATTCTTCTTCTGCTATATTGACTTCTTTTGGAAGTAACTCTATAGTAGTTTGTATTTAAATCCTTATTTCAGAATGCTTTCAGGGTAACCTGAAGTAAGACACATGGGAACTCCAAAATTATAGCTTCCTAAAAGTAGGTCTTCCTTTAAGAACTTTAAGTTTTTTGTTTTGATTTTGTTTTTGTTTTTTTCAAAAAGCTCATAGAACATTGGAGATCAGGGACTGGTACCCTTAAAATACCAGCCTCTTGCCTGGCCTAAATGTTTTGTTGTATAGATTCACTTACATAATTATACTAACACTGCCTAAACTTTTGGGTTCACATAAACAAAATATTAGTTTCTTGCATTGTTATACCATATTTGCAGAGTGGATTTGTCTGTCACCCTTGCTGATTGACTTTTGATGTCTGAGATGTCCCACACAATGGCATGTTCTCAATTCAGTAACTTCTGGAAAAAGGATATATATATATATATATATATATATATATATATATATATATATATGCAGAAAAATAATTTCTTTTTCCACCTGAGTTCTTGTCTCTTTATTTGGACAAGCTGGCCCATTACCTTCATTGACCCTCAGTTTGTCAAGCTATAAATACCATGCTGGCTTCTCAGTTCAGTGAAGGCCAGGCAGCTGGATTAATGAAGGGATGAATTTGTGAAGAGATGTAGTGTTCAATGGCCAGATGTTGGATACACATAAAAGCCTTTCCAGGGTGCAAAGAGATAATGATTAAGAAAGAATCATGCATGATTGAGTGTGGGTACTCTTCAAACTCAGAGAGATTTATTTCTCCTATGTGAAGCTAGGGAGAGTGTAGACTTCTTTTGGATAAACCCTGAAGAGCTCAGGGAGGAAATAGTATGAGAAGATTCTTCTAGATTTCTTCAGGAGATAGAAGTAAAGAAACAGAGATCAAACATGGGTGGGATGAACATCTCATATCCTGTTGTCTTTCAGCAACTTTCTGTGGTAGGATGTTTAGAAGTGTGAAAGTCATGTTGAAGTTGAAGTCTTGCCATCTTGACAAAACTTATATGGATGATACAGAGACTCAATATATATTTATTGACCACTTTCTATACTGTAAATGTGATATTGGATATTGAGGATATAGAAAGGATTGATAAAGCATTGCTTTTGGTGTTTTTGTTGTTTGTTTTGTATTTCATTTAGTTCATATTTTACTTGGCATAGACAAACAAAAACAAATTCCTCAAACACTAGTAAGTTGGAAAAAAATACTGACTAAGATATGTTGAGAGGTTATGGGAATGTTATCCATGAAATTCAGTGTTTGTGTTTATTTGTGTGTGCTTGTGCATGCAAGTAGGCACATGTATGTATGTGTATGTATTCCTGAATTCTTGTGGAGGTCAAAGATAGGGGTAGTTTTTCCTCACCCATCTTCTATGATTTTTTTTTGAGGCAAAGTCCTTTGCTGAACCTGGAATTTACTGAATCTGCCTTGCCCAAGGACCTATGAGTTCCAGGGATATATCTGTTTACATTTCTTCAACACTGGAATTACAAATGCATGAATTAGTACTGTGGATAAATATTCACTTCCTCATGCTTGTTAGTAAGCATTTAACTGACTGAGTCATGAATCTAGCCTCAACAATAAAGTTCTTGAGAAAAACTTTAAGTGGACTATAGGGACTGTATCTGACAGTGTTCCCTGAACTTTTCCTCAGGCATTGAGAACATTAACTGTGAAGTTCTCTGAGTCTTCAGTGAAAGTTAAAAACAAAATTGAGACACTAAAATCCTGCCTATGACAATGGCATTAGTCAAATTTTTATGGTCACACTCCAGAATTTTCAGGAACATAGCGAATAAAAGGGGTAACAAATTGCATGTACCCGTGACTCTTTTACAGTGGGATTATAAGGGCTGTGCTCTGTCATACTCCATTAGCAGAATAGTCAATGGCAACAAATCATAACATTCATTATTCTTCTATATTTTCAGCATGTTAAGATTTTCCTAGGTAATTGCAGGCTGTTGTGCATTGAAGATTAACAGTAATTTAGAATTTGGGCATGAACTTTCTGTGGGAAAAAACTAATAGATGTGTAAAGAAAAATTCTCAACATACTGGTAAACACATATCATATTTTATATTTGGCAAGTACCCACTGAATGACTACAACATTCTATGTAAGAGTACTAAATGCACTAACTTGCCGTGCAGTACTTAATATGGGGCTTATTTTTCCAAAAGACAGATGTACATACACATCTTTGCCTTTCTTCCCATTCATAATGAAGCTGTATAGATATTAAGTCATAAACACAATGGAATAAGAACCACCAGTGTGAATTATAAACTACATAGATGAACTTTCTTAAACCTGAACATACCACAGTTATTTGCAATCTGTGCATTTAGTAATTAGATTAGGTGTGTGCTTTAACTAGCTTCCTGTTACTACAGCACATAACAACAATCAACCTATAAAAGATTTGTTTTGTAGGGACTTTCCTGTGAATAGGTGGTCATTGATTCCAATGTTTTGGGCCAGTGGAGAGGCAGCACACTCTGAACATAAATGAGTAGTGGAACAAAACAAAACACCTCAAAGGCTGAATAGAGAATGTGAGAGAAGAAAAGTGTAGATCCCACAATCCCCTCTAAGAAAACAATTGCAAAAAGTTAAACTCATCCTACTGAGCTTATCTTTATTGCCAGCATTTTAAGGTTTGGTGAATATTGTTTGGATCAAACCCTTAACTAATGGGTCTTTTAAGATATCCTACATTGAAACTATAGCAATGCATATCTATGCACATCATCTATCTATAGATATATGATTTGTTTGCTTTCTTACAAAAGTGTGTGTGTGTGTATGTGAATTTACATAGTATCAAATCCAAATTTTCTTCTTGTGTATCTAAGGTCAAAGCCATATATGGCAAATGACAAAGTAACTTGTTTTCCTATAACCAGGTGCAACATTCTGCAGATATGACTACTTAGATATTGTGAGCTGAAGATGCCAATGATGTTCATGACACATTTGAGGGATCAGTAGAGAGAGCTTTCTGATTAGCTTCTAAAATCATTGCCAAGTTTTACACAGCAAGAGCTTCTTTTATTCCAGTAGTGAGTTTGATCAAGTCTTTAGTTAAGCTATGAATGTCCTCTTAGAAGCACAACTTGTCTTGTTACTGAGATAGGCATGTATGTTTCTGGACAATTCCTTCTAGGCTTTGAACCATGGAAGTTCTATTGTGTAGAGCATGAGAGCCAGAAACCTGGAAGAAGCTCTCAAGAATTTCCCATGGAGAAGGACTTTTACTAGCTGGAACGTGCACTCCTGTTCTGTAGCTACAGCACATCTGGGGAAAAAAATCTGACAACAGGTATACTCATAAATTAGAAAACTTTTCAAATTTTGATGCATGAAATTGTTAAAGAATTAATAATATTTTTAGAAGAGAGACAGTGGACAGTTCTTTACTTCCTATACCTGTCATTTGCATCTTTCATTAAACCTTCTTTCATTTTGTGAGATTTGATGTTTTAAATGAGATGGAGAAGTCCCTTATAAGCAACACTGGAGAGAGGTGTGTACCAACTTCCTTTACTGGTCATTATTTAGTACTCTTAGTGTTGGGAGCTTTCCAAGGCTCCTGTCTCCTTTTCACACATTGTTTGTCATAGCAGTTCCTCTTAGGAAGAGTTATATTTTTTTCCTCTGTACTACTCAAATAAAAAGTACTGGCTACACCATTTATCTGTTTCAGACAATTTCATAGAATAAAAGCAACAACAAAACAAGCAAATAAAATAAAATGAGATGGGAAGATCTTTCAAGATCTTCCAGAGAAGAACAAGGGTTTAACCAAAGTATTCAGTCCTCTGAGAAATACATTATTAGTCTTTGAGAAAGTGTTATCATCTATGAGGGAAATGAACAGGGCTACTCCAGTAAAATACTGTTCAGGGAAATGTTGTTACAACAACTAGCAACCAGTGTGTATTTTGTGTTATTACATGTGCAGTTAGAATTACTTTTTGTTGGTTGTTGGTATTTAAAACAAACATCAGTTATTGTGATTCTTTCTTAGCATGCCTGAAGTCCTGGGTTCAATCCAGCTTCTCAAATACTAGGCATGGTGGCTGAAGATGGTAGTTTCAAAACTCAAGAATTAGAGGCAGGAAGGAGGATTAGAAGTTCAAAGGCAGAATTGGAGTTAAATAATATCCTGAATACATATTACCTTATATCAGAAACGCTGTGGGATGTTAGAGAAAGACAATCCATGACAAGAAATGATAAGGCTAACTAAACCAAAATAAATTGTCATTGTGATATGTTGAGAAAATACAGTAATGACTAATTGCTCAGGGTCCAAAAAACTAATGTTTGGTTTGGACTCTCTGTTTGGAAGCTTTTGTTTGGATGGACAAGAAAAATTTTATACTTTAACAAAAATGATCAATCACAATATCCAAAACTTATTAAGTTTAAGAATGTATTACTTATTACCCTCCTTTCCCTCTCAAATTTTGTAGTACTGAGGAATACAGAACTCAGGACTTCACATATGCTAAGCAAGGAATCTGGCATGAACTTAATCCTTAGTCCGGTTTACAGATTTTGTGTAGTTTTTAAATGGCAAAAAGGCATTATTTATTACAGTGAGGATTATTTTGATTTTGTGGTTTTCAAAGGAATTTTTTTTTTAAATTTATGTTTTTTTATAATTTTTTAAATTTAAAATTGAAATAAGTTTGTTTTACATGTCAATCGCAGTTCCTGCACCTCCAGCCTGCCTCCTTCTGTTCCCAGTACCAACCCCATCTTATCCAACTTCTGCTCCCCAGGATGGGGGAGGCCTTCCATGGGAAGTCTTCAAAGTCTGTCATATCATTTGGAGCAGGGCCTAGGCCCTCCCCCATGTATCTAGGCTGAAGGAATATCTGTCTATTTGGAATGGTCTCCCAAATTCCATTCATATACTAGGGATAATTATTGATCCACTACCAGAGGCCCCATAGACTTCCCAGTCTTCCTAACACCCACATTCAGGGAGTCTGGGTCGGTCCTATGCTGGATTCCCAGCTAACAGACTGGAGTCCATGAGCTCGTCCTTGTTCAGGTCAGCAGTTTCTCCAGCCAGGTCTTGAACTCTTTGCTCATCACTTCTACCTTTCTGTAACTGGAATACAGGAATTCGGGTAGAGTTTAACTGTGGTGTCTGCTTCTGTTTCCATCTGTTACTAGATAAAGGCTCTAGGATGACATATAATGTAGTCATCAATCTCATTATCAGGGAAGGGCATTTAGGATAGCATCTCTACTATTGCTTAGATTGTTAGTTTGGCTCAATGGGGGAAAAAAAAACAATGGAATCTTAAATTCACAGGCAAATGAATGGAACTAGAAGAAACCATCCTGAGTGAGGTAATCCAGTCACAAAAAGATGAACATGGTATGTACTCACTCATATGTGGTCTTTAGACATAGAGCAAAGCATTAACAGTTTACAATCCACACCGCCAGAAAAACTAGTAAGCAAGGAGGACATCAGAGAGAAATATATGGTTCCCTAGAGAAGGAGAAAGGGACAAGATCTCCCAAGAAAATTGGTAGCATGGGGGGGAGGAGAGAGGGAGTTAGGCAGAAGAGGAGGGGAGAGGTGGGCATGAGGGAGCATTATTGAGTCAGGGAAAGAAGTGATGAGAGCAAGAAAAGAGATACCATAGTAGAGGGAGCCATTTTAGGTTTTAAGAGAAATCTGGCACTTGAGAAATGTCCAGAACTCTACAAGGTTGACCACAATTAATTTATGTTTGTATATGTAAGAATATATGTTGTAGAATATTATTTAAGACATGTTACATTTGTTTAATGATGCAAAGATGTGATGCATTCTTTAATGTTGCATTTGTTTAACTTTGTAAAAATGTGTTTCTTTGTCTGCCTAAAACAACTGATTGATCTAATAAAGATCTGAATAGTCAATAGCTTGACAAGAAATGATAGGTGAGGCTGACGGGCAAAAGGAATACATAAGAAGAGAAATCTGGGAAGAAAAAGATCCGGAAAAAAGAAAAGAAGGGACTAGCCTCACAGCCACATTGTCAGACATGGAATAATAAGGAAAGAAAATATTTGCAGAAATAGAGAAAGATAAAAGGCCACAGGCAAAAGATAAATGGAATAAATTAAGAGAAGCTGACTACAAATAATCCATGCTAAGACCAGGCATTCATAAGAAAGAATAAGCCTCCATGTATGTGATTTACTTGGGACCTGAATGGCAAACCCAAAAGTATCAAACAATGAAGAGCTAAATATTGAAGAGTAGAAAAACAAACAAAAATCAAAACAAAACAAAAGAAAAACAACTACAAATGTCTGTTTGTATGTATAAATGTGTGTGTGTGTGTGTGTTCATGCGTGTGTGCGTGCATGCGTGTGTGTTTGTGTGTGTGTGTGTGTGTGTTTTCCAGCAGGTCAGAAAAGCGTGTTATGTAGGAGCCACAGTCTAGTCGATCACAACTATATAGTAAACAGAGCCATTTCTCCAACCCTGATTGTCATATTCTTTTGGGACAGGATTTGGGTGTACAACCTTGCCTCGCCTTTAAATTGTGAGCATCATTCCTAAGATTTCTGGGTGCTAGAATTACAAAAAGGACCACCACTTGTGGCAGTAGTAGAAATTTTAAAGGTGAGAAAACCCACTCTACCTACACAGGTTGTTACATGTATTTAAATAGGAGTAATATAAATAATGATAGATTCTCATCTTTAGGATCTGATTTAGTTAACACTCCAACTTGACCAGCTAAAACCAGTCACCATCAATTTATTGAATCTAGAACTCTATCCCTACCTCACCATAGGTATCAATATTAATTATTTCTCTTTGTATATATTTGTTGAAAGTCTTGAAAATAACATGGTCATTCAAAAATATTTAAAAGTATGAAAGAAATAGAAATTTGGTGTGGTTCAGCATCAGACATGCACTTGAAGAAAGTAAAATGAGGTGATGTTCAGGCTGCAGTCATTTAAGCCTGCTGCTGAGGGGCATAGGTTAAAAGAGGGTATTAAGAAATCATATGATGAATGCTACTTCCATACAGAGAACAGTAAAATAATTCCACTTCCTCAGTTGAATATGACTCTAATTTATGCTTGTACAAATGGATAGAGATGTCTATGAAGAATGAATTATTTTACATGCTTTGGCTTTTAAGTTACTCATATGATTTTCTATCATGTAATCCCACACACACTCTTTTAATGATCGCATGCCTTCAGCTCTTTCCTAGGGAACAAATGCAAAAAGAAAATGATTCAAAATTTCAATCTGAGATCTTGTGATTCAGAAGTGACTATATCAGTATTCAAATCTCACAAGGGAACTTATCACATGCCTGTGTTGGAGATATAGACCTGTGACATACCTACTTGCTTAATGTGTGAAGCCCTGGGTTTGACCCCAGGACTGCAAATATAGAAATAAATCAATATTACAAAGTCTTCATTATGAGCCAATAAAACCCACATATTTCCCAAGAAGTATAACAATTAGAGTAGCCAGTGTTGTTATGACATTGATGGATTGAAGTATGAATATGCAGTTAAAAATCAACATTCAGACAATAAAATATGCAAAAAAGTCACAAACAGAAATTTGACAGTATAATTATGATTGCTAACCATCCTTGGTTCAAATGGATGTGTGTATGATTATCTCTGGAGGTAAAATATACAAATGTCAATGTAAATACATGTATACACAATGCACATTTACATTTATAAGTAATATATATTCTTTTATGATATGCATTTAAATTTTACACTCATAAAGATACTAACTAAAGATAATTCTAACATTATTGCAAATAGATATTAACTATTCATTTTTCTTATTGTATAGTTTTCAGCTCCATTTTGAAAGCTTCTAGAAATTTTCTAGAGAGAAATGGTCAGGTGTAGGACAGGCATGACCTAAGACTTTTGTTCCCTTTAAGTCTTTTGTTGTAAGTTTCCTGAATTTCTGTAATGTTGCCTCTTAAAATTTTGCATCCTGACAAGGGATCTGGCAGGGCCTGACTTAGTAAGAGAATACAAACAGACTCAGGAAGTGACTAGGAATTGTGAATCAAGCTAGCTACTGTGTCTGTGCTCTTCCTGCTGGTAGGGAGCCCATGAAAAGGCAAGAATTGGAGGCTGAAAATAGATAGGGGCAAAATCTTTCAAAAAGGAAGCCTCTAGGTTTCCAAGAACTCATGTAAGTATCTTGATATAAAGAAACGTGAGTTCAAAGTGGGGAGGAAATCCAACCAAAACCAATTTTGTTTGAAAAATGCCTAATAATAGTATGAAATATTATATGATAATTGAAAAAAATTATATGTCTCAGAGACATGGCTTGCCAGTGTGATACTAGAAAATATAGTGATTTTCAAAATAAATATTACTTTTTAGTTTCTACTTTTGTTGGTCAGGATTTCCATTAAGTATCTGTAGAATTTTACAGAGTCTCTTTTATGCCAACACATGAAAAGGGTAGCCAGCTTTCCTTAGTCCTTTAACATGCCCTAACTATGGCAGAACAAATGTCATTTATGTTAGCTGTAATTTGACCATTTATACTTTACATAATATTAGAAATCTGGGTGTGTTGTGTAAAAACTAATGGAACAGAGGCTGGATATGTAGCTCAGTTAGCATGATACCCAAGTAAGCACAAAGTTCTGGGTTCAGTCGCCAACACCACATAAAACTGGTTATGGTGGTGATGCCTTCAGTGCCAGCACTTTCGGGGATTGACTGAGAAGGCTCAAAAGTCTGAGATCATCCTCAGTTATATAGCAAGGTCAGGGCCAGTCTGGGGTACATGAGTCCTCGTTTCCAGACTTAAAAACAACATTTTAGAAGAGTAATATACAAATTGCCAAAAGTTCAGAGTCCCTGAAATAACATATCATTCCCTCAGATATATAACACGTACCCCACATTTGTTTTCTGTCATTCCTTTCATATTTTCAGGTTACCTTAATTTTTACCAACTAAAAAATTTTCAGGATTATTTTCTCTATTTTCATATTTAAGGAATGGAAATCACACCACGCATTCCATTTTGTAAGTACTTTATTTTCAACATTGTACACAATGTTTCCTGATTATATGACACTTACTGCTTTGTCATTTTTTTAAATTTTTGTTTCTTGTTTGTTTTTTAAGACAGGGTTTCTCTGTGTAACAGCTCTGGCTGTCCTGGAATTAACTGTGTAGACCAGGCTGTCCTCAAACTCAGAGATCCACCTGTCTCTGCCTGGGAGTGCTGGGATTTGAGGCTTGTTCCACCGCTACCAGGCATTTGCTTTGTTCTTACATCACACTCTGTGTTACAACACACAGCTGTGTTCAAATAACAGCGAAGGTGGGCCAGCATCCCTTCAATTCCATTTTAAGAGTCTACATATAGGATCCTCTGGTAGCTGGGAAGTAACACTTCCAGTTTAAAGCCAATACACAGACATGAGAACAAGTTGATATTGTCCACAAAGTTGTCCCACATCCCTGAAAAAAGTCATGAAAGAAGGCTACCAGGCTACCTGGCTACCAGGCCCCTCTGGCAGGTTACACAGCAACCACAGAGGAGGCTGAATGTCATTGTACTCATGGGGCAAAAGGTACTGCATTGGCTAATTAAACCCAGAAAACGTGATGAACCTACTGGCAGTAGTATAAATGTGAACTATCAAAAATACTATTGTAAGCTATTAATTGTCTTTGAGCTCTAACACATTTTTTTAAAAAAAATATGGCATTTAAAAGACAAGAAAGAAGGTGATATTTTTATGTATCAATATATAATATAGAGAAGATGTAAGTGTCCCCAAAGGGAAACAGATCAGAGTTGCAATCAAACATAACAGTAGTCTGAGGATCATCCTCAATCCCTGTCCTCCTGCCCCAATCAGCAGGCAGTGTTCTGGCATGGATGGTGGCAGCCTCCATGCTCTATGGCCTCCTGTCTTTCCATGACAATTTGTTCACCCACCTTTCAAATCTCTTTGTAGCTCCTGGTAGATGAAATCCCATTCCCTTTGTTCTGCTTTTTGTTTTTTGTTTTCTTTGGGGGTGGTGGTGGTGGTGGTTATGGATTATGTCTTTCTATTTATGTGCTGTAGCTTCAACTCTCTTGAGAAAACAAAATAAAATCCTTGCTCTCGTATATCACATCAAGAGAGTCTTTGTTTCTCAGCTTATTGTTCCTTTATCTTTCCTCGTTTTCTGTTCTTATATTGCAAAGGTGGGATTTAATCATATTTTACAGGATTAGGTATTTCTTTAAACAAGATTTCATCTGTGTCTTTTAAGTCATTTTCACCAAATGTTTTCCCCTCTTTTCCATAATGTTTTGTTTGCTTGTTGTCTTTTGACATTAAATTTGAGGCTTCCCACAAATATCTGCAAATAAGATTACATCCAAGGACTCTGTGTGTGTCTTGAACTTTATTGGATACTAGCAAATTGTTCTCCTGGGAAACTTCATGTGAGCAGCAGAAAATGAGCATTCTTGTGACCGTAATCTCACCCACTGGGTTTTCTTTCTTCCTTTTTTTTTTCCTTTTAATAGGCAGTAACCAAGAGACAAAACATTATAACTTTCCATTGATCCTAACTTTCTCAGGTCTCAGGTGACAAACCGTGTACATTTAATGTCCTCTGTGATTACCCTGGCTTTATGTGGTTCTTGAGTGATGTATGTTGGCATAAAGCAGCAGTTTCTTACATTTTAGAACTTTAACCAACATATGAGATCTTGCATGGATAGTGTGTATAGTTGTATAATATATATATATATATGTATGTATATATATATATATATGTATAACAATTATGAGCAGAATGTTTTATTACTATAGAACCTCTTGCTGTTCTTGTAAAATTATTCATTCACAGAAAAGTTGAAATAAGATGCACAAGTATGATCAAGAAAAGGTATTTTATTCTTCTTTTAATTACTACATAGATCTTATCTGATACTATAAACAGAACTCTATTAGTCTAAAACAAACTTATTTCATTCTACAGTTCCATGTGGCTTTTTGTCCTTCAAAAATGTTAGTTCTATATTAAGAAGTATTAGGATGAAAAATACAAATTTATTCTTTGAAATTTATAAAGGAGAGTGTCACAAATGTATAATTTACAACATGCTCATGTGAATGTCTACAACTAATTAATAAAATGAGTAACATGTAAATTCTCAAAAGAAAAAGTCTTTATTGGCAGTTTTGAAAAATAATGATGATGATGGAAGAATGTGTGCTATTTCAAAATATGAAGTGATTAAATTTTAATTTAGATTTTCCAATTCATTCAGATCCAAAGCATCCATCATTATGCCCTTGTTCCGAGTCATGTACATGCATATCAGTGCCAGTGCGCTTACATCAAATGTTACCTTCAATTACTCACATAGTTGAGCTTATTTATCTTGCAGGATTGCTATTAAAATGACTCCCATTTGCTATCTGTATTAATATCTACTAAACTACTTGACAGATGGAAAAAATGACAGTTGATCATTTTCATAGAAACTTACAGAAAAGATAACATTCTATTTGATTTCTGTGTTTTGGGGCTTCTTGGAAATGTATTTTGTTAACTACCACACATGCCCAAACACTTGTATATTTAAGAGTCATTGTGATTGTGATGATATGAGGGATGAGTTTTTGTTAAAGAATGTTTACTACTGACTATAGTTTTTTTTTTTAAAAATAAGAAATTAGTAAAATCTCATGTGGAAAATGCATCATAGTAAATTCTTAATAGAAAAAGGAATTTGCCTAACAATATCTCAGTTAATCTTCTTCCTCTCTCTACCTAGACTCTCTTCTGAGTTTTGATGGTTAATTTTCTCTGTTTGATGAACACAGCTTCAGTGATCTGGCTAATATTATTTCTCCAAGAATTTGCAATGGCATTTGAATATGATATGAGCCCTAAGTCAGGATATTTAGCAAAGCAGATGGTAGGCATTATCTGATTTATTAAAGACCCAAGAAGACATTTTTTTTTTTTTTTTTTTTTTTATAGTAGAGGCTAGGGAAGTTTTCTCTGCCTACCTGATTACTTAACTGAAACATTGGACTGGACTTGATTTTGTACCACCCCACTCTCTGAGTTAGTTAAAAGACCTTCAGACTCAGATCATATGAATTAAAAAATAAAAGCTATTATTGGTTTGAAGAGAAAACTGAACCTAAAGAAAGGTCTAGAGACCTACAAGATTGCTACCAACTAACAATTTGAACAACCGTGGAAAGTCTACCATAAATGCACTTCCCAGATAGTGAGATCAACAACTAACTTATCCACCATCATGGAGCCCTCATCTAATACCTGTTGGAAACAGAAGCAAGCACCCATAACTAAACACTGAGTTGAACTAGAATATAGATGCAGAGGGAGAGGACAAGACCAGTTGCAGAAACATATAGAGACAGCTGACTTGAACAAGGAGGAACTAACGTGCCCCCCAGACTGATAACTGGGAATCCAGCATGGGACTGACTCAGACCCCCCCAGATTATGGGTCTCAGCTAGAAGGCCTGAGCAGTCTAAGGGCCCTCAGATAGTGGAACAAATATTTATTTCTGGTGCACAAAAGGACCTTGTGGACACATCCCCCAGGGAAGGTTACTGTCATAAACCTAGAGATAGGAGAGAAGTCCTAGTCCCTACTTCAAATGACTTGACATATTTACATGACCCCACCTGAATGTCATTGCCCTATATGTGGAATTGGGGTGGTGGGATTGGAGGGGAGGGTGGTCAGGGTGCATGTGAGCAGGCAGAGAAGGTAAGAGGGAGGAAGGAGGGAGGGAGAGGGAACTTGGATCGACATGTAAAATAAAAATAAATAAAAATGATATATGCATTTATATTTATTTTTAAGTATGTATACATGTGTGATGTGAAGAAGTTAAACACTTGATTAGCAGTGTTTTTGGTGACCAGTAGAAAGTGTTGGATTCTCCTGGAACAAGAATTATATTTGATTCATGCCCATATTGAAGGCTTCCGACACAAGTTGGGTTTTGGCAAAATGAAAAACTCTTAACTACTGAGCTGTTTTTCTAGCCCAACATATTGCATTAGATAATGGTTTATGTCTATGTTAAAATATAGAGGACCAACCACTGGACTTTATTAAATTGTTATATGAAATAAGTAGTTAAAATGACATGGATGGAGAAAAATGTATTTATGTTCTAACAAATTTCTAATCTTTAAGAACAACCAAGTGTCTTAAAAAAGAACCAGAAGGACTGAAAATGCTAGAAAAGGGAATTTCAGAAAACAGCACACCCAAAGTACACTATCAAACAATTCTGCTAATACTTCAACACTAATTTAAATGGTAAAGTCATTTCAGTCTTCAGTTAGTAGTTTCTTTCTACCCTGTGTATTAAAAACAGCATATAGCGATAATATCCACAATAAAATGATCAGAGCTATGAATGTCTATGACACTGAACACTAATAAGAAACTTTGGCTTTCCACGGATTGTAAAATCTTCATATGTAGGTAATTCTCAGTCAAGGAGAATTGAGGCTTATTTGGGAAATGAGCAGGTCGGGAAGGCTCAAACTGATCATGAAAATCAAGGTAGGGTTTTCCCTAAGGATAGAATAGTTTTACTAGCTACAATGCTGTAGTTTTCTTTCAATAAATTCAACACTCAATCCAATCACTTACTGGGAAACTCTGTGAGACCTGGTGTCTACTTGAAGATATACAATACTTAGTTTCAAAGTGCATACTTTTTTGTGTTTAGAGATTCACTGGTGACTTACTCCTTTCATGCTCTTTGGAGCTGTCTTTGATCACACTATCATTTTATTCCACCATTACTCAAGAACAACTAACTGATTTCCCCAATTATGTATCCTGGAATGTTCACTTAGTTAAAACACAAATTGGTCCCATTACTTGAAACCACTGAACTCCTTTCCTGGCACAGTGGATCTCAATGTCCTTCATGGTCTTCTTGTTGTTTTCTGCTTTTCTTGATGGTGATATGAAAGGTCATTGCTCAGAAGTCATCTGAACCAGGCTCTTTTGTATTAAATAGTTCTAGGACCATAATAAAACTCCCTCAGAATATACAGGCTTCAGTACTTTCATTTATAAACTTGAAATGGAAGTACTTTCTCTGTTGTAGATTGCCTTTGATAATTAAAGGAGGAATCAGAGGTTGGAGGGGGTAAAAGGGTAGGAGTCCTTAATTCTCCTGTGAGCCCCGCCAGGTGTTTGTGAAGTCTTCAGCAAAGAAATTCATTCTTCATTGTCACTCAGCTTGAGCATCAGGACTACAGCCCTAGGAGATGACATCCCAGGTGCATGTGGCCATCAGGGTGGAGAACAATGACATCCAATTCCAGAAATTCACACCAGTTCATTTTGCTTGAAGGTTGTACATTTTCCCGTGGTTATTTATATTTTATATATTATTTATTTATAAATTTATGATATATAACAATATATTTATATATTGTTATATAATAACATCATCTATTATATACTTAAAATATATGTAAGCTGAGTACTAGTGATGTATGACTTTGATTCTAGCATTTGGCACACAGAGGCAAGGGGATCTCTCTGAGTTCTAGACCAGCCTAGTCTACAAAGCTAATTTCAGGACAGGCAAGGTTACACAAAGAAACACTGTCTTCAACTCCCACTGCCCAGAAAGCATAAAAATAAATAAAAACAAATGATATATATCTTCCTGAATGTATAAATAAATTAAATAATATTCACATACTCCCACTACTTTATCTTTCCAACTGATTTGTACCTGTGTAATGGTAAGATAGGAAGACCGTCATTTTCTGTACACCCTCCCAGCTGTCAAACTGGTTTCCAATAGTTGGCCTGACAAAGGCTCATGAACAAAAATGGATTAGTAGGGTGATGGGAGATGTCATTCTGTATATGTTTCTTATACTGGTTAACGAATAAAACACTGTTGGCCAATAGGAAAGGAAGATAGGAGGGACTAGGAGACAAGGAGGAAATAGGAAGAGGAAGGAGAGTCAAGATGGAGAGACTAGGGAGACGAGACTCTGACCCCTTTCCCTGGTGAAAAGACCACTTGGAAATATTAGATTAACAGAAATGGGTTAATACTTAAGACAGAGCTAGCTGATAAGAAACTGTTAACTGGCCAACAGAATTATATCAAATACCGAGTCTCAATGTGTTAATTGGGGCTGGCGCGGCTGCGGGACAAGACCAGGCGGCGGGCGGGAAAAACCTTACTCCCTACAGTAGGGTGTGCTGAACTTGGATATAATGAGGTCTGTAGTACTCCAATATGAATGACTCTGTTCTTGCTGGTATGTGTCAGAAAAGCTTTCACAAACATATATACTGTGTTGGACAAACAGGAAAAGTTAAAGAAAAGGTCTGTTTCTTCTCAATTACCTTCAGTCAAAAATAACACTTAGTCCTAGTGCCTATTCTGGGCATTGCATTCTATTGCTTTGTGCTCCTGTTCCACACTTCCTCTACCCTCCATTGTTCTGTGAGCAACTCAAGTTGAGCATCAGACTGCACCTTTTCCATAGTTCCTAGACTCCATAGTTCAAGTGCAATACACAGTAAAATAAATTGGCATAATTCCCCATACTCTTGGCTTTCAATTTCTCTCCCCTCCTAGGCTTTCCCCTCTCTTTCCATGAGTTTCTGTGTTGCTTTGAAGTTGCATTCCCCCCTTTCCTTTAGTTGCTGTTTTCCCTTAGGTATCTAGCTCTGACTGTCTTATCTTCTGAAAATTCTGCCAAATCTCTTTTCTATCCTTCCTCTGTTCCTATCCCCATCGGGGGCTCATCTTTCCTTTGAGCTACAGTGTATTTATGGTAAAAACTGTTCACTTGTCCTGAATGACACACACTCATAGTCCACTGCATGACACACCCTCACAGGCTACTGCATAACTCACTCACAGGCCACAGCATCGCCCTTAATCACAGGCCACCCACACTCACAGCCACTGCATCATCTATTCTCCTAGATTATTGCTTTAATTCAACCCTTAGAGATTTTTTTTCTGGGTGCCACAAAACCTCAGATGGGTTCTCCCTGTCCCAAAGCATCAGCCTCTTTAGAATTATTGCCTAGATTTCTTATTTGTGTAACATATATTTTTTAAATGTATATTTTATATTATGATTCATTTGTTTAGAAGCATGCTTTTCTCCATCTAGACATGATGATGAAATTTGGTCTCCTTTGCCCAGTATTTGAGATGATCTGTTTGGCTGTTTGGATCCTTAGCTATCTTTTGAAACTCTGTACTTGGTCTAGACCTGAAAGAAGACCCTACCATCCCCTTTACTTGCTTAGCCTTTAGTATGTAACTGCACCATGGATGACAGTATCTTGAATAAACCCATCCTATTAAGAAAAGCTATTTCTTTTTGTGAATGGGTTACCTCAGTCACGATGGAAACCTGAATGCCAACAACTTGCCTGTGATTTTCATGATTCCATTATTTTTTTTTTCTGCAGAGTAGTATTCCATTGTGTAGATGTGCCACATCTTCTTTACCCATTCTTCAGTTGAGGGGCATCTATGTTGCTTCCAGGTTCTTGCTATTACAAATAATGCTGTTATGAACATAGTGGAGCACATGTCTTTGTTACATGGATGTGGATCATTTAGGTATATGCCTAAGAGTGGGATTGGCAGGTCCTGTGGTAAACTAATTCTCATTTTCCTGAGGAACTGCTATACTGATCTCCAAAATGGCTGTACGAGTTTACACTCCCACCAGCAGTGGAGGAGTGTTCCCCTTTCTCCACATCCTCTCCAGCATGAGTTGTCATTGGTGTTTCTAAATTTAGCCATTCTGGCAGGAGTAAGATACTATCTCAAAGTTGTTTTGATTTGCATTTCCCTGATAGCTAAGGATATTGAGCACTTTCTTAAGTGTCTCTCAACCTTTTTTATTTCCTTTATTGAGAATTCTTTCTTCAGTTCTGTACCCCATTTTTTAATAGGGTTATTTGTTGTTTTGCTGACTAGTTTCTTAAGTTCTTTGTATATTTTGGAGATCAGCCCTTTGTCAGATGTAGGAATGGAGAAAATCTTTTCCCAGTCTGTGGGCTGCCGTTTGGTCTTGTCCACTGTGTCCTTTGCCTTACAGAAGCTTCTAAGTTTGTGGAGGTCCCATTTATTAATTGTTGATCTCAGTGTCAGTGCTCCTAGAGTTATATTCAGGAAGCGGTCTCCTTTACCAATTTGTTCAAGGGTACCTCCTACTTTCTTTTCTAAGTGGTTCAGTGTGCCTGGATTGATGTTGAGGTCTTTGATCCATTTGGACTTGAGTTTTGTGCATGGCGACAGACATGGGTCTATCTGCAGTCTTCTACAAACCATCATCCAATTGTACCAGCACCATTTGTTGAAGATGCTTTCCTCTCCCCATTGTATTCTTTTAGCTGTTTTGTCGAAAATCAGGTGTTCAGAGGTGTGTGGGTTTAAATCACGATTTTTGATTTGATTCCATTGGCCTACCTGTCTATTTTTGTGCCAATACCAGGTTGTTTTCAAAACTATAGCTATGTAGTAGAGCTTAAAGTCAGGGATGGTAATGCTTCCTGAAGTTCTTTTATTGTATAGGGTTGCAGAAAAAGAGGAACATGTTATGTACTCGTTCATATATGGATTTTAGATCTATAGCAAAGATCACCAGCATATAATTCACACCACGAGAGGAACTAGGATACAAGGTGTATTCTAAGAGATTCATATAAACTCCCTCACAGAAGGGGCAAGGAACAAGTTCTCCCAGAGCACATAGGAAGTGGGGAGCAGTGAATGGAGAGAAAAGTAGGAGAAAGAGAAGTGGAGGACATGCGACTAGGAACACTGAGTCAGGGTAGGAGTACAAGACAGGAGAGAGGGACTGAACATAAAAGAGGGAGCCATTATTGGTTTGAAGAGAAAACTGAACCTAAAGAAAGGTCTAGAGACCTCAAGACTGCTGCCAACTAACAATTTGAGCTTCCGTGGAAAGTCTACCATAAATGCCCTTCCCTATTAGTGAGATCAACAACTAACTTATCCACCCTCATGGAGCCCTCATCTAATACCTGTTGGAAACAGAAGCAAATATCTATAACTAAACACTGAGTCGAACTAGAATACAGATGCCGAGAGAGAGGACAAGACCAGGTTGCAGAAACACATAGAGACAGCTGACCTGAACAAGGAGGGGCTAACAGGCTCCCAGACTGATAACTGGGAATCCAGCATGGGACTGACTCAGGCCTCCCAGAATATGGGTCTCAGCTAGAAGGCCTGAGCAGTCTAAGGGCCCTCAGATAGTGGAGCCAATATGTATTCCTGGTGCACAAAAAGACCTTGCAGACACATCTCCCATAGAAGTTTATTGCCTTAACCTAGAGATAGGAGAGAAGTCCTAGTCCCTACTTCAAATGACTTGACATATTTACATGACCCCACCTGGATGGCATTGCCCTATATGTGGAATTGGGGTGGTGGGATGGGAAGGGAGGGTGGTCAGGGTTCATGTGAGGGGGCAGAGAGGGTAAGAGGGAGGAAGGGAGGAAGGGAGGGACAGGGAACTGGGATCGACATGTAAAATAATATATATGTTATTTCTCTTAAGTTTTGTTTATCCTTTCAGGTTTATCAGTGTTTGTTATCTCTCCTGTTAATACTTACTGATGCTTAAGATCACTGCCTCTTAGGGAGTGGTGTATATTAGTTTCTTGAAGATAAAAAGATGTCATAGACTCTGTAGAGCCATTACATATTGGGTGTCCATTTTCATGTTATGTATGTCCAGGGAATATATCTAAAGGCTCAATTAGTAAAGCTCTCAAGACCATTCTAGTATCATGAGCCCCAAGGGCATAGCCTTTTTGATTATGAGACCCTACAGACCTTCAGTATAATACACATAATTATGTAATACATGCAAGATGATATTTTACACTACAATGACTCTGTTCAGTGAACTTCAGTTTTTGTTTTTTTTTGAACCGCAAATCTATATTTTTATTAGGTTCCAGGGAAACAAGTAATTATTATGTAATATTTTAACATTACTAAGCTCATTAAAACTTACAGATAACACTAACTATATAGATGCACTATTTCAATTTAGATAGAGCAATTGATACAAAGAAGAAGGCTTCTTGAAAGTGCTATTTAGGGGGTTTAATTATACATCACAAACAAATAAGTTGTCATTAGATATATTAATGCAATTCTGAGAGGCATGAACACTTGTGTCCAACAATATGCTGCTGAGATTTTTGAAAGACTTATCTAATTTTTATGATAGATTATATAACACTAATAAGTGGAATTGAAATTAAAGTGTCAGTATATTAAAAGTACATACAAATACTTTGTGGACCACAGCATGGAATTCTATTATACTTTATTAATATTATTAAAACTGCTGCAAAATTGTGAACATCATAAAATCACTACCAATGAATATGAATAGAATTCCTTCCTTTAAAAATATAGATTAAGGCTGTGATTATTGCTCAGTGTTTGAGTGTTCGCATAGCATTTGTAGGTCCTGTATACAATTCTAACCCTTGTGTCACCCTCATAATCATAACAACAGAAATGAAATGCAGTAATAAATAATAATAAAACTCTTACTTTAGACATCTCTCTCTCTCTCTCTCTCTCTCTCTCTCTCTCTTTGTATGTGTGTGTATTTGCATGTGTGTTCATAGTAAGGTCAAAGTTTAACCTGTGGTGATGGTCCTGGGAAGACATCTACCTCATTTGCTGAGATGGTCTCACTTGAGAATGGTAATTAGACTAGGCTGGCTGGTCAATAAACCCGAGGATTATTCTCTTTCTACCTCCTCAGTGCTGAGATAGAAACCACATGCCACCACACCCTGCTTTTTACTGGGGTACTGGGATCCAATTCAATTCCTGTGCTTGTGTGGCCACCACTTTACAGGGCAAGCTGCCTCCCAGTCCCTGTGTTAAACAAATTTCCTTCTGTAAAATATATCTTCACATACTCATTAATTGTAGGATGGCAATCTCAATAATTACGTATAATCCAATCAACATTAAATATTAATCACTGTCCAGTTTGTTTTGTTTACTTTAATGGAAGTTTTATTTGTCATAATTTAAAAAAAAATAAAAGAAAATTAAAAGTGCCTCCCTTGGTCTTTTCTCTTTCAACCATTTTGGAATACATTGAAAAATGTTTTTACGTACCAAATGTACCTTTCTTCCATGCAGTCAATTATTCCTAATGACCACTTATATAAACTTTGGTCATGTTGAGAACATAGATTTCCTGCAGTAACATAAATAACTTACAAGAGCTTTGCCCTTGACCTTCTTTCACCGAGGGAATAAGTATTTCTAATTGCTGTTTTTTACCAGTGACCCAAAATCAAAACATCCTAGCACTGCCATTCATGTTTCATTTCACTAGTCAGTGATTACAACAGTGAAGTTTTGCCTCAATGCAATATGCATGAAGTACAGCAAGGGTGTTCTTAGGGTTACATAGAAGGAAAACTAATGTCTACTAAAAACATCTATTGACAAGTATAAAGTCGTCCATAAGAAAATCAACTCATCTCCTAATTAAGATACAATACTAGAAAGTATCTTTTTAAATGCCCTTTCTGAAGGCACACACACACACACACGCACACACACTTGTATTCCTACAGAGCTCTGAATTTTTTAATTCTTTGATATTGGAAAAGAAAGAGGCGATATCTCCATGGGTAAGAAAATATATTCAGCTCCTCAAATTGCAGCCTAAAAATAAATAGAAATTTCATAACATTAGAAATAATTCTTTTGCTTCCATCTTTTCTCTTTCTATTAAGGTTACATCTATTGCAGAATAAACTATTGTCAGAATGTACTGTTTACATTCTATTTATTAAAATTGTATTTTATTAAAATGACTAATAAATACCTCAAAAATGTTCATCATCTCCAGTGATTATGGAAATACAAATCAAATCAATTTTGAGAATTTATCTTACCCAAGTAAGAATGTCAAAGATCAAAAAAGCAGCTAAGAACAAATGCTGCAGAGGATGTAGGGAAAAGGGAACCTTCACTCACTGTTGGTGAATTCAAAACTGGTCCAACTATCCTTAAAATCCTGAAAAATCTAGAAAAACTATTCAGTCCAACATGTAGTCGAAGGATTTAACAGCCATTCCACAGATTCTTGCTTATCCATGTCCCTTGTTGTTCTATTCATAATAGCTAGAAAGTGGAAACAACCTAAATGTCTTTCAACTAGTAAATAGATTATAAATATGTGTAAAACATTATTCAGCTTAAGGACAAATAAAACATGGCATTTTCAGGTTCATGGATGGAACTAGAAGGAGTCATATAGAGTGAGGTAAACCAGAACCAGAGAGACAAATGGCACATGCTCTCTCTCATCAGAGGATCTTAGCTCTAAATCTTCAGTTGTAAGTAGTACACTTGCTAAAGTAACTGCAGAAACCAAGGAAGTAAAAGGGATCATTGTCAAGATGAGGGTGGAAGGATGAATAGAGAGGAAAACAGCAGGATACAAAGTGATCTAAAAAAGGGGGAATAGTGAGGGTACTAGGGAGATTGATGGAGCTACATACAGAAGAAGATGGGTAAAATAACAATAATGATATCTAAAAATGTCATAGGGAATTACCCTACTAATAAGCTATATAAAATAACTTTAAATATAAGTCAGTGTATATATTTACATAAAGAGTTTAAATAAAAATTTTCTTTCTGGACTTACAATACACCCTCCAGAGAGCCAAGACCATATAGCATAAACTCCAACAACAGGTATGAGAAGCTTCCTTTTTAGTTTCTGGTCTGGTTTGTCTGAGAACTTCACAAAATATTATATAGTCTATTGTTATTGCCCTTGGTTTCACTGAGAGATCAAAGGTTAAGGCACTATTGCTAAATACATCATAGACTGCAGATACAAGACCCTGTGTACATAAATCTTGCCTTAAAGACTAATTTCCTGTTGCAAAAAGGGCCATGCAAACTTCCTATGGAGGGAAATAACCAATAGTCCTACCCACTGTAATAACTATGAACCACAACAACCAGTACGGCATAATAACTCTAAGGATGTAGTAATGGCATGCATATCTTGGTAGTAATAAAAAGATCTATAATTGTATTTATTGCCTAAACACAAAGGAAATCATGCCTCTTGGTAATGCATATCTAGCCAACTACCAGAAACTAGTTAAATCATGGATCTTGGAGGAGAATCTACAACCATTGCTGTATTAAACTAGCATAATTCCTAACAAGAGTCTAAGTGTATATCTGCCCTTATCACAGAATTGTCTCTTTGTAGCAGAGGGAGACCATTACAGAAAGCAACAACTCTTCAAAATGGAGAGATGTAGAGTCCAGTCCTAACTGATGCATCACAACACGACTCCTGCATCTTAGCTTCTAGAATAATTGCAGACAATAGGACATAAGAATTGTAATAGAAATGTCAGAAAAGCTACACCAAAGAAGTCTCACCAACATAGCTGCCAAAACATAACATGACCAAGAAAGCACTAAAAGGAATCTTAATGTAGGAGGGGGAAAGCTAATGAGTTCTAACAACTTTAGGCACTAAGGAATGCTGAAAGCAGGAGAAATAGTATTATCCCCAGGAAAAACATACTGATTATTTATCCAATACCAAATGATCAACCCTGAAAACACACATACAAGTAATATTATACACACTGAGCAGACTTTAATTTTTTGTGAAGGAATAAGAGAAGAGGGAAACAATGTAATTATGGAAATTAAAAAATATTAAAAAATCACCCTGTTATTTCCCCTAGTCCTTCAATTTAGTATTGTGTATCAGCTTCACAGAAAACTTTTGATATCTAACTAGTTCTTCTTCCTTTTAAGTTGGAAGCTATTGTAGATTAATGATCAGGAAAAAGAGGCTGAATAGATGTTTATTCAGAGAGAAATAACTTACAACAGATGAAGGCTAGCAGGTACCTTGTCCCAAGGATGCCTCTGGATTTTCTCTGTCCCTGTCCAGAAAGCAAGAGAGCACTCAGTGGCCTCTTTCCCAGACCTAGTTCCCCCAGATCATGTCCACCCCTGTCCCCACCCCCAATGGGCATGGTCAGTGCAACAGGTATGGACAGAGTGAATATGTCACTACAGGAAGCCAAATATACAACAATTATTTGGAGCCTTTTATTAATTCTTTAGGAGGATTTGGCTTTTTTTTTTAAATTCTCTGTTTATAGGTGGTCAGCTACATTAAAATGTTTCTTAGTATAAATATATGCTAATATAAACTTATACCTATATTATGTCATTATCTCTAATTTAATATGTTCGCAGTGCACATACTTTTTGACCCCAAAAGGAAGTTTGAATTTGAGATGGTAATGATGTGCATTGATTATGTACTTTCTTTCATAAAATGGTGTCAGGGAAAGGGCTGCATATGTAAAGCAGGTGTTCTATGTTAAGTACAAAATAGTTTGAGCTAGGTGTGCCAACTCAGCCAAGCATAGGACTATGTTCCATAGCTACTTCTTCAATGTGAAACATTGCCTCTTGGAAAGAGAAGGAAGTCTCCTAAGATTCAAAGATAATGAAACTCATAAGGCTTAGGGAAACCATGGAGGTTAACAGACTCACGAGCTGAGGGTAGAAGGAAGAGACTCCCTTAGGTAGAGCTGCTTGCAAACTGCTCTGCAGTTTTTGTGGAATGGATGGATCATCACATGTTTTTGGATGGGATGTACACTGCTGAGTAACTGAGCTGCCTATGAGTTACTTACCTGTGGGCCTCTGAGTGACCCTTCTTGTATGCTCCTGTCCTAAACCCAAAATGCATTGATTCCTTAAGCTGGCCTTGAGTGGATTCCTTTGTTTGGAATGTTGTAGTGCTTTATCTGGTCTGGGAAAAATACCACACTTTTTTCTATATTGCCCCCGAAATCACAGCTTATTCTATGTTGATTTTCTAGAACCCACTTGCTAACTTCCTTCCTTCAGGAGAAGGCAGGTGTCTGCAATAATTATGATGCTTTCTCTCATTAGAAAAGTTGTAGCACACAGCAACTTTTCATTTTTCTTCTTAACTGCCAGAAATCTGGGGAAAAATTGAAGACACTATTGCAGTTTTAATACTGATATGTAGGAGAAGAATAATCCTCACAAGTTATTTTTGGAATTTAGCCCTACCACAATAGTCAGATGAACATGTGGAAAACATGCTACCATTTATCTTTGAATGATGGACCACAAAAAATGAGAATATCTCAACAGGTGCTCTTGAATACTTTTCTTGATTATATAGCACCTTTAACAAAATAAAGCAATAGTTTAAAAAGGGCTGAGACAAAGGCAGATTTTAGGTGAAAGAAATAACTTGTTATACAATCTTCTTTACCATTTCAAAAATCATGAGATCTAAAGTTATCCTCATAGTTAACATCTGATACAATCTTCTAGAAGGAATGCAAAAGTATGGTCTGTTTTATATTTTTAAATCTGTTTCCTACCTTTAGGCAACGAGAGGAGGGTAGAAATCTCTACTGTAAACACTTCTGCTCACAAATCACATAATTGTTCCACACAGATATATATCTTATCCTTAAGTTAATTTTAGATGATTTTTCAGTCCTTTAAAACAAATCTTTAAATGCTCAGTAAACTAAATACCTTTTAAAATTGGATAGGGTTAAAAATCTTAAAGTCAATCAAGACTTCAGTTCTGGTTTTGTCATGGTTATATGCTGAATTTTCTCCTTTCCACTCCAATCTTCAATGGCATACTCAGAAAGACTTTTCTTAAATGTTCATGGCTTGCTAAGTGTCACAAAGAGAAAATTTCTATGGTAAAAAGGATAACCAAGCTGTACTGAACAGTAAAAGAAAACAAATGAATAAACAACAACAACAACCCTCCCAAAAAAATAACAGGAACCTCAAGCACATACAAGGAAGTCCTAGTCTTATACACACTTTAGCCAGCTTTCATGTTGGACAAGCATGGGTGGAAAGGCTGCTCCCTCCTTTTCTTTATGTCACTGGGACGTGGCCTCCAAGTCATTTTGTTACCACTAGGGAATGTTCTGGATCCCAAACTATGCTCCCTTTGGGATCACTTCCTCTGAGTTGAGTTCCTTTCACACATCTATATTTTTTTTTTTAAAATCTCTCAAGGAAATGACTGTCCAATTTTCTCACTCATTGTTCATTTGCATAGTCACCCTGGGAGGTCTGAGTCACTATTTTCCCACTATACACTGTCAGCCTTTGTTCCTTCCTTATCCCCTGGTGTAATCTCCTCTCTATTCTTAACCTTCCTGTTCCAAGTTTCCTGCTGTGCCTGTATAGGGGGAAGCCTCTTTCTGGGGTTCATGTTCTCTCTCTCTCTCTCTCTTTCTCTCTCTCTCTCTCTTTCTCATTTTGTCTCTGGAGAGACTGTGAAGGAAATGATAGTCCTTTCATCAAAGGCAAAGAGGAAAAAATGATCACTTTGGTTTTTCTGCACCTGCTTCTTTTTATATAGCATATTCCATCTTTATAGAAATTTTACTTCCAATTTAGCAAATGTGTCATAATTAGACTCTATTAATAAAGTGTAATATTGCCTATTTGTCTATACAAATCTATACAAATGCCTTCTGCTTTTGTCACTTTTCTCTCCCATGTTTGAGAAAACTTGCCTTTCTTATCACAGCATTCAAAGCAAGAAGATTCAGTGATGTTCCTATAAACAGGGTTTATCATGTGTTGTGTGAGACATGTGATTTTCAGGCCATGCTTTGAATAGAACCAATGCTCTCACAGTCATACATGAATAGAACATTCAAAGGCACTAAGCAAGAGCCCTTTGAATGACTATAATAAGCAACAATTAAGATATATATTGAGTAAAATCTTCACAGTATCTCTGAAACAGAACTGGAGCACCGATTCTTCCTGTTCCTGATATTTCAACTTCTGCTCAGAGTTATTCTTTGCTTTCTCTAACTGGATGGTGTGAGATTTAGCCTGGGCACTCAACCCAAGTTCAGCAACCTCTGGGATAACCTGTAACACACTATTGCCATACTGCTTAAAGATACCCTTACCCACTGATTTCCTTTGATAATGTACATTTATTTTTGTCTCAGGAATTTGATCTCAGACTGCAGAGAAAGGTAGTAATTAACAGTAGAAACTGCAGAGATAATAACACAATATCATAAATTTTAGAATGTGACCTAACATTTTTATCTTAAGAGAAATTACTTTCCTGGGTAACATTTTATTTCTGAGAGGAAATTACTAAACTAAAATACCAAGGCTAATTCTAAAATATGAGTTTAATTTTGCAAATGTTTAGAAAGGTGATCTTTGTAACATTTGATAAGCATATAAAACAACAACAACAGCAGCAATGACAGCAACAAAGCACAACTATTTCCCCAATTGGTAAATTTGAAGAAAATCAGATAACTCAGACAATTTTCTTCTGACATTTAACATCTACCCCAAAGCCTTTGTAAGCTGCTCTTCAGGGGTTCTGAATGCAGTGAAAAGTTGCTTTAACTGATGAGTGGTGCCATTAGCTTCATTATGTCCTCCTTGAACTAAGAGAAGGAATTCTTAAATACCATTGTTTTTACATTTTAAGGAGCACCACAGATGATTCATTCATATTTCCCTATGCATCAAATGCTAAACTAAGGCAAGTTATTGAAATACTTCATCCAGGTTATCATGTTCTAGCAGCAGTCACCAAATAGCTCATCTTCTGACATTAGAAGTAGGGATATAGAAAAAACAAACAAAACAAATAAACAAACAAACAAAAAAAAACAATGTGACTGTGGTATGCCCATGTGTTCAATAAAGTATAACTTTATCTTGAATGGTGACTAAATATTTGTTTTTCCAGCCTAAGGATTAAGCAATAATATTTACCTGCTTTATTCCAGTATTTGTTAATTTTCAGCTGCAATGAAACTTAAATCAGCTAATAATGTTTTCAAAGTATGGGAGTTGTGGGTACATTGTATTCATGTAATAAATTACTAGGCATAGGTGGTATACCTCTTTAATCCCAGCACTTGGAAGGCAGAGGCAGGCAGATCTCTGAATTCAAGGTCAGCCTGGTCTACAAAGCAAGTTGCAGGACAGCTGGGGCTATAACACTGGGAAACTCTGTGTCCAAAACAAAAACAAAAACAAATATTGAACCTAATTTTTGAAAGATACATAGAATTACTAATCCCAGTGTTGTGGAGTCTAACTGTATTTGGAAGTGCAGTATGGAAAGTCTAACACATAAAGGTGAATTAATTCTATATTGACTTGAATACGTATCCAATATGACTAGTTTCCTTAAAATAATAGTGTAATAAGAAGGGAAGGTCAAATAAAGGTGGATATCAATGTTGGAATTCTTCATGTTCAATCAAAAAATCCAAAAGACTGCACAGAGACCAACAGAAAGTGGGGTGAGTGGGTGGTCAGGCAGAGAATAGGTTTCACACTTACCTACACTTTTCTCTTAGACTCTGGCCTTTAGAACTGTGAGAAGATGCCATTCTAAGATGTAAGGAACAAAAGTTGTGGTCATTTAATATAGCAACCTTGGGAAACAAAGCCATAAGGGGATTTCCCTTTTATATAAAATTTGTAAATTGAACAAAGAAAGTCTCTAAAGACAACTCTGGGCCACATGCAAAAATGTGATATAGCTTTATCTTGTACTGTTCATAGCTTACTCAATACTTTGTGTTTGTACACATTCCTTCTAATGAGTTTATAAATACCTTCATTTTTGAATCGGAAGTTGATTTTACATACAAACCACTTAAATCAAACAACACAGAACAGAACAAAACAAATGAGATAAAGAAAAAAACATAATTAAAGGTTGTGGATGTATATATATATATAAATGTATATATATGTATATATATATATATATATATATATATCTGAGTGGGTTATATTTACATTATATTATATTTACAAACTTTTATGTATGTACACATAAATATAGGAATGTAACAATAATTAATAAAAAAGAGAGATAAATATGAAGTAGAGAAATAGAGCAAGGAGGAATATTTGAGAGGGTTTGGAGAGAGTAAATTGAAGCAGAAGTGATTTGGGATTTTTCTTCCAAAGAACATAAAAAGGAATGTTCTAATTTAGATTATTTTACACAATGAGTTAAAGAGCACATGTAAATATGTTTTACTTCTATAGCAGCATGCTGGACTGACAACAAATAAATTCCAGGAAACAATTTAGATTTTTGTATATGTGAATATATGGATATGCTAGGTTTTATTAAATTTTTAGCAACTGATGGACATAGATCCTTAAATGGAAGGCATAGACTTGCTAGAAATTTCATACACATTACTCTTATTTTCATGCATTGTTGCATGAATAAAATACCATACTGCAAACAAAATATCTGTACAAGTAACGGGGAACTCGGGTTATGTTTAATTTTTTCAAAATATCAAGCAGGAAAGATGGCTTTCTCATCCTAAAAGCCCTTTAAAAAAGGTTAATAGCCTTTGTGGCATATGGTGTCTAGACTAAATCCTACACCCACATATATGAAAGACTAACACATGATGACTCTAAGAAAAAATTACATTGTTCTGAATCTTTTTAAATACAAAATTATTTGTTCTGTTTATATTATAAGGTGATCTGGAGTTGGTAGATGTGTATATCTAGGCATCGCTCATGATAAGTATTTCAGCATTTCCAAATAGAAGATTTTGTTTTAATTTAAAAGCCATCTATAAAGTATAAGTAGTGTACAAGTGCTTTTTTCTCAGAAAGTAATTTACACATTAAAACAAAGTAGAGGCCTCTCAGAGGTTAACATAAGCATCAATATTTTCCTAAGGTCTTCTGTCCTTCATTGACCATTTGGGGAGGTCCATGACTACTTGGTTGCTGCTAGTGTTTGTGAATATGAACTTTGATGGGAGATGTCATTCTGTAAATATGTTTTTCATGCTGGTTAATGAACAAAGCACTGTTGGCTGATAGGAAAGCAAGATAGGTGGGACTTGGAGACAAGGAGGATTCGAGGAAGTATTAAGGAGGAGTCACCATGGAGAGACTGGGGAGACCAGAGGCAGGCCCAACTCCCTGGTAAGATGAGACCACGTGGAAATATTTAGATTAATAGAAATGGGTCAATACTTAAGACAGAGCTAGCTGATAAAAAACAACTGGCCAATAGTATTAATATCAAATACCGTATCTCAGTGTGTTATTGGGGGGCTGGCGCCGCGGTAAGTCCAGACCAGTGGGAAAACTTACTCCTAAAAGAACTTGGCTAATGTCTATAAACTCCCATGTTTCCATGTACTCCAATCAAAAGTGCCACCTACACATGCCATTCTGAGTTTATCTTTTCATCCTCAAAATAGAACCTTAGCCTCATACATTGAAGACAAATGTGCCATCAAGCTATAGTCTAGCTCATGATAAATTATTTATATCTGAATATTGGCTATCATAGTCAGGGAGGGGAAAATCTCAAGGGGGAAATCTAAAAGCTTTATATATAGCAACTACTTCAGACATCTGAAGTTGATACATGTATGTATTACTACTAAATAAATAGTACCTAGATAGTGTACTCCAATGACAAATTCCAAGCTCAGTGAGATACTCTGCCACAAAAAAATATGGTGGAGTGTGATAAAGCCAACTCAAGACCAACATCCAGTCTTTGTGGGTGAGCATACCCATATATATATATATATATATATATATATATATATATATATATATATATATATATTCATATACTGCACTCACACAGCAACAACAACAATAATGATATTGAAAATACATTTAGATTTAGTTAGATCTATACTCTCAGAAGTATTTGGCATAACAGAACTTATAGTAAGAAATACCCAGCAGGACATTAATGTAGTTTCATTTGTCAAGAGCTTTTGAACAAAAAGATACCCATAGAATATGTCATGGTTTTGTTTTGTTTTGGGTATTTTTTTTTTTTTTGTGGTTGAGTTAAAAGAACACCAGCTGTATCATGCTAAAGTTTCCCAATAAGAAAAAATACTAAATGTATCCAAAATATCAATAATATAATTTGGTCTGTAGCAATACAGAGCAAGAATATAAAGCCTGTGAAGAACACATTTTTTTTTTCCCAAATTATCTTCTAAAGAGAGCACTTAGAGTAGTTTTCAGAACACTTTGTAATTGTGAGTTTATGATGTACAATATAAATTACTACTGCGGGTTCCCCTAATATTCAGCATTTTGGGAGTTTCTCATATGCATCTGAAGAGTGAATCCTCAGCCATCATTCCTTGCAGAAAACAATGCTGCCAAAAATGTACTCTTTGATTGGTATTCACCACTGTACCAAAGGTTCAACACATCCATCATCATACTACTTGGAATAGAGCTTTTGTTAGGTGCTGCAAATGTGAACAATGCATCAGCAAGAGAAGAGCTGCAGGTGACAGGACTGAGAAATTTACTTACTTGTTATTTATTTATTTTCAAAACAAGGTTTTTCTGTGTAACAGCCATGGCTATCTTGGAACTCACTTTTTGACCAGGCTGGCCTCAAACACTAGAAACCCCCCTGTCTCTGCCTTTTTAGTGCTAGGATTAAGGGCATGTGCCACTACTCCAGCAAGAAATTTATTTTTATTTATTTAAAGTGTCTCACATTGAAAAATTCGGTACAATTTCCCAGAATTTGAGAAGCAAATACAGGCTGATGTCTGTGAGTTGGAGGCCAGCATGGCCTACAGAGCAAGTTCTAGAACAGGCCCCAAAGCTACACAGAGAAACCATGTTTCAAAAGAAAAAAAAAAAGATAAAAAAGAAATATTAAGTACCAAATGGCAATGCATTTACAATAACTGCTTAGAAATGATGCAACTTCAAATGGATATGCGTGTGCCAGATTAATTTTTTATGGTGACATCTGCTACAATCTTGACACTGGTTATATATGCATTCAGATGTTGCGTCATTCATTAAGCCTTCTTCTGCTTGTGCTGTTTGGTTGGGCTGGTTGACTAGATGGTTTAAATAGTAGAAATTTATTTCCCACAGCTCTGTAGAATGGGAAGTCCAAGATTCATGTTTAGCCTGTATACTTCCTGAAGAGGTCTCTCTACACATTGGCAGATGACTACATTTTTATTACCTTTATTTTCATTTTTTTCTTTGAAAATATCATGCATATATACAATGTGTCATGATCATATTCCTCATACTCTTTTCTTTAAAAACCTCTATAAATTCCAAGAACATCTACCAACTTCATTATCATGTTCATATTTCTGTCATACATACACACAAACACATACATAAAAACAAAATGACTCAGTGCTGCCAGTATGCACATAGGTGTGGGGCCAGCCTCTGGTACATGTGCAACCTACCCATGGCCAATATTTCCGAAGGAAAGTATTTCTTTCTCTCCAAGTGGCCATCAACTGTCTACATCTTTCACCTAGGGATGGTACCTGAGGTGCCTCTCATCTATTCATTTCATGAAAAAGTTTTAACTACATTGCTTTGTGCCTGTGTCTTGATATAAATATCATTTTCCATGCCGCTTATTTACTTTTTGTTGTGTATGTATGTATGTATGTATGTATGTATGTATGTATGTATGTATATGTGCATTGTGTCTAGATGCTAGGGGACAACTTTGGTTGTCATACCTCAGTTGTCATCACCTTGTTTTTTGTTTTGGTTTGGTTTTCTTATTTGAGACACAGTCTCCCATTGTAGATCTCATAAAGTAGGCTAGTTTCCAGGAACCTTCCTGTCCCTCTGCTTAGTTAGTAGTAGGGCTACAAGTACATACTAGCATGCTTGACTTTTTTTTAAAATAGATTCTAGTGATTAAAGTTTTAACACACAAATTTGAAAAAAAATGTTTCATTTCAGCATAGAGTATTATTCCAAACTATATAATTAGTCTCTGGAAAACATTATAGAACTATAATTTGGGTTTTTTACTTGTTTGGCACTGCAATACCCCATTAGGTCTTAATTCACACAGGTTGAAATGAGAGGGTAAGTTAAATTTAAGTAAATGTTTATTATTTACTTAATAGATCTTAGTTTCTGCTGTAAAGAATTTACAAGGATATGAGTAATACCAGATCAGAAAGATACTTTCCAAATATTAGTACCATTCCCAAATGAGTCTACTTACCAAATTTTTTTGTCATCTTCCCATCTATGTTACATAAGTTCTGGTAGACAACACCACACAAATCATTCAAAATTAGGTACAGAATTGATCCAGGCAGTATAAATTTTCTCTTCAGTGTTAGGAATCCAAAGTAGTAGTTATAGTTTATATATGCTTCTGCAATACTCCCTATTATCAACTTTTTTTTAATTGAATCAGCTGAAGAATATATGCTTGGTTCAGCCTTACATGTTAGATTAGCTTGTATTCATGCTGTAACATTACGTTTAAAATATGATGTTCACAGAGATATGTATAACATGGACACTGAAAAATCTCAGAGCAAAAGAAAATTCTGTTGTAATCCTTAAGTTACAGTTAGTGGTGGTAAGGACTTCACTAAGACCCCAGTTCAGAGACTCTTTCTGTCACACATAGCCTCCATTACATTATTGCCATCCTTACTTATATTCACCTCAGATTTCTTGAATATAGAAGCATTCTTCTATATGATCTGCCTTGGCTATAAATAGATGCAGTCATGCTGCCTGTACACTGTCACATTGTAATAATCATAATCAACTATACCCTGCCTGCTCATCTTCATTGTTATTTCTTTGGGACTTTAAAATTTATCTGTTCCATAAGTTTTGATCTTTAGTGTCATCCTCCCTTTTTTTTTCAGTTTTAACTTAATAAGCAATCCTCTGTATATATTCCATTACATAAAATCAATACTCTTTATAGGGTGTGTGCCAAGAACAGATTTATTTTAACAGTTGAATGTATAAAATTTCCATATGCTAGACAATATCCAAATATTGAGCCAATTGTTATTCCTCTTCTAGCATGTGAAAGTTTTACTGGTCATCACTGAAGATTTTCTTTTTCGTCTATCTGCCATCTATCTATCTGTCTATCTATCTATGCTTCTTTATATATCATATATACATATATATATATATATATATTCTTGAGTAATTGATTTCAATTTTTCTTGACTAATTGGTTTCAAGTTTTAGCTACATGAACATTTGTCTGAGCATAGATACACAGACCAAATATCTCTCTCAGATCATGCTTTGGATATATAGGCTGAAGTAGAATTTTTGGATTGCAAGATAAGCATATGTTGACTGTTTTAAAAATCCCACACATTGTTTCCAAGGTTACTGTGTTGTCTTACATCTACATTATTGGAGTATAAGTTTCCAGTGTCTCACCAAATACAGAAACATGTTGTTTCTTGTTTTACTTCATGATTAAAAAAAATTTACCTATTTCCTTAGAGTTCTATTCACATCTTTGTAATAAGTCACATCAGTAGCTTTTGTGTATTTATCAGCCATTTATATGTCTTCTTTGGAGAAATGTTTATTGAGTTTCTTCACCCACTGTCCTTTCCTACTATTTGACAGAGTGCAGCCCTGATACCCTGATGACTCTGCATTCTCAGGAGCCATTTCCTTTCATATTACTCATATATTACTCATATATTCTGCTCACTTTTGTCAAATATTTTGGAGAGTCATGTCGAATTCATGTCCTGTTGTTGCATCATTTCCTAAAACAGACCATTCAGTTAATTTAGTTATTAAATTGATTCTCTTGATTTTCCACAGTTATCTAGTTAATCAATGGTACTACTGTTGTCTATGAGTATTTAAGAATATTTTTGTTCTGTCCAGTGTAGAATCTAATATGGAAGTATAAGTTTCTCACAAATAGATATGTTTTCTGCTGTTAGGACATCCCCAACAACTTTGTTGCTGACTTGCTTTCCTGGAGAATTGATCTTAGAATAGCCTTAGTTGCAAAACATTGTCATTAAATGTTTTTTTCCTCACAAGTCAATAAAGCCAATTTCAGCATTATCATTAACATAATTTGCCCTATTAATCAAGAAAAAGGCATCAGCTTTGTAATGCTGATAGTGTTTCAATGAACTCACATTGACACAACTGGTGAAGTTTTAATTATCTTTCCATAGCTCTACTTAAATAATCTTGTAAAAAGCTACCTATTTAAGTGAGAAGTAATTACACATTTTATACTTTTAAAAAGTTGATTTACATTGTATACTGTACCATTTTAGACTTAAATGTACAATCCTATATTTAAATAAAGTGAAAATGTATTATTAGTCTATGTCAGCTTTTATACTTGATAATCATTTATGAGTCATATAAGCCTATAAACTTATACATTATATGTATAGCTTCTTTAAACATTCTTCTTGCTAATGAAGCCAAACTTGTTTCAGGATACCTCAATAATAAGCTGTCATTAAACAAGACCCTGCCAGTCCATCAGCATTGTGGCAACACTGTTGTTAAAGAGGAAATTTTATTAGGTCTGTAACTTTGAAGACTTAACATTTCTGATAAATAGAATGTGTCAATCACTTCTTTTCTAGGGGATTTTTTGGTTCATAATTTCCAGAAGGAATCAGGTTTGGAAGAGCCTAAACCCAGGCAAATGAATTATATTTTGACTCAAGCAGCCCTGCTAAATTTTATACTAGTAAGTAATAAATGAAGACACTAGAATGGAGAAGTATTAAGAAGACAGTTCTTTACTCCTAGAAAGAGCTTTCTACTGGAAGAATTGGACACAGTTTTTATGTAGGTATCTAGAAAGTAAAACACAACACAACAACTATTGTGAATTGTGAGGAAGTGATTATTCAGTAAATATGCATAGTGCTGCTTGAGTCTGCTCTAGTGTTTACTTAAAGTGGAATTGCTTCACATTTTGTACATATTGTTTGACAGTTTTGGAAGCAGATGTCAACATTTTAATGATTTTTTTCAATAATGTGCCAGTCTTAATTTAAATGAAAAACAATTGTGCAAATAAACATCCCATTGGGTTTAGTGAATGATTGCAAGTGTGAGTCTTTTAAGGGTGTAAAAGATAATATAATAACCAAGATTAGTTTGGTACTATATGTTCTTTGACATAAAAATGTGTGCTTTGAATGAACAAAAAATCCCTAAGTTTATATAAATTGTGTGCCTTATACCAGCAGAAGTTTATTCTCTTATGTTCTAGAAGTTCAAAATCAAAACAATGTATCCTCTGTATGCTTCTCTGGAGCTTTTAGTTAGAACCCTTCCTTGCCTCATCCTTTGCTCATATGGTGACTATCAACCTTCACTCTCATATCTGCCAATTCCTCAAACAGTAGTACTCTTGTCTATCCCTGTTTGGTTACTTTTTAATATTACTATTGACATTATGGATAAATGCCTTGTTCTAATGAACTTACCTTAAATAGATTAATTTGTTAGTATCTACCACAACCCTCCCCTGAAAACAATATAGCTCATACTCCTACTGACTATGGTTATGAGGGTGACAGATGTTTCTTGAGAGACAGAGTTACAGAACACTGGGGTTCTGTTTAATCAGATGACAACTTATATATACATGATTTTTTTCACTTATTTATAAAGGACAATTTTACTATTAAAATTGTTTTCAAAACCAACCAATTAAACCTTCCAGAAAAACTAAATGAGAAACATTGTTAAAAGTTGAATTTGACTTCAGTTTTTTTTTCTTTCATCAACAATTTTCAATGATAGGTATTTTCAAATTGTGAAGTGTTTGGTAGACACTAACAAAATTGTGGGTTTTTATTTAAAAACACAATACTGGACACCCTAATTCCACTATTGTAGATTTGTTTTCTTCCTAGTATATTTTCATAAGCACATAAGAATTATCTTTTCCAAAGGTCATTAGCTCTTCCCTCTACTTCTCTTGAAATAAGCCTCCTAATATTTATCTAGTGAATGTCACTGATATAAACCAGGACCACAAGCCAAACATGAGAGTAGTCTACAAAATCAGTTTTCACTGCGTCTACATATATGCTCACCAAACACTGTGGAAGTATGTCATAGTTTCTAGATGTGTCCACTACTTTTGAAGACATCTTTTCAGTGTGACTACTGCAATTATACTCTAACCTATATTCCTACAGTCAATTTCATCATCCAGTAACTTTTCCATTTTTTTTTAAATCAAACCATATACCTCTCTTTAAATGGGAAAACTCACTATTTGCCGTTACATTTCACTAAAGACAAAATTACGATATATATATATATATATCCCAACCAACCAAACAAAAAATGCATGCTCAAGGTCACAGCCCAACCAACTGTACTATAATATGTCTTTTAGTCCTTCTCTATCCATGATTTTGTCTTGTTTTGTTTAAATATATTTAATAAGTATATCATGGAAGGGGTATGTTGAACAACATTTGTTTAAAAGTCTAAGATCACAGTACCAATATATCAAGTAATAGATAAAGCCTTATTACCTGGGTAATAGAAATATGTACCTCATATATCTTACTATAGCAGAGGTGAAAGAAGAGAATGAAACCAATCATGCCCTAATGGTCCCTAATCCTATTCTTGAAGATTCATCCACATTATCGATTTATACTCATATCACTAGACTTTCTGGACTTGAGACCTGTGTTCAGATGCCTTGGATTCATACAAAAACAGAACAAAGTGCATCTACATCAAAACTCCCAGTATACTACTACAAGAAAAGGAGGCAGAAAAAGAAGCATGGTTCACAGGCTAATACAAAGTATTGAGCAAGAGAAACCTTGTCTCATATAGGGTGGAAGGCAAGGGCCAGCACCTAAGCTGACTTTCTGAGAGTCTCTCTCATATGTCTAATACACATATCATGCATACACACACACACAAGATCTGAATTATTTGACTTTCTAATTAATACCTTCACACAGAGAATTAGGACATATATATAAAATTTTATGAGGTACACAATCACTTAGTCTATAAGATCTACAGCTATATTTTCTTTTTCCTCTCCAAAGTCCTGACATGCCTAAGCATGTCTCCAAAAGCAGAGAAGCACACCATCCCCACTCTTGCAATTTTTTCCTTCCCAGTAATACTTGTCCTTGTTTCTTTCCCTTCCAATTACCTGTTTAAAACTCATTTTTAATTGTCTTACAGCCCCTTTTCTCCATGTTGCACTGAGTAGAAGGTATATTATTCTTGTGAAAAAAATGCAATGTTTATAAACACATACTGACTAAATAGAGCAACAAAATTTAGTGGTTAGACTCTGTCAAAAGAAAGGAAGTGGATCTATTAGATCTTTTTGGAGTCACAAAATTCTTGTTGTACCCCAAAGCTATGGTGAAATTCGAGAGCATAGCTTTTCATTGTCAGGAATTTAGTAATAATAAGATTCTTGGAAAATGTGAATCTAGCTCATTGCTGACCATTGAGAATAAAAATATTCTTTTTATAAGATACCCAACCTCTTCTTGAATATTTTGTCTTTTGAAACCATCATCATGATTACCACAGTTTTTGTCATCCTAGGGTATTCATTTTGAGGATAACATCCCAAACCCCAAGAGAACACTGGAAAAAATAAAATTAAAATATCCTCATTTCTATCCAGTTTTGATGTTATATTAAGTATGTCCATCATCAAATTTCAGTATTTCCTTGGGTAGGCTCAAATTCCATGAAGCGGAGTTATACCTCCTACACAGACAGTTCCTGAAGTTCAGGACCTCTGTGCTCCTGGAGGCTTCCATCTATCCTGGGACACAGTCTGAAGGATGCCTGATATTCTTGTTATTCTTGCAAACAAGAAACACTTTCTTATACATAATATAATGAAGGAAGTTGAGACTTGGTAAAGCAGTATCATAATAAAGCCTTGAAAACATTTTCTCCAGGAACATCATCTTACACAATATTAAGGAAGATTCAGAGAAACCTCCTGGGCCAACTAGACAGCTCAACATGTGAAGGTAGTCACTTGATGCCAAGCCTGATAGTTCAAGTTTAGCTCCCTGCAATCACATGGTGGAAAAAAGGGTTGACTGCAAGTTGTCCTCAGACAGAGTGGCATATACCTATCCCACAAATAAATAGAAATTTGAAACAGCAGTACTATTTTACTTTCTCTCGTTTTTTTCCTTCTTCCCATCTGTGTCCTTTTTTATTCTTCCTCTTCTACCATTTTTCTCCTACTCATTTGTCCCACTTCATACAAAAGGTATGCCATGGTCTTCTGATAGTTATATGTTAAATTTTTCCTTGAGAAACTGACTTACCAGGGAACTAGTAATTGTTACCAAACAAATCCCATTGGTCTGAATATTTGAGGTATGAAAGAGACTGTATAATGAAGTCTTTTGTTAAGGCCACTGTCTTAGATACCATTGTGTGAATAATAATAATAATTTTTTGAAAGTTACTACTAAAATGAAAGTTTTAATTATTGAATTAAAATTCTATTATTGAAAGATTGAATGTAGTGAGATAGCATTGGGCGTGGTCAGTGCACAGAAGGATTATCTCACTACAATTGAAAATAATTATGTTAATATGTTAATATTACCTGTTGTATTAAAATTTCTCTGGTTGCTTATCAAATGTCATATATGATAACCTTTAGTAGCATTGTTTTACACATTGTGTTCTGTAGATGTACCTATTGGAATTGGGCTCATAACTCTGTATTTTTATTGGTTATGAATTTATGTAATGATCTGTCTGTTACAAAGAGGACTTTCCCTGGTGGTAGACTTATCTATGGGTATAAAGAGAATTGTTTAGATAGTTGTTAGGGATTATTCTGGTTTAGTGAAGTAGTGGTTATAGGTTATTCTCTAATATCTATGACTTCATTAACTTTGAGTAATTCGATAGTTTTCTTGCACCACACATGCATGATTCCTCTCATATAGAGCAGGCTTTAAGCCCTGAACCATTTATCTGACATAAACAGGTATTTGGTTTGAAATGTGTGACCCATGACACAAAGCCATGAAAGAGTGCTGGACTCTGCAGCAGAAGTATTGATCATTATTCCTCTCTGCCAGTGGGGTCTCAAAAAAAGTCTCTTGTTCTTGTTACACTGGTCATGGATCAAGATGCAGTTGAAAATATCCTGTATGCTTTTCTTCTATTCATAGGTATCAACATTAATATCAACTCCATCTACTAAGATAAACAGACCATACAAATTCATTCCATAGTTCCACATACTGAAAGGTACATTCTCATGACCAACAATAGTGACCTTACCCACTGAATACAATACAAGCATAAGTAATAGCATTTATAAGAATGCTATTATACTCATAAGATTTAAACAGTTTTTCAACTGTACTTTGCACATATAGTTATAAACACAAGGACATACATGATTCTGTGGATCAGAGATATATGAGGATAATTACATTTCAGTCTCTGACCCATGTTTCACACCATATAGATCACTCAATTATCCTCCTTGGCAGCTTTCTTTCTGGGGTTCACATTAAGATAGTCAAATTTTAGTAAGATAATTTATTCTGCAAGTAATAATATTATATATTTCTTATATTAGCATCATGAATGCACTATGCTTGAAATGTAAACAGCACTAGTGATGGACTTCTAACTGGGGAGTGCATTAGGACAATCAGCAATCCTATTGCAAAACTATTTTTAATTACAGCTCTTTAAAAATAGCTGCTACAATTACTCTGAAGCTGACAGTGCTGCTCAGAAGACAAGCTGTGAGGGGTTATTGTAATCAGAACTCTCAGTCCAATGAGATATCACATCAGGCTAAAGATAAGCATGAATTAACTGCCTAAAGTATGAAGCCTCACATCTTAAATTTATTGTTGTTATTTTCAGGAGTTTAGGTCAAGGATTGAATGTGTTTCTCACTCCCTGGCAAACAAATGAAGATGGAGTTGAGTAAGATGAGGTTTCCAAATATTTTCCTTTGTGGGTGGTGGGGGAGATCTGTCCTCTGTGACTAGTGATTGTGTTTCTGTATCTTTTTTATTTCTTACTGAAAGGAAACCCCTGTAGTTATATCTCTGTGTAGGTGGTGTGCACAGATCAGTCCCATGAGTCCCATACCCTAACATTACCTGCTGTTATATCAGCATAAAGGGTATTTACAGCTGTATTTTTTCTTTTCACATTCCACAGTAATTGCTGTGTCTTTAAAATCAAAGTAATTCCATGTTCCTGTTGTTTTTTCTTGATTTGTTGAAACCATTATCTTCTCATGTATCAAGTGACTTTTCTTTCCTTGGAAAATGTCTCTAATCTATCATCTTCCACACTGCCATTCTAGTACTACAAAGCTACCACTAGATCATTTTGTTAACTCACATGAGATCACATAAAATTTTGCATAAATTTGACTGCATTGCTTATATTTAAGTATTCTTGTAGAAAATAATTGGTATTACTAGGTGTACATATCCATGGAATATATATTCACCAATCTACAAGGCCACACCTCTGTGCTTGTGTTTGTATCATTTCTTTAATGTGAGTTCAAAGGCCTTGAAATTGTTTGAATATTTTACTCCCAATTCATTTATTTTAATTTTATCTTTATTTGCAGATGTGTGGAGCATAATACAATATTTACACTTAATAAATAGATCTAAAATGACTTTTATAATATGATGTTGGGACAGTAACTTCACAGCTTTTTGTGAATTCAGTGCTCCCATAGATTATGGAGTAAGAAAGCCGGATACTACAGCATCACGGGCAAGGTGCTTGAGGAAGCCAACATAGAGAAAATAGGAGGGGGAGAAAATGTAAAGGTAAAGAAGGGGTGGGGAAGAAGAGTGGAAAGAGGGGAAGCTGTGGTTGTTGTTAGTGTTTGGGAGACTTTTTTTTTTAAGTGTTCAGGAAAGCAGACTGTCACTTCAAGAAAGCCCATTGACAATGACAACATTCGTTCCTTAAAGGAAAATCTGAAATAGTCACATGAAAAAAAAAAAAAAAAAAAAAAAAAAAGAATGGAAACTTAATTCTGCTCCTGTGAAACTGGATATATATCCACATGGTTGAACTGACATAGTAAAGAAAGATATTCTTTTTATTTATTTATTTATTTTGCATCTGGACTGCAATTTCTGCTTCCTCCTCTCCTCCCAGTCTCTCACACCTACCTCCCTTATGCTCCTTCAATCCAACCTCTTCCATTTCTGTTTAGGAAAAGATAGGTCTCCCATGAATAGCAATGAAGCATGGAATATCAAGTTGCAGTGAGACTAGGTACCTCCTCATCTGTTAAGGCTGGACAAGGAAACAAAATAGGAGTAAAGCATCCTGAAAGAAGGTTATAGAGTCAGAGACAGCCATTGTTTCCACTAGATGTCCTACAAGAACATCAAGCTACACAACTGTCACATATATGTTGAGGCCTAGATCAGTCCTGTGCAGACTCCTTTATTGTTGCTTCAGTCTCTGTGAGCTCCTATGAGCCCAGGTTGGTTGGATCTATGGGTTTTCCTAGGAGCATTGTTCTCTCAATACTCCCTCTCTCTGTTCAGCAGGATTTCCAGAACTGGGCCTAATGTTTGACTATGGTTCTCCACAACAGTTTACATTAGTTGCTGAATGAAACCTCTTTGATGACAACTTGGCTAGGCACCATACTGGGCTTCAGGATGCTTGCCTGACCTCTGGCAAAGTAGGAGTGAAAGAGATTTTTTTTTAAATGTAGAATTAACTGTTTCCCTGTTTGTAAGTATTTAGGTAAGATGGTACATAGATATTTTATAAATTACCAAGGAAGACAAACACATAGTCAAGAGCCACAGATTTTCATTGACTAAGGAAGGTATGCAACATTCATAGATCCTGTGATATTTCAGCTGCTGTGTCATAAATAGCCTCCTGGAAATGACTGCCTGCTGTGTGGATATAGGGGATATCCTTGCTTGGAGGAGTTAGTTGGCAAACTGACTTTCACCTTTCCAAAGATGTATTACAGATGCCACAGTTTTATTCAAAAATCTTAAACAAGATAAATCATTAGATGGGCTGAATACTCAGACATTAAAATCCTGAGACCACTGTTAATTGACCAAGAGATGGACAAACAAATAAACAAGCAAACAAAAAACCTTCCTGTTAATGATGTGGCTTTGACTGTTATTTAATTAAAAATACAATCATATTAATTATCTGTAATTTTAGTATTTCTACTCTAAAAAGCCTTAAATTTAATATTGGAACTCAAATATTAAGCAAATGTTCTTTAAATGCAGTTTGGTTTCTACACAGCAGCACATTGATAGGTAAAATACACATTAGCAAAACCCCTTAGAGTGGAAAGGAACTACAAGTTCACATATTTTGGGGACTACTGAAGTGTGGCAAAGAGACAGAAACCATATGGTTTGTATGAGGACTGCTTTGAAATCTCTAACCATCCACGGCTTCTCCCTAGCCAGATGGTTGTCATAAAGACTAAAAACATCCTTCTGAAAAAAAATCCTGCTTTTCATCTGCCTGTGTGTTGCTGGCTCCAGGTGACTCTGGCTGAACATTTATACATTGAGTTCTTTATGCTCAGTTGGGTGCTGTCATAGAATGAGCAAAAGCATTGATTAAAAAATAGAATCCATCTCAAAGGCTTTTTCTAAAGCTTGCCTGATGGCAATTTAGGGAAAGTAGTTCAAGGGCATCTTTGTCTGCTTTTGTTATAAAGTTGAGAGATGTGGGTGCATAATAGACATATTTTGTTGGTGTCTGAGAGTGTGTGTATATGTTTGCAAGTATGTATATGACAGCATGTGTGAGGTTGTATGTGTGTGACTATTTGGAATTGCGAATGAATATATATGTGTGCAGGGTTGTGTGTATTTGGTTATGTATAACAGGATGAATGAGCGTCTGTGTGAGTACTTGTGTGTGTGAGTGTGTATATGGAAGCATGTGTTTAAGAGTGTTGTGAGTGTAAGTATGAGTGTATGTGAGTGTAAGAGTGCTTGTGTGAGTGAATGTGTGAGTGTGGGGGTGTGAGTGTATGTAAGTATAAATATGTGTGTGTGATTGTGATAGAATGTGAGTGTGTATTTTTGAGTGTGTGTGTGTGTTTGTATCTGTGTGTCAGCCACAGTGATTCTTTCAATGAATATGTTCATCTTCTGTGGTATGATGAGGTAATTTTATTGACAAGCACCCTGTTGTAAAGCAATGGCCTAAAGAAAAGAAGACAAGAGAATTAATGCCATGGCTAGGCAGGCAAGATGAATGCCTCTTGTAGAACCACAGTTCCCATTTTAAGCCAATCGGAAGCTCAAAGATAATTTCTTTACAAAACATTTACTTAAACTCAGTCTTCCTAATTGTTGTTATTTAATTCAACATACTGTATAGAATTATTTATTCATTCTGGGTGGTCACGTTATATAACTTATATTCCAAGCATCTTTAAGTTATCTTTCTTTTAATAACTTCATTTAGCAGTGTATAGTTAGTTCCTCATTTCAGTATTGTTTGACCTCTGACAGTGGAACCAGGATGTATCCCTTTGGGAGCACATCCCTATGGAGGGATATTCCCTTAACCTAAAGACAGGAGGGAGGGCCTAGTCCTGACTCCAAATGACTTGACAGATTTTATTGACCCCTCCTGGGCATCACCCTCCCTGTGGAGTGGGGGGTGGGTGGGATGGAAGGGTGGTCAGGGAGCATGAGAGGGAGAGGCAGGAGGGAGAGGGGGAGGTAGAGGAAACTGGGTTCAATATGTAAAATAAGAAAAAAAATAAAAACTAAAAATTAAAGTCTCATTTGGCTTCCAAAAAATAATAATAATTTACTTAATCCAAATTGTGCCACCCCATGTAGCATGGTTAATCTACCAGTTACCACATCCTTAAAGAAAATTGTTTTTGTCACCACCAGAATCCAAAAACTGTTGATAGCCCTTTAGTTAGTGGTACAGGCTTTAGAGTGTTTATCACTTCCATAATAGAAGATTACTTGTCTTTATCTTGTGTTTAACCTCTGACAGCAACCATAGCTAGTATGTGCTCATCAGTACAGTAGCCCTGTCATGTCCTAATACACATTTTCATTGAAGAATTTCAATGGAATTTTGATTGAGAGTATACTGAATTTGTAGATTACTTTTGGTAAATGGGCCATTTTTTCACAATATCAATCTTAGTAATACATGTGCATGGGAGATCTCTCTACCTTCTGCTGTCTTATTCAAATCTCTGTCAATGCTTTAAGGTTTTCATTGTATACATTTTTCATTTACTTGGTTAGGCCTTTTTTTTCAAGGTGATTTTGTTGTTTGGTTTGTGTGTTTCGTTAGCCGGTTGTTCATTTTGTAACCTGTCACTTTCCTCAAATTGTTTACAAGATTACCAGATTATTTCATCTCAGCAAAAGACACTAGGACAATATAATATATATTGTGTGAATTTGTGGAGGTTATCATGAACTGGAAAGACTGTTTTTATTCAACTTGTGTATTTTTATCAGACAGACACATCCTTTAGTATTACAAAGAGAAAAAGTGACAGAAGAGGGAGGTAGATAAATAAGAGGGAAAAATGTGTAAACTCAAGTCTTGAAGAGCACAGTCAACTAAATGCCTATACTTTCCACTTAAAAACAAAACCAAAACAAACAAAAACTAAAACAAAACAAACAAAACAGACAATTGTGTCTCTTCTTCCATGCTGCTATTCAGCAATGTGTTTACTCATTTCTTCCCAATATTATAGCTTTTCACCACTGCTTGGATGGGAAATTGCCACTCTCCTGTGTTTTTACTGGAAGGCAAATATAGAACCAAGAGCCAAAACTCCACTGGGGTTGCAGATGTTTTGAGAGTGCACACAGATTTTCACAGCTTCCAAGTACTGAGCAAATCTTGCTAAACATCTTTTTCTGTGCCATGATTGAAAACATTCATGAGAATGCTTTTCCACTGAAAATACATAAACAAAAATAGTAATGATGAGAAACAATGAAAAGTACTTATTACAACTGAATCATTATTTGCCATCCCTCTGTCATTTCAGCGGTTTGGGCAGTGCTTAGCTTAAGTAAACCTCTTTTCCTAAAGGCCATTTACCTCCATTTCCTCATTCCTCATGGACCTAGACATAGAAATCTGTCGTTGCTTCTCATGTTCTTTAACGCATAAAGGCTATGTTTTCAGGGTCATTTCTCTTAGGTAATAATACTATAGGTATTGATTTAGTATTATACTAAAAATTAGTAGCTTTTTCTCCTCTGTGGTTTTACACTAAAATGTGGGACATGGAGTACTAGCCTTCCTACTCTAAGAAGCATTCCTAAACAAGTGAATTTTTCCTTTCAGATGAGCTTTAAACAGCTGTTTTAGATAATTTAGATAATAAAGAACATAGAAACCACAGTATAGTGTTGGTAGAAAAAAACTCATACATCTGGACACTAAATGTCCTAGTTTTCCAATAATTAAAATTGATCGCCGTGGTATATGTTTAAAATCCCAGCACTCAGGATTCTAGGGCAGAAGGACTTCAATAAATTTGAGATCAGCCTTGGTTACATTGTGAATTTAAGCATACTCCAGCCAAACAAAAGATCCTATTTACAAAATAAAATAAAAACAAATGAATCAAAGTTGGCTGTAATATTGTTCTGTTTAATATTCAATGAAATAGAACCATACATTGGAGGCATTTTGTGCAAGAGGTTCTCTTTCTAAAAAAAACAGCATTGGGGGATTCTATTAGATCACACCCAGGCTACAGGGCAAGTAACCAATCACAGAACCCCATGCCATCTGATCACCTGCTAGAGAGGACATGTCTGTCATGTGTGCTTCATAAACAGCGCTTCACAGAGAATGCTTAGAATGGTGACAAGTGTCCCCATGATAGTTCCCTCAGTAATTCTGGATGAGAGCAGAGTACAATAGGAGGCCAACTCAAAGGTCTGTTAGATTCCTATCAGGGGTCCTGGAAATGAAGGAATTTGTTTGCTTCTTTTGTTTTTGCCAAAATATTGAAAAAAATAGAATTACAAAATAATCAATAGCATGCTATATTTTCTTTAAAATAATAGAGACAAAGTTGCTCTTTGATTTTTCCTGACTGTTGACATTAGATGGTTAATAGAAATGGAAAAGGACAGCACTTCACCATGAAGCTAGAAATGTAGAAACACATTCCACTGGAAGCCATGCCTATTGCAGGAAGATGAACCTGGAAGTGAGAATCACATTTCTCTTTGGGTCTTTCCCATTACCCCCATACAATCTGTCTGCACTTAACAAAGCTGGAGATCTCAATAAGGAAACTAAGATTGGACCTCATCCAGTATTTCTCATTTGAGAATTTATATTTCCAGAGTTCATACATTTTCCATTCTGCATATGTCAAAAGTTTCCTGGCTTATATATCAAATCTTCAAGCCTTTTACTAGCTTTTCTTTGTATAATACAAACTTAGTTAATGCATAGTGTTTTTTTTTCCTCTCAAGGAAGCATTTCTTTTTCACTGAAGTTAAAACACACATATCAGGGGTTGGCTGGGAGTTAGTGCAGCTGTTAAGCATGCAAGCTGCTTTTCCAGAGAACAGGGGTATAATCCCCAGCACCCACTTGGCATCTCACAACCACCCTTAACTCCAATTCCAGATCTAACACCCTCTTCTGGCATTTGAGCGCACCAGACATACATTTCATACAGACATATCTATTCATGTAAAACATAACTCACATAAAATGAAAAAAACAAATTTAAGACTTTGAAACAGGTGGTGATGGATCATGCCTTTAATCCCAGCACTTGGGTGGCAGAGGCAGGCAGATCTACGTGAGTTCGAAGCCAGCCTGGCAGCCTGGACTATAGAGTAATTTCCAGGACAGCCAGGACTGTTACACAGAAAAGCCCTGTCTCATTCATCCCCACGCCCTGGAAAAAAATAAAAGAAGAAAGAAAGAAAACTAATTTAAAAATTGTAATGGATCCTTAAAGGAAAGACAGTGTGAGTTATAGTTAGAAGTATTTGTAAAATCAACTCACAGTTTATCTACTACCTATATCGACACAAAATTTGAAAACCCTTCTCTGCTCTTTCAAATTATCTACTTTTGTGCTTTCTTCTGGTTTGATCCCTATAGATGAGATTATACATACTATTGCATACAAATGACATCTACCCATGTATCTTTATAGCCTAAATTTTCAAGAGAACATTTTAAGACTTGCTTATTTTTATTCTAAATTCATTTTTGCATAATTATAGAGTATTCTGTTCTTTAAAGTACACATAGATGCTTTTTTCTCATTTATGGTTGCAAATAGTACCTAAAACACTGATGTTATTTTCTGATGAGAACATGCACTCATCAATGAGAACATTTCTTTAGACATATACTCTGAACAGAATGGTATGAATAATGCAATTATAAGACATGTTTCCAATAATTTCTTATTGTTCTACCATCCATACATGAGAGTTCCCACAGTCCTGCATCTTTGCCAACACTTGACAAAACTTGTAGTTTTGCAAATTTTATTAGCTACTCAATGACTTCTAATAACCTATCTAAATTAACTACTAAAAGTAAAATGGTTGAATCTAGTCTTTCCAAGATATTTTCTTTTATTTGAAAGACATAAATATTATATTTCAGCTGATAGTTTATTGAATCCTGGATCAACAAACTATGTAAAGTCATTTAGGATAATCTAAATGTCATAGAAGCATCTCGATGTTTCAGAACATACCAAAATATGCAGCCTTTGGATGAACTCCATCAAGTGTCTCAGTCTTAACATTTCCCTTAAGACACAGTTCAAGAACCATTCACAGTGTGTTGGACAAACACAAAAGAAAATAACACGATATTAGCAGATAAACCATGGTGAAATGGACTGCTTTATTCCACAACACATAACAGTGTACACTGGGAGGATAAAAAGCCAGATACAAATATAAAATGTGAAGGGAGAAGGAAGTGGACTTAGGACATGCATTAAAAGAAAGGATAAATGGTAATGATTTCTGGGCTGGGGAGATGGTTCAGTCAGTAGGACCTGCTATGTAAGCACAAGAACCTGAATTCAGACCCCTAACACCTATGCAAAGCATAGCAGAGAAGGGCTGGAGACAAGTGTCTCCAGCTTAGGCAAATCAATATGTTTTCTGTTCAGTGAGACACTCTGTCTCAAAATAAAAGGGGGAAATGTAGCTATAGTGAGAGACACCAGAGTAAGTCTCTGGCTTACACATACACACACAGGACTCATTTACTCTTTTCTTGCTTCTTGTATTTTTGAAACACTCCATAAAAGACTTAGCATATTACATTTTTAAATATTTTTGCTCGCATAAGTCATTTTATTTCTTTATTATCAGAATGATTCTACTTTTACCCCAGAACATTATAACTTTTGCCCATGAAAATTAACTAGTTTTTTTGACAACTTTGAACTGAACCCAGCCACTCTCTCTCTCTCTGCTTTGCTTTCTTCCAGGGAAAGCAGAGCTAACTGCATTTATTTGGCCATGCATTTTCCTAACACATACTTTTGTTTGTAAATGACTGGGAGTCACCAGATACCACTTGAGGATTTATTGTGTTCCTCAATTAGGATAATAATGGTTTTCTGTTATTAGAAAGAACAAATAATTAGCTACACTAAGATATGAGCTTTAACCTTATATTTAACTCCAAATCAGTTCCAGACATAAAATGTGATGTGACTTTTCCTTGGAAGTTTTTAGGGAGGAGATGAATAGAACATTCATGTAAAAAACACATTCTTGATAAAAGCTCTGAAAATATAGTTTTAAACCATAGTTTACTATTATTGATCTTAAAAATTATATTTTTTCTAGCAAGTTACATTTAGAATAAGTATAAAAGAGACAGAAAAATATTTGATACATATTCACCCCAACTGAGAGAATTCAAATCACCAGTTAAGCCATCACCTCAAGAACAGTCTGACTACTTTGTGAGCATCACACAGGTCTATAATGCTCCCACCATTGCACAGGTCCATGCTGCACAGGTCCATGGAACTTGAACATAGTCCAGATTTTTCTCAAATTTGTAATTCTACTGCTTTTAATTCTGTCTTATAGGTGCATGGATTACAGGTATGTACCACTGTGCCCAACTCTCATCCATTTTTAATAGCTATTTTAATGAGCTTGAAGTGACATGTCACTGTATTAACTTACACACCTTTTATGGTTAGATGTTTTGAGCATTCTTTAAGCAATGACCTTGCCATTAGTGTAATGTCCAAGAATGTCAGTTATTTTCCCCCTTTTAAGGTCATAGTAGTTTGCTTGTATGAGTTGCATTCATTTCTTATATTTTAGACAATAGGTATTATTATATGTTTCTTGTAAGTATTTTTTCCTTAATCATGGATAGTCTTTCACTTTGCATATTTTGCTTTGCTTTGTGTTTGGTGGTAAAGAAACTTTGTATTTTAATGGAATCCTAAATTAAGAATATTAAAGAGTAATATAAATGGGACCTAAAAGAAAATGTCCCATAAAGACAGGCAAAGGAAAATGAGTGAAAGAAGGAATAACAAAAAGGTCATTGTTCAATATCCCCCACACAGTAGAGCTCCAACATAACACAAATGGCCATCTTTTTATTTCCATAATATCAGAGCTTAACAGATGCCTAAACAGAAACAAAAGAGATGAGTAAGACAAACAACAAATTCCATTATCAAACCAAACTTCAATACATATGAAGGAATGAAAGATCATTAGCTATGAAACTCAAGATGTTGTCTCGATATCCCCAGATGTTGTCTTGCAGCATCAGAGACATTTTCATGCTCTCTGTTCCTTGTTCTCTTGGTAGTTACAAAATAGGGAAAAATTAAAACCAAAATGCAATTCTATACTTTCACTCGCTTAATGGAATTACATTACTCTGCCGTCCTTTTTTCCTGCCAATCTCTCCCATGCCTCACTACTCCCTCTTAATACGATAGCCTCTTTTTCTTTGTAAAGCATTACATATATCTACATAAAATACTTTTAATATTTTAATAACAGGAAAGACATTTTAGGAAACATTAACATTTATGGCACTCCTCTTTAGTGAAGATAATTCATATTTGGATATATAGAAAAGCTAATATTTGACAAACACGTTGGAAAATTCTCTTCAAAATTGTCATCTCAAAACACTTGAGGATGTTAAGGGAAAATCTTGCAAAGTTCAGCTATATTGGGAGTTTTTAAAATGACTCAAGTGATGGTATTCATTGGCATAGGTTACTTCATTAGAGGAATTATTTACCCATGTTTTAACATTGAAAAAAAATCTAATGGTTCAGAAAAATAATTATAACACCAAAATGCACTATTTTACAATATGATTTTTAATCATCTCAACTATTTAAGAAATGTTATGGATAAAATATATTGAAAATTGCCCAAATGTTGTTATTAGGAATTTTAATATAGAATGTATTTGCTAGCTGCTAAGTCTGTGATAAGCATATAGACTAGGTATAGAATGAGGGCATTGGGGGAGTAAAGGATCACTATAGAAGGTGTAAATAAAATAGACAGTTATAGATGGACTTGGAGGGGACTGGAACAAGATGACCAAATGTAGAGGGAAAATAAATAGGCAAATAACAGAGGGAATATACGGAGTAACAGCTAAAACTAAGGGCCATTTGAAAGGCTGTATGGAACTTAATACATTAGAAACTTCTTAAAATGTATACATATGTTAAAAAAAAAACTACATTGGAATCACCAAACAATGGGTGAGACAAAGCCCCAACTAGACAGCTCTTTCCACCAAATGAAATCTCCAGTGCCAGTAATGGGTTTCATCTAATTGAGTTGTTGGACAATGGGGCCCTAGAGAAATCCCCAGTTACACCAGACTACTGCCAAGACTATATTGTTGAAGACAACACCTATATAGGATACTGACCACAGAGAAGTCTAGTTGCTGCCTGCAGAGAGGCTTCACCTCTACTTACTAATATTAATGGTATCAGAAGGTACTCTGCATATTACCAGAGAAGAATGATAAACACCAACACAGCTATAAATCATGTTATCTACATTGTCTACCTTCCTATAAGATACCCTGGATCAATAGTGGCACAAAAGTTGGGAGAATACATATTTTCTGGAAATTAAGACTCACTCCATGAGATAGAAACCATGTCTGGTACTGGCTAGATGAAGAAGAAGCTGAGATTAGATAGGTTATGAATTTAGGAGAAAACCAATTGCTAACTGTTCTATTAAGTGATCATAGCAATGTAATGATTGCAAATGATACTCTGATACACTTATAGATTGTTGTCTTTCTCAGTCATCATCAGAAATGCTTCCTCATGTAGTATATAGAAACAAATACAGAGACATACAACTGGACAATATGCAGAGTGAGATGTCTTGGAACATTTAATACTAAATGGGATATTCCAATCAAATCCATTCGGAATTCTTCAGAAGGGAGGCAGAAAGATTGAAATAGGCAGTGGGGATGAAAGACACCAAGGAATTAAGGCTTTGTAGATACAACAGAACTGACATACATATGAACTCATGAAGACTGTGGCAGTATGCATAGATGTCAGCACAGGACTAATACAGACAGGGTCCTAGCTCTGAGATGGGAAGCAGACACAACTCTCTTCTCTAACCTAGAAGCTAAATCCAACTGACAGCCACTCTCAAAGAAAAAGTTTGTTTTCTCCAACAGCATCTTATTGCATATACAAACCATACTTAAGGGTAGGCCACATGCCTAGTAATACACAGCAGACATCAATAAAGTCAATGGTAGTTGGAGAGTTATTTGGCCTCACAATGTTTTGTATGGCCATTTCTTTCCATTTTTTAAAATTGTTATTCTTTCTTATTTTACATATTGATCCCAGTTCCCTCTCCCTCCCATCCTTCCATGCCCAAGACTCCCCTCCCATCCTATTCCCTACCCACTCCACAGGGAGGGTGAGACTTTCCCGGAAGAATTACCAAAATTGGTCAAGTCATTTGGAGTAAGGCCTAGGCCCCCACTCCTGTCTTTAGGTTAAAGCAGTATCCCTCCAAGGGGGATGTGTCTGCAAGGTCTTTTGAGCACCAGGGATACATCCTGATTCCACTGTCTGAGGTCCCTTAGAATGCTCAGTCCTTCTGGCTGAGACCCATATTCAGGGGGGCCTGAGTCAGTCCCATGATGGCTTCCCAGCTATCAGTCTGGGGGCCCGTTAGCTCCTCCTTGTTCAGGTCAGCTGTTTCTATGTGTTTCTGCAGCCTGGTCTTGTACTCTACAACTGCATCTGGGTTCTAGTTTGACTCAGTGTTTAGTTCTGTTTGCTTCTGTTTCCAACAGGTATGAGATGAGGGCTCCATGGATAAGTTAGTTGTTGATATCACTATCCTGGAAGGGCATTTATGGTAGCCTTTCCATGGATGCTCAAATTGTTAGTTGACAGCAGTCTTGTAGTTCTCTACACCTTTCTTTGTGTTCAATTTTCTCTTCAAACCAATATTGTCTCCTTTTTTATCTTCTTTCTCTGTGTGTCTGTCTGTCTTTCTGTCTGTCTGTCTCTCTCTCTCCAGTCTTCTATGCCTACCTGGACTCATTCTTCTTAGTTGCATGTGTTTTCCTTTCCTCCCCTTCTCTTTCTCCTACTTCTCTTTCCATTCACTGCCCCCCACTTCCAGTGTGCTCCTGGGGACTTGTCCCTTCCTGCTTCTGTGAGGGACTGCTCATCACCCACTATTGCTCCATATGCCCTTGCTTTCACAGATGAACTTTACCTCTTTGGCATAAGAAAATATGCCTTATAGATGAAAGTATGTCATTGTCATTGGTAATATGTAGCTCTTTGGCATAGATGTAGGCTTAAATATACAGAAGGTAAAAGCAGAAGAACCAGGAGATCGAGACCAATCCAATATCTTAATAAGTCAAAAAAAAAAAAAAAAAAAAAAAAAAAAGAAAGAAAAAGAAAAAAGTATCAGAATGGAGACATAGCTCAGCATTTAAGAACATTTTTTTTTATACTGGAAGAAGACTGGGGTACAATTACTAGCATCCAGAGCAACAGATCACAACCCCTGTAACTCTAGCTTGATAGACCTCGACTTTCTCTGCTGGCCTCCATGAATACATGAATGTACAATGTATGTATAAACTCATGCACATGCACACACACACACACACACACACACAAATAAATATTTCTAAATAAAAACAAAGCTATCACAATTATAGTGTCAAGACTAAATATAAATTGTAATATAATGTAGCTAAGAATACATATTTCAAAATAAATTTTATATCAAAATTGGCATAGTGGAATATTGCCCCTGATCTCTTTTTAAATTCTTAATGTTCTCTATAACTTTACTTCTAATCAAAATAGTGAAACATTCCCACAAAATGAAATCTTACTGCTGACTTCTAGTTCATTATCCCCAAGATAGCTCATTATTGTTGAAAAATGTCCTGATAATCTAAATCTACAGCACATATAACCATAAGCATCATAAAGCTTACACATTAATTTTTGTTATTATATGGAAAATAAATAGTTACTGCTTCTAAAACTTTCATACTATCACTGTCTTCCCTTTTGTCATATAAATATAAGGCACAAACAATTAGTCAAACCATGCAAAAACATAGTAGATAATTTTACAAGAATTAAATAGAAAACCTGTGATTGATTGTCACTTCTAATCCCAGAGCTGCAGAATCTTTGTCTTTTCTCTTTTTTATACATCCATAGCCTTGTTATGATACAATGAGAAAGCAGAGGGAAGAACGTACCTTTTATTTGTACTCTTAATGTATATTTGAATTAACTATGTTTAAGTGACTATGTTCCAAGGTGACTAGATACTCACAATAGACCAGAGTGCTATAGTAGAATTTTATTGGACATTGAGTTCAACTTTCTTTATTTTCTATGCCATTAAACACTTAGATTTTTCTACACTATTTCAGAGGATGTTGGAATGACAAGTGAACAACTAGCTAAAATGTCAGCAGTCAGTCTTAAATTTTATAGATATACTAAGTATTCATTTATCATAAGGAACAAAAATTAATAGAGCCAAGAGCCAAGTTTAAGTGGAGGACACACATATCCTCTCACCTCAGTCTCCCTGCAAAAGTGGCAGACAGCAATTCTCTCTGGCAAATCTTGGCCATGATTCCTCTAACATACCACTTCCCCTTATTCACAGAAAATCACAGTGGAGCTCAAAGCCCTGTAGGTCATCAGAGATGTAATACTGCTTGAGGTCACAGCTCTGGGACTCTGGGTTCCTTTGAAGCTAAAATTATAGCTACATGCGCTCTGAAGCAGAGAGGGACTAAATTAAATGATGAGCTCTATGTCCTTCGGGGTAGGAGACCTGTTCATCAACCCTGGAAGCTCTTCAGTGGCTCTCACCTAACTGCCCATTTATTATTATAAATAATATTATAAATAAATAAGTAAGTAAACATTATTATTATGATAATGCTATTACAAAAATTTGTTCCGATAAAATTTAAGGGCATTTTTCATATCCACTTTGATTTATTTGAAAAGATGCTGGTGAACTTTCTATAGAATAGGTAGGCTTCAGCTTCATTTGAGACATAAACCCTCTAATCTTGAGACAAAAAATAAAGGGAGGTATAAAGAAAGAAAAGAGAGAAGCTTTGTCAGAGTTAACAGCAAAGAAAAATGTCTTCCTGTACATCAAGGAATAACCCTTCTCTACCTATGTAGCAATGAAAAGATGAACATAATATAGTTCAGAGAAACATCAATAATGATTAAATGCATAGATAGAAGAAAGTAATAAAGAGAATATTTATGTATATTTGATTATTGGCATTAATATCATAGTTCAAGATCCAGATACTTCATGCAAATATTGTATTGTTTCAGTATGAACTCTTTCCTTGATTTTACATTGAGAGTTCCAGTATGGAAACACTTAAAGTATTTACAATTAGTTATTTAGATAAATTGTAATAATCAAACAACTCTAAATTGATTATTCAGAGATAACTACTTAGTACTACTTAATTAGCTTGGTTATAAGAATATTTAGCAAATTACAACCAAACAGTCATCACTCAGAGCTCATAAAGCCAAAACTGTCAATGCATTGTATAATTACCAATCATTGACAAAACTTTCTAGGTAAAGAACAATTGCCCAGAACTCCCTCTGTAACTATTTATACACCAATACAAACAGAGCCCTTTCACTCTAGTCTGTGTGGTGGTTCTTAAACTCCATCTTGCAAGAAGACATTCATTACATTGTTGATTGTCACTGGCAGATGGCATCAATTAGTTTCTCCATTTAAATGTGTCAACAATTACACAAACCAACCTGTTTGGGGAATATGGTGTCAATGGCAACAAAGTACATTTAGCATTTTCAAGTCATAGTGAGGAAACAGGTTAGCAGAGCTGCCTGAGTGTATAGTGGTATCTTTCTGGTATCAGTGAAGAGAAGTCAACTGAAAAAACCATTAAGGGCAGGGAAGTACGAGACAGTGGAACTTCAAGGATATGAAACAGAGCAGTAGAATAGTTTGCTTCTACCTATTACCCTTTGGCAGAGCCTCTCCACTCATCTGAGACTCCTCTTGCTTATAGTTTCCTTACAGACATGTCCACCAGGCCTTGTCTACATTGCCAGCTTTCATCACAGCCACTTGGAACAATCAGTCAGGCAGCATTGATAATTGACAGCCAGGTTTGACTTAGTATTTCCAAAAGTACGGAGCCCACTGTGGAAAGACAACATGGTATCTAGAGTGTAGCATTTATCACCAGACTCTGTGACTTTACTTTCCATTTACCTATTCCATATTATAACTTCATTACTTCTTAGGATTATTTCATGTTCTTACCCAAGATGTGATAAGCCAAAGTTTTTCCAATTTTCAATATTATTTTTACATAGTTTAATAAAAAAAGAGAATAATATGTTGAGTCAAACTCGAAATAAATACCATTTTCTCCTGAATTTCTATGATACATCAAAAGCTAAATACATAGTAAAACTTTGAAATTCATAATTGTTCTGGTTCTGTAAATGAAGATGCTATGTACATTTATATTGTTCAGGAAGAACTCTTCCTCTTGTCTTCAGATTTTTTTTTTTAAAAATATAATCTCTCATATATTGAATCCCAACTGAAGTTTTTCCTCCTTTTACTCTTCCCAGCCCATCCCTGTCCACCTCCCCTAACCCCATTCCTCCTCCATTTTCATTCAGAAATGAACAGGCCACCCATATATATCAACTGAACAATGGAATTAGGGTGGGTGGTTGGGAGGGGAGGGTGGTTAGGATGCATGTGTGGGGGTAGAGAGGGTAAAAGTGAGGGATGGAGGGAGGTATGGGGGAAGGGATGGAGGGAGGGATAGAGGGAGGGAGGAAGAACTGGGATCGACATGTAAAATAATAAATTAAATAAAAAAGAATCAAACCAAAATGTTTCCTTTGCTTTGAAAAATAAAACTACTTGTCATTAAGAAATAGTGACAGAGGGATAGGGAGATGGATCATCAGACAACTATATTCTATATTAAACAAGAACTTTGTTTTGGTACCTAGACCCATGTAAAATGAATGGCATGGTGATGTGGGTATTTGCCTGCTACAGCATTATGGGGGCAGACAAGCAGATATGGAGTTCATTGTTCCGTCTAGCCAATGGATGAGCTTTAGGTTCAATTAGAAAGCCTGTGTCAAACATAACATGGAAAGCAGTAGTATAATATGGAAAACATCAGCTTCTTTGCTACACACAGACACACACACACACACACACACGTGCATGAATGCTCATACATACACACAGTTAACTCAGATACACATACACATACACACACACACACACACACACACACACACACATATATATGCAATTTCACATTCACATACACAAGAAGCTATGATAGAAACAATACCAAATTACTTATACATGTGTTGATTTTTCTCCATAGTAATAAAGGAAACGCATTTCCTACAAGACTCCCAAATTATGTACAAGTTGTTAACATGCTAAATTACCTAGAGACAGAGTTCAACATACTTAGTTTTGCTGGCCTCAGTCAAAGTGGACAAATTTCCAAGAGAACTGTTTTCATTAGATGTTGTGGCATTTTGCCTAACATGTCTTATGGTGTTTCAATGAATTTTCATATGGCTAATAAAAATGCATTTTTTGTTGGCTTGTGTTTTTCTCATAATAAAATCTTGTCAAAAACAAGGACAAATTTATTTTATTTGTGAAATACATTCCAGCTTGAGAATGAATCAATGCCTTACTTTTTCCATGGGGTGGAAACACAATTTCATTGTGCTTTTGTGTTTTCACAGATGTTATTGTCTTTTCCTCTGGATGTGAACCACCCTCACCATGTTTTTTGCTATGTTTTGGCACAGGTTAAAATTAGAAACCAGGGAGAATATCACAACTTCTGAAACCTCACCTGCTTTCACTTTTAGTTTTAGTAGTTTTGTCTATTTTAAAAGTAAATAAATGTTTGGAACATGTCTGTTTTGGATGTGTCTGGTAATATCCTAATGGGCATTTAGGACAATGCAAGCTATATTTTTTCTTCCTATTTGTGGGTGTGGACATAAGGCAATAAATTGTCTCATTAAACAGTGACAGATTGTACTGCTGACATTTGTGTCCTTATCATATGATTCATAAGTCTAATGGCAGCCTCTGAATAGATGACAAGTTTACTTTCATAGAAGTTTCACTATAAAATTACATATTTTTACTTAGAAGTATTCACTATTAAATATATATCAGTAAGTTTCCTTTGTCACATTATGCAAATAAACTACTTGCTTGTTGCAAATGATGTGATTCTTCCTACCTTATACTAGTTTTTTAAGGATGAATGCTAGATTAAATGTGCAAAAAGCATGAATGTGTGCATTTTAATATGACACAAAAATTTTCTACCATGGATCATTATATTTGCTCAGAAATAGAAATGTAAAGAAAAATAATAATGATATGAACGTAAGACAAAGGTGTGATGGCACAGATGGAAGTCAAAAGATTTGAAGCCCTTTTGTCCTGTTCCTTGGAACTAACTAATGGACTTTCTAAACCTCAGGCTCTTGGTGCAAATACCAGGTAGCTGGCCATCCCAACTTCTTGCTACATGTAGGTTCAAAAATAATCTCTATGTTTTACTTGACTTCAGATCTGCTGGGTAATCAGCCTTTCAAAGCCACAAATGAGTTGCCCTGATGGGAAATGTCATTCTTTAAATATGTTTCTCATATTGGTTAATGACTAAAGCCCTGTCAGACAATAGGAAAACAAGATAGGTAAGGCTAGGAGATAAGGAAGATTCAAGAAGAGGTAGGAGGAGATTCGACATGTAGGACCAAGAGAGCAGACCTCCAGATCCTCTCTTTGGTAAGTTATGACCACGTGGATACAGTTAGGTCAATAGAAATGGGTTAAAAGTTAAGGACAGATAAGAGTTCTCAGAGAAACCCTGTCTCAAAAAAAAAAAAAAAATAGAAGTAGAAAAAAACAGAGTAATAAAAAGGCTACATAAAGATGGGAAGCACAAAAAGAATATGGATACTATATGCTGTTCTGTTATCTTTATATCATTTGACTGCTGAGGAAACAACTGTTAAAGGAAATACTGCTGGCTTCATTCAACTTATATGTTTTAAAATGCTTTGATTCCAAAATTTAAGTCTAAGGGCAAGTTACTGGGGAAAAGGATTTCTATTTTTATTTCCACAGAAAATGAAAAGCTGTGGATTCCTTCCGGACTAACATGGTTTGAGCAAGCCAAACCCCCTGAAACAGCGTTCCTTGTGATCCAACATTCAAAACAGCTTGAACAAGGCAGCCTTGCAGACTACAGCCAGGATTTCTGCATCTTCTTAGGATCCCCATGACAGCGCCCTCTATCAGCAGGAATTAGTTTGGAAAGAACGACGCCCTAATTCCCAAATATTGTTTATAAATGTTTGTTTTCATTTTAATGGGGTTGGTTATAAAAGGTTAATGATCACAGTCAAATCTTTTTAAAGGTAAAAATGGTATTATGGTATAGATGGTATAAATAATTATGGTATTATTTGTTTTGGAATGGCTTTTCATTTATTGATACAATTTAAGGTTAATTTTGTAATATGTATATTTCCCCTTTTGTTTAGATATTATGTTTGCATAGCTCATTTAGAAATGTAATGTATAATTTAATACAGATTATAGGTAATTACCTATGATAGTCAAAGCTTAGAGATAAGTTAGTTTTTCAAGATATACAAAAAATGTATTTGAGATAAATAGGCATTATTCAAACCTCTCAAAGACCTACAGAATATGGCATTTAAAATGGTTTAGGGTTTTTCTTGAGAGTGGTACATAAATGCTCCTGGCAACACCACCTGCACCAGAAAGGAGAAAGTAAGATGGGCATTAAAGAAACGTGTTATGAAGTTTAATTGTAATATGGAAAGACAAGTCATTTGGACAAGATACTGCTCTTGTATGGACTATTTGACTTTATGCTGTATAAACTGGACATGCAGGACCCAAAGAAAAGTGACTGCTGATTCAAGATGGACATTACTAAGGAGTTCCTGCTTCATGGAAGAGTCTGGCAGACAGTCTTCAGGACACAGAGAAAAGTGATTGAAAAGCTGCCAACACAAGAAGACGGTTTAAAGTTTCCGGCTTTGCTGAAGAGTCTGCCAGACACACTATGGCATATGGGCTGAAGATGGAACATTACAGAAGAACTTCTGGTGAATGACCACGCAGTGAGTTGTCTCTGTCATTTCTAGAGTTTATATACTATCCTTCTGTGGTCTTTGAAGGAGTTGAAGACAGATAGTTATGGTTATAATTTTCCTTGTTAGGATTTCAGATAAGTTACATTTAAGACTTTAGACTCATAAAGATAGAACATGGAATATTTTCTTAAATCTTGCTAAATGTTAATGGACTAAATATTGTTAACTGTGATTCTTACTTGATAACTGTTGTGTGATATATTTTGCTATGCTAAGGTTAAAACCCTTCTCTTTATTTAGACAGAAAAGAGGAGATGATGTATGTTTCTCATACTGGTTAATGAATAAAGCACTGTTGGCCAATAGGAAAGGAAGATAGGAGGGACTAGAAGACCAGGAGGAAAGAGGAAGGAGGAGTCAAGATGGAGAGTCTAGAGAGAACAGAACTGCCATTCCTCTGCTCTCAGTAAGACAATGTGGAAATACATAGAAATGTGTTAATACTTAAGACAGAGCTAGCCGATAAGAAACAAGTAACTGGCCAACAGCATAATATCAAATACAGATTCTCGGTGTATTAATTGGGGCTGGTGCAGTGGCAGGAAAAGACCAGGTGGCAAGTGGGAAAACTTTACTCCTTACATAGGACCAAGAGAGCAGACCTCCAGATTCTCTCTCTAGTAAGTTATGACCACGTGGAAACACTTAGATCAATAGAAATGGGTTAAAATTTAAGCCAGAGATAGCCAGTAAGCTAGCAACAGGCCAACAGCTTTGTATCTAATATAGCATTGCTGTGTGTTGTTTGGGGCTGGCGTGGTAGTGGGACCAGGCTGGTAGAAAACAACTTGTAGCATTGTCCTAATAAGAAAATCATGATAGTACCATATTTTGAAATATATATAAAATGCATACAGAAAGCATAACACACTCTCGAGAATACAGAGAAAATTCATGAAATAGAGTTGAGCTTCCCTGACTGAGAGACTATGCACCTCCTTGTTGTCCATTCAACACAACATGAGGGACTCCCTAGAGAATTGTATCACGTCTTCTTAAGAGTATTGTCTAAAACCATTTTTTCCTGTCCCCATCCTCTCTCTAGCTGTGCTCTCTGATTCATTCTAAGAGTGCTGGTTACCGTTATTGTCTTCAGATAAAAATGAATGAATGGGGCTTGTTTTCCCCTCCTCTACAACCATCAGCTCAGGCAGCAGCTGCCCTTGAGGGCCTGTGAAGCCCAGGCAGCTTCAGTCTTAACTGAGGTATGTGTTGACAGCTTTCAAACAGTGATGTAGACATCCGGCCTCTGACATCCTGTGCCTGGTTGACTCACTTGTTTATCTTTGTTCATTTTAATGCACCACTACTTCCCTGTTTTTACAATACCTTGCAATGTGCCAAAATAGGGCAATGTGCAGCAGTTTTACACTGAATCCTAAGAAGAAATCCCAGTTCAGTGATAAGAGTGCATATGAGACCTGGATTTGATCCCCAATATTGTACAATATAAAATAAAACAAAAACAAAAGTACTATTCTAAGAGCTGCCAGTTGGTTTCTGTACTGTGGCTATCAAGCAGTAATCTTAGAAGTTGGTGCCTGGTTGTATCTTAAAACCTTTCACTATCTCCAGCATTTGTTTCTTTTCAGTGATTCACTCTTGAAGGTTCTTATTCATGTTAGTTGCATCCTCAATTTATTTTGTGGTCTGAACACTAACCACTGAAGACAGCCTGTGGCCATTGTCTGATGAACTGTGCAGAACAATCTATTAAACAGAATCCTGTTATTTTAAGAAGTCAAGGCCCATAATTCTCCTGGCATGTTTTCACATGGTTAATGTTGCCAAGACCCTGGGCATTGTTGGGTATAAGCTGCTGTGATAGTTCATGCCAAACTCTGCTTGCCTTTTCAATTATGGCCAATTTTTAATCCACTCTCCTATGCTGATGTAGATGTTCTTTTAGTTTTCCTTCCTGATCCAAGTGAGAAAAATCTAGAGTCTCCAAAATAGCACAACAAAATACCTACATTGTTTATTTCAAGTTAGTTAATACATAAACATTTTAAACGTATTATTTCATGTAAATCGACTAATCTAAATGAGGGTGTCTCCCTCTTCTACAACTACATAGATTAAAAAGTGTTGCATAAACATATACAACCTTTCAATGAGGAGTGAAAATATACCCAATTCTTTCTTTCTTTCAATTCTATATTTGCCTGCCATTATTAACTCTTATCTGAGCATAATAATATCTTGGGTATCCATGACAGCATACTCATTTTGAAAGTACATTACAGACAGCTAGGTAGACCTTTAAATATTTGTAGCTATTTATTATTGATTTTACAATTTCTCCTAAGTTTATGTATTTCTAATTAGATTCATTTTCATCTCTTACATGAATATATTATTATGTCAACCATGGATATCACTGGCAAATGGGATTATTAATTTATGTTGGATTTATATTTACAGAGAACTCATTAGTATTTCATGATTTCTTCACCAGTATAATCAAAATTTAATAAATAAAGCCAGGGCAAACCAATAAGCTAATGTAAATCTCCCTTGTTAATTATTTTTCTATCACTGTAACAAATAACAGATTATCAAATTGTAAAGGGAAAGGGTTTATTTGGCTTATTTTTTAAGAATTCAGCTCCTAGTTGATTGGCCTCATTGCTGTGGGCCATCGGCAACACAATTTGAAGTTGGTAGGAGAACAAAACTGGTCAATGTAAGAGAAAAAGAGATAAAAAGGGCTGAAAACCTAATACTCACTAGAAGATGACTCCATAAAGTAGACCGCCACTGTCTTTCCAATGCAAACACTTTTACTCATCCTTAAGAGCGCCAAGCTGAACATCAAGGCGGTTAGTAAGCAGCTCTTCTAGGAGCATTCATATCCAACTATATTTTTCAAAGGCTCTTAAAATGTGTACTAACAGCTACTTAACTTAGTGCCATTTATTTGACTCATAGCAAACAAACATACAAATGTGAACAAAACTGAGAAGACAAAGAACCAATGTCATTTATCAAATCATCTCCATGAAAACATACACATCTCTCTCTCTGGGATGTGCAGCCATGAACCAAATCATCAGTTGCTAATTATTACCATAAACACAATCCACAATCTAAAATTTAGTCTGAAAGTAACAACATTGAAAGCTTGAAGAATTGCATTGTGAACTGTGCTTTTCCAGCCACCTGGGTTTTATAATTAACTTGTTATCTCTATTTTCTTTTTATTTGTATCATTCTTCTATCCATATTTCAAGCTATTACAAGAGGAGATTAAAAAGTTAAATTATCTTCTTTTCCATCCATTAAAGCTTAGCAGCAGTGCATTGGGACAAGAACAGTGTACTAGAACAGCAGCTGCTACAGTCCACAGGAGAGACAACCTTAGGGTTTCATGTCATTGCTCAGGAAGTAAAATAATAGGCATAAAGAAGGGAGCTCACCTATGATAATAGTTGAAGATGTGTATATAAGAATAATTAGTTCCCATTATACAATAAACCTCAACTTTAGCAGAAGACAGACATTATTCAAAAGTCCACTGTCTTTATAAAGCTTAAATATGACTAGGGAAAGATGCCAGCCTGGCATTATCAAGGGGGCATAGTACAGCCTGCTGACGTGAAGCTGCTATCCAAGCTGGAGTAAGCTGCCTTCCTGAATATCCCAATAGCTTCTGAAGTAGTTTCATCCAAGTGATATGTGTGAAGTAGCTAGCGATAACCTTATTAGGAATAAAACATGAATTCAAAAGTTTAGCTCACATGACAGTCAATTTCCTCACATATATTCCTAATTATGCAGTTTGGGAACTCTCCATGATTCGTTATTAAGGAATATAATTTAGAGTTTGCTTTGCCATTTTAATCACACCAAGAAGTTTCATAGCCCAGGGTTTAATATAAAGAGTCAGAAACCTCCATATCAACAAAGAAGTAAACAATTATAATTAATGTGCTGTATAGAGATGGCTGACTGTGTCTGAGTAGAGGCATGGTTGTGCAGGTTATTGCAGGCTCAATCAGGACAGTGTGATCTTTCTTGTAAGACTTGTAAGTGAGAAGAATACATAGGAGAAATGAGAAGCAGTTACATGCATAGCCATCTTCTGAATACTGGGTTTTGGGGGTATAAATAATGATTGTTTGTTTATCATTTAATAAAAATCAGAAAATTATTTAAATCAAGACACCATTAAATGAGTTTGAATGATTGTCCTCTCTCTCTCTCTCTCTCTCCCCCTCTCTTTCTACGCACACATGTGTGCGTGCATGCGTGTGTGTGTGTGTGTGTGTGTGTGTTTGTGTGTGCTCATACATGGATGTATTTATGGAGCCCTGAAATTTTATGTCAAGTGTCTTTTCTAATCAGTTTTAACCTTAATTTTTTGAAAAAACAGTCTCTCACTAAATCTGCCACACACAAATTTGTTGGTTCAATATGTTGGCTAATGAGTCCCTGAGATCCTACTGCCTGGTTCTTCCTAGTACTGAGATTATAGGCACTTGCTATAATGACAGGTTGTTTTCTTTCTTTTTTTAAAATTTTATTATGTTTTCTTAGTTTACATTTTAATCCAAGTTTCCTCTCTCTCCCTCCATCCCATGCCACCCAAACCCCCTTTTTGGATTTCGGACATTGAATTTAAAACCCCTTAGTTTCACAGGAAGCCCAGGTTTTCAAATGTTATTTTATTCATTAATGTCTTAAATATTAATATTAGAGAAGATTAGTGATTTTGAGATAATCTGAGCAACAAATGATGTGACTGAGAAAACAAAAGAATTCTATTAGGAGAACAAAAGTTAACTTCTAAAATTTTGCAATTTGCTAATGAGGATATTAAAACACATAGAAGATTCTTGACATTGTACTATATAGTCCATTTTCTAACAGATTATAAATGTTATATGCCATCTATATACTGTAATATATTAATCATATGTTGACTTTTGAATGGAGCGAAAGCACTGCCTTTAATCTCAATTCTGATAAACCAAGTTGAATCACCTTTATATTTATTGACTATGAGGGAAATGATGGTGGTCATGAGTGGCCAGGTCTGATGGTTGTCTGGATTTTGTATATGTAACTTGTGCCCATGTGGTGTTTGCATAGCTGGGTAGCTTAAAATAGAGAATTTCCCTTTCTTCTCATCCTAAGAACCTTAAGGTCATCTGAAATATCTTATTTCCAAACAGCCTATGGGTCAGGTTCACAAGCACCACATGCTTCCAACTGTGTTCACAAATACATCTGAGTGTTCCTGTCATGCTTATAATAAAACTAAAACTGTCACATCTTAGAGGTGACCATTTGAGACAGATGGTATTAGGGACAATGGCACAAAGGCATTTTCTATTACTCAGGGTGGTCTGTAACCAGCGTGAGGGAGCATAAATACATATGAGGAATACATCTACAATAACAATTCTATGTGCCTGCTATACGTTTCATGAGATGCCATGCTAATATCAACTTGATTCTCCAGAGAACTTGCTTAGATAGATGGAGCAACACACTGCTAGATCCTGTGTAATCTGTGTATCCTTGATGAAGTCCAAGAATGGAAAAAAAAATGACCATCAAGCAAAAAAACCTTTAAGTACATGAATTTTTGCCATGGTTCATATACAAGCACATGCTATTTACTTAAATCCTCTCAGCATTTGGAACACATTGTAGCAACATTGCAGATGAAACAACTGTCAGCAGGCTGCGGCAGAAACAGCACATTACTGTATATTCTAGAATTACATTTTGGCTTCAAGGATATTCAAAATTGTCTGGCCTGCTCTTGGCTACATATCAGACCAGAGTTTTAATGACACAATGGTCTTTGTAGCCTATGAACTAAGTTCATCTGGGATAAGTGCTCAGGAGGATTGTGTGTGTGTGTGTGTGTGTGTGTGTGTGTGTGTGTGTGAAGAGAATTCATAATTCATGTGTATATGTATAAATATGTGTTGTATGTCACCCTTTGAGGACTAATATTTGGTAAGTATTGAGTTACTTAGCAATAAAAATCAGTTTATCTAAGTAATTATCATTAGCTGATATAAGGTTGAATAATAAATCTGTCTCAAATCCATGTTAATGCCATCATGCTTGAATCTAAAATAGAAAAAAAAAAAGGATAATATGACACAATGTCCCACATCTCCTAAATTTATGCATCTAGTTAGGTATGGTGATAGTCCATTCAGTGTGGCAGGCTCCTTGTGCTAATGATGGTGAACTGAAAGACTGAATTTCAGAAAGTTTTACAAATTTGCAAATTTGACAAAACAAGACGATAGTTGGCTAATGTTTTGCATGAAACAATACTTGATGTAGAAGGTGACTACTTCACAAAAATTAAAAAAACAAAACAAATCTGTGAGTCTGCTTTTTTCTAATGGTCAGATATCAGTGCATGCATTCAAATTTCAGGATGTATAGATGCATCAAGATATTTCAGAGAAAATTCAAACTAATGTATTTTCTTGAGAGTTGTTTCATCTTTATCAGCACAAAAATGACCCATTTATTTGGGAGAGAGCATGTTGGTGTTCATGGTACATGGCAACAGATGGCACATCCTATGATTGTGACTTGGACTTCTGTTGCATATTTTCAAGCAGGTGTCCTGTTTCAGGTTAGTTAGAGAGAGTGTTGATTGTGTAGAATGATAAATGGGGCTGATTTCTTGAGCATTCTGTGTGTGCTCTGGCAAGTTTGTGCTGCTTTAGAACTTTGGTATTTCAAGGATTCTCAGCTGTCCACTGGAACATCACTCTATGTGACTGAACTTTGACCTTTGATGTCAGGCAGCTGACCCTCACCTGTTTCTTTCTTGTTCTCTTTTTTTCCTTACAACCCACCCATGTATACACATAGAGTGAGTACCCAGTGATTTATTTAATAATTATGAAGTTTGCTGTATGTATCATACAGGCTTAAATACCATTAATCATTTATAAGTGTGAGGACACAGCCTATACCCTTCAGTATACCCGATTATAGCAAATTCTGTTCAGACATATTTTTTCTACTTGGCCAGAAGTGTGGTTATGATTTTAGAACACTTTCTGTGTTGGTGCACATGTGGGTAAACACATATGAAGATCAGGGAAAACACAAGATGATTTCTTTCTTTTGGTACCTCATTGTTTGAAACAAGTCTCTCACTAAACCTGGAACTCACCATTTCACCTAGACTGACAGGCATCCATCCTTCAGCCTCTGCTATCCCAGTACAGATTACAGGCATGTAATATCACTTTCTTTTATGCAAATGCTGAATACTAAAATCAGGTCACTTTCTTTATTGAACCATTTCCCCAGCCCCAAAATCTTTTAACAATTTCATTAATTGAAGATTACTTCTCTCAAGTCAGTCGTGTGCCAATGACTATGATGCCTGTGTCTCATTTAAATGTAGATGAAACTTCTGCCCTAACACAGTGCCTATGTGATGAATGATTATGTGGTTGCATACATGGTCATCTAGGTCCTATCTCTCAGACTCAGGTAGACATACAAATCACTACAGATTCATTGAGCATCTAAGGAAGTTTCATAGACTTTCAATGACATTATGACTAAGACCTAGAGCAGGAAACTGATGGAAAAACAGATAGGATGGGGAGAGACCATCTGACTTTTGAGGTTGTATGACAAATTCTATATGTGTTGTGCCACAGAAAGTGTTGTAAATGTCCAACATTGCAGTAACATTGACACTCACTTTAAACACATACTTCCTTTTCATTACAAATATTTATTTTACAATTTTTATTTATATTAAAAACAATCTTGTTTTGCATGTCAATCTCAGTTCTCCCTCCCCTCCTCCCCTACTCCCCACCAACCCTTTATCTCATCCCCTTTTTCTTCCCCAAGGAGGGTGAGAGCTTCCATGGGGAAATCTTCAAAAATTATCACATCATTTGGAGCAGGTTCAAAGCTCTCCCTGTGTGTTTCTGGGCTGAGAGAGTATCCTTCTATGTGGAATGGGCTCTCTCAAAGTCTATTTGTACACTAGGGATAAATACTGATCCACTATCAGAGGCCCCATAGGCTGCCCAGTCATCCTGACACCCACATTCAGAAGGTCTGGGTCATTCCTATGCTGGTTTCCTAGCTATCAGTCTGGGGTCCATGAGCTCCTCCTTGTTCAGGTCAGCTGTTTCTGTGGGTTTCTCCAGTCTGGTCTTGACTGCTTTGCTCATCTCTCCTCCCTCTCAGTAACTGGATTCCAGGAGTTTGGCTCAGTATTTAGGTATGGGTCTCTGCTTCTGCTTTCATCAGCTGCTTCATGAAGGTTCTAGGATGGCATATAAGGTAGTTATCAATCTCATTATATGGGGAGGGTATTTAAGGTAACCTCTCTATTAGAAACCTTATACAAGGGAAATTCCCAGAAAACTGCAAAGATGGCCCCGGCTAAGACTCCTAGAAACCAGGAATATGTAGGGGATATGTTCTAAAGCATGCTTATAACTCTTACAGGAAACCTGATATCCAAGAAACAGTCACTCTTGTGCTAGTAGGTTTTAACTTTCAGCTTGAAATAACCTAGAATATCTTAAAAAGATAGTCTCAATGAGGGTTTTTCTAGCGTAAATGAGACTGTGGGCATATAAATTGTGGGGGTTGCTTTGACTTTTTAAATTAATTTATTTTATATCCTGACCCATTTCTGCTCACTCCTCTCCTCTCAGGCCCTCTGCCCCAACCTTTCCCCTGCATCCTGCATCCAATCCCCCATTATATCTACTCAAAAATGCAACCTCCCAGGGATATCAACAAAGCATAGCATATCAAGTTATAGTAAGACTAACCACCTTGCTCTGTGTTAAGGCTGGGCAAGGTGACCAAATGTGAGGAACAGGGACCGAAAAGCCATTCCAAGAGTCAGAGTCAGTACTTGTACCCACTGTTAGGTAGGAATGCCACAAGACCATCAATTTATACAGCTGTCACAAAACAGGACACTTGACATTTCCTTCTGGATTTTGCACATGAACAAGAGCACACATGTGCATTCATTGCACACAAATACACACATACAGACACACACACAAAAGAAAAAAGAAAAAAATCACACACATTTAAATAAAGAAGAAGAGAGGCAGAGCAGAAGGAGGAAAAATGGTTTTGATTTTTCATGTTTTCCAGTGTCCCCTCTTGAGGTGTGTCTATTCTTGGAGATAGTAGAAGCTTAAGACTTATTAAGTGTCAGCTAAACAAATCCAGATGGCTCAGAGCTTAGCAGTAAAGGGGTCAGGGTAGCATTGACCACTTCAGGATTTAAATATCCAAGAATATATGGAAGATGGTTTGAATGTTCCCCTACTAGTCTCCTTCTCAGCTCTTCTTTAAGGCAAACATGATGTCTCACTTTCAGTTAGAGTAGCAGAAAAGGACAAGTTTAAGAACAGTGTTTTTTCCTAGGGCTAATGTTTCTTTGGAGTGTTGGGTTTCCTTTCCCTCTCACACTTGGAAGAAAGCATATACTGAATGATGTCCACATGCTGCACTCCTAAACACCCCTCTCTTAGTACTGGTCCATTATGTTGCAGGGACTGGCATGGGAGGCATTGTTGAAACTGCTACATAGGTTTGTATTTCAACAAATCTTTTGGGCTATCCAAGTTAAGAGCCAAAGACATAAGAAAATATAACAGAGTAAGCTGCTCAGGTCAGTAAAAAAGTTGAGAAGAGCCTTTCCATGTCTATGGAAAACATTCCCAGAGCTTTTTGGAAGTGAATGACTCATGCCAATGGGGTATTTTTAGGAATCTGTTAACTCATATGTAGCAAAGAGATTCAAGCTCCAATTGGAGCAGCCCTCTGAGCCATTACACACAGACTGTTTTGATTGTTGTCATTGTACCACTGGTATCTTGGTCTGCTGATTGAGTCATCATCTAGTTGAGCAGCAGAAGAAAACAGAAAAAGACTGTTGCTACAACAGAGCATTTGATAAGATGTTGGCGAAACCAAAGCCATTAACAGCCTCATGTTTATCTTCATTGGGAAGTACCTGCTTATTCTGGGCACATTTCAAACAGTTGATTACATTTTGCAATGCCACTCCTAAAGATTTTCAGGTCATTACAGGTGTCAAAAGTTTTATATTATCAAATATGCAAAATACCTCAGGAGGAAAGTTTCTAAGTGTGTGAAGGGGTGTGTGTATGTGTGCATGTATGTACAATTATGCATGTGTTTTCATACATATGTATGTATTTCCTTGTAGGTGCATGGTGTTATACATTTGTATGCGGGAATATGTACATGTCTGTGTTCTTGTATTTATATGTATTCATCTGTACATGCTTAGTTTCAAAATCACAGTTTCTAGTTAAACACTAATGTATCAGTTAGCCAGAAAGTACATAAATACTGTGCAGTATTCAGAGCTGAAGACTACAATCAATTTCATTAATACATAGGGGAACTATTCCCTTCAATGCCCTTGTATGATAGTTAAATATGATTTGAGCTTGCTGATAAGAAATTATTGTTTTATAGTAAAGATATAGAAATAGGCAAGACAAAAAAGTTAATTGTTGGATTATAAGAGAAAAGAAAAATGTCAACCTGAAAATTCTGTTAAACTATTACGTGTTTTCTCCCATATGCCTGCTTTGTTCATGTTGTTTTCTACATGCCTGTTTGAATTATTTTCTGATGATTTATATATATCAGATTCTATGACTATTTCTTAATAAGGCCGATGTGACTGTTCATCGTGCCTTGTTTAGCCAGAGTTTTACCCAATTCATGAACTTAAGGGAATTTTCTTCTCCTGGGAAAGCCATGAGGGTTCAGAGCTCTTCTAATTCATCTCACAGCTTTCCGCATATGCCCTCACTCATCACAACAGACCTTGTCTTTCCATTTCAGCAGGGAGCTGCAGCAAGCACTTGTAGAGTAAATGGGAAAGTTGATATTTCCTCTTAAATAAATAGCCACAAAAAAAACTGGTTCTTGGATATCACACCAAATTTAAGCAATTACATGGAAGTTATTTGTCAAAAACATAAAAAAATACCCCATGTGATCCTTTTTTAAATTTATTTATTTTTCTTTATTTTACATGTCAGTCCCAGTCCCCTCTCCCTCCCTCCCTCCCTCGGTCCCTCCATCTTACCATCTCTTCCCCCCCCTCACATGCACCCTGACCACCCTCCCCTCCCAACCCCCCCCCACTACATATGTAGGTCATGCAAATCTGACAAGTCATTTGAAGTAGGGACTAGAGAGAAGCCCCATGTGATTTTTACCTAGAAACTTCAACCACAGTTTTCATATATAAGTCTGGGTAAATGTTAGAAATATCTGTTTCTTTTAATGGTATTTTAGTCTGGCTACAAATAAGATTGCATCTGATAACTTTTGCAAAATCATGACATCATTCACATTTTTTTGTTTTCTATATTAATTTATTTAACTTAGAAACAATCTTATTTTACATATCGATCTCAGTTTCCTCTCCTTCCCATCCTCCCATGACCCCCATCGATCCTCCATCCATTCCCCAAGGATCACTATGGGGGATCACCAAAGTCTGTCACATCATTTAGGAGAGGGCCTAGGCCCTCCTCCATGTATATGGGCAGGAAGTATCCCTCTTTGTGGAATGGGCTCTCAAAGTCATTTTGTGTACTAGGGATAAATACTGATCCACTACTAGAGGTCCCATAGACTGCCTAGGCCCCTTATCTGACACCCATTTTCATAGGGCTTAGTTCACTACAAAGCTGGTTCCCCAGCTTCACAGCTGCTCACTTGATCAGATCAGCTGATGGTTTGGGTTTCTCCAGCACAATCTTGACCCCTTTGCTTATCATCACTCCATGTCTACATCTGGATCCAGGAATACAGCTCAGTGCTTAGCTGTGGGTGTCTGGTTCTGTTTCCATCAGCTACTGGATTAATGTTCTAGGATTCCATTTAAGGTAGTCATCAATCTCATTATCGTGGAAGGGCATTTAAGGTAGCTACTCCAGTATTGCTTAGATTCTTAGTTGGAGTCACTCTTTTTGAAGTGCCAGATTTCTTTTAAAATCTATAATAGCTCCCTATATTAAGGTATCTCTTTTCTTGTTCTTTTCTATTCTTCCCTGACTCAGTCTTCGTTCACAGTTTTTTTTTTCATAAAAACAAACACCATCATCTGTGTCCTTTTATGGAGAGTCATTTGTGGTTTTTCTCCAGTGGACAGAAGCTCCTTCAGCAGCAGGACAATATCTCTATATTGTTAAGGAAATGTCTTCTACTCACATAAATGTCCCAATAAGAGTTTCATCATTGTGGACCATTAAACTTCAGAGTGGTTATCACCTTTGAAAAGTCCTTACAAGTGAAGAATAAGCTATCCTACACTCCATTACAAACCAAGAAAGTAGATAAGCAGCAGAAACAATTTCCAGAAGAGTGTAAGCTTTTTAGATATAAATTTTGTATTTAGTGTGTGTCATGGTCCTTAATTGGGTCTCAGTATTGTCTGTGTTTCTGTCTCCCTTCTTCTACCACCCCTACACCATGTATTGAATTTGAGGGTGCAATGGCTTCAAAGGACAATTTTGGTATTGGTCTCAACTTTTACCCGGTTTGAGGCCAGGTCTCTTGTTGTTTGTTACTGCTTATGTCAGTCTGTGAAGTACAGTGAAGCTAATGAAATTATTTGTTCTGAAGAGAGGTTAATGTTCTTTGTTTGTACATGAAATGTCTGCAAAAAATTAAGGTATTATTTCAACACAATTGGTGTTGAGCACTTCTTTTTGATAAGTAGTCATTACCTTCAGTTTTCCTTGAAGAGACTCCATGGATAGAGGCAAATGATCCTATGTTTTCCAAAAGTGGAAATACATAGCTTCCCCATCATGTATAGGTGGTGCTATAGGTTTGATGAACCATTAAACATTTGTGTAAATTGAGAATATTGCTGTCCACACTCGTGTAGTGTTGCTGTAAAAATTTGAAGATGTGTAGTTTTTTAAAAGTTATTAACTAGCTCAATTGTATTTTTGCAATGAACTCATTTGTAAGTGGTTATGTGTGTATATGTATTTATGTCATGGGGAAGTGTACAATATATGTGCATATGTCAGAGGAATGATATCAGTCAACATTGGGTGTCATCATCAGTATGTCTTGTTTTTCTTTTCATTTCCTATTGTCTTTTGTTGTTTGAGATATGATCTCTCATTTTTATGTTGAGCTTGCCAATTCAACTAGATTGGAAAGCGATCAAACCACAGGGCCTTTTTCTTTTAAATGTTAGTTCTGGGGATTAAACTCAAATCCTCAAATGCATCAAAATCACTTTATAGACTGATCCATTTCCCCAACCACAGGCAGTGCATGCTCAGAGCATAATTCTTAAGGTTTTATAATTTTCTTTAATTGTCTAGTGATTCATGATAAATAATTTTAAATAATTTTTATATAAAATTTGTTATAAAAGCCAAATATTAGACTACAAATTGTGATGGAAAGGATATGAAGATATAAATTGATACATTTAAAACTGTTTGGGGTCTTTTCCACTAGCTAAATTATGTGATTTCTTAAACATAAAAATAACTTTCCCAGACTTTGTAATATTTTCAAAAGGAAGTTGGACATAGATGAATTATAGAATGTATTTTGTGTAAAGCATCTGTGATTCCCCATTGCTTGAGATGTGGTTCCATTGTGAGATGTGGTCAAACTGAAGGACCTGAAGGAAGTAAACCAGTCCACAGAATGATTCATTAGATTCATTAGTTGGCTGAATGTATTTCCTAATGCTAAATAAAAGCTAGGAGCTCATCACTTTCCCTTTTCTGGAGAAGATGGTGGGATCATGTTTGGTTATTTTTTTTCCTTTCAAGATGGTCAGAAGATTAATGTGTAACAACTAAAACATGATCTGATGTTCTATATGCCACCTTTAGGCATAAAACACATTATACAAAATCCCTGTACTGTCTCCTTCATCACTTTGATCCACAAAAATACAGAATCTGAGGAAGCATTAAAGCAGATGTAAAACAGAGTTTCTTGAGTCACTTCTTGGAAGAAAGCCAGATAGTGTCTAGAGACATCCATTCTCATACATTCTTGAGGAGAAATGGACCTCTGTCTTTAAAGCAGGAAAAGACCTCTGTTTCTTTAGAGCTCTTTGTGGTGTTTGCCTGTTATAGAAGACAGCAACGCCTTTGCTACTATATTCTCTTTTCAGAGAAATCTGTGTGAAAGGCTTGGCACACTCAAAAATGACTTCATAAGCTTAGGGTATAACTCAGTGGCAAAAGCTTTACCTTTTATAAATGACACATTTGAAGCCATTTGTTCAATTCAAAACATTTCAAAGTTAATCAATTAATGAAAAAGATGATTAATTTAATCTATCTAAAGTGATCTCGATAGTTAGCAAACATGGAGCCACTGTGTCTGATTCATTTGGCAACTTTAGGCTTTCTGGAGCTAATGGCTGAAATCTCATAGGGTTTACTTTTCTTTTTCTTTCTTTACTTATCTAATCACATGAAACATTGTAGGGCTGCCCTACAGACACCAGATAAATGAGCTCTGAACATACATTTCTGTGTCCATTTAGCCTTCTAAATTTAAAGTCATATTTCCCTTACTTCATTATTCAGAGAGCTGTCTTTTGGCTTATGTCAGAGAGACAGCCAGGAACTATGATTTATATCTCCTTTTCAAAGACTATGCATGGTCAGACAGAAAAGAAACTTAATTAAAAAAAATGGCCTTGCTTCCTCCTCTAGAAGAGCCACATAGAGTCTTTTAAATGATACCATGCAAGGATAGCTGTTGAATTCTCTGAACCTTCTCATGTTTCTGACTTGCAGAATATGTGTATGGAATTCCAAAATACGAAGGGTCTGTGGAAGATAGACATTTTAATATTGGTGCCTTGACAACTATGTGTTTTCAGATATCCTCCTACGTGGTATGATCACAGATCTTGACAAGGAGAAAAGATTATGGAAGTAAATGTTTTCTCTGCTTGCTTGGTTGATGGATTCTGATGTAGATTACTGTATTTGTATTTATCCATATCTCTTACAATAAATCATTGCTTCTGCTTTAGCCAATGAATTTTATATAATAACTTGTTAGGAAATGAGGATTTCATAACACACCACAGCTTTGAAGAATGTTTCTCAAAGTATTTGCTGTAAAACTGTATGCAGGTGAAATCAAAGTATATTCAGGTGTATGAGTTGAGAACTTGAGTGTGGGGGTGGGGGTTAACATTTCTACAGTGCCAGCTTTCCTCGGTTAGAGGAGAATTTGTTTATGTGATCAAATATCTGAAGCAAATCAATTAGATATTTAATAAAGGATTGAAATTTGCCATGTGGACTAGAGAACCACACCTTACTTTTTTAAAAAAAGATTTCAAGTCTATGATTCAATTTGCTCTTGACAGCTATACTGCTTCAAACAATTAATGATGAGCTCCCTTTTCCCCTGCTTCAGAGTCAGTGCTTTGTAATAGATTGACCATGAGCCCTCTATCCAGAACAGTTACTATCAACCCAGCAATTAAAAATCAGCTCAACTTTCTTAATAAGTAAAGAGTTTATGATCTGTGTAGTAACTAAAAAGACCATGAAGAAATCAATATGGAAGGTAAAAGTAAAAAACAAACAAAAACTAAATCTAGAACTCTGACATGATCTAACAATATTGCTCCTACACATACATCTGGTGAAAGCTATGTCAGCATACCCCAGAGATAACTGCTTTACATCTTGTTTCATTGTAGTACTCTTCCCAATAGCCCACATTTCCATCAAGAGATGAATGAATAAAAAAGATGTAGTATGCATTACAGTGGAGTTTTTTTTTTTCAGCCATAAAATATGACATTATGCAATTTTCAGGAAAATGGATGGAACAGGACATCATCACATTAAGCAAAATAAAACAAAATTGAGAAGACAAATGGCAGGTTCCCTCTCTCATATATCAAAATAAAAGGAAAATGAAAGGAATTAGAGGGCTATTTGTGAAGAGGAAAGGGACAAGAACAGGGTAAGACACAAGAGAATGATAGTTTAAGGTGACATACATGTACGAAAATGGCATAATGAAACCTTTTACTTGGTAAAATTCATATATGGCAATAAGAAATACAACAATTCCCATGGCTCAATATCTCAGTGTAATCATATTTTAAATTTGAAAAAAAAAATCCAATTTTAAACAAAAAACAATTGTTTGAACATTTTTGGTTTAATTGAATTATTCAACATTCAAAGTTTATTGAATAATTCTATGAGATCAAATGTTTCATTGATTGAGCCATACTTTGAGTCACTTTCCCACTAGCTCTAAGTGAAAAGCACATTGGTTTAAGAGTCAGACATGATTACAAAAGGCCTTGAACTCACATAGTCTTCCACTTAAAGGAAACCATTTCCTCTTATGAAAAATGTTTCTGAATTTAGCTCTTCAGTATAAATTAATCAAAAGTGCAAAAGAAGTATCTGGGATAAGAAAAAAGGCACACTGAGAAGAAAAATGGAAGTTATTTAAGACAGAGTTTTGCTGTGTACTTTTATAAAACATCATTTTGGTATACCAGGAATCAGAAATTGGTTGAGTTTTCTATTGCCAGAGACAACAATAGCTGTAACAAATGCAGATTAACTTCACAATTATAGAAGTCCAACACGGATCTGACCTAGGTAAAGTCAGGTGTTCATGTCTTTTGGAGTCTCCAGAGAAAAATTTTTGGTTCAAAGTTCTCTGATATCTTCTGATAGGAACTTCAGCTCCTGTCTCTTTCTTTGTTGAATCTAGTTAGAATAATGATCCTGGTAAATCAGTTTACTCTTAATGCCTCACACTTAGTATGTTACCATTCCTGTCATCCCATTATCAGAGTCTGACTTCAGTATAATTGTTTCAACACCCTGGTCAATTTTTAGCGTTATCCTATCATGTTGGCGTCGTTGGTACAATTATTATTTTCAGAAGATGATCTTGCAAAACTATAGACAAAGGAAAAGAGCTGAAAAACCTGATCCCTTTTTGTTAGCATAAATCTATGACTGTTGGAGGATTCTGCATTGGAAGGGGTATGGCTCAGCAGTAGGAATGAGATAATGACCCACTCACTGGAGCCTCCTATCAATGGGAAAGGCTTGAATTAAATTGATACAGCATAACTTACTTTTATCTTAAGTGTAATTCTAGTCACTTCCATCTTTTTTTTGTTTTTGTTTAGCAAAGAATGGGAATAAACCTATAACCTATGGTAGTGCTAGGGATCTATTCATTTATTTTGTTATTTCCATGAATAGAGGAGATATACCTATCAACAAACTGTTTTGTATTTTTCTCTTGATTTTTCTGTTGCAGAGAATCCTCCCTAAAAACTCATCAAGGGTGGGGGAGGAGAAAATTATTTTCTCTTCTATCCTTTCTGGTTTAATAGTATGATTGAATTATTGTCTTATATCCTCCTCCTCAGTTTCAAAGCCAATCTTCAAATCTCCCTGACATTGACTCTCTACCTCCTTGTCCCGCTTAGAGATGCCTATAATTAAATCAGATCCAATTGGATAATTGACAATTTTTCCATCTCAAGGATAGACAGTAAGTAACCTGAACTGCATCTATAAGTCTAGCTCATTGCTACATAAACTAACCATCCACATTTTCTGATTAGATTTGACTGTGACTGTCAAGGACTGGTAGAATCCTAGAATACACCACTGTGGAGTAAAGGTTGTTTATGACTGAAGAAACAGGAAGCAATCTCCTGGGACAACTGTAGATCATTTTCCAGCCTGGAGATGGCATCATAGTAATCTACATAATATAACATACGTTAGCTCTCAGCCGCCATTGTTCCATATGTTGTATACTTGCTCTTTCTCAAATTACATCCCCTTATAAGTTCAAGCTTTTTCCTTTAACACATTACTTCATTGAAACTTTATTACATTTTTCTATCATGTTTTATAAGCCTAAATTCTAACCAACTTTTGAGATAGTCACCTCTGAATTCCCTTACATGACTACATGACAGCACAGGTGCAGTATTAACTTTTGGTTAATTTGCTCTTGTTAATCTATGTGCTTTCAGTGTAATTAACAGGACTCTAGCCAATGGATGTAAGATTGGTTGAATAAAAGAAAATACTTTTCTCCCTTACAACATCTTCAGCACAGGGCTCATTATTCTGCCTACCACTGATAACTCCCTTTTAAGATTGAGTGGCCTTTTCTAATTCACAGTCATGAATTTATCTACTCTACATGGTGCAGACCTTAAATTTAGAGATCTGAACAAGACAGATGATATTCCCTGCCCTCAGGTAGCTCCTACTGAGATAAAAAGAACAAACAGGGGCTATAAAAGCATATCTATATTAGTCAAGGTTCTCTAGAGGAGCAGAAACAATAGAATGTATAATGCAAATCTTATAATGTATTGCATAGTATGGAAGGGGATTTATTAGATTGAGTTACCTAATATGGATTGTGGCAGTCCCAAAGTGACCATCTGCATGTAGAATAGGATAAGCACCTGACAGTTCCTTGGTCCCTGAAGCTGGCTGTTTCAGTGCTGAAGAGTGGAGGATTCCTGGAGAGTCACTGGTCTCCAGTCCACTTCAGAATATCAAGAGAGCTGAAGTCTCTCATTAGTAAAGGATGGTAGAAGCAGCTACAACAGAAATGCATGCAATGCACTCACTAGCAAGAAGCAAATACTGAAGAACAAGCAGCACTGAATTGTTGTAACTCAATAATGTGGGATTCTTCCAAGGTAGTACTCACTGCCAGGGAGAATCCTTTTACCTCAGTTAACCATTATAGAAAATATTCCTATAGGTCCACAATAGGAGAGCTTTGGCTCTCAGTTGACTCAAGATCCAACCAAGTTATAAGCACTAATCATAACTGGTAGCTGAAGAAATAGCTTAGTTAACTGAGAGCTTACTACATAAAAATGAGGATCCAAGTGCAGTCCCTAGTACCCACTTAAAACAATGATGGATGCCAGAAATCCTACTACAGAGCAGACAGAGTCAGGAATATTCCTAGGTATTGTTGGCTAGACCATCTAGATTGGTCAGAAGTTCCAAGGCCAGTGACTTTCATCTACCAAAGAATAAGTTGGAGAGCATTGAAGAAAATGTGTCTTGTTATTGTCTGGCCTTAACACATGAACAGGAAGTTGCACATTCATAAACAAGTGCACATACATGAACACACACACACAAGATTTATCATAACAATAGCTAAAGAGATCCTAGCATTCCCTGTCACCTAATAAAAAGGATCTGCTCTGTTGTATTGTAGATAGTGGTAACTAGTAATGGATAACAGATCAGGTTTGTTCTATCGGGGGTGGGGGCAGAGTTTATTGCTTACAGCCCCTCTTCCCAGAAGGTTATTCCTTAGTTTACATTCATATTTTTGGATCACTGTGGTTTGTACATGAATAAATCTCTTTAGAAAGCCAATTGGGATGCTGGTGAAACTGGGGGCTTCCCTATAAAAACAATTGTCGGAAGAGAGTTAATGGGATTCTAGGCTTTTGACTAATACATGTTTCACAGAAAGACAGTCATAAAATAACACAGATTTTTACAGGCAGTCTGGAGATGCACTCAGCATTTAATGTGTACCTACTAAGTACCCATCAACCTGCCGTGACCATTGTGCTTCCGGAAGTAGTTCCTCCATGCCCACCAGTCAATTACACTCCATAGAAGAAATGTGGGTAGGGAGAAAGGGCATTTTTAAAAAGACAGGAAAGAATCTAGAGCTAGACTTCACTTTTAATATCCTCATTTCTCTCTTCCTAATATCTGCTTTACCTCCTCACCTTTCATAAAACTTTCTCAGCTTCCCACTGCCATTTTCTTCCTCTCTTCTCCCACCAGGTTTTTGGGAGGGCAAAAACTATATAGAAGAGAAAGATAAAACTTCTTTTTAAAAAATGATCAAATTCCTCTCTGTTGGGAGACATCCTGGCCTCTATTGAATTTTACATCGCAAACCACAATAGCCCAGCATGTGTGTTTGCCTGGGGTGGGCTGCCTCAGTCTGACCACAGAGCAAAGGTCTCTCTTTTTCCTCTCATGTTTTATCTGCAGCAGCACCCCACACTGCTGCCTTCCAACACTGTAGAAGAGAAAGAATGGCTTCACCCAGTGTTCCCAGCTACAACTGAGATTTGGAGGTGGAAGAACTTGAAAAGGTGGTGAATTCTTTCTAATTAATAGCAACTGTTAGAAAAATATAAAATGGTGCATTTTAGTGTGTGATATGTTAGGTTGTTCTGAGCATTAAGTTGTATTTGTTCAACATTGTGTGAACCATTGTGGTGTTTTGGGGACATGAATCCAGGAAAATTTTTAATTGTTTAATGTGAGGATAAATGTACTTTTGGAAATAGTTATAGCTAATATTATAAGTAATAGCTAAAGAACCCTTGGAACGTATTAATAGGAAGCACTCTGCTTTTGATGGCTATTTCTATAAGCAGATCCATTTCCTTTACAGAAGCAAGTGCTTTATAGTTCTCTTCCTAATATTTTCTTTTCAATATTAACACTCACTTCATTTGCTTTATTATTTACACAGTGACTCTCATCAGATGTCATTCTCATGAAATCTTAAGAAAATGAGGCAGAAAAATAAGCTTCTCAGTATGATTTTGTATATCTAACTGATTCTCACAATTAAAGCTAATTTTAGTTTCTACATACAACTCTATTTGCTTTCATCTTCCCACTCATATTTTTTCAATGTTAAGAATCTGGGTCTTATTCTTGAGGATTATATACAACCCACTACAATAGGGTTTCTTCTCAAGCCTCCTGTCATTATGCCCCCATTACTCTGATAAACATTGCCATTTAGACAACCTAACATACCCCTAAAAGAGTCAGAGCCACCCTGAAAAGGTAGAAAGGGACACACAAGCACCATAACCAGGATGGGAAGTATTGATTGTAAGCTTGATATAATCTAGAGAGTGTTTTTGGATTGGATCAACCATGGGCTACATTCTTGACCTGAGTAAAATGGAAAACACTAGTTGAACTCCAGCATTTATTTCTCTCTGCCCCCTCCCCATGGTGACTATTCTGCTAGGAGTCTCATGCTCTTGGAGCCATGACTTCCCCAGTGTGATGAACTGCATGTTCAAACTGGTAGCCAGAGTAAACCCTTCCTCCTAAAGTTACTTCTTATTGAGTACTTTGATCACAGCAACGAGAAAGATATTGAATAGAGAAATATATGAACTCAGGATTCTCTGATCATATGGAAATAATGCATTTTTCACAGTTTATACATATCAATGTAAACAAATCCAATTTCCATAAGAATTTTGTTAATAAGAGTTTCAAAAGTACACCCAACAGACTACAATATAAACAAAATTATCAGAATTTCCTATAGTATAAAGCTGTTCAGGACAATAAAAGTGCTAGAAATTGAAATATAAACCTCAATTATAAACCTAGCCATTGGTTTAGAATTGAAGATATATATCTTATGATTATTATGAGCTTGAAAATCTTAGTTTATCTCAGCTCACATTGACAAACGCCAATGAAATACAGTTTCTAGTTTTTTTTATTATTATTACTTTGATCATATACCAAGGTAAAGCAAAAGAAATAATATGTTTATTTTGGCTCATCCCATCACAGTTGCAAATGTTGCACATTTTATGGCAGACACAGCCTCATGGCAGAAGCAGGGGTACCTGGCTAACACTTTTTCCTCAATCCTGAAGAGGAGAGAGCTGAAAAATGCTGATGGATCCCTCTTTTATGTTCTCTCTCTCTCTCTCTCTCTCTCTCTCTCTCTCTCTTTCTTTTTCTCTCTCTCTCTTCTGACTTCTATTCCTACCTGGACTCAATCTTCCTAGTCGCACGTGTTTTCCTCCCCTCCCCCTCTCTTTCTCCTACTTCTCTCTCCATTCACTGCCCCCCCACTTCCTATGTGCTCTGGGGGGGACTTGTTCCTTGCCCCTTCTGTGAGGGACTTTATATGAATCTCTTAGAATATACCTTGTATCCTAGTTCCTCTGGTGGTGTGAATTATAGGCTGGTGATCCTTTGCTCTAGGTCTAAAATCCATATATGAGCGAGTACATACCATGTTCCACTTTTTGTGCTGGGTTACCTCATTTAGGATGGTATTGATTTGAAGAGAAAACTGAACCTAAAGAAGAGTCTAGAGACCTACAAGACTGCCACCAACTAACAATTTGAGCAACAGTGGGAAGGCTACCATAAATGCCCTTCCTGGCTAGTGAGATCTACAACTAAGTTATCCACCATCATGGAGCCCTCATCTAGGACCTATTGGATGCAAACACCCATCTAAACACTGAGTCAAACTAGAATCTAGATGCAAAGGGAGAGGACAAGACCAGGTTGTAGAAACACATAGAGACAGCTTACCTGAACAAGGAGGAGCTAACGGCCCCCAGACTGATAGCTTCGAATCCAGCATGGGACTGACTCATGCCCCCTTGAATATAGGTCTCAGCTAGAAGGCCTGAACAGTCTAAGGGACCTCAGACAGTGGAACAAGGATGTATTCCTGGTGCACAAATGGACCTTGTGGACACCTCCCCCATGGAGGGATACTGCCTTAACCTAGAGACAGGAAAGAAGTCCTAGTCCCTACTTCAAATGACCTCTCAGATCTACATTACCCCACCTGGATAGCACTGCCCTTCATGTGGAATTGGGGTGGGGAGATGGGAGAGGAGGGTGGTCAGGGTACATGTGAGGGGACAGAGAAGGTAAGAGGGAGGAAGGGAGAGGGAACTTGGATTGACATGTAAAATAAAAAATAATAAAAAATGGGAAAAAAAAAAGAAAAAGGCTGATGGGGATATCCTTCTGTATATATGTTTCTCTTATTGGTTGGTGAATAAAACACTGTTTGGACAATAGAGGCAGGAAGGTAGGCAGGACTAGGAACCGAGGAGAATTCTGGGAAAGGCAGGCAGAGAGATCCACCACTGATAGTCACCATGTAGCAGAGAAAGGAGTAACAGGTCTGGCTTCTTCTCCATAAGCCATTGGCAAACAATTTTATAATTAAGAAGGTTTTTGTGTGTTTATTTGGGGCTGAAAGGGGGCATAGGGACCAGGTTGGAAAGAAAAACTCTAGCAACAAGTGGTGCTCAGCATGTCTCCTGTTTATTTCGACTGGAGCCTCAGCTCTTACGATAACACCACCCATATACAGGGTGGGCCTTCCCCCCTCAGTTAAACCTTTATAGAAATATCCTCTTAGAGGCACTCTGAAGTATGTTAACATGGTGTTTTATAAGTCCAGTAAATTTGACAATGAAGATTAACCATTGTAAATGGTGATGGAGTTGATTTTGTAAGGAGGAAGGAGTATAGGTGGCTCATTTCCCCACCTCTGTGCTGGAGCTGAGGATCAAACACATAATGTTATTCAGCTAGTCAAACAATCTATTAGTGAGTTAAATCCTGGAGCTCAACTTCTCCTTCTTTTACCATAAATTCAGTTTAGAGTGCAAACTCTGTATAGTCATAGTCAGTCAACATGTGTCTGGTCTCTATTTCATTAGTGATCAGTGATATGTACCAGGGATACAGAGGTACATAATAAGTTAGTTCCCCATGGACTCTAAGATTACAAGCCCTGTAGCTTAAAGGAAATGGTGGAAACTGACTAGTTAAGTGCTTACTATTGGAAAGAGATAGTGTGGGGTGGTGTGTTAATGTGTAGAAAATTAAGCAAAATGACTCCACTCATTAGTGATTCAGGTCCTGACTTGAACAGAAAATGACCTGAACAGCATGTAGTCCTGTATTTTCATGTGTACAGCTGGAGAATTCCTATTGGTTCCTTAATCTGTTGGATGAAGTATCCTCCTTAGAATCTCTACTGGCTGTATGTTGGTACAAGACTGAATTCACATGCCTTAATTGTTTCTATAAGATTTATTTCTGCATTAAAAGTTTCCCATTTGCATCCTTGTTTTATGAACTGAACACCACACAAGCAGAACTTTAAATCTGAAGTAATATGCATGAAGTGATATATGGATAATAGCACTGTCATTGTTTACTTTTGCTTTCCTAATCCAACTTTAACATGGTGTAAAATGAAAGACAATCAAGATTAAATGGCTTATTATCTTCAGTTTCCAAGCAAGGAGTGAACTTAGTAATTAAAGAACAGCCAAAAGTTTGGATTATAAACTAATCTGGTTTTTTGAAAACCAAAATTAAAGACTTGAAATTGTTTTATTTTTCTATTATTATTATTTTTATCATTACTGTCATCATCATTAATTGTGCCCCATACATTTTCCAAAGAAACATAATTCTAAAGAAAACACATCATATTTAAAGAAATAAAGTTATAACTAATATCATTGTAACTTAATTTAATAGCAAATTCAGTTTTTAAAACTCTATTTTCTTGTGATAAGACTACAGGATATAAATTAAATGAAAGTAGTGTGGTTTCCAACTCTTGGTAAATGTAATGTAATAGAGGTTCTAGCAGCCAGAAAGAAAAATTTCATCAATGACAACTGAAGCAAAAGTAGAATCAAGTTTTTCGTCTGTAACTGTTATTTGAGATGCACAATTGAATTTTTCAGTTATAGCTTCTCCAAGTCTATGGCATCATCTATATGAACCTAGATAATCAATAATTAAATCAGTTTTATTAACTTGGCCTATTCAACAATAAAAGGGCCAAGGTTATTTTATGACCTAAGATGAATATACATACATATGCTCTTTGTACATGGTACTATATTACTGGGCCCTAACAGCTCCCTTGCGGGAGGGGGTGAGAAGGTATAGGACCAACCTCACAGACACCAGGAGTCAGTTGAAAGGAAAATCAGGAGATTTGTTTATTTAGCAATGGATAGAAACTTACATACCCAGGCAGTCTGATCCATTGTCACTGCATAGTCATCCATAATTAGCTAAGCATGATCAGGACCTCTGACCATGGCTGTTACTATGTTCTCAGGTAGGATTATTCTTTGCCCCTCTCTGGCTAGGCAGGATTAGGGCCTCTGACAGAGTCTGATGTTAGGGCCTCAGGTAGTATAACATAGTCATCCTTCATTGGCTAGGCATGATCAGACTTGTGATAGCACCAGCCAGACTCCAGGTTGGCTCCTCTCCATCTGCTAGGTCTTACCTTCCTACAAAGCCATGTTTACTAAACAAAAGAAAAATTAGGAACTAACAGAATGCCAAAGGAATAGAAAAGATAGAAACTAAGAGAATGGCCAAGTGATTTGTGTATCTTACTACACTAACCACTTACGAGGCTCAGTTTTGTATTTTATATTTCAATGTAACTCTACAAGTATAGCATACCTACATATTTGAGGCTTACCAATTTATTTTTCATTGCATTACACTGAATAATTCAGGAAATTTTGTTTTGAGGAGTGGAAATTTAATTAGTATCTACAGAAAGATTAGTTGGGACAAGGGTTCCTTTAATACCAAAACAAAGAAAACTCTTCCCCTGTATAAACAAGAAATAAGTGGACTGTGCTTGGAAACATATGCATGCCAAGCTTATGGGTAAATCATATACATGTGTGTTAAATCAGAGGAAAAGAAGACCAGTTATTTTCAGTGGATTCATTTAATCATTTTGGGGGCAATTGTATTATTTTAATTTATTTTTACTGGCTAAATATGATGATGTGTTTTATTTCAGGCTCCATCTGAAAATGAGTTGATTTAATTCCGTGTCTCACAAGAACTTAGTGATTATCATGTAATGTTTCTTTGGTACAATTTATTTGAGAGCTATGTTGAGTGTTCTAATCCCCTTTCCTAGCAGCTCTTACTGCATGAACACCACTTTCCAATTGATCCTAATCTCGCCTTTTATTTTGTTGACTCCAAATTCATATTTACATAGTATTCTAAATCTCTGATTCATCAAAGTATGGCTATATTCTAATATAATAGCTGTTTTTTCATTATCTTAGTTTTTAGGTCTACAACACACCTTGGCCCTTGGGTGTATTTCAGTTTTGTGAATATCATTTTAAGAGTATCTATGGATCTTGGCAGATAATGGTGCCAGAGAGAATTTTGATATATTTGATGATAAATGTTAAGTTGGAAGAAGTTCAACAAGCATATAACATTATCAAATTATTCATCCAGAATCAAATAAGTCATTACTTCTAATCATAAGAAAATAAACAATTGTAGAAATTGGCACACTTACCGATCCTGGCTCTTGGAGTCAGAGCAAGCTTCTTGCAGTGGGCTTTGAATGTTTGAAAATACCAAGAAGCAGTACAGAGGCAAATTACTAATACATTGAGAAATAGATAATTATAGACAAAACTTTGGAGGTGGAACACCTTTAACTCACTACAAGTCTAGAGCTGGGGAATTTAATTCAGATCCTCATGTTTGCAAATTAATCATACATAACTAGTGAACCATCTTCCCAGCACACAAGGGAAAATTAAAGTGTTCTAATGTTTTCAGAACATCTATTGAATGTCAATTTATTTTAAATAATATAAATATAGCAAAAAAAGGTTTTGGTTATATTATACCTCTAAGAGACACTATCATCTCTATTTTAGAGAATTAATTAATGATGGGTCTTGTCCAAGAATACAGAACCTGTGTCAAAGGCAGTATCTAAACCCTTGACAACACTTTTCCAAGCAAACAAGCAAAGCAATAGCCTGAAGAAAGAAAAATGTGATATGTATTTTAACTTTGTCAACTGTTATTTAATTCACTAATGACAGCACAGAAGTAATGAATAGAAGACCACACCAATGGATTAGAAATAAAAACTACAAAAAACATACATTTGTGCTTTTGTACAGTGACCTGCTTTGAAAAGAGATGAAACTTATGTGAGAGCTTAAGGAGGGACTATTGACAACAGTTTATTATTATTATTTATTATTATTATTATTATAAATACATGTAGGATACATTCTTTACTCATACCCTACAGAAAGATAAAATACAAGACAGACCTATGGTCAGGAAAGATAGCTCAGCAATAAAGAGCCATGCTTTTACAGAGGTCCAGGGTCCAATTATCAACACATATGTTGAGCCTCACAACTATCTTAACTACAGTTGCATAGGATCAAAAGTTCTCTTCTTGAATTTGCAGGAACCAGAAAATCATGTGATACACATGCAGATAAACATTCAGGAAAAACATATACACACATTAAAAACACAGGCTTAGATAAAATTGGTGAATTAGAGGGGTAATTGAAGAGATAAAACTCATTATATACATGCATGATGAAACTATTAAAAATTTTGTTTTAAATGCATAATTAACACCCCCCATAAAAATTAGGATATTGCAGAGGCTATTTACTTTTAATCACAAACTGATGGTAAGACCCTAGTTCTGAAAATAATACCTACACAAATCACTGAAAATGGAGAAGCTGAAGTGATGCATACTTAGAGCCTCTACTCCTACATTTTTGCATACTTAGTAGTAGGGTACTCTGTATGCTACCAAAAGAGAATGTAAATGCCAACTCAACCACAAACCCTTTGCTCTACAATAGTGTATTGTCTGCGGAATATCCTTTTACAATAGGAGCACAAATATCTGATTGGATTTGGGGCCACTCTGTGATGGAAAGTATCTTTTATACTGTTTATGTAGCCAGGAATCTGAGGCTAGATATGCACAGGACCTTGTCAAAATACAAACACTGTTCTGCCAAAGGAATGTAGAATCGAAATGACACTAATGATATTTTACTATACCCATAGATCAGGGTCTTGTTCAGCCATCATCAGAGGAAGCTCTCCCAATAGAAGAGAACGAATGCAGAGACCCACAGGTAGCCAAAGTGCAGAGTTACAGATCTTGCAATACTGGGTCCTAAATGGAATTCCTCCATCAAATTCCTCTCCTCGTTGACTAGGGAACCATTTGGAAAAGGAGGAAGAAAGATTGTAAGAGCCAGAGGTCATGAAGAATACTAATAAACAAGGCCATCTAAACATAGCAGTACCTATTCACGCATGAACTTACAGAAATTTTGGCAGCATCCACAGGGTCTTCACCAGCCTGGGCCTGTTGATGTTCCCACCCTGAATAGTGGAAGTGTATACAAGCCTGTATCCTTAATACAGAATCTACCTCTAATTGATAACTACTCATAAATTAGAAATTAGTTTTCTCCATTGGAGTAAACAAACCACTCTTAAGAGCAGGATCCATGCCCAGCAGTAGATGACCAATACAATATGAATCAAATGTATTTTTGGAGGGTTTTGTTTTGTTTTGCTTTGTTTTTTGTCTCATAATGCTTTCTTTGGGTATTAAAATATTTTTCCTTACTGTACAGGTATATTATGATTTTTGTATAATTTTTGTGTTTGCCAATTAGTTTGTCTCTACATCTGTATGAATGTTTTTTGCTTTTGGGGGGGGCTTTTGTTTTTTCTGCTCATTTGGTTTTCTTTTCTGTTTTTTGCCATATTCATATTTCATTGTTTTATTTTATCTTATTAATATATATCATATATATAGTATATAAGATATATATTAGATGTTTGGTTTCTTCCATATTTTGAAAATATATTTTTTTCTCACATACATCCTGATTATCATTTCCCCTGCTCTCCCTCTACTCCTCTTAGTTGCTCTACATCTCATCTCCCATCTGGATTGCCTCACTTTCTGTCTTGCAGTATAAAACAACACATTTCTAAAGGATAATAAAATAAAACTAAAATATAATGAGATAAAACACAAATTAACACATTAGAATTCAACAAAACAAACAAACAGAAAGAATATAGCCAAGAGAAGGCAAAAAAAAAAAAAAAAAGATACCCAGTCATTCACACATTAAAGAATCCCATAAGACACACCAACCTGGAAGCTGTAATATATATAGGCCCATGTAGGCCCTGTGTTTGCTGCCCCAATCTCTGAGTTCAAATATGCTTTGATCTCATTAAGAGGGCCTTGCTCTCTTGGTGTCCTTATTCCTCTCTGCCTCTTACACTTTTTTTTTTCAATATCTTCTGCAGAGTTACTTGGTATCCGAGGTACTCCTTTAGGGCTGAACATAGCAAGGTGTCTCATTTTCTGCATAATGTCTGGCTGAGTGTTCCCATTTGTTTTCTAATGAGTGAGGGCAAGAAATATTTTGTATTTTGGTGGATGAGATGGTTGGAAAGATCTTGGAAGATCTGGGAGAGGGAGAACAATTATCAAATTATATTGTATGAAAAAATCTATTTTAAATAACATGTAGATAGAAAATAGAAAAGATATAGGTAACTATTAAAACATAATGATTTTATAGTCAAAAATTTTAGAGCACTTGGAGGAGAATTTTTTTAGCTACTCCATAGAAAGTACACACTATAAAGATGAATTTAATGGGCTGGACAGATGGTTCAACTGTTAAAGGATAGGTTCGCAACAAAAACATCAAGAAGAACTTAATGATTCTGGTACCTGATTTAAAAAATCAATAATTTTAGCCAGACAGTGTAGCACAAACCTTTAATTACAACCCTCAGGATGCAGAGGCAGGCAGATCTTTGTGTCAGGGATCAGCCTGGCCTACATAGAAAACCTTTCCTGGAAAAGCAAACCAAACCAAAACTCAAACAACAACAACAACAAAATTCAAAAGTTTTCCATGAAGTATATTTAAAATTATCCAACTGAAAAAAAAGACATAACATAAGAAAAATATAATTTATGGTTTATACAACCAAAAAAATTACAAAAAAATTGAACTTTTCAAATACATATGTGAAATAACATAGACAAATGGGAAGAATAGATGAAAATGAGATTCATAGAGTAAAATAGGAAATTGTAATCAATTCATAAAGGTGAGCAACATCATTAGCAAAAAAGAAATATAAATAAATTCATAATAGCATATAGTGCAATACTAGTCAATATTCAGGGCTAGATGACTGAGTCCAATAGCAAATTTTTTTGTTACACCTTTTTTATTATTATTATATTTCCTTATTTTACATAACAATCCCAGTTCTTTCTCCCTCCCTCCTTTCTTCCCTTCCTCTCTCCCTCCCATGCCCCCTGACAACCCTCCCATTACATTCCCCCACCCAATCCACAGGGAGTGTGAGGCCTTCCAGGAAGGATCAACAAAATCTATCAAGTAATTTGGAGTAGGTACTAGGCCCTTCCTCCTGCCTCTAAGTTAGGGGGGTATCCCTCCATGGGGAAAATGCTCCCAAAGTCTTTTTGTGTACCAGGAATATATTCTGGTTCCGAGGTCTCTTAGACTGTCCAGGCCTTCTAACTGAGACCCATGTTCAGGGATCTAAGTCGGTCCAATGCTGGTTTCCCAGCTATCCATAAAGACATAGAAAACAGAATTGCAATTTTGAATAAAAGATATTGTAATAATTATAATTTTCACCTTCCCTTGTAAAAGTCAAAATGCAAATTTTCAAAATTAAGTTTTCCTTAGTTTAACTGTAGAATGAGAGAAAAATTCCACATAAGTTTACTAGTTTGCAACTTTTCCTCATAGATCATAGAAAAGATAGCAATATGAAAATAACTTTTATAGGTAAACTATAAAATCTTGGTTTATTTATAAAGCAACTAAAATTGATGAAATCTTCTATATGTACATTGGGCAATTCCACAGATGTGAAAGATTAAGGGAAAACAAAACCGCAAATTATATGGAAAAGGAGACAATAGACATCTAAATTGTCAACAGTGAATTACACATTAGTTGTTGTGTATCTAGGTACTAAAATGAAGCATCAATCACCTGAAAAGTAATATTATAATTCAGTTTAGTGTCTATTTTGGGGTGTGTGATGGACGGGAAGAATAAAGCCAAGCTTTTGCTGCTTATTTTCAGAGTCAGTTCTTAAGGGAGAGAGAGATAAGGAAACAGATGGACAGAGAGAAAGGAACTGTGCACACATGAGAGAAGAGTGAAACAAACTGCTGACACGTGTCCAGTCTCAGTGAGCAATCCATAAAACTGTCTCATATTATTTTCTGCACTTGGGACATTTGGAATGCTTCAGTAATCACAAAAGTATGTACTAGATTTTTATCAATATAGCCCAGAATTACAAGTGCATTAGGGAAAATGTAATATTATAGGTACATGCAACCATAGGATTAAGTGAAATGGAATATTTTATATTGAGTTCATTATATCATGAATATCCTAAAATGAATGTTTCTAGATTATCTCAAGCAAAATTTAGTGAAAGTAATAAGCTGATGTTATGGAAAATTTGGAAGTAACCCAAGAATTGTGGAATGTTATTATAATCACTTTAAGATATGCATTTGCTGTTGTTATTTGTAATGGGTACCTGGGGAGAATTTTCTTTAAAACTAGATAAAGAATATATATATATATATATGTATATATATATACATATATATATACATATATATATATTCACAGATTAATATAAAAGGAACATTATTTAAAAAATATATTATTCAAATAGTATATTTGAAATAATTTAGTAAAACATGACATTGTATTTTGTTGAAATGTACTTAGTTAATCATTATTGAAGATTTATCAAGAGAAAAATCTATTTATTGACTCTAGGGGAATGTGTTATATGTATATATAAATGAAATAAAGTAGGCGAGATGTGGAAGGAACAAGAGGGAGGATTTAAATGAATATATGTTGGATTTTATTTGTAAAATCTTGATGGGGATGTCCTTCTGTATATATGTTTCTATTATTGGTTTGCTGAATAAACACTAATTGGCCAGTAGCCAGTCAGGAAGTATAGGTGGGGAGAGGAAGGCAGCGAGAAGCCACCAGAGAGACTCCATGTAGCTGTTGAAAGAGTAACACAATGAAGCAATGCATGTAAATTACTGGCTCACGGAAATACATAGTTTAAAAGAAATAGTTTAATAATTAATAGAGAGCTAGCCAATAAGAATCCTGAGCAATTGGCCAAAGAGTTTTTAATTAATATAAGTATCACTGTGTTTATTTGGGGCTAAATCAACTATGGGAACAGGTGGAACAGAAACTCCAAATACAAGATACATTTACTAGAGTATCAGATTGCAGGCAATTAGTGTCATCACAATATGATGAGAAAATGTGATTTCAAAAAGATGGGGAACACTGAGGGAAATAGGTGAGGTTGAAATTATAATAAGAAGATTCCCAGAGATTTTGACAGAAGTCTTATGTCAAGTCATTTCTGTCCTCTAGGCAATTTAAAAGAAAAGGAAATGAAACAAAAGAAAACTATGAAAGAATTAATTAGAATACAAATGATATAGGAATGAAAGAGTGTACACAAATGAATGGGTAGCTTCAAAGGATGACCAGAATCATTCCTTAGTGAAACACAAATGTAAAGCCAATACATGATAAATGAAAATCTCAGATTACATCAGTCATACTCAGAGCATGAAAGCTGTAGATTATTGATTGGTATTTGCATATCTGGTCAGGGATTAGTAGCTGCTTTAAAGCAACAACAATTTGTGACAAGAAGTGATAGAAAGGTAAGTAGGAAGTAAGGTTCATCTCCTCCATTTGGTAAGGGGGGGATCCACAAACATCAAAGCTCTATTTCTATGGCTGAGTCCTCACTCTAATGTATTTTGACGATGAGAACTTAAATCAATTTTAATCTGAAAAGGCCGACTAGGAAACAAATCCATACATTTACAATGGCACAGCAAATGCAGGCATATAAAACAGAACATGCTGAGTCAGTTTGGACATGTCATGCCTGAATTTAGACTGCAAATATCCTTTGCTGTCTCAAATATCTTATTAACCAGATGGATGTGTGTATTATTATACACTGGATGCTGTGTAATCAAGGCATCTCTAAACAGAGCTGCATATGTTAGTCATCAGCTTGGCACTGGAAATATTTCAAAGGCTGAATGGAGACTAGTTAACCACAGCTGACAAGACTCAGCCCCCTTCCTGCAAATATCAAAAGGCAGCAGAGCTTCATAGATCATATTAGTCCACAGAATTACAGATGAAATTAAAAATAATGGTGAGTTACAACAGAAAAGGAATACAATTTTTATGAAATGTAACAGTGTATGTGTCCATATATGTTGAACCTTCAGCATTTTTCATGAGGCTCATTTATCCATAATGAAAGGGACTTTAGGATTATACTGAGCTCTACCAGAACCTACTGCAAACCTAGCAACAAATGTATAAAAATACAATATCAGGAATGCATAGAAAGGTATGCAAAGAGTGATAAATGAAGGACATGATTATGTTGCCAAGTACCTTAAAAGGCTGAGTTTTTGTGAATGTATTGCATTGCTATTCAGAGTGAAGTAAGGGAATATCTTTGAGTAAAAAGAACAGCTTTCCATGTGTTGTTATTTTTAAACAAGGGCATTTTTATATAACTTGTGCTATTTAAAACATAGAGACCTTGTACTTGGGAACAGTTCTCTGTTCACGGTTAAATAGAGCTGAATGTATAGAGATTTTTCAAATATCCTTTGGGCCCATGTATGTGAAACCTCCCCTAGAATCAAATTCTGGAATAGAACACTATACTTGCTAGAGTCAATATATCTTAATTATGCATAATTATTATTCACTGTCATTTGTTTCTGCAAGGGTTCACTCATCATAATGTCATGCAGTAGAGATTTACTAACCTCAAATTCCTTTGTTCTTTGTCTTCTTTGTCTACTCACCACTTATATCAACCACCAATATTATATTGTTCCTATAGTTTTTCCTCTATCAAGTTATTCTGTTTTGGGGGTTCTACATTGTACATGATTCTCAGATGGAGTTTTCCCACATTTAGTATGTTTTCATCCCCCAAAATTAGTTGAATCATTCTCTTTAACACTATTTTTTTATTATTAGTTTACACTGTACTTTTTTCCAAATATCTCTTAGTTGTTTGAAGTTCCACCTCCAAATCTAAATTTATGTATATGTGTGTATCTCTGTGTGTGAATTTGTGTGTATGTGTGTGTGCACATACATATGTATGTGCACAGATTTTTTTTTAGTTAATTTTAGGAATTGCCAAAGAACACAATGAATGGACAACAAAGCAAATATGCATTTAGTTTTATAAAACTTCTATATAGCTTTCCAAAGTGACTGCATCATTTTCAGACCTGCTGGCAATGAATGGCATTTCCTGTCATTCACCGTCTTTGCCTGTTTTGGTGTTTTAAAACATAATATGTCATTAATATATATTTGGTGTTTTAAAACATAATATGTCATTAATATATATTTTTTACATTTTCTATCAACAATCATTCTTTACTACTTCACTGAAAATAATTAATACACACATGGGCTTGTAGTCTGATTAAAACACACTAAACATAAAATATGTTTAAACTCTCCCACTGAAGATATATCTACAAAGGTCACCCCTTTACTTGACCTATCAATAAATAGGTAGTAATTGTGAATCTGTAAAACACAGATTACAATTCACCCCATGTTGACTACCAAGAAAGAGACTGGTTATTATATTAAGACTGACTTAAACTTGTCAGGAAAGATGGTTCAGTGGGTCAATGTGCTTGAGGGGAAGCTTGACCACACAAATTCCATCCCTAAGATATACAAAAGGGATGGAAAGAGCTGACACCTTCAAGTTTTCCACTGAATTTCTTATGCAAGCTGAGGCATGTGGTGGAACATGCACACACACAAACACACTCAGGAAATATCTAAAGAACACTTGAACAAAGATTATACTAAAGATATGCTAATGTGAAAGAGAGAGATCCCACAAGGCCTTAAACCTGGCCAAAGAAGTATAGGCAACTAAGGAAAGCTGAATGCAAGAGAAATAGTCATTCACAGTCAATAGCACTCCAACTGGTTGTTCAATAACAAATGATCAGTCCTGAAAACACATAATTACAAGTAACATTATATAGATTAAGCAGGTTGTGTTTATGTATTCAGGAATGTGTACAGTTAGAGATGTTTGTATATATGAAAATGGGAATATGGATTTAAAAGAGAGCAGAAGAGGGTACATGGAAAGGTTTGGAAGGAGGAAAGAAAAGGGGGAAATGATGTAAATATATAAATATAATATCAAAAAATAAAAAGATTAAGAAGACTGAATTAAATTAACAAGGCTAAATTTGGATTTTAAAAACTGGATCTCTATATCTGAATATTATACCTTATGTGAAATCAAGAATAATTTTTAATATAAAACATAAAATCTGAGAAAATTAATATTTCATACACATACATATGGTTTTACTTGATGTAAAAAAATTGGTTTAACTTTTAAAAATCCAAGATGTATATATGGCTATAAGTATACACATGAGACAGAATGAAATGTAGCCCAGGCCGGACTAAAATTATTAACCCTCTTAGCTCCACATCCTAAGTATAGCTATTAAGAAATCTACAACCAGGTTAGTCTCGGAAATATTTTTAAGATCATTGGCCAATTTTATGAAAAATGCCACATATAATTTACCTACTGAGATATATTTTTTAAAGTGGTTCTTAATAATTTAGATATAACAACATAGTACTATGTGAAAGTTTCTTGGAGACTGCTGAGAGTGTCAAAATTTTCATGAAGGAAGGATGTAGCTGGTGTCACTTCAGATGGTTTCCAGCATTAGTGGGATATGTAGCTCTGATGTTGTTTGTATCACTGTGACTTGACACATCTGTAAGATATTTCAGGCTATGATATTATGTACACAAAGTGGGGATAACCCTGGAAACTGTGCAGATGAAGGGGCAGAAAGTATGTAGGAGGCAGGGGATTGAAAGAAGTGCTATGAAACCGTGTAGTCTGGACTTGACCTGAACATCCCATTATAGACTCACAGCTGCAGAAGACCTAAGCAAGATATCTACACATCCAGGTGAGGGAATCCTGAGGTACTATCCCTATCTCCTAGGAGTGAGGGGAGCTCAAAGACTGCAGGAGAAAAGGAGGCCATTTTTCCCCAGTGGTGCTACTCCTGACTTGACTTTGTTCAAATAAATCATTCCCCATTTCATTGCGCATGAAAGCAATGGTAATGAAGCTCAGTGGGCTATAAACAAATAACAACAAAATAAACTAACAAATAAAGGAGGCTTCAAATAGAGTTCCCAATGTTTTCCAAAGGAAATTTTAAAGCTATGTTTAAATGTTCTCATACCGTACATAAAATAAGCTTTTTTTTTTTTTTTTTCTAAAAATGTTTGCCCGAGTCTAGGAATAGAGGCCAGGCAGGCAAAGCCATGAGAAAGCTTTGTTCTCCTGACTCTCATCAATGTGCAGCTTTTTTTTTTTTTTTGGCACCATTTTTCTTTGTTTTTTGTTTGTTTGTTTGTTTTCCCTCACACTATCCTGACATAAAGTCTCAAAGGAAATGATATGATATGCTCAATTTTTGCTGGTTTTGAAGTGAAACCCATTCTTATAAACCTGGAATCCTGTTGAGACATGTGTCCTTCCTGCTGCTGGTCATCCAGTCATCCCGCCAGACACCTTCAGTGATGTCCAAGATATTACAGTGTAATTGACAGAAATGGAAGAATTCAAGGAAAACCCATATTAAGAGAAAAGGTGAGTCCTTCAGTAGTAGTCAGTATGACTCTGATACATTGTGAATATTCATTTTAGTACCTATGAAAATATACATTCAGCCAAGGAAGTGCCAAAACCCTCAAATATTTTGTTTCATAGTACCACCTTATATCTGAGAGACATGGATTTGATTCTGCTTATTTTTCTTCTCTGAGTTTCCTTGGGTGTTAAATTTATTAGACTATAGCTATGTTTCCCATAACTTAAAATATTTGCTTTTGCCTTGGGTCAGGTAGAAAAGTATTTCTAGATGACTGCCTGAAATTTGTCTGTTGCTAACAAACATATTCTATTAGATATAATAATCATCAATAATCAAAGTAAAATCCATTGTTTGGTGTCTAAAATACAAAACACTTGATTTTATTTTCAACTTTTGAAATTAGTACTTTCTATACTTCAGTCTTCTGCAGTCACTGAAAAGAGAAGTTGAAGAGAGAGACTAGGTTAAAATAACAAAAAAATTTTGTAAAATATTCAGGCAGTGAGGAATTTGAATAGGACCGGCAGATTACGAACATCAGGAATTCTCTGTAATAAAATATACAGTGGGTTTTTGCAATATCACCAGGTCAGTGAGAAAGTATATTTGGCCTCACCTCTAAGTCTTGTGTAAACCACGGAGAAGACAGTCAGTCACCTGTGTCTAATTCTTCAGTATCCCATGGTGGGACCAGAATTCAGTTCAAATTCATTCAGTCATAACTACAGAACAGACAACCAATGAAATACAACTCCAAAGTAGCCAGGTCCCAGACCACTGAAGGTTTTAAAAATAATTACCAGCACCTTTTTATGATGAGCAGAACCATAGCAGAAGCTAGCAAACTTCAATATATATTGCTCAGTGTTACTCTTCTACTTAGCTTACATAATTGAAACAGACAGTTTTGGAATTTGCAAGTTAATAAAATGTGTTCATTTATTGATATCTCTCCCAAAGTGAAAGGTTTAAATGGCTATATCTTTGCATATTAAAGCTAGTGTTTGCATATCTTCTTTATACTCTCCTCCATATTGGAGATGTTTAGAGGCAGAGAAAATGTGTTATGAGTTCAAAATTAAAGCCACAAAAAAAGGGAAATTAATAAGCCAAGAAAACAGTAAGCATAGAAAGAAGGGAGTTAAGACAATCCCAATAGCATGTTTATACACATTGAAAATGTTAAAAAAACCCAAAAAACAGTATATATCACAATGTATTTACTGTACTTGAACATCTGTCAAGTTTATAAAACCAACTTAAAATTTGCATGGGATACTAGTAATTCTGGTCTTAGTTATTAATATTTATATAGAACTAAAGGTTATACAAAGAAAGCCATCCAGAACTATTTGAATGACTTCTCTAGTATTTTGTTGTGACATCCTTACCGTATACATACTCTTATATTATTATATTTCAATTATAAGGACAATACTATAATTATACTGTAATTTGATTTGTAAGTTACTGTTCCTCAAATTGTGGTAACCATGTTATTAAAATGTACTATCTTACAAAATACAAAAGTAGTGGTAAACATATACATACACAAGTATTATGAGGTCAAGAATATATTACCATTATCCTTTTTATTTTAAAATATAGTTCCCTTCATCATTTATGCTTTCAGAATTGCATACAAGTATACAATATATTACTACTATATTTCTTCCATACTCTCCCTTCCACTTTCTTATATATCCTGTAGTCATTTTCATGTCAGCCAACAGTATACACACTCTCCTTTCTAAAGCAAGACACTGAATTCAGGTAGCCCTTCTGACATATACTGGTTCATAGCCACTTACTTGTGGATGGTAGCCTATCAGGGATGGCATCCCTAAGGAAAACTGACCTGTCCTTCATCAGTGGCCCTCAGCTTTGGTCAACAGCCATCCAGCCAGTGTTTCTTTTCCAGTTTATTGAGACAGGTTTTCACCCTATAGAACAGATTAGTCTTGAACTCATTCCAATCCTCTTGCCTTGGCCTCTTGAATGCTGAGATTAAAGGCATGAGTAATCATGGCTGGTGTTAAAGTGCAATAATTTAAGGATTCCACAATATGTGGTTGCTATAGCTATTTATTTGTGAGCTTTCTGTGGGAGTTGTTTTGTTTGTGTAGCTAATTAAGCTAGCAGTGATCATAACAACCACAGGTCAAGGATAAGGATTTTATGAGGATGAGGAATAAATCCATGTGAAGGACCATGATGTAATGTAAACTGCAAAGTACAAGTTAAAAAAGCTTAGATTCAATAAGTTCTTATTTTGGTGTAAATTATATGTTTCTAAGCTGGCTAAAAAGAAAAGGATGCACAAAAATCAGTGTCAGCAAGCATGGGATGCAACTGGAAAGACTTGTGCATTGACAGAAAAGCTAAAACTCATCACACTGAAGTTTCACTACAGATGTGTGTCTAACAGATGTGAGCGTTCATTATTTGCCTAAAGTCATGTTCAAACAGCATTGCTTACCCATGTTTGATTCGTTGCTTATAATAGTTCTCTAACTTTGCTTTGGGTTCCAGTGTAGAAACAACAAAAATGTCCATTATAAGCACAAAGCACATATAAAGTGTTGTAAATAAGTATAAGGAAACTTACCACATGAGGGGGAAACATTTCCATTCCAACTGAAGGAAATTCACTATGTAAAGGAGGGCATAATAAAGCCAGATACAACAACTCACATCACCTTATTGTGGAGTTATCCATTAAGAGATTATTTGAGAAAGAACAGCATTTTCCTGAGTCCTGTTGTAGGTCATGATTTGCACAGATTTGTAAACATAGCATAAACTTTCAAATTTCATGTCCTATAAACAGTTATAATTAACACACAATTTGCCTACATGGATGAAGTAAGTGATATGCAAACTAAAATAAAACGTCTAAGCCATTAGTTTTATTTGACAGAACTTCATCTAGGCTTCATTTCCTCTCTCTACACTTCTAAATTACTTAACTGAATGTGCAACAGGTATATAATCAGGGACTCTTCTCACCAATTATAGAACAGAGAAGTTGTCAGATTCATAGAAACAGAGGCATCATTAAGAGAATCTATATTTTATCAACTGTATAAAGTTGATTAATTTCTCATGTTTTGCTAATTTTTCTATTTTGATGGATTTTAGGTTTTGTTTTGTGTAAAATAATTAGTTTTCAAATAAAGATACTTTTTGGTAGAATGTGTTAACTTTTTGTTGGAGGTATTTTGTATTTTAGAAAACATTACAAGTGAAATCCAAAAATTTAACTCTTTTGGCTTAGGGAAGGAATGCAGTTCCTTGATGAGGCAAAGAACTATTCTATCATTCTGTCCATCAATGTAGTCTGTTAAACTGAAAACATCTGTGCAAAGGAAATGGCTCTCTAATTAGAACAACATGCACAGCACACAAGTGGGGCTTGGCTAGTGATGTTCAATGCTTGGTGATGCCCTTAGCCTCTCTGGTTAAGTTTTCTTTACAGCTGATGGTGAGTACCCATCTGCCTCCCAACTAGGTATTCACTTGGTTCAGAACAATTGCTTCCCCATTTCAAATGTGCTTCCAAAAAAAAAAAAAAAAGTAGAAGAAATTTTTGCTTAGTCATTACTATTGTTTTTGTTTTTTAATTTTATATAACCAAGTCCATTTAAATGAAAACAAATATTTATAGAAAATCTTTGGGAATTTGGGTGTCGTTCTTTCCAAACTATTTCCTGCTGGTAAGGGGCACTATCATGGGGGATTATAAGAAGATGCAGAAATCCTGGCTATAGTATGTAAGGCTGCTTTGTCCAGCTGTTTTGAATGTAGGATCACCTCGTACTCTGTTTCAGACTTGATCAAACCACATTAGTCTGGAAGGAATCCACATCTTTTCATTTTCTGTGGAAACAAAAATAGAAATCCTTTTCCCTAGTAACTTGTCTTTCAACTTAAATTTTAGAGTCAAAGTATTTTTTTTATTTAATTTATTATTTTACATGTCGATTCCAGTTCCCTCTCCCTCCCTCACTCTATTCTTCCCTCCCTCCATCCCTTTTACCCTCTCTGCCCTCTCACATGCACCCTAACCACCCTCCCCTCCAATCCCCCTACCCCAATTCCATATGTAGGGGAGTGCCATCCAGTTGGGGTCATGTAGATCTGACAGGTCATATGAAGTAGGGACTAGAGCTTCTCTCCTATCTCTAGGTTAAGGCAGTTATCCCTCCATGGGGGATGTGTTAGCAAGGTCCTTTTGTGCACCAGGGATATATCCTGGCTCCACTGTCTGAGGTCCCTTAGACTGCTCAGTCCTGGCTGAGACCCATATACAGGGGGGCCTGAGTCAGTCCCATGCTGGATTCCCAGCTATCAGTCTGGGGGCCTTTTTGCACCTCCTTGTTCAGGTAAGCTGTCTCGGTGTTTCTGCAGCATTGTCTTGTCCTCTCCGTCTGCATCTGGGTTCTAGTTCGACTCAGTGTTTATGTATGGGTGTTTGCTCCTGTTTCCAACAGGCATTAGTTGAGGGCTATATGGATAAGTTAGTTGTTGAACTCACTTTCTGGGAAGGGCATTTATGGTAGCCTTTCCATGGAAGCTCAAATTGTCAGTTGGTGGCAGTCTTGTAGTTCTCTAGACCTTTCTTTGTGTTCAATTTTATCTTCAAACCAGTATTGGCTCCCTCTTTTATGTTCCCTCTCTCTCTCTCTCTCTCTCTCTCTCTCTCTCTCTCTCTCTCTCTCTTCTATGTTCTATTCCTAACCAGGTTCAATCTTCCTTCTTGCATGTGTTTTCCTTTCCTCCCCCTCCTTTTCTCCTACTTCTCTCTCCATTTGCTGCCCCCTGCCACTTCCCCTGTGCTCTGAGGGACTTGTCCCTTCCTGGTTCTGTGAAGGACCTTATATGAATCTCTTAGAATACACCTTGTATCCTAGTTCCTCTAGTGGTGTGAATTATAAGCTGGTGATCCTTTGATCTAGGTCTAAAACCCATATATGAGTGAGTATATACCATGGTCCTCTTTTTGTGACTGGGTTACCTCATTCAGGATGGTTTCTTCAAGTGCCATCCACTTGCCTGTGAATTTCAAGATACCATTATTTTTTTCTGCAGAGTAGTATTCCATTGTGTAGATGTGCCACATCTTCATTATCCATTCTTCAATTGAAGTTGCTTCCAGGTTCTTGCTATTACAAATAGTGCTGCTATGAACATAGCTGAACAGATGTCTTTGTTGCATGGATGTGGATCATTTGGGTATATGCCTAACAGGGGGATTGCCAGGTCCTGTGGTAAAGTAATTCCTATTTTCCTGAGGATTCGCCATACTGATCTCCAAAATGGCTGTATGAGTTTGCACTCCCACCAGCAGTGGAGGAGTGTTCCCATTTCTCCACATCCTCTCCAACATGGGTCATCATTGGTGTTTCTAATTTTAGCCATTTTGGCAGGAGTAAGAGGGTATCTCAAAGTTGTTTTGATTTGCATTTCCCTGATAGCTAAGGATGTGGAGCACTTTCTTAAGTGTCTTTCAGCCTTTTTCATTTCCTCTATTGAGAATTCTTTCTTCAGTTCTGTACCCCATTTTTTAATAGAGTTATTTGGTGTTTTGTAGACGAGTTTCTTAAGTTCTTTGTATATTTTGGAGATCAGCCCTTTGTCGGATATAGGATTGGTGAAAATCTTTTCCCAGTCTGTGGGCTGCCGTTTGGTCTTGTCTACTGTGTCCTTTGCCTTACAGAAGCTTCTGAGTTTGAAGAGGTCCCATTTATTAAATGTTTCTCTCAGTGTCTGTGCCCCTGCAGTTATGTTCAGGAAGCAGTCTCCTATATGAATTTGTTTAAGGGTACCTCCTACTTTCTCTTCTAAGAGGTTCAATGTGGCTGGATTGATGTTGAGGTCTTTGATCCATTTGGACTTGAATTTTGTGCTTGGCAAGACATGGGTCTATCTGCAATCTTCTACACACCCTCATCCAATTGTGCCAGCACCATTTGTTGAAGATGCTGTCCTCGCCCCATTGTATAATTTTAGCTGTTTTGTCGAAAATCAGGTGTTCATAGGTGTGTTGGTTAATATCAGGATTTTCAATTCAATTCCATTGGTCTACCTGTCTATTTTTGTGCCAATACCAGGCTGTTTTCAGAACTATAGCTCTGTGGTAGAGCTTAAGTAAGGGTTAGCTTAAAGTCAGGAATGGGGATACCTCCTGAAGTTCTTTTATTGTATAGGGTTGTTTTGGCTATCCTGTGTTTTTTGCTTTTCCATATAAAGTTGATTTTTATCCTTTCAATGTCAGTGAAGAATAGTGCTGGGATTTTAATGGGGATTTCATTGAATCTGTAGATTGCTTTTGGCAAGATTGCCATTTTTATTATGTTTATCCTACCTATCCAAGAGCATAGGAGATCTTTCCATTTTCTGGTATCTTCTTTAAATTCTTTCTGTAGAGTCATAAAGTTCTTATTATATAGGTCTTTTACTTGTTTGGTAAGCGTTACACCAAGATACTTTATGTTGCTTGTGGCTATTGTAAAGGGTGATGTTTCTCTGATTTCTTTCTCTGTCTCTTCGTCGTCTGAAAAAAGTAGGGCTACTGATTTTTTAGAGTTTATTTTGTATCCTGCTAGTTTGCTGAAGGTGATTATCAGCTGTAGGAGTTCCCTGGTAGAGTTTATTGGGTCGCTTATGTAAACTATCATATCATCTGCAAATAGAGACAGATTGACTTCTTCCTTTCCAATTTGGATCCCCTTGATCTCCTTTTGTTGTATTATAGCTTTAGCTAGAACTTCCAGTATGATATTGAAGAGATATGGGGAGAGAGGGCAGCCTTGTCTTGTTCCTGATTTTAGAGGAATTGGTTTAAGTTTCTCTCCATTCAGTTTGATGTTGGCAGTTTGTTTGCTCTTATTATGTTTATGTATGTTCCTGATCTCTTCAAGACCTTTATCATGAAAGGGTGTTGAATTTTGTTTAAGGCTTTTTCAGGATCTAATGAGATACTCATATGGTTTTTCTTTTTCAGTTTGTTTATATGGTGGATCTCGTTGATAGATTTTCGTATGTTAAACTATCCCTGCATTCCATGGATAAAGCCTACTTGTTTTTGTTTTTAACTGAATAGTTTATTGACATAATTGTAGCTTCATATAGAATTGTTAGGAATATTGTTCATTGCTAATGTTTGGCAAAGTGATGGTACAATATTACAATCAAGGTACTGGCATTAATAGAACCCATATATATTTATTTTTTACAGCATTTGGATTTTGTTTCTATTTGTATGAATCATACACACACACGTAATTTTACATGTATAAGATTCTACAATAGCAACAAGATACCAGGAAAAATATAGCTCAAAGTAGCAAGTTAATCTGCTTGCTGAGTGGTTCTGCATAATTTAACACAAATGGTAGTAATGCTGCAATATCATGAACCCTAAAACAAGTCAACCATCATGGTCTTGAAAGTGGCTTTAGTATTATAATGTTGGGAAGCAAATTCTTAATGCTTTCAATTAAAAGTTCACTAATTAATTCTATGAACTTAATCTTTAAAATGTTTAAAATTGTATTTTTTTTTTTTTTTTTTTTTTTTGGTTTTTCAAGACAGGGTTTCTCCGTGGCTTTGGAAGTTGTCTATGAACTCACTCTATAGACCCGACTGGCCTCAAACACACAGAGGTTACCTGCCTCTGCCTCCCGAGTGATGGAATTAAAGGCATGGGCCACCAATGCCCTACTAAAATTTGTAATTTTTTGAAGGATTATTTCAAAGGGTCTCAGGTTAAGGATACAATTGAAGAGGTCTTCAGATATAAAATATGAACAAATAAAAATGTCTCATTAAAAAGAAACTATAAGTCAAAAGAATATTAGAGAGAGAGAGAGAGAGAGAGAGAGAGAGAGAGAGAGAGAGAGAAGCAGTTTGGTGAGGGAAAGAATATGATCCAATTATATTGTGGAAAAAATGTTTAGGGGTGAATAATGAAATTAGCTCAATAACCCTAAAAGTATTCCCAGTAGATCTTTAATAATTATCTTTGATATCAGTTTTACTTCCCTACTGATCTTTAATAATGTATATTTATTTCTATAATTTTATAATCTTAAAGGATATTTAAATAAAATGAGAGTAATGCTAGATGTATGTTAACATTTTGGAGCTATCCTTTCTATTTGACCAACCCAATACCCAAGGGAATTTCCAATTCACTGCTTCATGTTATTGGTTAAGTTTTTATAATGTGTATCTTGTGATCTCCTTACTTTATTTGTTGAAACTCATTGGAATCATGCCAGTTTGGGGATACTGGAAATAAAAGTGATTTTTCTAAAATTTGTTATAGGAGTTTATCTCTGAAATAAGATTTTTTTTTTCTCTTACAGATACATGGCCCATAGTACACTGACTAGTTCTTATGATAAGTAGTTTTTGTGCAACTAACAATTGAAAATTTCTGAGTAAATGGACCATTTTTCAGTGCTTCATACAAAATTTGAAATGAGCCAGTTTGGTGCTTCTCTGCCTGTGCCTAATGTAGCCATCACTGGTTATTCTTATTTGTTTTATTCATCTGGTTTTAATTTCAGTTTTTCTAAGAAGTGTGCATCAATAGCGCCTGTAGTGTTAACTAGTAGTTTACAATGTCTAATTGTGTTGAAAACCTCCTCACATGAATCTTCATGACTTTTCCCATGTTTTTAAAAACTGAATTGTGTCTTTTATCTTGAATTTTGAGTTCTTTACATATTCTATTTATTATTCCGCTGCCTATTGCCAGATATGGAAATTGGAAATTAAGTGTCTTTAGTTTCTCTTTCATTTCATTCTCATGGCTTTGACAAAAAGATTTAAATTTTGTTGAAACTATAATTATAATTATTTCTTTGAGATTCAAGTTTCTGGTATCAGTTACTATGATGTTTTTTTTTTCTTGTTTTGCTTTAATTTGGTGTGATTTGAAAAGAAATTGAAAATCAAATGGAAATAAACCTATTCTGTGATTACTTTCTTTTAAGGCACCTTTTTTATATATTAAATATGATGGCAAGATCCATGGAAGCTGGTGGTAATGCCCCAGTTGCCCAGTGCCAGGCTATCACTAGGAGTCTGTGGACAAACTCCACTCTTAGGTGCTATTGCAGACCTACTGAGAGAGGGAAGATCTGCAATGTGTGAGCTGTGCTTTCACAGAGTATCTCCTCTTCCTTTTGCACTGTTAGGAAATACCCACAAAAAATGGAGAGATTGCATATACTAGACTCTTGACCAGAAAGAAAAGACATACTCTCAAAGAATGGACAGATTATATTAGATTCTTGGTGACCAGAAAGAGAAGAAACTAGATAGAAAAAAACAGTGTCTAAGAAATTTGATTCTGGAGAAGGAATTAGAAACTCTCTAGTTTAGGGAGAGCTTTCCTTAAAAAAATGGGGGACTGTGAATGGTAGAATGCTTGCCCAGTAAGCAAAGGGTCCCAGATTTGATAATCACTAGTCTAGGAAACTTGTTGAATATGCTTCCTTTTCCATCTTTCCTTCCTCTATACCTCCTGTTATTTTACATTTTGAGGGAGTTAAACCCAGGAATTAAGCATAATAACCGAACACTTTAACAAAGACATGTAGCCCTAACTTTACTAAATAGAAATTTTACTTTAAGACAAGGTCTCACTATGTTGCTCAGAGTGGCCTTCAAATAACAATGTAGTCCAGGTTTTAAGCTAGTTTTAAACTACTGACCTTTTTGCCAAATCTTCCTGTATCTGTGATTGCAGGTGTCACAATGACAGACTAATGCTAATGACTTCAAGAGACAATGCAAATGCAATAAGGAAAGTGTAGAATAAAAGAGTCATGGAGAGATGTGGCAAAGCTGTAATGTACATATATATATATATATATGTATATATATATATATATATAATTTTTCATGTGAAATACAAGAAGTTTAGACACGTGTAAAGACAGAGCTTAGACAATAAGAAAGGACATTTACTAAAGGGCATATTTTACTGTTTTCATTCTTTGTGAGATGGAAAATTAGACCATTGCTATATGTGGGTTTTCGTTTGGAAGTAGGTTGTATAAAGTGTGCAGCTACTACTAATATTATGGGAATTTGAGCGAGCAGTAAATCACGGCCTAGTGGAATTTTAGGAAAGTATGCTACAAACCCACATGCACAATCTTGTGTGCATTTATCTATACACAGGCATAAAGAGAAAGGTAACATGATGTTCTCAGCAAGAGTTTATCTGTTTAACTTTCTCTGTAAATAAGCCCAGAAAATGATTATGTTTCTAGGCAAGGAGTTAGTCAAGGAGGTCATGCATTTGGCTATCTGCTGCATGTTCACTAAGGATTACACTCTGTGTTGCACATTAGTATATTTATCCATGGGATCACATTTGAGGTGGATTTTGCTTTATCCTCTCCCAAAGACAGTGAAGGGATTAACTGGTTTTCCTTTCATTCATGTACTTTCAAGCTTTCTATCATTTTCCATAAGGAAAACTTTCTCATGACTAATTAATTTCTGTAAATTAAATTGCTATCTGCTCTCATCACAGTATCTTAACTTATCTATTTCAACCAATACTAATAACACGACTATAAGTAAGTCAGAGTAGTTATGTTTCAGAAGGGTACAATGTCTTTTAAAAGATTCAGGAGTTATGGTGAAATAGCTTCATTTTTTACAAAATTTGACTTTGCTAGAGATTCCTTTCTTCATTGCTGACTAAAGGTATTTAATCAATCAGATCTTTTTATTATGGTTTCTGCAAAGTATGGAACCAATTAATTAGTAATACACATAAGCTTCTGTGGCTCCAGCTATCACAGCAGGCAGGAGAAATAACTCTAATGTCAGCTACAGCTCAAGAACACAATTATCTTTGATGCAGTTAATCAGAAAACTGGATGAAATGGAGATGAGCATCACATTGCTGGAGTTTGTGGTGATTTGAGGATAGCTTAAGAAGAACAGACTGAAATATTTACCAAGTTCACTTGTCCCACTTGTTTGTAACATGTGTTCATGATGTGTATGTACACATAAAATGCTTTGTAGTACAACCAAAGAGATTACACTCTGATTTTTTTTTCAAATTTTGTTTCTGTGTGTGTGTGTGTGTTCCTGTGTATGCATGTGTAGGTATGTGTGCATGCTTATGTGTGCATGTCTATCTGTATTTGTGAGTCTTTGATATCTGGCTGTGGAGGGGTATGTTCGTGCATGTGTATATGCATGATGTGTATGCTTTTGTGTACATGTAAGGGCCAGAGAAGAAATAAGGCATCTAGCTCTGTCACTTTCTTACTGATTATGGATGGGACCTTGCAGCTGGCAAACCCTAGTTATCTTCCTATATCCCCCCCAAACAACACTAGGATCACATTTGCATGTGATGATGCCTGGCTTTTTACATGGGTACTGAGGATTTGAACTCATGTTTGCATGCTGTGCTCCAAATGCTTGTGCCCAACGAGTAAAATCCCCAGTCCTGAGAGAATGCTTTTGTATAGTTTAAATTTGTTTTGTCAAAATTCAATAAAGCAGTTGACTTTCAGGTCTTTCAGGTTTCCTAATCTGTCATGATTCAGTCTTAGGTGTATACATCTAGGAAATTATTTCAATTAAAAAATCAGAGAACTGAATGTAGACTGCTCTAAAAAGCAGAATATGACTGTGAGAATTACCAGACAAAGGAAACAAATTGAAATTCTGTCCCAATTCTGATCTTTACTCTGTCTGAGTCCCTCAGTGTTTCATGGATTGCAAGCTAAAGCTCCAAGCAGCAAAGCAAAGCCCAAAATTATTAAAGAGATATTTCAGCTCTTGTCGATCTCACAGGAGGCAGTACTTAATTTTCTTTAGAGGCACATAACAATTATAGCATCTACTATATATTACTGACAGCATCCAGGATAAAAGATTACCAGGTTTACACAGAAAAAGAAAAATGGGAGCCTCACTAAGTAAGAAAGAAATCAATAGGGATGAACTAGATATAGGTTGTGGCCTCCTTTAAAGTAGGTGCAACATTGATAATAAAGGCTAGTAGAAATTTAGACACAAAATGAACACCAAAAAATAGGACAGAAAGATGATATTTCCAGACTATTGAACACACACACACACACACACACACACACACACACGACCGCTGGACCCAAATATGTCATCACATAATTTTGAAACCTCTACTGTATCCATACATGTAATATAACTTGTTGCTTTAATGTAAAGCCATTAGTTGGACATATACATTGAAAACTCTACCAAGGAGTAAATGCTAATAATGTCTGAGCTATTTCATCATCTCATTTTAGGACAAAAGGAAATCAGAAGAAATGTGTTTTGCAATAAACTTTAATATTTTTTCCCTAAAGCAATGGTTACAGAATTAAATTTCAGAGACATACAGAGGTACATACATTCAGCAATTCAAAATATGTCAGACCTTACTAATTTGGCCAAAGCCAAGAATTTAAAGGAAGGAAAGATAAGTTTCTGGTGAATATCATTTTGCACCGTATGTTAGAAATTTGTAAAACTGTCTCTTGCTGGCTCACAGATAGTGAAATAACAATGAATGCAGCTCCAGGCTAGATGCTTTTCAGGCAGACCTGTCAAGGGAATGACAGAAATTTCATAGTAATTCATTCTTGCCACTGGGTCTCAAGTGACTTGTAAAGGAATCTGACATTTTTAAAATATAAATAGTACTAACTTATAGCAATAAATGGAAAACGTTTTTCAGTTTTGTCCCCCCCCCCAGTTTAATGTGTGACAAAAGATGGGTAGCAAGAGAGAGAGAAGAGTGTGGTGGTATTTAATAACAATGAGATAGAAAGAGGGATTTTTTTATCAGCAAAGGTCTCCACAGACTGCACTTTACTGCAGTTATGACAGATAAGTGGATCCTGGTGTTTCATTTTGTTCCATACAGTTACCTCCCTCCCTCCCTCTCTTTCTCTCGCTCTTTCTCTCTCTCTCTTTTCCTCCCTTTGCCCCTCTGCCTCTTCCTCCCTCCCTTCTTCTCTCTGCCCCCCCCCAGGGTCTATGTGTTTTGTGTATACATCTACAGTGTATGTGAGTTTGTGTGTATACCTCTACAGTGTGCATGTATGATATAAATTGTTTAATCAAGAAACAAAATTAAACATGGTAATATAAAAAGAACAGAGCCAGAAATGAATGAGGCTGGCTTGAAGATCACTTCACCTCGTTTTTTTTTTTTTTTTTTTTTTTTTTCCTCATTAATTCAGTATGCAACTCACATTCCAACAACAGCAGAAAAGGTTGAGCCCATAATCAAACTGTCACTGAATTCTAAACCAAACCTGAAGCTGGACTTCTCCTCATTAGGCTCTGCTGGCAGCAACACACAATGAAAGGACATGCTGTGAGCAGGCAGCTATTTTCTTTGCTCTCAGAGTTCCTGTGTAGAATGGAAAACTGAGAACTTCATGCCAGTAAATTCTATGATTCCAAGAAGTCTTCTGATGCAATTCACAAATCACTGGTTATATTTATAACACCCCTCTGCTGTAGAATTATAAGTTTTAAAGATAAAAATTAAATAGAAAGATATCTGTTTTCCCCGCTCTTTCTTTGTTTTATTAATTCATTTGACATTGTATGCGTGAGATGCATGGTATTAATATATGTTATAATTTCCCATTTTTATTAAGATAAAAATATATTTGGAGAGTCTATTTAAAGAAAAACTATCATATCCTCTGCATGTTTTTTAACAAGATACACAAGCCGTGATGTCAGCTTAGCACATATCATTCATAGACAGATGTAGGCAAAGCCCGGTATTGTCTTTGTCTGTCACAATATATTTTCCAGATAATATCATGTGAAGAAAACTTACACATAATCATAATTCCAGGTTCAATAGAGACTGACTTGGAATATTCAAATGGGATTTAAAAAATTAAATCCATGCTTTAAGCCAATATTGCTAGAGTGATATCACCAGGGGAGGAGGTTAATAAACCCTTTCCTTGAATGAAAGAGCCCTGATGGGCTTATCATGGTTGTGAATCTGGGTACTTAAAATCTGTTCCCTATGACCCTTGTCATGCACATTATTTAAATGTAAAACACATATTTGTTACCTTATAGTATCTTGTACTGTATCTCTTCAAAGTCTATTTCTGTTTTAAAGCATAAGTTGCAGACTATAACCATAGAGGCACAAGAAGACTCTGCTATGTGTTGTTCTCTGTGGGTACAACATGGATCAAATAGGGTTCTGTTCACTCTTATTTATTCTACTACATTCATGACACTCGACAGATAAAAGTCCTACATCTCCCCCTGGGATCTCAGAAAAGGCATTCCTGTCTGATATATAATCTTGGCAATAACTGTTTTCCTTGCTTTATGTTGAGAGGGATGCCAGCATATGGTCAACAGCTCTGTTCATAGGGCAACATCTTTACCAATGCATAAAGATATTTTGATTTGTGGCTCTACTTAATGTGTATAAGTCCTATAAGTGAGTTATATTCTATCCCTTAGACTTGAATAAATTTTAATTTAGGGGCTTGGTTTACTAAAATTGTCTTACCTATGGCATTTGTCTTTGCATCCTGTACTTCTTAATTCTCAAAGCTTTATTCCATGCTTGCAGAGTCATAACTGGTGTTCTTTGCATTTAAAGATGTGAAAACGTGAACTGAATATGGATTTACTGTTTTAAATTCAGAGAAGAGCATTTTTCCTTATGAGGAAAGTGAATTCATTCAATGTTCTCAGTTATGTTACTCTTTAATGATCATGCATGTTATTCCTCATAGTCATAAGGGTTAAAAGAATTACACAATATTGATAGTATATACCAAACATAAATGTCCACTAACAGAACAGATTATGAAAATTTGACATATGAACACATTGTAATTATATTCATCTATGTTAAGAAAGGAAAATGTGTATAACTTAAAACTATTATATTAAGTGAGTGACCCAATCTCAGAAAAACAAAAATAGTGTATTTTCTCTCACATTTGAGTCCTAACTTCCAATGTTTGTGTGTATGTTATTAAGAATTTTGAAAGTTGGAAGAAACTAGAAACTACAAAACTAGATACAAAACCAGAAGAGGGGAACAAAAGCAATTCAGAAAGGGAAGGAACATCCACATGAAAGGAAGCTGGTGAAATAAAAGGAGATGTAGAAAACAATCATTTATCAAGTTGTTGGGACTACAATCAAAGCCGATTCTGGCTCACAGTAAATGTGAATGTTCCATTCAATGTAGTAGCTGAGGTATTGAACACAAGTAAGAGAGGAATAAAGGAATTCCTTATAACATCTTCAATTTACTGACTATTCACAAGGTATATTACAGAACAATAGAACACTCATGTATGTACTCTATCTTACAGTTTTGTGTACATACTGCTTTATGTATGCCATTCATCTTTTGGTAATCAAGTTAAATGAGACAGATAAATAACTTTCCTGTTATATATTAACCTGTGTGGATCAAAAACCCCCTAAAGCCCCTAAACTTTCCATTCTGTGCACTTTTCCCAACATACCATGTTCCCCTTGAGGTTTTCTTTTGTCTCTAAGAATGGTGCATCAGTGGATGGGTTATAGAAACCCTACTTCCCAGGGTGTTTAGAGAATATCCTTTCCAATTAACTTATAAGGATCTCTCATGTGAGGATAGGAAAATGAGGCTACTTTAAAAGCTAGCAGCACTAGGAAGGTTTCCTGCCCACTCTTTGTTGGGGAAGATGAGATTTTATATCACTCTGTATTAGGGTTTCTATTGTTCTGAAGAGACACCATGATGATGGTAATCCTTATTAAAAAGCAAACAAACAAAAACCATTTAACTAGGGTGGCTTACAGTTTCAGAGGTTTACTTCATTATCATGGTGGACTGTGTGCAGGCAGACATGGTGCTTGAGAAAGAGCTGACAGTTCTGCATCTTTATCCACAAACAAGAGTAAGTGAATTGTGTTTACATTTGAACATATCACGAGCAAAAGAGACCCCAAGGTCCAGCCCTACAATGACACACTTCTGCCAACCAGGTCATACCTACTCCAACAAGACCACACCTCCAATAATATCACTCCCTATGGGTTTAGGGGAACCAATTGCATTCCCATTACCACACCCTCTAAGTCTCTCTTGAAGAAGAGAGAAATAAATATAAAACATGAAGTGAAAGCCTGTGGTTAAACACAAATCTGAATTCATGACGGCAGATCCTTGGCTAAAATAAAGTTGTAAATATTTTCTTAATTAAATACTCATGCCTAGATGCATTTTGACTAGTAAACTTTAACTGTGATGTTAAGTATCTACCCTCAAACACATTAAAGGCCCCGTGGATTTTATGCTACAAATAAACTACCAAAATTAATTTTTTAAATGCATTTTTGTATTAAATTCTTATAAAATCTTACATAGGTTGCTTATTTCTTGCTGTATTCCACACTGGTACTGAGATCAAGTGTGAGAAAGCACAGAAAAACCAAACCCTATGGACAGCACCAGTCTCAGAACCTCAACACTGTTAGGCTTCTGAAATATTTATGGGGGTAGGTATTGCTGGTATTACTAACAGTTATCGCTTCTCAAAGATTAGTTTTCTATGGTAAGAATATTTGCTCCTAGAAGAAAATTTCTATACTCATGTTTGTTGGAATTTTTAGAACAGTCTAAGGTTCTGTCAAATGATTCCTTTCTTAATTTAAATAAAAATACCTGTGACTATCCTTATCATCTACACCTACATATTCAAGTAGTACACCATTAAGTGATCTATTTGTTTTTATCTTCAATAAATAATTTTTAACTTAAATTTTTTCCTTAAAAGGGAAGCAGTTTATTTGTCAATTTTCAGATGTATTAAACAATGCTTGCTTATGTTTCAAGTATACAAAAGAACTTTCAAATATTTAAATGCAAGCTACAGATTATGCCACACTGAATATGAAAAAGAAATTGAATCATTAGATTAAGCATAAATTAGTAATTTGTTAAAAATTAAGAGTAATCTAACATGATAATTGATTACTACTTGAATCTTCAAATGTCTACATACTCTTCTAATGTAAGTAAATAAATTAGTAAATAACAAAAATATTAATCAAGTAGAAAAAATTGATATTTAAGTTGATTTTCTTTCCCAAAGAGTCTTCTGTTCTCCTTTCAAAAATATTTTGTCAATTTTATTACAGCAAATGACATGATCAAATGATTTGCTTATTTAGTCATTTTATATTTTGTATTTCATTGGTTTCTTTTTAATTATTTATGCAGCATAGTGTACATGAAATAAATACTATGTGGCTTTAGTATAAAGTTTTTCTATATGTTGAATTAAACTTATTAATTCATGATTAAGAACTTTTGTGTAAGTTTTCATAAAAGATAGTCACTAAAATTAATGATTTTTTTCCTTATAAAACCTGTATTTTTGTACTAAGGTAATGTTGGCCATACAATGATCAGAATCACTTTGGACAAACATCTATGGTCATGTCTGTGAGAATGATTCAGGAGAGTTTTAACCAAGGAGAGAAATCCACCATAAATGAGGGTGGTATCAGCTCGTAGACTGGCTTCCCTCAGTGAACATGTAGGAAGACCAGGAGAGAAAAACTGAGCATCACCATTCAAGTTTCTGCTTCACGATTGGAGGTCTATGACCCGGTTCCTGGGTTCCTGACTCTTTCCCTTAGAGCTAGAACCATTCTCATCAACATGCCTTCTCCACCATGGTAGACTATGCCCTGCAATTTGAGACAAAAATCAGTCTATCACAAGACCTGGCAATTCCACTCTTAGGCATATACCCAAATGATCCACATTCATGCAACAAGGACATCTGTTCAACTATGTTCATAGCAACATTATTTGTAATAGCAAGAACCTGAAGCAACCTAGATGCCCCTCACCTGAAGAATGGATAAAGAAGATGTGGCACATTTACACAATGGGATACTATTCAGCGGAAAAAAAAATAACCAATGGAATCTTGAAATTCACAGCAAATGGATGTAACTTGAAGAAACAATTCTGAGTTGAGGTAATCCAGTCACAAAAAGAGGACCATGGTATGTACTTACTCATATATGGAGTTTAGACATAGAGCAAAAGATCACCAGCCTATAATTCACATGGCTAGAGAAAGTATTATATAAGGAGGAATTTAAAAGATTCATACAAGGTCCTTCACGGAAGGGGAAAAGAACAAGATCTCCTGATAATATTGGGTGTGGGGGTGGGCAGTGAGTGGAGAGGGAGTTAGGATAAAGAGAAGGGAAGGAGAGGAAAGAGGACAGCTTGTGGGACTAGGAAGATTGAGTCAGGGGAGGAATACAGAGGAGAAAAAAAAAAAAGAAAAAAGAAGAAAAGAAAAACAGATAACAGAAGATACCATAATAGGTTTGAAGAGAAAACTGACAAACTGACTATAGAGAAATGTTCAGAGGCCTACAAGGATGACCCCAAATAACAATCTGAAAAACAATGGAAAAGCTACCTTAAATGTCCTTCCCTGACAAGGAGATTGATGACTAATTTGCCATCATGGAGCTCTCATCTAGTAGCTGATGGAAACAGAAGCAGACACCCACAGCAAAACTCTAAGCTGAACTCCTGGAATCCAGATGCAGAGAGGGAGGAGTGATAAGAACATGGGGGCAAGACCAGGCTACAGAAACTCACACAAAGAGCTGACCTAAACAAGGGGGAGCAGATTGATCCCCAGACTGATAGTTGGGAAACCAGCATTGGACCGACTCAGACCCCATGAACTTGGGTCTCAGGTAAAAGGCCTGGGCCATCTGAGGGACATCTGATAGTGGAACCAGGGTCTCTCCCTGGTAAACAAAAGGACATTGGGAGTAACATTCCCCATGGAGGGATACTCCCTTAACTTAGAGGCAGGAGGGAGGGTCTAGTCCCTACTCCAAATGACTTGACAGATTTTGTTGACTCCTCCTGGCATTACCCTCTCTGTGGAGTGGAGGTGGGAATGGGATGGGAGTGTGGTTGGGGGGGGACATGGGAGAGAAAGGGAACTGGGATTGATCAATATGTAAAATAAGAAATAATTTAAAAAGTAAAATAAAGAACAATTTAAAAATAAGCCTTCCTTCCTTAAGTTATTCTTTTCAAGTGTTTCATTACAGTAATAATGACAAATAACTAATGTATTAACTAATGACTCTACCTCTTACTTATAGAGCTTATATACTTACTTATATACTTCTCTTTGTATTCACTTTTGTTAGATCTAATACATCAAAAAATTTCTCCACTTCTTCTAAAGTATACAGCTTATGGACATACAATTATTTACAGTACCCATTTACTTTTTAACAATTCTGTTTACTTAATAACATTAATTTCACTCCATTGTTTGATCTGTCAATCAACTGAAATCTGTGAGAATGAACTAAAACACTTTCTCCTTTAGGTTGATTTACTTCTATGGCTTTGTCACAGTAATGGAAAGCTGACTCCATTCTGTTATTAGTGTAGTAGTAAGACAAGGGTAGGGACAGGTTATGTAACTGCAATCAACTGTCAATGATTTAGGAGACCTTATCTCATAGTTTTGAAAACCATTAATTCTTTCTCTATGGTCCTAGCGTTTATTTCCCAATCCTCCTTTCCATGGTTCCATTATTCCAAATCAAATTCTTTCAAGGACTCACCATTGTTTTATTTACTTTTTAAAACAGAGTTATACCTAACTCCTTAGGTAACTCTCTAGAGATACATTTCTTCCTAGTTTGTGGGTAATTATGGACAAGGAACTGTTTGCAATGATTACTGTTTATTCTTTTACCTGGCGGTGTTAAGAGGCAGTGTTTCCTTTTGCATTGTGAGAATCTTTCAGATTCGTGGTATGAAAGTCAATTCTCAACCATTACCTCAGTTAATGAAACATCCATTAGGTATCTAGCCCAACAATATGCCAGAGTATGAGAGAGATTTTAAAAACTCTACCATCTTGTTTAACTATTGCCAATGGGATCTTAACACTACTTTTATTTGTTCTTTGAGAATGTTTAAAAAAAAAAAAGATATTTTGATTCTTTTCACCCCTGCATACTCCTTGGCTTCCCTGTATACTCCTTGACTTCCCCAGCCTATCTTCAACCACATGCCTATTTTAAAAATTAATCCATTTGCCAAACAATATACATGCACATGGGTGTCTGCCTACTCAGTTGAGCGAGCATGGAATACTTTCCAAGGGCTATACTCCTAAAGAACTCTGACCCTTCCCCCTCAGCAGCCATCAGCTGCCAATAGCACCTTAACCAACAAGTTATGAAAACAGATTCAAATGGTTATAAAGTTGAGATTTCCACAGCTAAACACTGTAGAATCAGAAAGAACTTCCAAAGTTGACTTTTAGAAAAATAGTAGTAAAAACAAACAAACAGTATAAAGCAACCCAACAACCATGGTATAATACAGTAAAAATTGTGCTCCCTTTAAGTGAACCTCATTTGTATTTAGGTCTCTTTAATTCTAACTCTCAGCTTCTTTGAGTCAGTCAACATGCTTTCGGCCTTCAGCTACACAATGGCATCTCATACATCTACTTCATGGATATGTTGTTAAAGTTATCTATGTATGTTAGGTAAAAGATATTCAGCAGTTTCCCCTTGAGACTGCAGCATCTTTGAGGTCAAGAAGCATAGCTTAACTATCTCTACACTATCAAAATTTAGCCATTTTCTAATGCTTTATAATGCACAGAAACTATTTGGTATGTTAAATGTTTTCCCTCCTTTGATTACTGTTAAAAAGATCAGTAAGTGCTCTCAAACTTATTGTTCTTTATTTGATATAAAATCACGCATTTGCAACTGTGAATTGCATAAAATGCCATAGCAGTTTTGAAGGAGTAAAATTAATATTACAAAAGAATAGTCTTAAAATTTAATTTTATATACAACATCTGAGAAGATACTTTGTGTGTAATTTATTTTTAAATTAGGGACAGAGGGCTGGCATGGTGTTGCATAACTATAATTCTATCAACAATAAGGGAGAAACAGCCAAATCTCTGTGAGTTTGAGTCTAGCCTAGTATATAAGTCAAGTTCCAGGTTAGCTAGGGCAGTTACACAGAGCAACTCTGTCTAATACAACAGCAACAAAGAGACAAAAGCAACAACATCAAAAATTGTGTGTGTGTGAGAGAGAGAGACAGAGTCAGAGAGAGATAAGTGTATAAAGTGTACATAGACATGGAAGAAGACAACCTTGGATGTTAATACTGAAGAAATTTGCTTTTGCAACAGTTTCTCATTGGTGTAGAGTTAAAATTAGGCTAGGTTGGTTGACCAGTGTCTAATCTTGGATTTCTATTTCTGTGATTATTCACTATGGCCAAAAGCAATGTGAAGAGAAAAGGGTTTATTTCAGCTTACAGTTACACATCTCTGTCCATCTCTGAGGAAAGTCAGGGTAGGGACTCAAACATGACACAAAGAGGGAGACAGGAGCTGATGCAGAGACCATGGAGGAGTACTACTTACTGGATCACTCTTACAGCTTGTTCAGTTTGAGTTCTTAAACACTCAGTACCACCAGCTCAGACATGGCACTGCTGACAGTGAGTTGGGCCCTCACACATCGGTAATCAATCAAGAAAATGCACCACAGGCTTACCAACATGCCACCCTGGAAAAGACATTTTCTTTGTTAAGTTTCCCTCTTCCCAAATGGTTCTAGTTTGTGTCAAGTTGGCATAAAACTAGCCTGCACAGCTAATGAGCCCCAAGAGATTTTCTGTGTCTGTATTGCCTAACTTTTTAAGTGGATTCTGGGTAACATACTCAGATACTCATGCTGATGTGCCAAACATCTTACTGTGTATGCAATCTCCACAAACATAGGCTTATTAACAGTTCAAAATAAAATATGACAAATCATCAAATGAATAGAGAAGATCATGCAATAAAATCTGTGACAAAAAAGCACCACACACATACATAGGTCAGCTGAAGTGAAAATGGGAGTTTTGTGTTCACAAAACTGAAAAAGATAAGAAGAGACACTGGCTTAATTTCATGATTGTAGCATCCTTATGTGTCTCTCAGTTTAGCTTCATCTGCATAATTTGTATTCTTTGCTATTTGGTCAACTCTAATATCTCCATCAGTCTCTGTTGCCATGACACCCAGATTACAAGAACTGAGAACCCCTCTACTTGAAATAGTCCTTAAGTTTAATTTGCCTTATTTCCTGGTTTCTCATTATATTCTTATTCTATAGTGATTACTTACTAAAGGGATTGACTATTGCTGAAGGCTTTTCCCAGATCAATGTTCATTTCTGCATCTTGGAGAAAGATTTTATGTCCCTGGGAGAATATTAATGAGCATGTGCTTTGAGGTGTTTAATGTGCATTTAATTCATTTGGAAATGTTGTTAAAGTACAGATCCAGACACAGAGGACGTGAGGCAGGATCTGAGATTCTACATTTCTACAAATGTTACATTTCTAACAAACTGTAACACAGACAACCAGGATGAGCAAGACTCTGTGCAGGCAGTGAGAGAATGTGGGCAGCATCCCCAAGGCATGACTGGGAGGTACCTTTTGCCAATGCTAAGGATTGAACCTGAGTTAATCAACATGCTCATGACTACTCTGCCACTGAGATTACATCCTCAGATATTTTTTTCTTTTAGATTTTTTGATATACAAAGTTGGACTGAATGGGAAGTAGAAATAAGAAGCAATTAAAATAAAAATTGAATATATTAATATTGTCTTTTTATTGTGTAAATGCACAGGCTCATTTGTTTGATCATGTGGCCCCAGCTTGTGTTCAATTTGTAGAATCTTTAGGAAGTGAGACATACAGGAAGATGTTTTATCTGGTTCAGGGAGCACTCCACTACCTATCTGCCCTGTACTTCCTGACTTTAGATGCAATGTGACTAGTTATCACATGCTCTGGCCAACATACCTTCCGTAACATGATGTATTGTTGCACCTCTGAAACCATGATCCAAAGTAAAGACTGATCAGGTAGCAAGACGTCTCTGTCATTTCTAGAGTTTATATATTATCCTTCTGTGGTCATTGAAGGCAGATAGTTATGGTTATAGTTAAGTTACATATAGTACTTTAGACTCTCAAAGATAGGATAGATAAAATATTTTCTTTAAATCTTGCTAATTGTTAAGGGACTAAATATTGTTACCTATGGTTATTATTTGATAAGTGTTTTGTTATATATTTTGCTATGCTAAGGTTAAAACCCTTTTTATTTTAGACAGAAAAGAGATGGTGGGAGACGTCATTCTGTAAATGTGTTTCTCTTATTGGCTAATGAATACAGCACTTTTGGACAATAGGAAAGCAACATAGGCTGGACAGGAGACTAGGAGGAGAGTGAAAGAAGTAGAAAGGAGATTCAAGATGAAGGACAGGGAGAGCAGAATGCCAGCACTTCTCTCCAGTAAGATAAGACCATGTGTAAATATTTAGATAAATAGAAATGGGTTAATATTTATGACAGAGCTAGCCAATAAGAAATTGGTCAACAGAATAGGTCAACAGAATTATATTTAATACAGTGTCTCTCTCTGTTATTTGGTGCTGGTGTGGTGGTGGTACCAGACCAGCAGGAAAACTGCTCATGACAAACCTCTCCTCCCTCACTTGCTTTTGTTGAATGTTTTGTCATAACAGTGAGGTGAGACTAATACATGCAACTTTGTTATAGTAAGGGAGTACCACAGGTTTCATGCCATTCAAATGTACAGAGTCAGTCAGATTTCATAGAAGGAAGCTCAGTCCTGCCAATCAAAGAAGTAACCCAGTTACTCTATGCCAATGTTCCTTCCACTGTAAGTCTTAAATAATGTAGATCTAATGATCTCATCATATTATTGAGTTATAACTTCTAAAATATATAGTACATCACTGTGCATGGGAAATGTACTCTATAATTTTTCTCAATGAAAATTAATAAGTTAAACATAAAATAATTGAAAATAGTGTTTGTAAAGCTAATAATATCAAAGGCAAAGAAGGAATCCAAAACACAAAGGAAACAAGGCCTTCTAAACACAGCAAGACCTATGCACATATGAATTTACAGAGACTATAGCCATTTGCACAGGGCCTGCATAGATCTGAGCCTCATGGGGTTGCAACACTGAGAGTAGAAGAGGACACAAGCCAATATCCCTCACCCAGAAACCATCTCCAATTGATAACTACTCACAAATTAATTTCCTAAATTAATTTTCTTCAATAGAGTCTCATTAGGTATACAAACTACTTTTAAGATCAGGCCCATTACCAGCAGTAGATAGCCAATACAAAATGAACTTAGTGGTATATTTGGAGGCCTTTTGTCTAATATTGCTTTGTCTGGGCATTATTTTCTTCTCTTTCTTACTCCAAAGGTCTTTTACATATACATTATGGTTTCAATTTTGTCTTTATGCAATTTCTTTATATTCCTATGTGTGAAATTCTACATCTTTAAGTGGTGTGTGTGTGTGTGTGTGTGTGTGTGTGTGTGCTTTCTTTTTGGGTCTTTTTCTTTTTATCCTAGTTTGTTTTATCCTAGTCAGGTTTACTTGTTTTTATTTTTGTCTTTTAATTTTTAGATGCCTCTTTGTTTTCTAATGAGAGACAGTGAGAAAGGATGTGGATTTGGGTGTGAGCAGAGGTGGAAAGGAACTGGGAAGAGTTGGAAGAGAGACAGCCATAATCAAAATATATTGTATAAATTATATTTTCAAAAAAAAGTGTGAAAATAGTTCTTGAAATACAGGGTAATGTGAGGATGGAGTTCTCTCAAGCAGATCAGATAAAGCATAATTGAATGTATCAAAACAGGAAAGTTTTAGGGGGTTTATTTAATAAGGAGTGATTTTATGAGCATAGTATATGAATGTGTTAATTCGTGGCAGGAGCATGCATCAAGCAAGTTATTTGTGAATTGTTTTGCAAGGAAGATTAAGGAGATTGGCTTTAGCTTTGTATGCATACACTGTAAAACATAGACTTGAGATACGTGACACTGAGTGTTCTGTTTGACCAGAACAATGAAAGTTCTCTCCCTTAAACAATTCTTAATTACTATGCTTAAATATTTACAGTGATAAAGAAACAGAAATAAGCTCACAATAGCTCATCGTGAATCCTATGTAGCATTCAGGGCATTCCCAGACAAAGAGCAAATAAGAACTAAAGTAATAATTTAAAACCTTTTCAATCTACCTCAATTACCAAGGCCATTAAAATTTTTTCTACTTGACCTTGGAGAAAATATTTCTGTTCAACAGAGATCCTTTCCAATAGTGCACACAATGACCATGAATCATTTGCCTGAGTGCACATGCATTGAAGTACTTTAGGTTGTGAAGCTAACTTCAGGCTTTAGATTCACAGTGTTGTGCTGGTAAATGCATTTTCAGCCATTTTTCCCATTACTTTATCAGTAATATGATGTTAATAAAAGTCATCATGGCTATGCCTTCCAGGGATATTGTGAAGATAAACTCATATCCACAGAAGAGCATGCATCTAGTAGAATTTTCAATGGTAACTGTATTAATAACCATAACAGCAGTAAGGCAGAATTATCCTGCTGAGAATACTGTAATTTACTGGCATAGGAGCTCACCACAATGTTCGAGATTATGGAAATCTTTGGGGAGTTGTAGTGCTGGCACAGACTATGGGGAAATCTTTTGTGTTTCTGTTTTTGTTTGTCTTCATAGCTTTTCCACAGAGAATAAACATATATATTGGGAGTGGTAGTATATTTTATTCTAGTAGGTTTGAATTTAATAATAATTTATTATAACAACCTAATTTTCTCTGTAGTATAGTGTGCTGACATTTTAAAACTCGAATGGTTTAGGACCACCTTCTTTTTTCAGATATTTGTCCTTTAAACTGCTCATGGAAATTTCACAGTTTATCAATAGAAATGATAGACTCAGTATGACAAGAGGTAACTTCACACCCGGTGTGATTAGTGATGGTCAAGATGTCTTCTTTTGCTTTTCCTCCTGTACTAAAATCACCTAGCTATTGAAAGAGATCAAGAGGGAGAATATTCAGGGCATGTGTCAGAGGAAAATGAAAAGAGGAAATTATGTAATATTTTAATCTCAAGAAATAAAAATTAAACATCTTCACTGCATTTATGTATTTGTGTGTGTGTGTGTGTGTGTGTGTGTGTCTGTGTCTGTATGTGTTTTATTGGGAGTTTATAGAGGACATAAGTGTCAGGGTGTCAGGTCTCTCTCTCACACACACACCCACACACAAGAAAATGACAGCTCAGGTTGTAGGACTTGCCACTTTGCTTCCACCATGTGGGTCCTGAGATAGAAACCAAATCATCAGGCTTGGTGGCAAGCATATTTCTCAACAAAGGCAACTTGCTGTCCTATCAGATATGTTCCTTAGTGGTAAAGGCATTGTGTGTAAAAGACTAACATACAAGCAAGATGTCCTTAACTAATTAAATGTGAGTTTTGTGTAGGAAAAATGTGGTTATAGAAGATTAAGGCACATTACCCTCATCTGCCTGTAATAGTTAGAGACTAACTGACATAGTGGGAGACAGTGATGCCTGCTGGCCTCAACCAGGGGAAATTCCAATCTATTTATAAGCATCTGTCTCCAGAACATTGTTTGTGTGATTTCTGTATGGCCCAGAACCCCACTACAATATGGCTCTACTCTCCTTTGATTTCACAGTCCCTTGTTCCATTTTTAAATGGGGAGAAAGAAATTTTGTGGAAAAAATATCTGTCCAGACCATGAACCAATAATATAGTTTACTAATAAGAACCCTGTAATGAGTACAGTTTTTCCGCCTGCAGCCTGGTCTTGTCCTGCCGCCGTGCCAGCCCCAAATAATACACAGAGACTCTGTATTAGATATTATACTGTTGGCCAGTTACTACTTTCTTATCGGCTAGCTCTATCTTAATTATTAATCCATTTCTGCTGATCTATGTATTTCTCTTACCGGGGAGCCGGCGGCATACTGTTTTCTTCCCCTCTCCATCTTGACTCCTCCCTCCTACTTCCTATTTCCTCCTTGTCTCCTAGTCCCTCCTATCTTCCTTTCCTATTGGCCAACAGTGCTTTATTATTAACCAGTATGAGAAACATATATACATAATGACATCTCCCATCAGAACCCAAACACTATATTCATTACCTTTTACATCGCTATGACAAAACATACAAAAACTACAAACAGAAGTTAAAATTTATTTCATCTAGTTGATGGAGGGTCCACCACTGTGTGGAAGACAAGAAGGCAGGCATGGGAGGTGGTGCTCAGATCTGAAATCATAAAGCAAAGAGAGACATACTCTGATGCTCAGCTTTCTCTTATTTTTATTCCAGCCCAGTTTCCAGCCCAGAAGATAGTGTTGCCTGTACTTGTGGTGGCTCTTTCCTCCCACATCTCACAGATACTGTCAGAGGTTTATCCCCAAGGATGAGTCTGACTCACATTGAGTTCAGAGTTAATATTAATCATCACACCTTTCACCTCTGTAGCAAGAGAGATGAGAATATGCATCTTTGCTGTGTGTAAAAAGTGAAGAAAATCCTATAACATCCACCAAAATCTCCTAGAACACAGCAAGAGTTTTAATGGAACTGGTATCAGTTATTGATCTTTTTCCTGGTGATACAGTCAACCAGATGATATTAAAAAAGTCATTTGATATGTTCAAAGAATGTCTCTTTTTGTTGTTGTTGTTTTTGTTTGTTTAGGTCTTTCTACCCACCCTCTGCTCTTGCTGCCATATATTTTTATTTTCAAAATTTATTATGCCCTGTTATATTCTTCCTCTACTGGGAACTTGGGTATACCCCACAACCTAAGTATTGCCTAAGAGAAGTGCCTGCATATTCATGATAGTTAAGATATAGAATCAGCTAGATGCTTATCAACAAATGTACAAAGAGAATGTGGCACATAAATACAAGGAGTTGTATTTAGGCATAGATAATGAAACAGTAACATTTTTCAGGAGATCAAGCTAAGCAAAATTGATGAAGAATTAGAAGTAAAGAAATAACTGTTTTTCTCTCACATAGGGAACCTATATTTATATTCACATATTCACACATAGTAAGGAACAGGGATCGTGAAAGGGAAGGAAGGGGGGACAGATAATACAAGCTAAGACAAGAAAAGAAGATGTGTGTGTGTGTGTGTGTGTGTGTGTGTGTGTGTGTGTGTGTGTTTGCATATGACTTGAATGCAGAAGTGTGAACTATTTCTGGAAAGGAAGGGTTCCAGAAATAGGAATGGAAGGGGTGAGGGAGATCAGAGAAGGCAGGTAAACACTGAATATGAACATCATTAAGGTACATATGATGAAAATTTCACCATTATTAAACTCTTTACTTAGTATGCTAACAAAAATTTAAAGTCATTATAGCCAAGATATATTGTCTTTTCTAAATATTCCCCATTAAATAAACCACATTAAATAAAGCTTATAGGAGTTCTGGCTATATATGTACCCTACTATCTAGCAGGATTTTAGGAACTCATCAGTCCCCACCATCATTGTAGACATTGCAAATGATCAGTAATATTATCAAATGTGGGATACAGGCACTTACATTTCTCTCACATCATTCTAGCCTGACATGAAGGACAAAATTTAACTACTTAACATATCAAGTAATGAGGTATTTTATTCCTGTTCTGTTCTTAAATCCTGAAAGTAGAAATCACCAGAAATTGGGACTGCATGATACCACTGTGGATACAGTATACTTCAAATATTCAATTTCCTCTCCAAATGTTTTGAAAACTACCAAAAAGGCTTTTTAAAAATGATAAGCTTGAGAATGTCTTGGCATTTTTGAAATTTGATCTCTATATGCTATGCTCTTTAGCTAGCCTGTCTGCATTAATTGAAGTAGTTCTAAAGGGGCTTGTAACTCTGTTGCTATTGGATAAATTATAATGATTAGCAGATATTGTCTCTGTTTTTTTTTAACTTTAAAATCTATTAAGTTCTTACAAAAATTCACAAAGAAGCTCTTTTAATTGTGTTGGATCATAAAATAATTTTCAAAGAATTGATGTTTTTAACTAGAAAGCATTTTCTTTATACATATATATGTTTTTCTCTTATTTTACATATCGATCCCAGTGCCATCTTCTTCCCTCCCTCACATGCCCCTAACCCCCCTCCCATCCCATTCTCCCCCACACATTCCACGGGGAGAGTGATGCCCAGGAGGGATCATCAAAATCTGTTAAGTCATTTGGAATAGGGTCTAGGCCCTCCCCACTACCTCTAGGCTAAGGAAGTATCCTTCCATGGGGAATGTACTCCCAAAGCCCTTTCCTGAGCCAGGAATACATCCTGGTTCTACTTTGAGAGGTCCCTTAGACTGCCCAGGCCTAGCTGAGACCCGGGTTCAGAGGGTCTGAGCTTGTACAATGCTGGTTTCCCAGCTATCAGTTTGGGGGTCCATTAGCTCCCCCTTGTTCAGGTTAACTGTCTCTGTAGGCTCACCTTGACCTCTTTTCTTATCACTCCTCCCTCTCTGCAACTAGATTCCAGGAGTTAAGCTGAGTGTTTAGCATGGGTGTCTGCTTCTGTTTCCATCAGCTACTAGATGAAGCCTCTATGATGGCATATAAGTTAGTTACCAGTCTTAGTTGGGGTCATCTTTGTAAGTCTTTGGGCATTTCTCTAGAGTCAGTGTTCTCTTCAAACATAATGGCTCCCTCCCTCTCTCCCTCTGTTAAGGCGCATTTTTTTTTTTTTCTCTCATCTAATATGGCCATACCACCCTGAATGAAACGATCTCATCAGATATTGTCCCTTAGTGTGCTTGGCTTCAGAGGCACAGGACATTAAAAAAAAATAGAGAATAATGTGACCCTGGTAGTGGGCAAAGAGGAGTAATCTGATGCTCAGTGTGTGTGTGTGTAAGTTACATCAATTTCTGTTTAGAGAAATGTTATCTTGCTCCATTTTCATCCATTACCTCATGCCCCTTGGAATGGGACTAAGATTTAAGTACTTTTGTAGGAGTTGGCTGATTGGCTTCAATGTTGTAACATTCAAAGTTTGCTGAACAGATAGCAAGTAAGTAAGTGACTGTGTAGAAAATCAGATTGTCATAGAAATTGGATATTGCATATATCATTCTTAACACTCACTGGTTCTGTCCATCATCAAAATCCATGGAATGAAGCTTTCTCCACTTCAGAGTCCCTGTCATCCTAATGAAAACACTAATAGATAAAGAATGTGATATGAATAAACCCAGTTTTGACACCAGCTGAAATGGAATTTTGGCTCTTCCATAGCAATCACAAAATATGAATAACATAAATTCAGCATTCTGGAAATGCTTTAAGAAAAATTATTGGAGGTGTAATCTGATATTTACCAGCTCTATTTTTTTTTTACTTTTGTCCATTACTTACAGAAATGAAGGAAGAAAGTCACATATTAATTATAGCATTGTGACCCTGAAGCATGAAACTAATATAATACATTCCATTGTTCAGTTAATTTCCATGTATACACCTGAACAAATACATGCTTTATCTCCACAGTTTTAATATTGTGGTTTGTAGACTTTCTTATTATTTAACATGAATCATAATAGTGAAAATAAATTAGATTTTTCTTCAAAGATATTAATGCTGATAGAATTGAATATTCCATATCTTAACGGTAGAATACAAGCTAAAACTAAAATTTCCATATAAAAGTCTGCACCAGAGTTCTGAAAGCGAATTAATATTTTTTTCTACACACCAAAGAAACAAGGAGAATGTGTAAAACACCTTTTTAGGTGATTATTGTTTTGATGCTTATAGGTTTTAAACTATTTCTCAAACTAGATTTGGAAAGCTTTGCTTAGCAAAAACCCAATGGCACAAGAATAAAAATTTAAGCCCCTGGCATTATCAAATTAAACTTCATAAAGTGCATCACCTGGATTATTGGCCTTTAGTTACAAATTAATTACATCATACCTGCTAGAAATTATTGAAAAAAATAGGAAAAGTTATGCTAGGCAATTGTGTCTCTTCTGCAAACAGCATTGGAATAGAGATGTTTTTTAACTAAGATATATGTTTCCATCTCTCTGACTTAGATGATGAAATTATGTACAGAGAAGTAATGATATTACACATGGCATCTACATGCTTCTACAGATAGAGGAAGGCAATGCGTTCCAAAACCTGACTTAGAGGGGGTATTAAATGGCCAATCACATACAAAATCAGAATCAAATACTTATTTTACAATTTTACACATGGAGAGTAATAAGACATTTTACAACAGCAACTAAAAGCAAAACAAAACAAACAAACAAACAAATAAAAAAGCAAATAGAGAAATGTTTCTCCAAAGATCTAGAAACCCTGTGGATCAGTTAATATAAAACTAGTGGTCACATCATTTTCATAACTAAGCTGAAACAAAAATCTAACTAGAAAGATAAAGGGACAATATATATGGAATGAGTATAAACTGAGTTTCCAGTAAATAACAGCTTAACTTACTTCTTGAATTATTTAATCATATGTATCCATTCAAGTATTATTCACACTTTAAAATATTCAGTTACCAACAATGACATATAGGTGGCAACCAAAATACTTAATATTGCAAGAGACATATTAAGGTAATTATTTGACTTACATTTTATCTATAGAAGATGAATTGTTGGGATATTGTTCAATTCATATAATTGGCAAGTGTAAATCATCCAATGGAATTAAAAAATTATAGCTATCTATAGCAGTAAAGCTATATAATTTTTCTATTCCTGGTATACTCTGAGAGTTTTCTATGGAGGTATTAGCACCAGATATTTACCAAACTTAAAGAACACTTCAGGATGGAAGATGAGCAAGACAGGGAACCCAATTTTAAGGAGTATAAAATGAAATAAGGTGAAAATAGAAAATTTGAATTTCAGATACATTATAGCTGCCATAGAAAAGCGATTGTATAAAGATTTTCATCACAATATAATATTTTTTAATTTGAAATTTACTTGTGAATGAGGTTATTTTTTTATTCTTTGTATCAGGTTAATAATTATTCTTTTTAGATTTTAATTTTTACCATAAACTATTGCATGTTTAGCCATTTTCATTTAACTTTTCTGTTGTGTACAGAAGATGTCTAAAAAAGGAAGAGAAAAGAAATAAGGCACATACACAAACTATCTATATATCATGATACAATAAAACAAAATGTGTCTTGAGTGCAGTTCTTTAATCTTTAAAAAGTTAGAATTTTATTCAGAAAGTAGAAAGACTAAAGATGCTTTTAATTCCTAATAGAAAGAAATATTTTGAGCACACATAAACCAGAGAGGAAAGGGCTCTGAATATATACTTGACATCTGAAACCTAACTGAGTTGCTTGAGGATAGTTAAGTTGATCAAAACAGATTAGTGTGTGTGTGTGTGTGTGTGTGTGTGTGTGTGTGTGTGTGTGTGTGTGTGTGCAGCTTTAACAGGCCAATGCAGCTGAAGCATAGCCATTTAAATTAGAAACCCATTAATTGAAGACAACTGACTCTTGATTATTTTATCTAATGTGAAGTTAATAGTGTGAGCTCCAACTCACACTATTTTAAATTAAAATTTAAAAGTATGAGTTCCAATATAGAAGTACCTAGATTATTTTCTATACAGTAGCTAAAAAGACTAAAATAAATTCACAATGTTGAAGTTAGAATGTTCAAATAGATCGCAACCTGTTTTCACTGGTAAAATTGTAATCAATAATCTCATCACATAAAAAAAAATCAATTGAGAGTAATTGTCATGCTAAATAGGAGAGTTAAAACACTGACATTTCAGGAGAAAATATCAATTTTATAGATTAGGAAACAAGACATGATAGGTATTAAGTCAAAAACAAACAAACAAAAAAATCTGTAATTGAATTAAACAAGTGTACCCTGTGCGAATGAGTGGGTTTCTGTTTGTTCTATTTGTTTTGTCTTATTCCATTGTGATAGGATTTTTATCTTATCATATTTTATTTTGTTATATCTTATTATCTTTTAGAAGCCTGCATTTTTTTCTAATAAGAGAAAAAAATTAAGTGGATCAAGATTGGAGGGGAGTTGGGAAGAAACAGAGAGGACTAAAGGAAGGGGAAATCCTAATCAGGATACATTATGCGAGAAAAAAGGCTATTTTCATTTTTTTCTATGACTTTGTTTTATAATATTTTCATTTAAATGTCAAACAATCCTGTTTTACATGTCAATCCCAGTTCCTACACCCTCCCTTCCTCCTCTGTTCCCCCCACCAGTCCCCATTGCATCCCCTTTCTGCTTCCCAGTAAAGGTGAGGCCTTCCATGGGGAGTCTTCAAAGTTTGTCATATCATTTGAAGCAGGTCCAAGCCTTCCCCCATGTGTCTAGGCTGAGGGAGTAACCCTCTATGAGGACTAGGCACCAAAAGTCCATTCAATACTGAACCACTACCAGAGGCAACATAGATTGTTCAGTCCTCCCAGCTAAAACCACATTCAAGGAACCTGTGTCAGTTCTATCCTGGTTTCCCAGCTATCAGACTGAAGTCCATGAGCTCCCCCTTGTTCAGGTGAGCAGTCATTTTTTTTGCTTGTTTGTTTTTCCAGACAGGTATTTCCTGCTTTGCTCATCACTCCTCCATATCTGCAACTAGATTCCAAGAGTTTGGCTCAGTCTTTAGCTGTGGGTGTCTGTCTCTGCTTCCATCAGCTATTAGGTGAAGGCTCGATGATATAGTATAAGGTAGTTATCAATCTCATTATCATGGAAAAACATTTAAAGTATCCTCTCCACTATTGCTTGGACTGTTAGTTGGGGTCATCATTGTAGATCTCTGGATATTTTCCTAGTGACAGATTTTTATTTAAATCTATAATGGCTCCCTCCATTATGGTATCTCATTACTGTCCTCTATTCTTCACCTGACTCCATCTTCCTGCTCCCCAATGTCCTGCTCTCCCCTTCTCTTCTCCCTTTCTCTTCCTCCTGACTCTATTCTCCCTCCCACCATGCTCCCAATTTGCTTGGGAGATCTTGTCCCTTTCTCCCTCTCCAGGGGAATGTCTCTCTTAGGATCCTACTTGTTTCCTAGCTTTTCTGACAGTGTGGATTGTAGGCTAGTAATCCTTTGCTTAATGTCCAAAAATCATATATGATTGTCATTTTGTGACTAGGTTACCTCCCTCAGGATGGTTTCTTCTACCATCCAATTGCCTGCGAATTTCAAGATTTCACTGTTTTTGTTTCCACTGAGTAGTACTCCATTGTGTAAATGTACCACATTTTCTCCATCCATTCTTCAGTTGTGGGACATTTAGGTTGCTTCCAGATTCTGGTCATTACAAATAATGCTGAACATAGCTGAACAGATATCCTGAGGAATGGGCAACTTTGGGGTATATGCTTAAGAGTAGAATTAATGGATCTTGAGGTAAATTGATTCCCATTTTCCTGAGGAAACACCAAAATGATTTCCAAAGTGGCCATATGAGTTTGTACTCCCACCAGCAGCAGAGCTATGTACCCCTATCTTCACATGCTCTCCAGAATAAACTCTTTGCTGTTTTTGATTTTAGCCATTCTGACAGACGTGAGATAGTTCTCAGAGTTGTTTTGATTTGCATTTCCCTGATGGCTAAGGATGAGGAGCACTTTCTTCGGTGTCTTTCAGCCATTTTAGAGTCTTCTATTGAGCATTATCTATTTAGTTCTGTACCAAACTTTTTAATTGGATTGTTTGGTGTTTTGGTAACTAGCTTCTTGACTTCTTTGTATAATTTGGAAATCAGCCCTCTGTCAGATGTGGGGTTGGTTAATAACTTTTCTCATTCTGTGGGCTGCCATTTTGTTTTGTTGACTGTTTCCTTTGCCTTAAAGAAGCTATTATATTTCAGGAAATTCCATTTATTAATTTTTGATCTCAGTATCTGTGCTATTGGTTTTATGTTCTCCTGTACCAATTCATTGAAGGGTACCTCCCACTTTCTCATCTAAGAAGTTCAGTATGCCTGGATTTATGTTGAGGTCTTTGATCCATTTGTACTTAAGTTTTGTAAATGACAGTAGAAATGGATCGACCTGTAGTCTTCTATAACTCAGAATGCAGTTTTGTCACACCATTTGTTGAAAATGCTTTCTTTTTTCCATTGTATATTTTAAGGTACTTTTTCAAAAATCAGGTGTTCGTAGGTGTGTGGTTTAATATCAAGATTTTCTCTTTGATTCCATTGGTCCATTTGTCTGCCTGTCTATTTTTGCACCAATACCAAGCTATTTTCAAGATTATAGCTCTAAAATAGAGCTTGAAGTCATGGATGGTGATGCCTCTGGAAGTTTCATTATTGTACAGGGTTATTTAGGTTTTCCTGGTCCTTTTTTTTTTTTTCCACATAAAGTTGAGTACTGTACTTTCAAGGTCAACGAAGAATTGTGCTGGGATTTCGTTGGGGATTTTATTGAATCTGTAGATTGCTCTTGGCAAGATTACCATTTTTACTATGTGGATCCTACTTATCCAAGAGCATGGGAGATCTTTCCATTTCTGGTTCCTCTTTAATTTCTTTCTTTAAAGATTCAAAGTTCTTATTATATAGGTCATTCATTTTTTTGGTTATTGTTACCCCAAGGTATGTTATGTTTTTTTGTGGCTATTGTAAATGGTGATATTTCTCTGATTTCTTTCTCAACCCCTTTATTGTCTGTATATAGTAGGGTCTGTATATAGTAGGGTTTGATTCTTTGTTCAGTTTATGTCTGGTGGACCTCTCTAGTGTTGAGAGTTGGGTGTTGAAATCCCCCACTATAAGTATGTGAGGTTTTATGTGTGATTTGATTTTCAGTAATGTTTCTTTTATGAATGTGAGTGCCTTTGTATTTGGGGCATAGATGTTCAGAATTGAGGCTTTATCATGATGGAGTTTTCCTGTGATAAATAAGAAATAACTTCTTCATCTGTTTGACTGATTTTCGTTTAAAGTCTAATTTATTAGATGTTAGGATTGGTATCTCTGCATGTTTCTTGGGTCCATTTGTCTGGAAAATCTTTTCCCAACCGTTTATTCTGAGGCAACATCTGTCTTTGAAATTGAGGTATGTTTCTTGTATGCAGCAGAAGGTTGGATTCTGTCTTTGTATCCATTTTGTTAGTCTGTGTCTTTTTATAGGCAAGTTAAGACCATTAATATTGCGGGATATTAATGACCATTGATTGTTAATTCTTGGTTTTTTGGATTTGGTGGTGGTGTTATGTTTGGATTTCCCCCCAATTTTCTTTTTGCTATTGGTAAAATGGATATATCTATTGCCTATGATTTTTTGTTGGATTGGAGATTTCCTTCCAGAACTTTCTGTCAGGCTGGATCAGTTGATAAGTATTGTTTAAATCTGGTTTTGTCATAGAATATCTTGATTTCTCCATCTATATTATTGAAAGCTTTTCTGGGTATTGTACTCTGGGCTGGCATCCTTGTTCTCTCTGTATTGGTAGAATATTTATCCAGGATATTCTGTCCTTCAGAGTCTCCATGAACAAGTCAGGTGTAATTCTGATAGATTTGCCTTTATATGTTACTTGACCTTTACCTTTGCTGCTCTTAACATTCTTCCTTTATTCTGTATGTTTGGTGTATTGATTATTATATGATGAAGGGACTTTCTTTTGGTGGTCAACTCTATTTGGTGTTCTATAAGCTTCTTGTACTTTCATTGGCATGTCTTTCTTTAGGTTGGGAGCATTTTCTTGTATGACTTTGGTGAATAAGTTTTCTGCACATTTGACTTTTTTTTTTCATCTTCATCTATACCTATTATTCTTACGTTTGGCCTTTACATGGTGCACCATATTTCCTGGATATTGTGTCTTAGGGATTTTTCAATTTAACAGTTTCTTTGATTGATTACTTATTTCTCCTACTGTATCTTCAGTACCTGATATTCTCTCTTCCACCTCTTGTGTTCTGTTGATTATAATTGTGTACTTCTGATTGTTTACCCAGCTTTTCTATTTCCAGCATTCCCTCAGTTTGTGTTTTCTTTATTTTCCCCATTTCAGTTTTCAAGTCACGAACCTTTTGAATTGCTTCCTTCATCTGCTTGATTGGTTTTGTTAGTTAGTTACTTTGTTTGTTTGTTTTGCTTTTCTTGCTGTCTTTAATAGATTTGTTGATTCCTTTCATTTTTTGATTTGCTTTTTCTTTCATTTCTTTAAAGGATTCTTTCATTTCCACTTTTAGGGTCTCACTCATCTTCATGAAGTTGGTTTTAGTGTCATTCTCTTTTGCTTCATCTGTGTTGGGATGTTCAAATCTTGTTGGTGTGGAGTCCCTAGTCTCTGGGGGTGTAATATTGATCTTTCTGTTGTTGACTTTGTTCTTATACTATTGTCTACCTATCCCTTCTTCCAGTGCATACAGGTGGAATCTCTCCATCTCCTGGTGGGTACAGGACCAAGGTTCTCTTCCAGTGGGTGCAAGCAAGTCCAATGCTCCAGTGGCTCTCCTTGTCCAGCATGTGGTCTTGAGACTAGGGTACTGGCAGGCTCTTAATGGGTTGGTCTGTTGGGATGGGTTACCCTTTCCACAGTCTTCAGTCCTCAGGAAGCTCCCAGCAGGGCACAGGAAGACAATCTCCCTCCCTGGTTGGAAGCAGGACCAGGATTCTGGCAGATTCTGGGCAGGCCAGTTCACCTGTACAGACTCCCCCTTGCATGCACAGTCTCCAGTCCTCAGGCCAAAAAAAAAAAAAAAAAAAAAAAAAAAGCTATTTTCAATAAAAAACAAAAAAGTTAAGTGGAAATAACACACTGAAAATGGCACCCTTCCACTGTAACATTGTGTGACATTGTGTACTAGAACATGGGTAGATTTTTGACATTTGTGTGGAAAAAATTAATATTCTACCAGGTCCATTTTCAAGAAGAAACTTCAAACTTTGGAAATCATAAATAAAACAAGTCTGGAGGGCACAGAGATGTAGAAAGATTCTGGTAACTATTCACATTTTCATTTTCTTTCTTTGTGTTTTCTTTTGTCTACTTGTTTGTTTGTTTTTCAAGACAGGGTTTTTCTGGATTGCTTTGGAGCATGTCCTAGAACTCACCCTGGAAGTTGCTCTGAAGACCATACTGGCTTGGAATTCACAAAGATCCATAAGCCTCTGCCCTCTGAGTGCTGGCATTAAAGGCATGCACCATCAACACCCAGCCTGGCTAATCATTTTTTCTAGAAAGAATGGAGAACAGGCGCTATTCTGCATTTTGCTTAGACCAGTGTACATCTGCAAGGTGATGGTCCAGTGATACAGGAAAGACCCATAAACTTTCTCACTAAGGAAACCTGAAGAGTGGAGCAGGAAAACACCAAATCCTTAAAAAGTGCAGTGTGAATTCACATGAGAAAATGAGGAAAGAAAGGGTAAACTCCCACTCCCCAACCACCTACCTCCCAACCCCACCCCTGCAAACTCTATGTTCAGTTGGCTTCTGAACCTGAAGGTTAAGGATAAGATAAAAGAATGTTTAAGTTTTATCTAAGTAATTTTGTCTACACTATGTGAATATATATGCACTTTTTAATCTTACAACTTGTTCACATCAAGGACTGTACTTTTTGAACTCTTCCTTGGTGGGTATGGAAAAAATGGAACAAGGGTGCTAGCTGTAATTCTCTTACATCCTTGTAAAAGCAATAAAAGGAACATAAATATCCCTATCATAGAGCACTTAGTGCTAACTGAAACAAAAGCATTAAAAACAGGCTAGACCTCTTCATAGTGAGTCTTTCATGTCCCTCTTTAAATGAAGCATAAACACATGAAATGGAGACCTTCTCTGCTGAAAGTTTCCCCAGAGAACATTTTTGTTGATATGAACCATAATGTCAAAAATTATAAATACTGTCTTAATGTATTTAGGTTTTCAGAGAACTTTCTTAAGGTATACACACCACAAAAAATTGTTTGATGTGTATAATTGCAGAAATTTCAGAAGGATATAAATACTTAATATGTACAAATATCTATTAGCTTTTGACATTGCAACATATGTAATCAGCGTATAAAACTCTGTATAAATTCTGGGTCACAAACAAAACAGCAACTTGAGGGGGTGTTACATATTTGCAAGTTCATCAGTGCAGAACACAGTATAAAGGAAAGACAGACCTATGCTTTATGCTTTCTTCTGTCTTTGTGAAGATTTATAAAAACATTGATTTATTTGACCATCTAATTTTAAATTAACAGTTTTCAGCTAATTAAATTTATACAGTAACCTTTAGCACCTTGTGCCTCAAGAATTCTTGTAACCCTTGTTCTTTAGCTTTATAAATATTTATCTGTCTTTGAGCTTTACAAACCAATGCTGATATGCTGAGGTGTCCTTTTCTTTGCTCATAATATTAGAATTCTGATACTTAATATGACATTTTTATTTAATATTACTTCTCCTATGTCTTAATGACTGACTAATGATGTTAAAAAATATTGTGAGTAACTGCCACAAGCAGCCATTTCTGTCCTGCCTATCCACCCTCTGGGAGAGAGGTGAGTAATGGGAGGGGCACTTCCAGCCCACCTCTCAGTCTTTGAGTCCCCTGACCTGCTGTGGACACTTCCTGTCACTGAATCCGCTAAAGTGACCTGGAGACAGAACAAAGCATATGACATTGTTTGCCATTCTTGTCTTGCCCCTCCACCCCTTGAGAAGAACAAAGCATCCAGCATCAAGAACCATTCCTGTCTTTCCCTTGCACCCTCAGAGAGAGAGAGAGCAGAGGACAGAGTCTTGAATCCATACACACCAGAATAGGGAGCTACCCCACTTGCACCCACTGGAAGACAGGATAGGAAAACAACAGTATAAGAACATATCCAAAAGCAGAAAGACCTATATGACTCCACCAGAGTCTAGGATTGTAGCCAGCAAAGCCTGAACATACCAAAGAAGATGAAATAGAAGAGAATGACCTTAAAACAACTTTATGAAAATGTTAGAGGCCCTCAAAGAGAACATGCAAAAAATTCCTAAAAGAAATAGAAGAAACAAACAAACAAAAAAATCAAAAAATTCTCTTAAAGAAAGCATGGAAGCAATTCAAACAGTTCAAGACCTACAAACTGAAATAGAGACAATAAAGAAAACACAAACTGAGGGAATACTGGAAATAGAAAAGCTTGGTAAAAGATCAGGAACTACAGATGCAAGCATGACCAACAGAATACAAGAGATAGAAGAGAAAATCTTAGATGCTGAAGATACACTAGAAGTAGATTCATTGACCAAAGAAAATCCTAAATCTAATAAATCCTTAACACAAAATATCCAGGAAATGTGAGACACCATGAAAAAAATCAAATGTAAGAATAATAGGTACAGAATAAAGCAAAGTAGCCCAGCTCAAAGGTGCAGAAAACATATTCAACAAAATCATAGAAGAAAATTTTCACAACCTGAAGAAGGGTGTAACTATGAAAATACAAGAAGCTTACTGAACACAAAATAGCCAATGGATGGAACTGGAAGAAACCATCCTGAGGGAGGTAACCTAGTCACAAAAAGACAAACATAGTATGTGCTCACTCATATATGGATTTTAGACATAAAACAAAGCATTAGCCTATATTTCACACTGCCAGAAAAGCTAGGAAACAAGAGTGGACTCCTCCCCCCCAACCCCCAAACCCGGCCCCCCCCCCCCCCCCCCACCCCCACAACCCCCCCGCCCCCCCCCCCACCCCCAAAACCGCGGGGAGGGCCCCCGGGGGCCGGCCACCCCAACAAAGCATCAACAAGCGCGCCCCAAACAACCAACCACCACAAAAAAAAGGGAAAAAAAAAAAAGAAACGGAAAAAAAAAAAAAAAAAAAAAAAAAACAAAAAAAAAAAAATACATAGTTCCCCTCAGAAGGAAAAGGGGACAAGATCTCTTGAGAAAATTGGGGGGGGGGTTAGGAGAAAGAGAAGTGGAGAAGAGAAGGAGAGAGGAGAACTTGAGGGAGCAGGAAGGTTGATTTGGGGGAAGAATAGAGGAGAATAAGAAAAGAGATACCACAATAAAGGGAGCCATTATAGGTTTAAAGGGAAATCTGGCACTAAGGGTATGTCCAGTGACCTACAAGAATGACCCCACCTAACAATCTAAGTAATAGTGAAGAGCCTATCTTAAATATCCTTCCCTGATAATGAGATTGATAGACTACCTTATATGACACCCTAGAGCCCTTCATCCAGTAGCTAAAGTAAGCAAAGCCAGACACCTGCAGTAAACACTGAGCCAAACTCCTGGAATCCAGTTGCAGAGAGGGAGAAGTAATGAGCAAACAGGTAAATACCTGCCTGGAGAAACCCATAGAGACAGCTAACCTGAACAAGGGGGAGCTCGTGGACATCAGACTGATATCTGGGAAATCAGCATAGGACCAACTCAGACCCAATGAAAGTAGGTCTTAGGAAGCCTAGGCAGTGTATGGGATCTCTGGAAGTGGAACTAGGATGTATCCCTAGTGCATAAATGGGCTTCGGGAGCTCATTCCCCATGGAGGGATAAACCCTTAGCCTAGAGACATGGAGGAAGGCCTAGGCCCTCCCTACCACAATTGACTTGACAGATTTTGATGATCCCTCCTGGAAGGCCTCACCCTCCGTGGGGAGTGGATGGGGGAGTTTCTGGGTGGAGTATGGGAGAGTGGGAGGGATAGGGAACTTGGATCCATATACAAATATAAAAATATTAAATAAAAATATTGTTTCTCCAAACACCTATTTTCCCTTCCACACTTAATTCAAGTACACATATAAAAAACTCTTTCTCTTATTCTGTCTTACCACTCCCAAGGGAGCCGAGGTTGCTGAGTTAAACTATAAGCTGAATCAGTCTTAGGCAGTGTAACATCCAAGGTAAATCCCCCGGACCCTAAGATGCTTCTGACTCATTTTCCACTTGAAAAGCATGCCTGGGAACTGAACTTGTTACCCCAGGTTTGACAAAAGTAAAATAACGTGTTCTTTAGAAATGTGTCATGAAATATCACAACTTTAATATACACCTGCAATTCTGATTTATAGAGAAAGCTCAAGAAGGTATTAAAAAACTACACATATCCAAAAGCCAATCTTTGGAAAGACAAGGACCCGGAACTATCACACAGCAGATGTAAGACTAAAGAATGCCTCTTCCCCATGTTCTCAATTCTAGATTCTGCTCCTGAATTAAATATGTCTTTGGTTAGTGTGTCACAGAGATTACACTACTTTAGACATCTAGATGAGTTTCTAGTAGGCCTACCACTTCAGGATATTATTTCTTTTAACATTTAATTGATTCCCTTCTTTCATAATGTACATGGAATATAGGAGTGGAAATTATCTGTTTTTACATTTGCTGCATAGCTATGTACTATAACTGGATAAAGAGCCTACATCCATGTAAAGGGGTAACCATTAAATCTTTAGAGCACCCAGAGTTTTTAATTAGTCCTCATCTCATATTATTAACAAAAATTCCACCATGTAGCTTATATAAACACAGCGAGAGCAAATACAATACATTTGTGTATAGAAGATGCAGTTGGCTATCAGAATCTAACATATTTGGAGACTTTTAGCCCTCAGTGAATGTAAGTGCACATGTGTTTTTGTTTTTGTCTCTAGAGTACAATATTCTATAATGAGTCTAGTTTATTTTGCTATATTTATTTATTTGAATTTAAAGTGTTATTATGAATTTTGGATTGTAATGGAATAGTAAGTGAATTATTAGAATATCTGAGTATCAAAATAAATGTAAAAAAATTACTTCTATTACTTTCCAAAGGATTTATTTTGATCCATCTTGCCAAAAGGGAAATTTCTCTTCCAAGCCCATCTTTCTTCTCTAAATTTGATTGTCTAAAAACCACTAAATTTATTGTAATTAATGAAAGTCCATGGCAAGGCATGAGAGTATGCTGCCTCATGCTGCAAGAACACTTCCATTTAGACTCAGAATGACACTAACTAGTAAGAGGGAGGAAAGGATGGATTAATTTGTATTTGATATGGAGACTTAGATGTTGATTTATTAGTCAGGATCAACATTGGCTGAGTTGACTTTATAAACCTCAAACAAATCCTTCCAGGTTAGCCCTTGTCACCACCATAAATTGCCTGTCTACTAACTGAGGGTAATTTGTCAATAACAAGCACAAGAAGCTCTTAGTCAGTGAATGAATGATACCTGTGTAGAGGTGTGTGTTTCTTATTGTTCCAGAAGAACCACAGAAATTTGTTTCAGCACAGAGAAATAATGGAGGATGCTGACAACAACAACAAACAACAGAAACATGTAAAAAGTATAGGTTATTTATTTCCATGTAGGATAGTTTTCAAAACCAGTAAGTTTATCAATAATTAGGACTAATTTTTTTGTTTTATTTTTGTTCTCTGGAAAAAATCCAAAAATGCCTGAGAGAATTTTTTTTTATTGTGTAGAGAGAGGCTGGTTACATTTCTGGGTTAATAAATTTGATAAAAATTGACCAAAATGAGGAAGCAGTCACAAGTTATGATCCCTAACCAAGTAGCTATTTGATATCTGCTTGTAAAGGCAAAATTACTTTTCTACATTGGAGTATCACTGAGTGTAGTGACCACACTTTAGTACAGGTCTCATGCCCAGAAGTAGTTGGCCAACAGAAAATGAATTCAATAATATTTTGTGAACTCCCCTCCCATTTTTCTTTGTTTTGAACTTTTTTTGGGAGGTGGGATCATATTGGTCTTTTGCTTCTATATTTTAGTTACCGGTTTTGTGGGAGGATTTGGCTATGTGTATGTATTTCTTTGTTGTTGTATTTTATTTTTGGATTTTAAACCAGAGAGAAAGATCATAAAGTTGGATGGGAAGCATGGAGGGGAAGAAATGAGGGAAGCAAAACATACTCTATGAAGAAAAATATTAATGAAGAAGGATAAAAGAATACTTTCCCATAAAAAAGGAGACCCAAATGAAATATTTTTCTATTTAATACCCTAGCACATTGAATATAAGAATCCTAACGTGTCTTTTTTTTTTTTGTATAACTTTTTTTTAATTTTATATAACAGTCCAATTAAATGAAAACAAACATTTATACACAATATTCTTTCCAAACTACTTCCTGCTGGTAAGGGGCACTGTCTTGGGGGATTCGAAAAAGATTCCAGATATCCTGGCTGTAGACTGTAGGGCTGTTTAGTCCAGCTGTTTTGAATGTAGGATCAGCTTGTACTCTGTTTCAGGCGGTCTGGTGTGATCAAACCACATTAGTCTGGAAGGAATCAACATCTTTTCATTTTCTGTGGAAACAAAAATAGAAATCCTTTTCCCCAGTAACTTGTCCTTAAACTTAAATTTTGGAGTCAAAGCATTCTTTTTTAGTTTAATATATTATTTTACATGTCGATCCCAGTTCCCTCTCCCTCCCTCCCTCCCCCGATCCCTCCCTCCCTCACCCCCAGCCCTCCCTGCCTCCTTCCCTCCCTTTTTACCCTCACTGCCCTCTCACATGCACTCTAAACACCCTCCCCTCCCATCCCCCCACCCCAATTCCATATGTAGGGGAATGCCATCGAGTTGGGGTCATGTAGATCTGACAGGTCCTGTAAAGTAGGGACTAGGGCTTCTCTCCTGTCTCTAGATTAAGGCAGTTATCCCACCATGGGGGATATGTTCGCTAAGTCCTTTTGTGCACCAGGGATACAGCCTGGCTCCACTGTCTGAGGTCTCTTAGGCTGCTCAGTCCTTCTGGCTGAGACCCATAATCAGGGGGGCCTGAGTAAGTCCCATGCTGGCTTCCCAGCGATCAGTTTAGTGGCCTTTAGCTCCTCCATGTTCAGGTAAGTTATCTCTATGTGTTTCTGCCGCATGGTCTTGTCCTCTCCATCTGCATATGGGTTCTAGTTCGACTCAGTGTTTATGTATGGGTGTTTGATCCTGTTTTCAACAGGCATTAGTTGAGGGCTCCATGGAGAAGTTAGTTGTTGATATCACTTTCTGGGAAGGGCATTTATGATAGCCTTTCCATGGAAGCTCAACTTGTTAGTTGGGAGCAGTCTTATAGTTCTCTCGACCTTTCTTTGTGTTCAATTTTATCTTCAAACCAATATTGGCTCCCTCTTTTATGTTATCTCTCTCTGTCTCTGTCTCTCTCTCTCTCTCTTTCCTATTTTCTATTCCTAACCAGGCTCAATCTTCCTGGTCACAAATGTTTTTCTTTCCTCCCCCTCATTTTCTCCTACTTCTCTCTCCATTCGCTGCCCCCCCCCACTTCACCTGAGCTCTGGGGGACTTGTCCCTTCCCAGTTCTGTGAGGGACTTTATATGACTCTCTTAGAATACACCTTGTATCCTAGTTCCTCTGGTGGTGTGAATTATAGGCTGGTGATCATTTGATCTAGGTCTAAAATCCATATATGAGTGAGTACATACTGTGTTCCTCTTTTTATGACTGGGTTACCTCATTCAGGATGGTTTCTTCAAGTGCCATCCACTTGCCTGCGAATTTCAAGATACCATTATTTTTTTCTGCAGAGTAGTATTCCATTGTATAGATGTGCCACATCTTCATTAACCATTCTTCAATTGAGGGATATCTAGGTTGCTTCCAGGTTCTTGCTATTACAAATAGTGCTGCTATGAACATAGTTGAACAGATGTCTTTGTTGCATGGATGTGAATCCTTTGGGTATATGCCTAAGAGGGGGATTGCAGGGTCCTGTGGTAACGTAATTCCCATTTTCCTGAGGAACCGCCATACTGATCTCCAAAATGGCTGTATGAGTTTGCACTCCCACCAGCAGTGGAGGAGTGTTCCACTTTCTCCACATCCTCTCCAACATAAGTCATCACTGGTGTTTCTAATTTTAGCCATTCTGGCAGGGGTAAGATGGTATCTCAAAGTTGTTTTGATTTGCATTTCCCTGATAGCTAAGGATGTGAAGCATTTTCTTAAGTGTCTCAGCCTATTTGATTTCCTCCATTGAGAATTCTTTCTTCAGTTCTGTACCCCATTTTTTAATAGGGTTACTTGGTGTTTTGTTGACTAGTTTCTTGAGTTCTTTGTATATTTTGGAGATCATCCCTTTGTCGGATATAGGATTGGTGAAAATCTTTTCCCAGTCTGTGGGCTGCCGTTTGGTCTTGTCAACTGTGTCCTTTGCCTTACAGAAGCTTCTAAGTTTGAAGAGGTCCCATTTATTAATTGTTTCTTTCAGTGTCTGTGCCCCTGGAGTTATGTTCAAGAAGCGATCTCCTATACCAATTTGTTCAAGGGTACCTCCTACTTTCTCTTCTAAGAGGTTCAATGTGGCTGGATTGATGTTGATGTCTTTGATCCATTTGGACTTGAATTTTGTGCTTGGCAAGACATGGGTCTATCTGCAATCTTCTACACACCTTCATCCAATTGTGCCAGCACCATTTGTTGAAGATGCTGTCCTTGCCCCATTGTATAATTTTAGCTGTTATGTCGAAAATCAGGTGTTCATAGGTGTGTTGCTTAATATCAGGATTTTCAATTCAATTCCATTGGTCTACCTGTCTATTTTTGTGCCAATACCAGGCTGTTTTCAGAACTATAGCTCTGTGGTAGAGCTTAAGTAAGGGTTAGCTTAAAGTCAGGAATGGGGATACCTCCTGAAGTTCTTTTATTGTATAGGGTTGTTTTGGCTATCCTGTGTTTTTTGTTTTTCCATATAAAGTTGATTATTATCCTTTCAAGGTCGGTGAAGAATTGTGGTGGGATTTTAATGGGCATTGCATTGAATCTGTAGATTGCTTTTGGTAAGAATGCCATTTTTACTATGTTAATCCTACCTAACCAAGAGCATGGGAGATCTTTCCATTTTCTGGTATCTTCTTTAATTTCTTTCTTTAGAGTCACAAAGTTCTTATTATATAGGTCTTTTACTTGTTTGGTAAGCGTTACACCAAGATGCTTTATGTTGCTTGTGGCTATTGTAAAGGGTGATGTTTCTCTGATTTCTTTCTCTGTCTCTTTGTCGTCTGAAAAAAGTAGGGCTACTGATTTTTTTTGAGTTTATCTTGTATCCTGCTAGTTTGCTGAAGGTGTTTATCAGCTGTAGGAGTTCCCTGGTAGAGTTTATTGGGTCGCTTATGTAAACTATCATATCATCTGCAAATAGAGACAGTTTGACTTCTTCCTTTCTAATGTGGATCCCCTTGATCTCCTTTTGTTGTCTTATAGCATTAGCTAGAACTTCTAGTACGACATTGAAGAGATATGGAGAGAGAGGACAGCCTTGTATTGTTCCTGATTTTAGAGGAATTTGCTTAAGTTTCTCTCCATTCAGTTTGATGTTGGCAGTTGGTTTGCTATATATTGCCCTTATTATGTTTAGGTATGTTCCTGTTATTTTTATAGACAAAAAAGAAGATCATGGTAGTGATTCAAAATTATTTGAAACAAAAAAATGGTATGCAATTGTTTACTCATTACACTTGAAATTCCATTTATAGATAAAGAAAAAATGGGATTTTTACTATACCTAATGTTATATGCTGAAACATATTTCCTCATTATTTGCAGACATTTATTGGCTCAATAAAATTAACAAATTTGAGAAAGAATATAAAGGACTATGCTAAAGATTACATAATAAAATGTAGGCCAAAATATTTAGAAATGAAAGCAGAATGTGACCTAATTTGAGGAAAGAAATAACAATAAATTATAACCTATAAAGTATGGCAATACTCATGTGATTTTACTAGCATAATTAAATGATGAGAAGGGAACAATTCACAAATATAACTCTAACTGAGAAACAGAGAATCAATGATGAAGATAGTATCTAATGATTTTTCAAGCACATTAGTTTTAGGCAAGAATGGATACAGTTGGTGTAATGACTGGGGAAAGTCTTGATTAGCCAGGGACTTTCTATAACCTTTCAATACTTATTTACAAGAAGCATCAACACAATGCAAGACATAAAGCTTTCTCAAAATTAAAAAAAATCACTGATGATAAATATTAAACCAGTTTACCTCATCATAACATGGACTCAAAGTGGAAAACATGATCCTCTTATTCAGGAATGAAAAACCTAAATTCTGTCAGGAAGAGTCATCAGGCAAACTGAAAAGGGACAATGCAGAAAACAAATGGTCATAACAATTCAAATGTCAAGGTCCTAGAGAACAAATAAATATGGATACAAATAAAGAGGGACACATTGCTCCTGCCCCTGGGGAGGAAACTGGATATGCAGGAGGACTAAAAAGAAGAGGTCAATGGTCATCTCTTAGAAGAAAATAAACAAACTCACACAATTATAGTATTTGCATTTCATCCTCAGATTACAGAACATTAATTTATTAACATTAATTTCCTGAGTTTTCATAAGAAAGTGAAATAAAGAACAGAGTTTTTTCTTTTCTAATTTTGTTAACTGAAATAATTTAAGACTAAAAACAGCTTTCTAGAAAAGGAAATTGAAGCCAGGCATAGTGCCACATGCCTTTAGACCCAGCACTAAAGAGGCAAAGGAAGGCATGTCTATAAAGTCTAAGCAGCCTGCTCTACAGAGTTTCTGACAGCCAGGCTACACAGAGAAACCCTGTCTCAAAAATAAATAAATAAATAAATAAATAAATAAATAAATAAATAAGAACAAAAATCAGAGAGAAAGGACATAGATGAGAAAGGAGAGAAAGAAAAATGTTGAAAGATACCATATTAAACATAGAATACTTTCATACAGTTTTCTGTTTTTGAAAGTAACAGATTTCTAGGCTATACAAATAATAAACCCTTTCTTTATAAAGTTACTTTTGTGGAATTTCTTGTCTCAGTAGTGACAAAACTTAATTATACCTAAGTCCACCTAGGTCATCTCCATCAACTTCATATACTTTCTCACGCTACATAAAAATGCAAAAATGAAAAAACAAAGAAATAAAAAACAAGTAACACAACTCAAAAATTTGAGAACATTAATGAGCTCCATATCCTGAGTCTGTTTCTAGATCCCACTGTGCAATAGCTAGCGTATCTTTTCCGTTTCATATGCATAGAATTAAGCATTTTAAGTAGTATTTCTACTAAGATAGATATTCAAACAGTATATTCGGTTCTTTATTTTCTCCTATCATATCACACATCCTGATGATATTTTAATCTTCTGAAAACAATCTTATTTTACATACCATTTCCTGTTCTCTCTCTCTTTTGTCCTCCCACTCCCAACACCATATCCCCACCCTAACCCGGATCCACTCCTCAGAGGTGTTGCCTCCCATGGGAATTATGAAAGTCTGGCACATCATTTGGGGCAGGACAACCACCCCTACCCCACCCCACCCCATGCCCTGTGAGCAAGGCATCTCTCCTCAGGGAATAGGCTCCAGTTCATGCACTAGGGATAAATACTGGATCCACTGTCAGCAGCTGCATAAATCTCCCAAGCCCCCCAACCAACTCTCACTCAGATTCAGGGAGGCTAATGCGATCTTATGCACTTACCCCAGCTGTCAGTCTGTAATCAGTGAGTTCCTATTTGCTCGGGTCAGCTGCTTCTGTGCATTTGTACAATATGTTCTTGACTACTTTGCTTATATTATCTATCCTCCCTCTCTACAACTGAGTTCCAGGAGTTTGTCCCAGGGTTTAGGTGTGCATCTCGGCATCTGTTTCTATCAGTTACTAGATGAAAGATATACAATGACAATTAAGATAGTTGTCAATCTAATTATAAGGGAAGGGCATGTTAGGTATCCTCTCCACTATTGCTTAGATTCATCACTGGGGTCATCCTTGTGGATTCCTGGGAATTTCTCTAATGCTAGGTTTCTTGTTAATCCCATAATGGTTCCCTCTATCAAGGTACCTCTTTCCTTGCTATCCCTCTCTGTTCTTCCCTCAATTCAATCTTCCTGATCCCTCATGTTCTCCTCCCCTGTCCCTTTCTCCACTCCCTACTCTCCTATTCCCCTCCCCCCACATGCTCCCAATTTACTCAGATTTTTATCTATTTCCCGTTCTCAGGGGGTCTATGTATTTCTCCCTTAGGGCCCTTCTTGTTTCCTGGCTTTTCTGCTATTGTGGACTCTGAACTCATTATTCTTTGCTTTATGTCTAATATCCACTTATGAGTGAGTACATATTGTATTTGCCAGACACAGAAAGATATTTTAATCTTGATAATAAACATTCAGGTCATTAATTTTAATGAGGAACTGAATATTCTAAGAGACATTTGACCAATAATATGAGATAGACTCTGATGTCATATTTAAAGATGGTGAGGCTGCTGTCAACTATCTACAACTATTTAATTTGCCCTCAATTAAGAACCAACAAATAGCACCAATGAACTTCCTAAGAATCACATATTTCTTTTTCCCTTATTCTTCTTTTAAAATGACTCTGTCTGCAATTACGAAATTGGCTTACACTAACATGTGTGACACCAAACAGCACACTGGTCTGCAAATGTCCCCATATTAATGATTTTTAATCTTTCCATTGCCTGTGGTTGTTTCCCTTCCTCAGGTTCTGCAGAAAGATTTGTTGCAGTAAACTGCACCTCAGAGAAATTCAAGCGTTGAGCTGGCATAGTGTTCTGGACTCTTGCTGTGGTATTAATGCCAGCATTATGTTTCTTTATTTTTAAAAAAATATAGGTTCACTTGACTGCCACAAGTTTGATAGCAGGACAATAAAATTGCCAGACACTTTTTGAAACATGGGGCTTATATAACACACAAAAAAATGAAATATAGATCAAATATTGAGGAAATGGCCATGATATTCCAAGTGGACTATCCTGACACTCCTTGGCCCACTCTGTTGGCTTAACAATTCCATCTTGTTTCTGTGAAAAACAAACAGTAGTCTGCAGTAGTACTGGGGATTGTATATGGTCTGAGCACCACTCCCCCACTCAGGATACTGTGTCTGGCTAAGACTACAAGGAAACAGATGGGCAAAGGTTGACAGATATTGTTAAAACAGACTATGAATCCCTCTCCAGTATATTATTTCTTCTCTTTATGTACCCATCTTTGTTATTATTGAGAGAAAAAGCTACATAAGACTTACTTGACAAACTGTTTTAGATTTTATATTTTGCAGTATTAATCTGAATAAATGATTGTAATCATTTTTTATTCTTTGAGATTTTAAATACAAATCCAAACAAGTTTTACAAAGATTATTTAAGTCAAGATCAGATTAGTTTAATCTCAATAAATTGTAAGTGACTTGACACTCAACAACACACAATCTTTCTCTTTGTTCTCTCACGGACACTCCAACCAACTATAACCAGATGTTTGAATTTATCGTCTCTTTTTAATTGATCAAATCCCTGATTCATGCACATCTATCTCTCCCCTCTGTCCCTCAATCAAACTCAAAATACATATGCTTGGAACCAAAATTTACCAAGCATGGTCCAAGGTTGCATAACTGCCCAGGCTAGTTATGAATGTGGTCAAACACACATAATAAACTTGAAGCATGATGTTTTTGCATATGTGGCTCTTTAGTTCAAACTTTGTAGATGACAACAACATGTCCCCATGCTATGCAATATAAACACATGCAATATATATAATGAGCAGGACACAAGATCACATAAGGGAGAATGTTTAGAGCTCTTCAGTTTTATTCTGTTGTGAAAAAAAAATTCGAGATAGTTGATCATGTCCATATCCTGATGAAACAGAAGCAGCTATGAAGACTGATAATGTATAGACAGGGTGATTTCAAGAAATGTTGAGTGAGGAGACAATGTTCAAAACCTATTGCTCCTTCATGTCAATTGTTACCAATGGAGATTAAATCCTCATCTTCTGGTACCAAGGGTATTCACATAGGGTAAAATCGTGCTACTTTCTGTGATTTCACCCTTTTATGTGGGATGACCCTCTCTACAGGGGTAATATGTGTTGCTTTTATTGGTTGATAAATGAAGCTCCTTGGGCCTATGGCAGGGCAGAATACAGCTAGGCAGGAAATCCAAATATAGACAAAGGAGAAGAATGGTTGAATCTGGGAGATACCATCCAGCCACCCAAGGAACAACATGCATACAAACTGTTAAAAGCCACTAGCTATGTGGCAATACATATATTGATATAAATGGGTTAATTTAAATGTAAAAGCTAGCTAGTAATAAGCCTGAGCCATCCACCAAACATTTATAATTAATATTAAGTGTCAGCCAGGTGTCGTGGTGCACACTTTTAATCTCAGTACTCGGGAGGCAGAGGCAGATGGATCTCTGTGAGTTCAAGGCCAGCCTGGTCTACAGAGCTAATTCCAGGACAGCCTCCAAAGCTACACAGAAAAACCCTCTCTCAAAAAAACCAAAATAATAATAATAATAATAATAATAATAATAATAATAAGTCTCAGAGTGGTTATGCAGGAACTGGCCGACTGGAGAGAAACCTCCAGTTACAATCCCTATGTAAGATCTCTTAAGTTCTATATATGTCACCTTAAATGCTATTTTCTTCATCTTTTTATGTATATTTTCAAACTGAATATCCAATTAAAATCTTACTCAAATACATATTTTTATATTTTATTATTAATAGTAAGAGTAATAATATTTAATTTTCCTTTTTTAATACTTTCAAATATGTATAAATATGTTATGATCTTACCTAACCTCCATGTCCCTTTCACTTCCTCCCATATGCCCCCAATATGTCTCCCTTCTTCCACTTATTTTTGATAGTTTATTTATTGATATTTTTCTATACATAATTGTTCCCTTGAATGCATGTATGTGTGTGGAGTCTTCCTGGTGCCACTGAAGTATTGTGAAATTGCTTCAAAATTACAGACTACATGTAATACAAAGCGTACTTTCCCAGAGGAAAATGAATGATCAAGAAAATAGAATCTCTCTTGACAGGATTCCACATTGTGTTGGTTCTAGAATCTTAGTCTAACAGGATATCAATATTATAAGTCAAAATTCTCCATGTTGTATTGTCTCTAAGAAAGAGCCATCATAAAACAAACACAGGAGGTAACATGGAAACTAATGGCCTAGGAAGGGCAGAAGTAAGGAGTCATAGCATAAAAGTTAGTATGCTTTTATCTGGATTGAAACAAGTCTGTAACTGATGCACCTTCAGACTGGATAACCATTAAAGAAGAGGTAGACATTATATGCTAGTACATATCAGTCAAGTGATAGAGACCCCGCAGCACCTTCCCACTGCTTCATTACAGCTGCCCTTTGATTCTTGTTGCTAAACTAACCATTGATGTATTTAATCTTTCCATTTCAAAACAAGGATACCTCCCTGCTTCCTAAACTTAAAGAGTCTTTACCAAGTGTGAGTTCATGAAATTAATGGTGTCTTGACAAGATATGGAAATATCTAGGACACAAACAACTAGTCACATTGTGAGTGATTATCTATCTTAGATTATGTTAACTGAAATAGTCTCACTTTTCCTATACGTGGTACTATTCTATGGGCTGGTATCTCAGACTAAGTAAAACTAAGAATATAAGAATGCCAGTACAGCACAGGCCTTCATTGTTTTCTTCTTCCTATGGGGGAAATATATATATATATATGAACATCCAGTCTTCTGCCAGCACTTCTCTATGTTGGTGGGTTGTACCCTTTAACTATATGCTAAGATAAACATTTTCCCTCATACATTGCTATGGTCAGGTTATGTGATCTCAAAAATGGAAATAGTAACCAAAACACCTTAACACACAATAAACACACAATACTGGATTCTTACAGAACACAACCCTTATGGAAGTACAGTCATAGGTAATTGTTATATATATATCTTCTCCCAATGGAACTCTCTCCCATTGGCTAGTATCTCAAATGTAATTGAAATGAAGATATTAATCTTAATAGATGTTTTTCCAGCAAGATTTTTAAATGAACAATTATTAAAAGACAATGAAAACCAGAATACTCATATTATTGAAAAATGACATTCAGGTGACTTTTTTGTACTTGTGTTGCATTTTTTGATTCTCTACCATTTACAAAATATAGACTTGGACTATCTATATTTTCTTTCATGTTGTACTAGTGATGACAGTTTTCACCTAGTTCCTTTTGAAAGTTTATTCATCATGTGCTTCTATTATTTTCTTTGCAGACACTGTATTCTTAAGGGAGGTTATTTTTATTTATAAAACATATTGTCACACAGTGAAATATATTATCTCATTTATTTTTGCAGCTAGATATACATTGATCCAGAGTCAGTGATGATTAATAACAGTCAGGTCTCAAGACTTTTTGTATTTGACTATTTCAATCTGATATTATTTGTGTAATTCAGATTATGTGCTCTGGGAAAGGAGACGGAAAAGTCTATGTGAACATTTATGAGGACATAAATAAATGTGCATGTTCCTGAAAAACGTTTTTGACTTCATATAGATCATGATAGATGTATCCTTGTTCCATCTACTATCACATCTAACCATGAGGATATTTTGTGATAAATCATTCTTATATAGACAGCTACCTATATTTATTTTTATAGATAATATGAGCACTAATTCTTTAAAATGCCTTAGGGTAGCATTGTGAGAATATCATGAGGCTTATACTTAAATGCAAGTGTAGGGAATATATTTTGCAAAATGTGCTAACATGAATTTGTGACATATCGTGGCAACATAGATACTTGTAATTTTTCTTCCTCATCACTCTTCACATAAATATTTTATCTCAGCATTTTTAAGTAAAAAAAATCTCTATGGCTCTGTTATAAATGTCACATTGGTTCTGCCTAAGGCAAAAAAAAAATTCACCTTATGTTATGTTGTCATGGATAGTCACATTTTCTACTCTATTGATTTATTGATTTCATTTTTTCATTTCTAAGTAGACTTACCTGAAATTGAATCTGGCCAATAATTTAAATGTAGTACATGTTCTGTGGTCACTTACAAAAACAATGGCCCTTCAATAAAAGTATTTTATTAATTTATGGTTTTGATGATTCATAATTGATCCATCTAAAAAGTGTTTCTTTAGTGAATATTTCTACAAAACACAATAAAATCATTTTCTTATCAAATGAACAAAAGAAAATGTTCCTTTCAATAGACATTAAAATTTCATTGCTAAACCAATATAGCTATTAATATATACACAAAATTGGTAAATGGTGAGACTGGTGCACAAAAGGGAAACATGAGTGAATGAGATATTTCCTGCTTTCAACATTGCAGATTATAACATCCCATAAGACTGGCATATCTTAGTTATTTTGATGTTGATTCTCTCTTTCTTCTCTCCCTCCCTCTCTCTCTCTCTCTCTCTCTCTCTCTCTCTCTCTCTCTGTTGGTCTCTCTCTGTAATACCATCTTTTACAAAGCATTAAAATCTTACCCCAACTCTAATAAATTATGGATTCATGGTTTTATATTTTCTTTCATCCATTTTCTGAATTTAGTTTACAATGAACAAAACCAAACTTAAAGAAAAAATGTAACTCTATTGTTAAATTACTTGCATTAATAGAGTTTAGTAATTCACACAATACTATAGTTCTCATGATCATGGCATCAATTAGTGTACAATATTTTTTTACAGAGGATCAGTTCTTCAACCATGTTTCTCATATGCTTACCCACTGGAGATTTTTCTCTTTGATATAACTTGATTTGAAAAGAACAGTTGTAATTGGAAATTTCAACCCCCATTTGACAGTACTTACTGAGAGAGGTATCTAGAACTGAGACAAGTGCTGTGCACATTATTGATGAGGAGTCAGTTTTAAGCTCTAGTTCAGTGCTGACATCAATCTTTAGCAACCTCTTTCCTTTTGAGGAAATAAAAGAAGTGCATTCGACACAGGAGCCCTCAGAGCACATGCTAACATCTGAGACTATTAATATTATAATACATATTCTGCATCAGAGAAAATTTCCTCATGTCATTAAGAAAACTGTGACAAGAGTGAACCTTTACTGAGAAGTAAAAGGATAACTTAAAATATGCAAAAAATTAAGCTCACAGTAAACATAAAAATCGCATTCGTGTGAAAGAACTATATGTCTGCATTTGTTGACTATTGTAATATTGGGGATTATTTTTCTTTTGTTTGTTGTTGTTCATTTGCTTGTTTGTTTTTGAAGGCAGGGTATCTCTGTATTGCTTTGGAGTCTGTCCTGGCACTTGAACTGTAGACCCAGCTGGCCTCAAACTCAAAGAGATCTGCCTGCCTCTGCCTCCTCAGTGCTGAGATTAAATGCATGCACCACTAATGCCTGGCTTGTTTTATTGGTTTTGTCCAATATTTATATATAATATCTTTTAAACTTCCAAATCCTAATCTATTGTAGTGACATAAATATTTTTCTGTAGCATTATTTCATAGACCTAGCACCTAAGTCACCATTCATGTTTTTGAAAACTAGAATGTACTAAGTCAAAAGAGACATATAAATACATTCCCCCATCATTTTCAATGCCAACATATTCACTCAACATATTGTTTTCACATCTTATGAACTAGATCATGATGAAATAATCCATTAAATCCTCCACTGACATCTCAATAAACTATATCTGAGGAATTAATTTTCTTTGTCTAAGTCCATAATTTTGTTCCTGTCAACAGTGGATTCTTAAAGATATAAACATGACCATTCAATAGAACCTAAATGTGGAAATGACATAAGACCTTCTGCAAAGTTCCACCCCCCTTATTCTAGTCCACGTTACTCTTTCCAACACCCAGAAGTAGCTGGCCAATTGCCATATCAGTGTCACAAAATGGACTGTGGCCAGCATCCTAATATCCACCTTTAGTATCTCCCCAGGATATCACTCACTGGAAATGAGCATTGACATAGTTCATTATGTAGGAGAAATTAGAAACAATCTATAAGCTGACACAGCATTTCAGCAAAGGCAACATAATTATGACATAATGCTTTTCAAGCTACTGGGCCAATTTTTCTTTTGTGCTTGACCTCATTTTCTTCCACTTTCTGAGTGACATCCTGTGCCTTAGTCACCATATATATTCCAAATTTTGCTATATCTGCCTATTTAAGTCATCTCTCCAGAACCACACCCACAATTCTAAATATTGACACCTGAGTTTGCCTGGATTATGAATCCTCAGAACTTTATATCTAAAGCTGTACTTTCCTGTCATGATAACCAGATATTCTGACTTCTACATATTAGTGTATCATGGTTCAATTGGCTCATCAAAAGCTGTTTCTATTTCCTCCTTTAACTTATATTCTGTTGGTATACACATTAATGAATCAACTATTCCATCCTAAGAATTGTCTTGTTTTTCTTCTGATTTCTCCATCATAGTTTAGGTGAAAGTCATTTATTTTCTGGGTCATTTTTTAATCTGATTCTATACCTTATACTTTGAAAACATGGAATAAATATTCAAATCCCTTTTAAATATGTAAAAGAATCTTACAGACATTAGTCTACATTCCCTCAATCACCAGATATGTGACAGTGAGATTTAAATGTATTTTCTGGCGGCATTTCTATTTGGCAGCATTATCTGTCTTAGCAAATCAATGGAGAAATCATTCATTTTTTATCAAATTACTCCAAATGCTAAATCTTAACTATGTTTGAAAAAAGGCCAGAGAGATAGTCCATGATAGGAAGTAATTGCTGTTCAATCACTAGTGAGATTGTTGGTTCCAGTTAAGACTGTCAAAACAGAATAATGTTTAGCTCATCTGGCCTAAGATGAAAATTGTTTTGAATCTTATGGCTTCTTACTAAACTGTTTTATACAAATGAAAGACATGAAATTAAAATAAGATTGTATCATGATATAGCTGTAACCTGAGACCGCTATCAGCCTCCCAACATTTTAGAGGCTTAGATGTGATATTTATACATTATACATATAAATAAATATATATTCATTATTATGATTATGTTAGTGACTATATATATGAATATATATGTTTTTATGTGTTTATTTCCTAATTATAATAGTTTTTAATACAGCATTCATCAATGTTAAAAGCTTTAGGTTACTGAGTAGTTGTTTGTATGTATGCATGTTTGAGTGTGCTTGTATGTGGAAGATAGGGCCCAGTCTTGGTTGCTTTTCCTCATTTACCACTCACTGATTTTTGTGAGGATCTCTTACTTTCCTGAACTAACTAGACTAGGCTGGCTAATATGTGCCTGTCTCTGATTCCCCAGGACTGGAATCATTCTCTGGATCCACACACCCAACTTTTCTCATGTGAGTTCCTAGAACTGAACATGGCAAGCATTTTACAAATGGAACCATCTCTTAACCTCTGTTTATTTAGGACATCTTTAACACTGGGAACAATACAGGAAAAATAAGAACTGCCTCTGAATAAGCTGAAGAAACCCTGGAAGATGTGATTCTCAGCATGCTTATATGAGTAACATGGGGGAACACTGATACCAAAAATTTTGAAGCCAGATGTTCTACTCTGTATCACCATTAAACTTGTCTTTCATAATTTTTTTTTTTTTGGTATTTCAAACACTATCTCTCAATTTCTTGCCAAACTCTTGTGGACTTTTAGAGGAATAGCCAGGGCATAGTAACTTTTACAGTGACATCAATTTGCTTCTAAGGAAACCTTAATTGAATGCTATAGGTTTATGAATATATTCATCTTAATCATGCAGTTTCAGTATTTCTCTCACCCTTTGCCTTATTTGTCTAGATGTATGTATATATGTACTATACATCTCTATATGTATGTTTACATGTGCAAAGGTACACTTGAAAGTGTATTTTTATGAGACTGATGTGCTGCCTACTGTGCTAAGAAGGCACTGCAAGTGTATTTTTAATAAAGAATCCTGTCCAAGGTTTTACACAGGTGAATCTAATCAACCTCTCTTGAAAATGAAATGAAAAAGAAGGTGATCTCAACAAAAGAAATTAAACTTCTTCATAAACCTATTTTTAAAGGAAGTGTTTGCTTAACTTTATATGGTTATTGAGAAAAATTGCTTCCCAAGTGGGAGAAAAATGTTAGTGTATATATTAAGTAACATGTTAAGTGGTGTATCTTTTTTATTTGCTTTTAGTTTTGTGTAATTTTATCAATATACTTAATTTACTTATTTGCTTCTGCTTTAGGCAAGTCTTATTCTGTACCTCAGATTGGCTTAGAAATTCATGCTGGTAGTAATAGCTTGCCTGGTCTCACAAGTACTAGGATTACAGGCCTGCCAACATGTCTGACTTCTTAGTGTCTTTTATATTTGTGGAAATGTATCAAGGCAATCACAAAGAGTTCTCATCTGGGATCATCTCTTATAATAGTTTGTGTTTGCTCTACCTTCCTCTTGCTTTTGCACCCAAGAACATTTTAAGTTTCTAATAATTTTGAAAGGATGTTGCATATAAAATATTCCTACTGCTTAACACAAATATCTTTTACCTGGAAACAAATCATTCACTTACAAAGGTACAATCAAATGCCAGTCTTTCTCAGAAATTTTTGAAATTGCCCCAATAATGTCAATTACACACACACACACACACACACACACACACAGTCAATCTGATAGATTTCATTGGGTTGTCTAACCTGTGTAATTTTCCCTAATTTAGGACAGTTTTGAATCATTTTTTATTTGAATTTATTGATATTTTAGAATAGTATTTAACTCATATTTTGTCACATATTTTCAATGTGGATGTAAACTGATGTTTTCTCACAAATGGATTTTAGCTATAGATGAGTCATAGAAATATCACAAACCTGGGTATATTAAAAGGTTGTTAACACTAGTTAATCCCATTTCTACAGTGACAATATTCTAGTCATAAAGACAAGAATTTTTTAAATTAGAACTAGGACCTGGCATTGTGTCACACGTTGATAATTGCATGTTACTTTTAAGAAAAGTAAAATTATTTTCATTGTATGAATAAGTACATAAAACATATAAAAGCATATAAAGATAAAAGCTTTGTATTATATTATGTTTTGAAATATTTATACTGCCAAGTATCTATAACAAAAATAAAACAGTAATTTTGCAACTGTTTCCCAATGAGGGTGTTTGGATATAAGAAATGAAGCTAGTAAATGCATAGTGCCTTTTCCATGCTCAGTATCCATTTCTAAAGTTAGTATATAAATGGAATCAATAAATAGATTGCAGTGTTAAGCATGTTTAGCTGTTATTAAACAATAATTTCTCATGTACTGTAGTCAAGAAAATAGTCCATGAAAAGAGAGACTACAGAAAAAACACTCTTTGCTGACTTAAGCCAACTGACTAGAACGATATCTCAATTTTTAATAAACTCTGATATATTCTTTGTAGGCATGAATATTCTTCCATTTTATATTTACAGAAAAGAATACAAAATGTCTGACTTTTGGCTGTCATTAATTATTTAATAGGTATTTAATAGGCTGAACACTCATACAAATAAAAACTATAGCATACTAGATTTAAGAACTAAAATGATGAAAATTTTTATCATGAATTATTATTATCCTTTAACATATTTTAATGAGTTTCTTATATAGTTATAACATTAGAAAGTGGGAATAGGCATACCCATGTGGATATTTTTTAATCCATTAATATACCAATATTTAAAATGAATTGAGCACGTGTATGCTATTGTCTAAAATGAATATTGAAATCACAAAATGGGCCTTGGTTTTAAGGTAGAAATAATATGTATGATTAACTTTTTTTTTCTTTGAAGTACTGGGAAATGAGTACAAATCATCTCCAAAGCTGGATTAATAAGGTTACAGCCTCAGGACAGTCTTAAAAATATTTATTTGAAGGGACTGGAGAGAGAGCTCAGTTGTTAAAATTTTTTTGTGCAAGCATGAAGAACTGAATTTGTATTCTTGCACCAATGCAAACCCTTGATGTAGCATGACACATCTGTAATCCCAACACCAATGAGCTAACAAGAAAATCTTAGGGGCCAATCATTCCAGTCAAACAGGGGTTCCAAAAATAGACCAATTCTTAAAAATGGAGGCAGAAACTCAGAAAGACAAAGGCATGTGTGATATTGACATCTAGTTTTCACATACACACACACACACACACGCATACATACACACACAAACACACACATACATATACAAACACACGAGGAGAGAGAGTTACAGATATATCACATACAGGAAAAATAATTTGTTAGAAAATGAATTATATACTGGCTTTACTGTAAAAAAATATTCTCTCCTGGCTGCTACTGGCTCTAACAGTTCTGTTTCTCATGAAGAACTTCACTCAACCCAAAATACTGCCAGTGCCCTAGAAGAAGATTGTGAACTTGTCTCATGTCTCTAGAGATAAATTCTGGCTAATTACTGTGTCCTTTCTTAAATAGTGACTAAAACTTGAAGGTTAATGGTATATACATTTTATACATTTATAGTATTTACTGCATTTACTGACATCTTTATAATGAACTATGTCTAAGTCTTAAAAAAATCTAAACTGGCAGGGCAAATTATTATATTATATTCTGGAAAAAATGATGAAATGTTTTAACTCTACAAAATATAGTTGATTTTCAGCGGAAAAAAATGGTATCAAGGCATTTAAGTGTTGCAGCACAAAGAATTGTGTGAAGAAGGGATGAAACCAGCTATGGCTATATCTGTACTAGTACTAGCGACTGTAATACCCCTGGGTTTCTTTAAACTAGTATTTTCTTAGATTTTGTGGGAATGGTGAATATAACACAACACTAAGAATGTTTAGTGTGATAGTGTGCATATATGTTCAGGTTAACATGTTTGTGCAAGTGAAATAAATATATATTAATTGGACAAGGAGACTGGAAACAACTTCATGTTCCACATGCTGCCATTCACCTTGTTTGTAAAGACAGTCTCTCTGTGGTCCAGAAGCCACTGCCTGATGCAGGTAAGCCAACTGTCCTATGAGCCACAGAGATCTATGTGCCTTTGCTTCTCCAGGGCTAATTTGAATCACCAGGCACCACTTTTGGCTCTGGTGCTGAGAACTGAATTGAGGTTCTTCTACTTTGAATGTGATGAGCCATATCTCTTTGCTTGCATTATGGCTTTCCAGTTTAGTGTATTATGAGATCCCAGAGTGTGGGAATGAGTGGGTCCCTTATTTTTATGCCTTCTCTCGGGCTATTTTCCTTCTGTTGGTTTATCATGCATGACTTTGATGTGATATTTTTTGTTTTATCATATATTTTATCTTTTATATTTAACAAGAATGAATGAATGAAATGCTAGCATCTAGGGTAAATGTCATTTATAGTTGCTTGTAGAAGAAAAGGCAGTTTTTACCAATGGAGTGACACTGGATATATCCACCACTCCAGGACAGCAGACTTCATGTTCGTTTATCAACACATAACGGATTAAACATTTTTGTTTATGTTGTTGGTGGTGTTGGTGTTGTTTTTGTTGTTGTTGTTGGTGGTGGTGTTCGTGGTGGTGTGTGTGTGTGCGTGTGTGTGTGTGTGTGTGTGTGTGTGTGTGTGTGTGTATGTGTATGTATGTGTTAATTAGGTTACAGTTTGGTGGTGGTTATTTTTGGGGGGTGTTTTCTTTCCTTGATTTTGTTTCTTTTTAGGACATTGTCATCATACACTGGGTTTTTGATTGAATTTTGAGAAAGAAATTAAAGTTGGGTGGATAGGAAGGGGAAGAGGATCTAAAATGTCTTGGGGGAAGAAAAGAATATAATCTAATATATTTACAGTTAAAATTATTTTAAAGATAAAATATAAATTAAAAAGTTAATGTTTTTAAGTAACCTTAAGTTGCATATGATAGGATTCTCAACCCATTCACTTGTCAGTTTAAACTCAGTTGACAGGGTGTCTTTAAGTAAACCAAGCTTCCAATCTGCTTGCAAATACATAGTAAGTAAATTCAAGGAGTAATATGGCTTTCATTTCCACCTATCTAAAATTATCACTATTTTAGTTTTTCTGTGTAACAATCCTGTTGCAGAACTCAGAGTATCCTTGTTGATCAGAGTATCCTTAAACTCAAAAGAGATCAATCTGACTCTGCCTGCCAGGTGCTGGGATTAAAAACATGTACCACTACCAAACCAGGTTTTTTTGTTTGTTTGGTTTGTTCATTTGTTTGCTTGCTTGTTTTTGTTTCTGGAGACAGGGTTTCTCTGTATTGCTTTGGAGCCTTTCCTGGAACTAGCTCTGTAGACCAGGCTGCCCTCGAACTCACAGATACCTACCTGCCTCTGCCTCCCAGGTGCTGGGATTAAAAGTGTGTGCCTCTACTAAGCCAGGTTCTTTTCCACTCCTTTTGAAAAGGAAAACATATAAAGTGATGTTACTTAATAAGCATCAGAATTGGGATGGAGTGTAAAACCAGCTGACATAGCTTCTTGAAGATTAAACTTTGAGGACATGTTTATTTCTCAAAAGACAGAACTTTCATTAGCATCTGAACATCTATTTTTCACAGTGAAATCCTCCAAAAGTGTCTTTATCTTGTAATTTGCTCTTTGCTTTGTTCAGTTCTGGACTTTTCTGGTGTCTTTCAATTCTTTAGCTTCTTCCACTTGAGATTACTTTACTTCAACCACACTGACCACACCATTCCAATCTGAAAAGTGTCCCTTCTTTATTTCCCCTTTGAATAATTGTCTGCAGCTGTTGAGCTGTTTTATCACATTAGTTCCTTTGCTATGGATACACCAGTGTTCATAGCTCCTTTAGGACTAGCTTTAGGGACTTAGAACATCACTATAGAAGAAAATTATTTAATTTTCTCATTGTCACAATAACACAAATTTACTGTTTTTATTAGAATCAAGTCAATTGAGATAGATGCTTGCATTTTTCCAAATGTCCAGTTCATACACATACAAGTGAATGTTCCTCCAACTAAAACTATCAGTTTACATATATGAGGAATTTGCAAATAGAGTTTTAAAAAGTAGGAGGCATCACTCTATATGTGGAGTGGGGGGTATGGGAGGGGAGGGTGGTCGGGGTGCATGTGAAGGGGGAAAGAGGGGAAGAGGGAGGGAGGAATGGAGGGAGGGAGGGATAGAGAGGGAACTGGGATCCATATGTAAACTACAAATAAAAATAAACAATCAAACAAAACAAAACAAAAAAGTAGGATTATATTCATTCTATCACGTGGTTGAAATTTTTTGGTTATTTAATTCAATGAGGGTCTTTCTGTTTGCTTGCTTGCTTGCTTGCTTGCCTTGAGAAAAGACATATAAACCAGATTGTCTTTGAGTTCCCTAACTATGAGGTGGAACCTTTAAATGTTTAATGAAAGAAAATAACCTTTGAACATCTAATCTCTTGCCTCTACTTCCAGCCTGCCAAAATTATAAATATGTGTCATTACACCTGCTTTTACATAGTAATTGGGATAGAACCAAGAGCTTCTTCTAGGCTAGGCAAACACTTTACAAATTGGGTTGAACTGCATATCTCTGGATCGGTTTTGAGTTTAGTATTAATGTGTCTTGAATCAAGAAGGGCTGATCTCCAAAATATACAAAGAACTCAAGAAGCTAGTCACCAAAACACCAAATAATCCAATTAAAAAGTGGGGTACAGAACTGAATAGAAAATTCTCAATAGAGGATTATAAAATGTCTGAAAAACACTTAAGAAAGTGTTCAACATTCTTAGCCATCAGGAAAATGAAAATCAAGGCTATTGTGAGATACCATTTCACTCCTGTCAGAATGGCTAAAATCAGAAACACCAATTAATGCTGAAGAGGATGTGGAGAGAAGGAAACACTTATACACCGCTGGTGGGAGTACAAACTTATACAGCCAATCTGGAGATCTGCGTGGCAGTTCCTCAGGAAAATTGGGAATCAGTCTACCACAGGATCCAGCAATTCCACTCTTATGCATATACCCAAAACATGCACATTCATGCAACAAAGACATCTGTTCAACCATGTTCATAACAGCATTATTTGTAATAGCTAGAACCTGGAACAACCTAGATGCCCTGGAACTCTTCGGGATAAAGAAAGTATGGTACATTTACACAATGGATTGCTACTCAGTGGGAAAAAAAACAACAATGGAATCTTTAAATATGCAGGCAAATGGATGGAGCTAGTAGAAACCATCCTGAGTGAAGTAACCCAGTAGCAAAAAGACGAATAAGTCATGTACTTACTCATATATAGATTTTAGACATTAAAAAAAAAAAAAGGATCACCAGCCTAAAATTCAAGAGAAGCTAGGAAACTAGGAAACAAGGAGGGCCCTAAGAGATACATACATGGTTCCCCACAGAAGAGGAAAGGACAAGATCTGAATATATTGGGGGGATGAATGTAGAGGGAGTTAGGAGAAAAAGAATGGGAAGAAGGCAGAGGAGAACATTAGGGAGCAGGAAGATTGAGTTGGGGGAGGAATAGAGGAAAGCAAGAAAAGAGATACCATAATAGAGAGGGCCATTATAGGTTTGAACAGAGAACACTGGCACCAGGGAAATGTCCAGAGACCTACAAGGATAGACTTCATCCCATAGCTGATGGAAACAAGCAGACACCTACGTAAACACTGAGCCCAACTCCTGGAATCCAGTTGCAGAGAGGGAGGAGTGATGAACAAAGGGGTCACAACCAGGTTGCAGAAACCCACAGAGACAGCTGACCTGAAAAGGGTGCAGATAATGGAAATCCAGGCTGAAAGGTGGGAAACCAGCATAGGACCAATGCAGACCCAGTGAATGTGGGTCTCAGTTAGAAGACCTGGGCAGTCTAAAGGACCTCTGACAGTTGAACCAGGATGTATCCCTGGTGCACGAAAGGACTTTCCCAGAACATTCCCCATGGAAGGATTTTCCCTCAGCCTAGAGATATGAGGGAGAGACTAAACAAATGACTTGAGAGATTTTGATGATCCCTCCTGGAAGACCTTACCCTTCCTGGGGAGTTGATGGGGAATGAAAAAGGGGAATTAGGGTGGGGGCATGGGAGGGTGGAAGGGAAAGGGAACTGGGATCAATATGTAAAATAAGAAAAATAAAAAATAATAGGTCTTGAGTCAAATAACTGTCCTTTTTCAAAAGGTTGTGGTATCAGCCCTATCCAGATAAAAGAAACTGAGGACAAGTAGAGATTATTTTCATCATTCATAAATTGAGCTATTTGAACAGCCATTTTAGTTTTGTTTTTGAATGGTATTTTGATTTTGTTTTTAGATATACTTCATGGACTACAAATTAAATGGTTTTTGAAGACAGAAATCTGAGTTTCTCTTTAGTCTCTTTGTAACCAACTCAGTAAGTAGCAGACTAGGCATTCATTCAGTTTCTGCCTGGAGAGCTCATGAATGAAATTTTATGAAATTCCCTTAAGGGTGCTTTTTTCTATATAAATGATGAAATTATGTGGTTTAAAAATTCTTTTTTTTTCATAAAGTACATCATGCAAAACATAAGCACAATATGTGCATTTCATATGTTTATTTATAAGCATCAGAGGCTTGAAAATCCACCATTTACATTTTCAAGGAGTCTTCTGTCAGATTCTTTAGGCAGAGTTTTGATGTCTGCATTTGGATATGGTCATAAAATTTCTTTACACACACTCAAACAGCAATACCATCAGCTAATTGCTGCTTCAATCAGCCACCTGTGCTGCAGAAGCTGAGCCAGCACACACAAATGGACGCTGGTAAATAAAACATGAAATTGTCAAAGGATCCATGACAAATGGGAGACAGCATCCCACACCCAAATCACATGAGCAATCAGAGCATAGCACACCAATACAAAATTCATAATAATGCAATATTTATATAAAGGCCAGTTGCACTACACTGCGTGTCCACAGCCATGTCTTTCCTTTTCCTTTTCGTGTTATTGTGTTATGTGTGGCGTTTGTGCGTGTGCATCTATGTGCAATGTTAATTTGACCCTGCAGGCTGTGTTGAAGGTAGAGGTTGACATCAGATCATTTGTCTCTATCACAGTCTACATTGATTTTTGGACTGGGTGGAGAGAAAAACCCAGGAATCCACTTGTTTCTGACTCTCAGCACTAAGGTTCCTGGCTGCACCCATCTTCCTTCTTTGGATGCTAACCATACAAACAGAAGTCCAAATATTGTATGCCAAATAATTTACCACTGACTATCTCCCCAACCTTTCATTATGTGTTGCAAATAGGTACCACTAAATATTACTGCTAACTGTTAATAATACTAAATATTATTGTTAAGCCCAAGTATCAATTAAATGAGTGCAGCAGATTGGAACTCAAAAATTAAAAAGAAAAGGGTTTTGGAAATACTATATTTGCTCTTAGGAATGGACAAATGCCAGGATGCAGAATGAAATAAATAGCCAATTTTCCACTTGTAAAATCCCCTCTTCAGTCCATGCTTAAATGTGAAAATGCAGTATTTAGTAAAGTAAAATATGCTGCATGTTCAAAATTGACTGTTTAAGAGTTTACCTTCAGTTTCATAAAGGATAATTTTGATTCTGAACTGTCCGTTTTTCCTGTGAGATGACCTTAAAATTTACCCCAATATTGGCTGCCATATGGCTTTTCCAAACATCATTGTTTATCTCTCAATCCTCTCATCTACTCTACCCACCCTTTTCATATGTCTCCACACTTAAATTTATCACACACGTACACACACACACACACACACACACACACACACACATCACACTGAGTTTTTCATTTCCATGGTTATCACTTATAATTTGAAATTTTTGGTTGTTTTATGTAAGAATGGTCATATATTGAGAATTTTGTGGGGCAAGCAATACAAATCACAGCAAATAGCTTTAAATGTTAAAAGTTTTGACATTCTGTAGTTTGGTTTTTAGTTGAAGAGTATGGTAAAAATCTATAGGAATAATTATAACATATAAAATTATAAAATAGAGTACAATGTGACATATGGCATTTTAAACCCCAAAACAGAACTTCTTTCATAGAACTAAGAATATGTACTTTCCAAAACTAGTCACTCTTCCAAATGGATTTCATTAGATAACATTGTAACCATCAAAACATTCCTTTTTATTATTATTATTATTATTTTATTTCATTTTATATAACAAAGTCCAATTAAATGAAAACAAACATTTATACACAATATTTGGGAATTGGGCATCGTTCTTTCCAAACTACTCCCTGCTGGTAAGGGGCGCTGTCATGGGGGATTCGAAGAAGATTCAGATATCCTGGCTGTAGTCTGTACGGCTGTTTTGTACAGCTGTTTTGAATGTAGGATCAGCTTGTACTCTGTTTCAGGCTGTCTGGTGTGATCAAACCACATTAGTCTGGAAGGAATCCACATCTTTTCATTTTCTGTGGAAACAAAAATTGAAATCCTTTTCCCCAGTAACTTGTCCTTAAACTTAAATTTTGGAGTCAAAGCATTTTTTTTAATTTAATTTATTATTTTACATGTCGATCGCAGTTCCCTCTCCCTCCCTCCGTCCCCCATCCCTCCCTTCCTCCTTCCATCCCTTTTACCTTCTCTGCCCTATCACATGCACTCTAAACACCCTCCCCTCCCATCCCCCCACCCCAGTTCCACATGTAGGGCAATGCCATCCAGTTGGGGTCATGTAGATCTGACAGGTCCTGTGAAGGAGGGACTAGGACTTCTCTCCTGTCTCTAGATTAAGGCAGTTATCCCTCCATGGGGGATATGTTCGCAAAGTCCTTTTGTGCACCAGGGATACAGCCTGGCTCCACTGTCTGAGGTCTCTTAGGCTGCTCAGTCCTTCTGGCTGAGACCCATATTCAGGGGGGCCTGAGTCAGTCCCATGCTGGATTCTCAGCGATCAGACTAGTGGCCCTTAGCTCCTCCTTGTTCAGGTAAGCTGTCTCTATGTGTTTCTGCCACATGGTCTTGTCATCTCTCCATCTGCTTCTGGGTTCTAGTTCGATTCAGTGTTTATGTATGGGTGTTTGATCCTGTTTTCAATAGGCATTAGTTGAGGGCTCCATGGAGAAGTTAGTTGTTGATCTCACTCTCCTGGAAGGGCATTTATGATAGCCTTTCCATGGAAGCTGAGATTGTTAGTTGGGAGCAGCCTTGTAGTTCTCTCAACCTTTCTTTGTGTTCAATTTTATCTTTAAACCAATATTGGCTCCCTCTTTTATGTTATCTCTCTCTGTCTCTGTCTCTCTCTCTCTCTCTTTCCTATTTTCTATTCCTAACCAGGCTCAATCTTCCTGGTCACAAATGTTTTTCTTTCCTCCCCCTCATTTTCTCCTACTTCCCTCTCCATTCGCTGCCCCCCCCCCACTTCACCTGAGCTCTGGGGGACTTGTCCCTTCCCAGTTCTGTGAGGGACTTTATATGAATCTCTTAGAATACACCTTGTATCCTAGTTCCTCTGGTGGTGTGAATTATAGGCTGGTGATCATTTGATCTAGGTCTAAAATCCATATATGAGTGAGTACATACTGTGTTCCTCTTTTTGTGACTGGGTTACCTCATTCAGGATGGTTTCTTCAAGTGCCATCCACTTGCCTGCGAATTTCAAGATACCATTATTTTTTTCTGCAGAGTAGTATTCCATTGTATAGATGTGCCACATCTTCATTAACCATTCTCCAATTGAGGGGCATCTAGGTTGCTTCCAGGTTCTTGCTATTACAAATAGTGCTGCTATGAACATAGTTGAACAGATGTCTTTGTTGCATGGATATGAATCCTTTGGGTATATGCCTAAGAGGGGGATTGCAGGGTCCTGTGGTAAACTAATTCCCATTTTCCTGAGGAACCGTCATACTGATTTCCAAAATGGCTGTATGAGTTTGCACTCCCACCAGCAGTGGAGGAGTGTTCCACTTTCTCCACATCCTCTCCAAGATGAGTCATCACTGGTGTTTCTAATTTTAGCCATTCTGGCAGGGGTAAGATGGTATTTCAAAGTTGTTTTGATTTGCATTTCCCTGATAGCTAAGGATGTGGAGCATTTTCTTAAATGTCTTTCAACTGAATGGAGAGAAACTTAAGCCAATTCCTCTAAAATCAGGAACAGACAAGGCTGTCCTCTCTCTCCATATCTCTTCAATATCGTACTAGAAGTTCTAGCTAATGCTATAATACAACAAAAGGAGATCAAGGGGATCCACATTAGAAAGGAAGAAGTCAAACTGTCTCTATTTGCAGATGATATGATAGTTTACATAAGCAACCCAATAAACTCTACCAGGGAACTCCTACAGCTGATAAACACCTTCAGCAAACTAGCAAGATACAAAATAAACTCAAAAATAATCAGTAGCCCTACTTTTTTCTGACGACAAAGAGACAGAGAAAGAAATCAGAGAAACATCACCCTTTACAATAGCCACAAGCAACATAAAGTATCTTGGTGTAACGCTTACCAAACAAGTAAAAGACCTATATAATAAGAACTTTGTGACTCTAAAGAAAGAAATTAAAGAAGATACCAGAAAATGGAAGGATCTCCCATGCTCTTGGTTAGGTAGGATTAACATAGTAAAAATGGCATTCTTACCAAAAGCAATCTACAGATTCAATACAATGCCCATTAAAATCCCACCACAATTCTTCACCGACCTTGAAAGGATAATAATCAACTTTATATGGAAAAACAAAAGACCCAGGATAGGCAAAACAACCCTATACAATAAAAGAACTTCAGGAGGCATCACCATTCCTGACATTAAGCTCTACTACAGAGCTATAGTTCTGAAAACAGCCTGGTATTGGCATAAAAATAGACAGGTAGACCAATGGAATCGAATTGAAAATCCTGATATTAATCCACGCACCTATGAACACCTGATTTTTGACAAAACAGCTAAAATTATACAATGGAGCGAGGACAGCATCTTCAACAAATGGTGCTGGCACAATTGGATGAGGGTGTGTAGAAGACTGCCGACAGACCCAAGTCTGTTGCCATGCATAAAACTCAAGTCCAAATGGATCAAAGACCTCAACATCAATCCAGCCACATTGAACCTCTTAAAAGAGAAAGTAGGAGGTACCCTTGAACAAATTGGTATAGGAGACCGCTTCTTGAACATAACTCCAGGGGCACAGACACTGAAAGAAACAATTAATAAATGGGACCTCTTCAAACTTAGAAGCTTCTGTAAGGCAAAGGACACAGTTGACAAGACCAAACGGCAGCCCACAGACTGGGAAAAGATTTTCACCAATCCTATATCCGACAAATGGCTGATCTCCAAAATACACAAAGAACTCAAGAAACTAGTCAACAAAACACCAATAACACTATTAAAAATGGGGTACAGAACTGAAGAAAGAATTCTCAATTGAGGAAACCATCAAAACATTCCTACAGAGTAAGGATTAATATTGCTCCTTTTCAAAAAGCAACCAAGTGAAGTACAGAAAACAAAGGTATTCCTAAATGATTTAGCATCTTCCTGTGAATTAAAACCAAGCAGTGTGGGCATAGTGCCTCTCTCCCAAGTTATAATGCTGTAATGTCTAAGATAAAGAAAAGAGTCTTCATGTCCAAATGCTGGACAAAGCTATGTATAGCAGAGTTGGCATTATTTTCCCATTGCTGCTCTTCCTTTAAAAGTCTTCTTATACTAATCCACATAGCCTTACTTTGCAGTTCCATTCTACCATAGATTTGAAAGATCAAAGCATTTCAGAAATTCTGAAGCTGCATCAAAATGTAATCCCCTCTGAGAGGGATGGCCATAGCTGGAGTGAAAATTTGATCAGTCCTGCTGTGAAAAAATGAGAAATGATTACTTTGGACATAGGGGAAATTCCTTAGCCCCAAGCCTAGTCTTCCTGTGATATATATATATATATATATATATATATATATATATATATATATATGATTAAACCCCCAGCTAATGTTCTATCCAAAAGAAGCACTTGTGTATATCCTCAGCTTTTCCACTTAGACAAGATGAAGAGCTAAGTGAATACAGCTGGAAGTTAAACCATTTGTTCCAGATGGTGCAGATTCTTCAAACTTGGTGCTCCTGAGGCTATGAAGACACAATGAATTTCATTCTAGCAGATTCAATAATGTGTTTGCCATGTTTACTTCTCTAATAAATGAATGAGATGTGTGTCAACTAAAGTGATTATCAATGCTCACAAAAGTACAAAAAATTAGATAATTATCCATAAAACCAGACTTTAAGTATATCTTTGACTCACTGATATAATTATTTTGAGTACTTATAATTTGGCTTTAAAAATCTTTCTTTTTACAGGCTGGAAAGATGGCTTAGTAATGCACATGCCATGCAAGTATGAAGACCAGATTCAAATTTCTAGAACACATGTAATGCCAGGCACACACACATGCATATGTTTTTATAAACATGCAAATATTCCTATACACATACCACACACAAAGTATGTTATATTATTACATATTTTATACCAATTTAATTGATTATATCTTAATTACATTTGTATGTAGATAAAACTCTGAGAAATTACTTTTTCTTTGCAAGTATATATTTATAGATGTGTCCATATGTTAGGTTTTGCCTGAGGAGTATGAATCAATGACAAGAATCAGGAATTAATCATTGTGCTCTGGACATTAGGCCTGTCAATCATTAAAAAAAAATTGCCCAAGGTCTGACATCACACTGTCAAGATGCTTCACTGCCTCACATTCTCACATTTTTTTCCTGGCTGCTGCTGTGACCAATGTAATTTCCTCTTGTGGTCACAGATGCATGGTTATCATAGTTGCTGAAATCTCACAGGCATCTTCTCTATATATCCTTAGCATCTCCAAATCTTCCCCAGTCTGTCTGCTGTGCAGCTGTACCCACATGTACTTACTATATTCACTGTTCATGTGAGAGAACTTACCATAACCTCAGTTTCCAGCATAACTTCCTCTCTCAGACTGTGTTGCCATGTGCACTGAACCAAGACACCCCCCACCTACTGAGTATCAATCCATCCACCATCCTTCCACATGGAGGAGGGTTGAAGGCAACAAAAATCATTTATCATAAAGCCTGATGTCTTGGAAAGCATACCTAAGATGTATTTATTTCGCATTCTGACTCCTGGTTTCCTTACTGTCCAGTAACTGTAAAGTTGGCATATGATGGCAGCTCCCCATATGTCTCTTACAATTTGCATTTATATAAAGAAAATTAAAACACCAATTTAACAACAAAATTGTCAATTTAACCAGCTAAATTACTATTTCTATATTATAAGCAGTCGCCATAACATATGCACCACACATCTCAACATACTTAAGGTACCCCTAAGCTTAGAAATGGGGCTGACATTCCTACTGCAGAAAGGACAGCAATTTCAAGGAAAAAGTGAAGCCATTACCATGCAGTAAATGTTTTACTAATACTAAAATGAGAGACAGTGGGTGTTTGTTTTAATTACAAGTCTATGAACTCTTGGAAAAGTGATTACTGTTCATGGCACCTTTGGTTCACATTAAATAAGTCAGACAGATCTGGAAAGGCTATTTCCTCAGTTCTTCAAACTGTTAAGATGACCTGAGAAATGAAGGGATACGATGCGTCTCTATTTAAGCGAGGTAGCATATACTGGAATTCTTTCATTCATGAACCACTTAATAAATGCATCCAATTTTTGCAACAAGTGTTCACTGGGTATAAAATGAATGTAATTGTGGATTCATTACCAGGACTGAAGCAAAGCATCATTGTTATGAGTAGGTTTTTCCCTCCACTGGTCAGGACCCACGGCCTTGCCAGCCCCAAATAACACACTGAGACTCTGTATTAGATATAAATGCTATTAGCCTGTTACTGGTTTCTTATTGGCTAACTCTGTCTTAATTATTAACACTTTCTATTATTTTCCACGTAGTCTTATCTTATCGGAGAGAGGGCCTGGCATTCTTCTTCCTCAGTCCACCATCTTGGAATTCCTCCCTACTACTTCCCCAGAAAAAAACTATGAAAATGTTCCAAATTAGACAGAAAAACCAAGTAACTAAACCATAAATTAGATGGTCCCAAATTCTATACAGGATCGTGTCTTCTAGGTCATGTGCCCACACCTTGAGGAAGTCATTTCCTCTGTTCTATTAAACAGCCTCCAGGTTAGTTATCAAGGCTATCTCAAGGGTAACTTATTGGTCAAATGTCTTCTCCATTCTTTAATAAACTATAGTGTATCAGTTTTGAAGAAATCAAAGAAAAGGAGAATCTTCACAATAAATAGCAAGTGTTATCAAACATGAGAGTTGACAATGAGCCAATGAATGGCTCAATACTGTGGAAAGCAAGGCAGTACTCTAGCCAGGCACTGGCATGAAGAATGCATGGTCTGGAAGTGAAATGTGTGAAAATTGAGTTGAATGTGGTTTAGCGTGGTTGGGAACTTACTGAGATTTTTGTTACATAATGAGGTTCCTGGAAGAAGAATTCTTCCTTCCTTGTGATTAGCTACTCACTTCTGAATATTGCACCATTAGGAGATTTCACCAAGCTGATGACTATCAAATAATAAAGAGCAAAACCCTGAGCAAACTTGGGCAGGGCTCAGACAGAAAGACTCTATGAATAACAGATCAGGTTCTGAGATAACATGAACCCTTTGTACATGTAGGTGAGGAAACATTCTCAGAGGTATCTCAAAGGGAATGGTTCCCAGGTCTCTGCTGTAACTAAAATATCACATTTATTACATATGTATGTCAGCATGTTGGGGGGGCATGTACATGTGTGTGTATGTATAGGCACATCACAAAACATATGTAAAAGTGAGAGGCCAAATTTCTGGTGTTGGTTCTCTCCATCCACTCTCTAAATCTGAGCCATCAAACTGCTGTTGTCACAGTAGGTAGTAAACATGGTATACACTGAGCTGTATCACTAGTCCTGCTTATCTTGTGCACAGATTCACATGTATTATGTGATAAGAATTCATGATATCATGTGTAGACATGGGTGCTTTTTTTCAATCTTTCTCATTTATCTCTCAAGCATGAAAGTTATATCTCAACCCCATTTTCACTCCAATATCTGTCAATCAGAATTGTATTTGGTTTAATGTAACAAAAACTCAACATGTAAAAAAAAATGTTCAAAGGATGTGTTCATCTTACTGAAAGAAAGGAGCCTGTTAGGTGGTATTTTACTAATGGTATTACAGTCACTGCACATTTCACTTTCTCCCTGACCATTCTTATGCTGGGATACCAATGCAGCTGCTGACTATCAATCATGGAGGAAGCATTGCAGGTGGTAGGATGTAAAAGCCATTGTTCTTTACAGTCCTGGAATTCCCTTATGCCACTGAATCCTATTGGCAGGAAACATCAATTCATTGGGATTGGAGCATAGTGTACAGACCATACATGAAAGAATGAAAGAGGTGTCAGAGTTGGAAACAAGAAGTGTTGCTTGTAGCATCTTAGCAGCAAATTTTACTGTCCTTTTATTACTAAGACCTGAAAACAGTGATGTAAAGACCCTCCTTGGTTTATCAAAACTGTGTCCTTTAACAAAAGACTCTTGTAATTTTTGCATTACTTTAATTTCCCAACACAACTTCAACTTGATTGGTCAGCTCTGCTTTTTTTCACTACTCATTTTAATCTATAAATATGGAAACAGCAACAGTAGGAGTTGCTTATAGTTATAATGTAATTTAGCTTCTAGTCATGATGGGCTAGAATGAATGATCAACTCCCCATCCAACCCCCAGGGAGGGTGAGGCCTTCCAGGAGGGATCTTCAAAATATCTCAAGTCATTTGGTATATGGCCTAGGCCCACCACCACGTCTCAAGGCAAAGGGAGTATCCCTCCATGAAGAATGTGATCTTTAAGTCTGTTCATACACTAGCTATATATCCTGGTTCCACTACCAGAGGTCCCATACACTGCCCAGGCCTCCTAACTGAGGCCCACGTTCACTGGGTCTGAGTCAGTCCTATGCTGCTTCCCAGTTATCAGTCTGAGGGCCATGATCTTCCCCTTGTTCAGGTCTGTTGGTTTCTCCAGACATGTATTCACCCATTTGCTAATCACTTCTCCCTCTCTGCAACTGGATTCTAGGAGTTAGGCTCAGTGTTTAGCTGTGAGTGTCTGCCTCTGCTTCCTTTAACTACTGGATGAAGGCTCTAGGATGACATATAAGGTAGTCATCAATCTCATTATGAGGGAAAGGCATTTAAGTTAGCCTCTCCACTATTGCTTAGATTATTAGATGGGTCATCCTGGACATTTCCCTAGTGCCAGTTTTCTCTTCAACTCTATATTGGTGCCCTCTATTATGGTATCTCTTTTCTTGCTCTCCTCTATTCTTCCCCCAACACAATCTTCCTGCTCCTTCATGTTCTCCTCTCCCCTTCTCTTCTTCCATTCTCTTTCTCATAACTCCCTCTACACACACTGGGCCTCCCAATATTCTCAGGAGATCTTGTCCCTTTCCTCTTCTGTGGGGGACCATGTATGTATCTCCTAGGGTCCTCCTTGTTTTCTAGCTCCTCAGAAGTGTGAATTGTAGGCAGGTGATCTTTTGTTCTAATGTCCAAAATCTTTATATGAGTCAGTACGTAATATGTTCATCTTTTTGTGACTTGGTCACCCCAGAATGGTTTCTTCTAATTCTATTAGTTTTCCTGTGAATTTCAGGATTCCATTGTTTTTTTCTTTGACTTTCTTCTTATTTTTTTTTTCCTCTGCTGAGTAGTAATCCATTGTGTAAATGTGCCACATTTTCTTTACCCATTCTTCAGTGTGGGGCATCTAGATTGTTTCCAAATTCTAGCTATTACAAATAATGCTGCTACGAACATGGTTGAATGATGGGAGATGTCAGTGTGTAAATATGTTTCTCAAGCTTGTTAATGAACAAATCACTGTTGGCCAATGGGAAAGCCAGATAGGTGGGACTAGGAGACAAGGAGGAAAGAGGAAGGAATAAGGAGGAGTCAAGATGGAGAGACTGGGGAGATGAGACACTGGCCCCTTTCCCCAGTAAGAAGACCACGTGGAAATATTAGATTAACAGAAATGGGTTAATAATTAAGACAGAGCTAGCCAATAAGAAACTAGTACCGGGACAACAGCATTATATCAAATACAGAGTCTCAGTGTGTTAATTGGGGCTGGCCCTTCAGCGTGGACAAGCGTGGCGGGCGGCAAAACCTACCCCTTACAGTTGAACAGATGTTGCATGAATGTTCATCTTTTGGGTATATGCCTAAGAGTGGAATTGCTGGATCCTGTGGTAGACAGACCTATTTTACTGATCTTCAAAATGGCTGTATAAGTTTGTACTACCACCAACAGTGGAGAAGTGTGCTCCTTTCTCCACATCCTCCCCAGCATACACTGTCATTAGTGTTTCAGATTCATGTTAACCTTATTGCAAATATTTTAAATAAGTGAAATTTTAAAGGAAAATAGCATTTTTACTGTAAATATATGGTATATATATAAATGTATTCATATTTCTTAATTTTTAGAGATTATTCTTTACTTCATTTGCATAAAAAACTGGGAAGAATGTCTGGCATGTTTGTAAGATACCCAAAGATAACAGAAGAGGGGGGTTCAAAGCCCCTAGGGTTGTCAGCCACCCAATGTGGGATCTGGGACCTGAACAGATAGTGTTCTTAACTCTTAGTCATCTCTCCTGTCACCACATAATTCTTATTAATGGCTTTGTCAACATTCCACTACATAATGAAGGTATTCTAGGATATAACTCAACATCTTGTTTCATGTTTTATTGTGACACTTTTATTGACTGTGCATCTTTAGACAAGCCCCTGGATATCCTTGTTCTTTATGTCCTTGAGAATAGACAATTTCATTCATTATGCTTTACAATTCTCTTTCATTTTAATCAATTCCCAATGTTGTAGACCTTTACATTTTCATGTATATAATACCATCATCTATTGAAGCCCTGGAAATGTTAAGGTTGTTATTCAATATGGTAAATTAATTTTTCATTGTCTTGAGATGTGTTAGAATACTGTTATCAAGGTTATTATACTAGTAGACATTTACTTCCAAATTTTACCTTAGAAAGTTCAACTTACAAGTAGCATTATATGGACTGAGCAAGTTATATTTAGGAATCTGAATATATATATATATATATATATATATATATATATATATATTTATATATTAAAATTAACATATATATTAAAATTAAATAAAAATGACACCATGAGTTTTAATGACAGCAAGGAGAGGTATATAGGACAACTTGAGGGAGAGAATGAGAAGAAGAATATTGTAAATATCTTATAAGCTCAAAAGAAGTTCATCTTATCAGTCTCCTTTATACATTCATATTCTTGGGGCTTTTTCATTTAATTCTATTTTATTCAAAAGCTATTGTGTTTATTGATATTAACTGTGGTCAGTCTCTCAAAGATTATCAATTGCAGCTCTTCAATTTTGTTTAGAAAAAGAACAAATTTTTGTGAGTGCAAGTATGAATATGTGTATATTGTGTGTGAGTGTGATTGTATGTGAGTACATATTTGTGTATCAGTGTGTATTTTGAATGAAACTAGATTTTATGCCATTATTTTTCAACCCATAGAATGTTATTTAAAAGGTTATAGGGAAGAATTCTTATTGAAAAACATGAACAAAAATCACTAATCATTCATTCCTCACAAATCCACAATAAAAGAGAGGGTGATCTACTTTCCTGCTAAAGAGGACTGAGGAATTGAAGCACAGTGTAATTGCTTGTCTGCTATCAAACTATTCTCTATACCAACACTTTGTAGGTGAATATTGAACCATTCCTCCAACATCGCAAATCTAAATTAACCTGAAATACAACAGGGATTTCAGGAGTTTATATCATGAGTCAGAATAAGCCGAGTCTGAAAATATCTCTATTTCAAGGAAGCTTATCTTAATTATTTTTCTTATCAAAGTAAGCATAGCATTTTCAAACAATGTATGATAAGTGCTAGACTAAAATACCTATCAGCACACTGCTTCTGTCTGTGTAGCCACCACCATAAAATTCCAGACAGCCACTGAATCCCTAGACCCTTGAGACAGGAAATGTGACACTGTGTTTCAATGAAGTCACTAATTTTACCACCATGAATCTGCCTTTTCCTTCACGGAGTTGCTCCTTTAAAAGAGAATGTTGTTTCTACATAATAAGGACAAACAATGGATTTAGAAACTAACCAAATTCACTGTTGGCTCCTTGATGATATATGTAGACACACACACGCACACACACATATATATGTCGAGGAAAATAGCATCAAGCGTTGGCTTACTAACTTCCCAGAGCAATCCAATTTTATGCAAGCACAGTATCTCAATTAGTAAAGACAGGTATTCCATTATATTAGGGAAAGAAGAAAAGTGCCACCATGGTTAACTTATACACCTGCAGATGAGGTCCATTTCCACAGACCTCTTAAGAGTAGTCAGGAACCCCAAATACTCTGGTCTGTATATGTGAAATGAGTTTTCTTCTTTCCAGTGCTTAGCATGTTGGGATCAGCTAAAATCATTATACTGTAATTTCTCCTCTATCAACAATTTGAGACTATTTCATTCATGTGAAAATTATGTTTAGCAGATCTCTCCTCAATAGCAAACAGAAATAATGAGAGTCTCATCTTTACTTGTATCCTTCAGCTAAGTGAGAACTAGCAGGGAAAGAAAGGCTTCATGGAATACTCAATCAAACTGGAAGGGGTGGAATAGCACAGTAGATACAAGCAGTGGTAGTATTTACATTCTTGTCCTTTTGGCTTGAAGATTGTCGTACTCTCATGGAGGGAATATAAAAGGTCCAAAATAATACTTAAACTTACAGATTAATAGGAATATAAGTTCATACTTGAACATTTCAGTGATGTAAGATCCACACAGTTTGTTGCTAAATATAATTTCCAGAAGACATGGAACAATCTATAAAGAAACTGCACAAATTGGAAGATGTTATTCAGCTGATACCACATATATGAAAAATAAATTACGATGATGGGAGAATATCAAATTTCTGTTCAGAAGATTTTAAATCTTCTCAATCTAATTTTGATCAATTTGATACTAAAAAGATATTCCACCTCTATTACCTAATTTAATATCCCTGTTATGTTTGTTGTATGCTTCTTGTTCTGGGTGCAGAACTGTATTTAAAATGTTATAGTTGGAGCACCCTGCATAGCTCAGTCAGTGTGTGATGAGACTCTCAAAATGTTACTGTTTAGTTTAATAAAATTTAACACATTGAATAAATTCAGTACTCACCTAGAAAGTAAATAAACATGTAAACAGAAAAACCTTGTATGTTTGTCTGTGCTGTTGCTTTGATACTGCATAAGAATGGACACAGTCTTGGCAAGCATCCCTCAGTTTGAGATTTACTGGGACGTCAGCGTGCCAGGTAACAGAATGCCAAGGTTAGGCATCATCACAGATAACTTCACCCTTAATGTCTGGTTAAGGTGTATCTTCCTTGCTTCCTCCTGCAGGATCACTGGTTTTAATTGTGATGAACAAAAGTTGGAGAGGAGATATTTTGAGGATGTACATAGCCTCTCCTTAACTTTTCCTCACTAGCTGTAAAATTTTAACACTGAGTTGATCCTGTTAGTAGTTATATAGGGCTAGACAGTAGAGTGGGTAATTTTATATGCCCACATACTTTCTGAAAATAATCATTAAAATAAATTTGCTGGGAAGGTTTTTTAACCTTCATTTATTTGGTTCATTAATTAATGTCAGTATGTGCTTATTGTTATTTTGAGGGATAATCCAAATTTATCATTAAGTAATTGACTACTCAAGTTGCTCAAGTTTTAGTAATACTTGCTCTTTCCATTTAGATTGTGTCCCTTTTACATGCTTTCACTTCATTTTTATTTTCTTCATAATTTTGTAAAAGAAAAAAATCCTTTCAACAAAGAATTATCCATGATCTTATTTCCTGCCTTATCCTGAGAGTCTGTAAAGGAAAACTTGGTGTCTTTCACAGAAAATGTTCTTTGCAAACAAGTTATAACCATTCATGAAGATTTTTCATTATCATTTTAAAGAATTTATTGATGTGTGCATGTGTGTGTCTCTAAAATACTTATATGTACATTTCATTTGTACATGTGTATACCTATCCAGATATATGTGCATATTTTGTTTATATTTACCACTGTCCATGTGTATGTTTGTACATAAATATATTACATACAATTGTACACATGCACACACATATAGATAGACAGATAGTTAGGTGATAGATAGATGATAGGTAGACATAAACACATCACAATGTTAAAATCTTGCAGATTTTATCTTTTTGGGCAGGTTAGAAGCATATTTTATTAACTGTATAGAGATTGATAGATTCAATTATGCATCTTTAAATGATAAAACTATACTTCTATTCACTTTGTTTTAGTCATCTTCTATCCCTTCTAGCATAGTAATTCACATAATAACTGTTCTACTCACTATAGTATTATTCTCTTTATATGATACAGTTCACGTTCATTTTCTCTTTTGGACAATTTCTACAGGAATTTTCATTATATCAGTGAAAATCTTTGCCCAGACATCTAACAATTTTGATTAGTTTTACAAACTTTCTTCTAGTTAATGTATTAGTTGTCAGTACATTTGGAGTTTTAAAGAAAAATAGTAACCAGACTTTTAGCTTCCCAGAAGCTTGTAATTTATTTTTTTATTTTTTGCTGATTTGAATTATATAAGCTTATTATTTAATTTAGTTTGCAAATCATTTTTAGAAATTAAACACAAGATAATATAAATAAAATACATTTAAGACAGAATTGCATATATGAATATTTAAAACCCGTACCAATAACTTTGGATTAGGATTTTACAAGACATTTTTTCTTTTCTTTTTTTTTTTTTATATCAGTCCCAGTTCTCTCTCCCTCCATCCCTCCCATACCCCCATGAGCCCCTTTCTCATCCCATACCCCCTCACTGCAAGGGAGAGTGATGCCTTCTGGGAGGGATCATCAAAATCTGTCAAGTCATTTGCCATAGGACCTAGGCCCTCCCCCCTGCCTCTAGGCTAAGGGAGTATCCCTCCATGAGGAATGTGCTCCCAAAATCCTTTCATGCACCAGGGATACATCCTGGTTCCACTGTCAGAGGTTCTTTAGTCTGCCCAGGCCTTCTGAGACCCACGTTCAGGGGTTCTGAGTTGGTATAATGCTGGTTTCCCAGCTATAAGTCTGGGAGTCTATGAGCTTCCCCCCTTGTTCAGGTCAACTGTCTCTGTGGATTTGACCCCTTGTGTTATCACTCCTCCCTCTGTGCAACAGGATTCCAGGAGTTGGGCTCAGTGTTTAGCTGTGTGTGCCTGCTTCTGTTTCCATCAGCTACTCATCTGATCTCATCTGATCTCACAAGCTAAGCAGGGTTGGGCCTAGTTGGTACTTGGATGGGAGAAGCTTATAATTTAATTGAATTGGATTGTGAATAGGACTTGTGTGTTTATAATTTTGGTGACTTTTTTAAAATTTAAAACAAATTTTAAATGTGAATATATTTTATCTTATCCTTCCCCTTCCCTAAATTCTTTTAGGTCACCTCCCCTTGTTACCCATCCAAATGTATTTTTTATAACAAACAAACAAACAAAAAAGCCAAAACTCAATATAACACCCCCACTAAAACCAGGAAAACATAAAACAATACCCAAAATATGGGGGGGGGATCATCAAACTGTAAACTAATGAAAACACACACACACACACACACACAAAAAAAACCCTGTGGAGTTATTTATAGGTTGATCAAATATTCATGAACATAAAGCTTATCCTAGAATGGTAGAATGGTTGGTGTGCCTAGTGTGACTGTATTAATTTTCTTACATCTAGCAGCCATAAATAACAGCTTAGTTGTTAACCTTTATCCTAGTGTCTGGGTTTTCATTCATTAATTCACTTACTCATTTTTTTTTATTTTACATGGTGATCCCAGTTTTCTCTCCCTCATTTCTTCTCTCTCACCCTCCCATGCCCCACGACCACCCTCCCCTCCCATTCCCCCCACTCCACATGTAGGGTGAGCCTTCCAGGAGGGGTCATCTAAATCTGTCAAGACATTTGGAGTAGGGACTAGGACTTCTCTCTTGTCTCTAGGTTAAGGGAGTATCCCTCCATGGGAAATGTGCTCCAAAGTCCTTTCACGCACCAGGGATACATCCTGGTTCCACGGGCAGAGGTCTCTTAGACTGCCCCAGGCCTTCTAACTGAGACCCATGTTCAGGGGGTCTGAGTTGGTCCAATGTGTGATTTCCAGCTATCAGTCTGGGGGTCCATTAGCTCCTCCTTGTTCAGGTCAGCTGCTTCTATGTGTTTCTGTAGCCTGATCTTGTCCTCTCTCTCTGCATCTGCATTGCAGTTTGGCTTAGTGTTTAGTCGTAGGTGTCCACTTCTGTTTCTATCAGCTACTAGATGAGGGCTTTATGATGGTAGATAAGTTTGTCATCGGTCTCATTTTTTTTAAACATATAATGAAATAAAATATAAGGGACTATAGGGAGCAGATGTGTTTCATCAGGAAAGGAAAACAGAATAGAAAATGAATACACAAACTTATAAGCTTATGTGATACAATGAAAGCAGTGTAAGAGGAAAGTTTATAGCACTAAGTGTCTACATTAAAAAAAAAAGTTGGAGCGATCTTATACTAACAACTTAAAAAAAGAAGCACTCAAACTCAAGAGGAATAAATAGCAAGAAACTGTCAAAGTGAGGAATGGCATCAATAACAAAAAGAAAGAAAGAAAAGAAGCAAAGAGACTAAAACAAAGAATCAATGAAATAAAGAGTTGGTTCTGTGAGAAATTCAAAAAGATAGACAAACCATTATCCGAACTAACTAAAAGGCACAGAGAATATCTGAAAACCCAAATTAACAAAATCAGAAATGAAAAGAGGGATACAACAACTGAAATTAAGGAATCCAAAGAAGCATTAGGTCATACTTCAAAAACATGTACTCCATAAAATCATAAAATCTAAAGAAATGAGACAATTTTCTTGATAGATACCACTTAGCAAAGTTAAAGATCAAATAAACAATTTAGAGTGATAAATTATAAGGGGATAGAAGCAGTCATTAAAAGTTCACCCCCCTCCTGCAAAAATAAAAACCTAGTGTTAGTTTGTTTTAGTGCATAATTATACCAGATTTCAAAGAAGACCTAATAATAATACTCCTCAAATTATTCTACAATATAGAACCAGAAGAAATATTGAATATTTCATTTTATGAAGCCACAAATGCCATGATTTCCAAACCAAACAAAGACTCAACAAAAACAGAGAATTACAGATCAGTTTTCCTTTGGACATAGAGGACATAAGAAAATGCTTACACACTGAATCCAATGACACATCATGATGAGGTAAACCTTGGATTAGGGATGGTTCAACATAAGAAAATCAGTAAGTGTAATCCACTTTGTAAATAAATTGAAAGAAATAAGACCACATGGTCATCTTATTAGATGCCAGAAAAGCCTCACTCCTTCATAATAAACTTCAGGAAAGTTTAGGAATACAAGGGCCCTACCTAAATATAATAAAGGCAATTCACAGCATGCCTATAACCAACTCAAATTAAATGGAGAGAAACTCAAACAATTTTACTAAAATGAGGGACAGGACATGGCTATCCACTCTCTCCATATCAACGCAATATAGACATCTAATATCCAAAATATATATAGAACTCAAAAATCTAGATATCAAAAAACAAAAAGTCCAACTAAAAATAGGGTACAGAACTAAATGGAATTCTCTTTAGAAGACTTTCAAATGGCTGAGAAACACTTAAAAAAATATGCATTCACTAGTTTATGGTAGCCCTTTCCCTATGGTGTAATGCCATGCTCAGCCTTAATGCAGGGGTCATGGGTTTGGTTCTACCTCAACTTAATGGGCCAGGCTTTGTTGACTATTCATGGGAGCCATTGCCCTTTGGAAGGAGTGGGTAGGAGGTTGTCTAGGAGTGGATTGTTGAGGGGAGCAGGAGGAGGGTTGGGAGGGAGAATTATTATTTGAATGTACAATGCAGTTAAAATAAAAGGGTAAAAAAGAAATATTCAACATTCTTAGCCATCAAGGAAATGCACATCAAAATTACCTTGAAATTTAGTCTCTTACCTGTCAGAATGGCTAAGTTAAATAACAAAGAATCAGCTTATTCTGGCAAGGATGAATGGAGCAATTTGAATACTACTCAGTTGCTGATGGGAGTAACTGTATACAGCTGCTTTTCAAATCAATATGGTAATTCCACCGAAAATTAGGAATCAAGACCCAGCTATATTACTCTTGAACATATACCCAAAGGACTCATCATCATACCACAAGGACACTTATTCAACTATGTTCATTGTGGCTTTATTCATAATTGCCAGAATCTGGCACACTTACACAATGGAGTAATACTCGGCCACTAAAAAGATGACATAATGAAATTTGCAGGTAAACAGATGCAACTAGGAAAAAAAAAAACAAAAAAAACAAAAAACAAAGCAAAAAAACACACAAAACAAACAAATAAACAAAACAAAACAAAAAAACCCTCATACTCAATGACTCAGTGAGGTAACCCAGAGATCCAGAACCAGAAAGATTAATGCAGTATGTATTCACTTATAAGTGAATATTGGCTTTTTTCTTTTTTAGTTATTTATTATTTATTTTACATGTTGATCCCAGTTCTCTCTCCCTTCCTCCCTCCCTCTCTCCCCTCTTACCCTCTCTGCCCCATCATATGCACCCTGACCAACCTCCCTTCTCATCCCCCTACCCCAGTTCCACATGTAGTGCAATGCCATCCAGGTGGGGTCATGTAAATATGTCAAGTCATTTGAAGTAGGCACTAGGACTTCTCTCCTGTCTCTAGGTTAAGGGAGTGTCCCTCCATGGGGGAGGTGTCCACAAGGTCCTTTGGTGCACCAGGAATACATCCTGGTTCCACTGTCTGAGGTCCCTTAGACTGCTCAGTCCTTCTAGCTGAGACACATATTCAGGGAGACTGAGTCAGTCCCATGCTGGATTCCCAGCTATCAGTCTGGGGGCCCGTTAGCTCCTCCTTGTTCAGGTCAGCTGTCTCTATGTGTTTCTGCAACCTGGTCTTGTCCTCTCCCTCTGCATCTAGATTCTAGTTTGACTCAGTGTTTAGTTATGGTTGTTTACTTCTATTTCCAACAGGTATTATATAAGGATCCATGATGGTGGATAAGTTAGTTTTTGGTCTCACTGTCAGGGAACGGCATTTATGATAGCCTTTCCATGGTTGCTCAAATTGTTAGTTGAAGTCAGTCTTGTAGGTGTCTAGACCTTTCTTTAGGTTCAGTTTTCTCTTCAAACCAATAATGGCTCCCTCTGTTATGTTCTCTCCCCACCCCTCTCTCTCTCTTCTGTCTTTTATTCCTACCCTGACTCAATCTTCCTAGTCACACTTGCTTTCCTCTCCTCCCCTTCTCTTTCTCCTAGGAGAAAGTGATTTTCTTAAGAATCTTTAATTCTAAGTTAAAATTTATAAGTACATGTTTCTGTTCTATATTTCTGTCTTATGTTTTGGTCTGTCATTAAAATTAAATTTAAATATTTTTCTGCTATTAGTTATAAACTTAATTTGAAAAGAAGCACAGAAAACCAGGCATGCTATCATTTTTGTGATTATATCAGAGACTCAATTCAAGGACATGTATGAAAACAGTAAAATTGTTATCATCATCAATACTGATAATAAATCTAGCTAAAGTGGATTACAAATGTAATCCTAGCACTGTGAGAGATAATGCACGAGAATTATAAGCTGAAAATCATGAAGCAAAAGTTTTTCACAAATATAGAAAAATGAATTAAATTATTAAAATGAGGGTACTGATCAACTTCATTATACTTAGAGTCTGTCAAATACCATGGTTTTTTTTTTTTTGTTTCCTCCCATACTCCCAATGAAATTTAATTGTTGTTGAAATAATATTAATAAATAATTCAGCTAGAGGTTTTTGCTTTTACACAGGGGTTGATGATAGCATTAGAGGGTTCCCTATAGGAAAATGTTTGTCTCTCTGTATGTCTCTTTCTATATTCATTTCTCTTATATGATGTGATATAAACCATACACTGTATTATGATGTGGCAAGGTCCTCCCTTACATGCTTTATTTCCTTAATGCTGGGATCCCAGCCTCCAGAAATGTGCAACAATGTAATTTATTCATTGTCAAATACCCAGCATCAGTTACTCTGTGATGCTGAAACAAAACACCCAAACTGTGTACAACAGTTAATTCTAAATTTCAACTTGTCCCATGGGCCAGTCCCTATACAAAGAAATCCAGGTAATTAACTACTGCCAAGAGGAGAATTAGTCATTCCCAGGGATGAGATACCACAATTGGCTATCCAAAACCCAATAGTCAGTCATTCTTGACTTTCTGTACATACAAACAATTCTAAATGGACTCATCATTATACATACGTGTGTGTGTATGTGTGTGTGTGTGTGTGTGTGTATGTACATGCTATGTGTGTGCAAACATACAAAACAATAATAATGACAGAAAAAAGACCATGACTTTGAGAGGGGTTAAAGGGAGGTCATTGGGAGGTTAGGAAGTTGGAAGGGGAGGACATTGAGCTAAAAAGATGAACCAATATAATTATATTTTAGCTAAAATATGAAAACATCAACTGAAAATGCAGAGTGTGCTTTGAGGAGTACAAATCAGAAGACTCTCCAAGTACTTCAAATTTTAGCTCGACTTGGGACCATGATGCTGATGCAGCATACTTGACTTTCTGCCTGTTCACCTTTTCTTGGCTGTTTGGATCTGTACCCAAACCTGCCATTTCTGCTTTCAGACATTATTTCTGCTTTTCACTTTGTAGCTGCACACAGTTACTTCATTTTCAAAGCCTGACTCCAATAGATTTAGAAATGGCTCCCTCACAGCACTGGCCTGATTTGTTATATTATCATCAATACAGATCTTTGTTTATTTTTGAAATCATTTGAATTTGGTTGCAGCCTCTATAACTTGTATTTATTTTGTAAACCACATATGCTGATAGATATGGAGATATATTTACTGAGTGCTGTATGCCTGAGTGATGTGTACTATGAAAGATAATGTAGGTAACTAATTTTGGACTAAACATCCATCTCTTTGGCCATGTTGTCAAGTTACATAGATTATATGGCAAACTGCTGTCATTAAACCACTGAACCTTGTAAGCTTATTGTCATTCAATCAATTCTAACATTGTTGGAAGACATAAATATGTTCTTCTTTGTTCCTGGCATCCCATGCTCACAACACTCCTCAAAGTTGCCTTTGGCCAGGGTATTTTGTACAGCAACAGAAATTAAATTAGGGCACAGTAATAAGCTTATGTTCTAAACTACTTTCTTTTGCTTGTTTTCTTCTTTGTGTGCTCTGAATAAGAGAAATATTATAAACAAAACAACAAAATGGGACTTCACATGGTTGTCATCTTTCAGTTGAATATCAATTAAAGCTTGATTATTCTATTGGATTTTTTATAAGAATTTTGATATGTGTTTTATTTTTTCCTAAAAATGCCTTCTATGATAGATTTGATGTACATTATTCAGGCAACTGGTAAACCTCTTCTGAGTATCAGAAGCATGCTATTACATGCCACATATAAGAAAAAAATGTACAGGTAACATTGACAATTTTACATTTATTCAAAGTTAAAATTAATTTAAATGTTTTCTATGGTCTGAAGAGGTGGCTCAGAGGTTAAGAGCACTTGATGTTCTTTCTGCCTGGGAACTCAAGGACCCCAGTCTGACATCTGGGGAACAAGCATAGGACCAAACCAGGACCCCTAAATGTTGGTGTCAGCTAAGAGACCTGGGTAGTCTATAGGGCCTCTGGTAGTGGAACCAGTATTTTATCCCTATTGCACGAAAGAACTTCAGGATCACATTCCCAATGAAGGGATCCTGACTTAGCCTAGATACATGGGGGAGGTCCTAGGCCCTGTCCCAAATGACATGACAGATTTGATGATTCCTCATGGAAGGCCTCACCCTACCAGGGGAGTGGATAGGGGATAGGATGGGGGAGTTGGGGAGACATGGTAGGAGGATGGGAGGGAAAGGGAACTGAAATTGATATGTACAATAAAATTGTTCATAATTAAATAAAATGTATAAAAATAAATTAATGTTTACTGAAGTACACATATTATAGTAATCAGAATCCTGCAAAAACCAAAATATTCAAAATATTAGATTCTATAGTGTGTCTTATAGTATAAATCAGTCAGTTCTCTATTTCTACTGTTCTTTATTCCAGCAGAAATAAACATCTTGAGTTAAGTTTTATTTATATAAGTAAAATAGATAGATTGATTGATGAATGAAAGACAGACAGATTATTAGTAACTGGTAAATATATATGGATAAATATGGTATACTGCATCATTGGTGTAGTAGCAAGAGATATCAGATTTGGTCTGGATTTTGACAGTGGAGCTTCAGAATTGAGTTTCCTAGAGGCCCAGCATAATATTCTCTATAATTCATTCCAGAGTTCAGTACCACACCCAAGAAGAAAGCCTGACATTATTTCTTAAAGAGCTTGCCTGCAGAAGTCTTGCTTAATGATGAGTGGTGTTTCTTAAGTGCACACCGTGTCTCCAACAAGAAAATACATTTAAAGTGTTTATAGAGACAACTCTTACTCACTGTATTAAAAAGAAGGTTCTTTCTTTCTAGACCTTTGACATAATGCATAATGGACCTAATAAAGTTGTCTCTTAGTGGGAAGCCACATCCTTGCTAATATGCCAGTCACTGGAAGCTCTGAGCAAAAGAGTTAAAAACATTTCTAAAGCATACTAGCAATCACAGATGGAAACAATTTTCTATATTAGCACCTGTTTACTTTGTCATCTTAAGCTCTGAAATCCAACTTCGTCTGCTGCTAATTTCCTTTAAAACATGCTCAGCAAAGTGACAAGTTAGAGTGTATAAATAAAAGATAGCAACATAATTTAAAGTAGAGTATTCCCTTTAGATTTTCTTGGCTACTTATGCTAAATTCAACACTCAGACTTCTCATCATGTATACCTTCAGCATTTAAAAAAAATGCAACAAATATTTTACTTGAATTTATTTTAAAGTATTTCCTTAATTAGCATGCAACTTCTAAAAGTATCGTGTTGTTTTCAAGTTTGATTAAGACATCCTTTAAATAGGAGGGACCATAAATAGGCCTTTGTCAGTCTATATAGGCATTGCATACCAAAGGAGATTTATAAGTCACCAAATTTGTAGTCTAATTTGATCCTGATGATTCTCTGGCATGTGTTTTGAACTACAGCTTCAAAGAAAGGGCTTCTTTTGAAATTTTTTTTCCTATGGAAGACAATTTTTATGACTGTATTCTTCGGAAAGTACTTTTCCATGTATCAGCATAATCTTCCTCCTATTGCATGGTTTCTATGATTTATAACCAAGGGGAAAAATACCTTCTTCATATAACATCCAAAATAGAGAGATAGCTTCTTACCATATGTATATATCTATGCATAGGAACGTCTTCACATTCCCAATGCAGAAAATGTGAATTGATATCGGCTCAATTTTCATTTCGATACAATACATCATTTTTTAGGACACTTAAAATGAATGTACTTCAGTTGTTTTTTTGTTTTGTTTTGTTTTGTTTGCCATCTCATCTACTCATCTATTTAAGTGCATTGCTTTGCCAGTAAAACTGAAATTAAAATCTTGTGATGAAACATACACAACATAAAATTATCCATGCTATTTTTTAATAGTGTGCCTTTGGGAGGGGTAGTGAAGCTTTTGTTTCATATATATTAATCCCCATTCCCTCTCTCTAAACTGCTTGAACTCCCCCCTCCCTGATTTGCTCCTCAAAGAGGGTAGCCTATCTCATGGAGTGTCAACAAAATCTGTTCCATTACCTTATTGAGGCAGGAACAAGGTCTTCTTCCCTGTATCTAGGCTAAACAAGGTATCTCTCCATAGTAAATGGGTTCCAAAACACGACTTCATGAACTAAGGATAGATTCTGGTCCCATTGCCAGTGGCCCCACAAACTACCTAAGCCACGCACTGTTACCTGCATTCAGGGGGTCTAGTTCAGTCATTTTCCAGTTCCCAGCTGTCAGTCAGGAGTCAGTGAGTTCCCATTAGCTCAGTTCAGCTGTTTCTGTGGTTTTCCCCATGATGGCCTTGACTACTTTGTTCATATGATCGCTTCTCCCTCTCTTTAACTAGACTCTGAGAGCTTGACCCAGTAGTTAGTTGTGTATTTCTGCATCTGCTCTATCAGTTACTGATTGAAGGTTCTATGATAATGTTTATGGTAGTCTTCAATCTGATTACAGGGAAAGGCTAGTTTAGGCACCCACTCCACTATTGCTTAGAGTTTTATCTGGGATCATCCTTGTGTATTTCTGGGGATTTCTCTAGTGCCAGGTTTCTCACTAATCCCATAATAGCTCCCTTTATCAAGATAATTCTTTCCTTGTTCTCCCTCTCTGTCCTTCCCCCAACTTAACCATCCCATTCTCTTACTTTTATCTCCCCATTTCCCTTCCTTCCTCCCCTCTCCCCTTCTACCCTCTGCCTCCCTTTAATACTCCCAATTTACTCAGGAGCTCTTATCTATTTCGCCTTCCTAGGAATAAGCATGTATGTCTGTCTTAGGGTTCTCTTTGTTACCTAGCTTCTCTGGAGTTGTAGACTGTGGGCTGGTTAATCTTTGTTTTATGCCTAATATCCACTATGAGTGATGACACGCCTTATTTGTGTTTCTGGATCTGGGTTACCTCACTCAGAATGTTTTTTGTTAGTTTGTTTATTTGTTTGTTTTGAGTTCAGTCCATTTGCATGAAAATTTCAAGATGTCATTATTTTTTCCTGCTGAGTAATACTCTACTGTGTAAATGTACCAAAGTTTCCTTCTCCATTCTTCAGTTGTTTCCATATTCTGGCTATTATTAATAATGCTGCTATGAACATAGTTAAGCAAATGTCTCTCTGGTATGAATGTACATCCTTTGGGTATATGTACAGGAGTAGTATTGCTTGTCTTCAGGTAGGTTTATTCCCAATTTTCTGAGAAACCACCATACTGACTTCCAAAATGGCTGTACAAATTTGCACTCCCACCAGCAATGGAGAAGTGATCTCCTTACTCCACATCGACTCCAGCATAAGCTATCATAGGTGGAACTATTTGTTTAATATGCTGTTTTTGCTCTTGTGTTTATTGTTTGCATATTAATCAAATAAGAGGTGTTCATAGGTGTATGAAGTTATTTATATGTCTTCAGTTCTATCCCATTGATCGATATGTCTGTTTTTGTCAATAAAATGCTGTTTTTATTATTAGAACTGCAATTGCAATATAGCTTGAAAATCAGGATATTGATATAACACTTGTTATTTTATTTTTCAGGAATTTTTTTAGATTTCCTTAGGTTTTGTTTTCATTTTTTTGTATTTTTGTCTTGTTTTCATATGTATTTTAGCACCCAGAAAACAAACACTTATATCTTACATGTGGTTATATCTTACATGTGGTCGTTAATGTTTAATTTGAAATTTGTGTTTCACTTAAAATATTCAAAAAGCTTAGTTAATAAGAGAGCAGGGGTGAGGAGGGGAATTGCTCCAAGAAGGGTATATAGAATATAATGTTATAAAGGAATAAAGAGGAAATTACAACAGGAGGATTAAAGGGTTAAGGGAAGAGAGGAAAGGGTAGAGGAAGGAATATGAGAAAGGATAACTAATAGTAAAGGTCTTTTGTAAAATTATATGAAAACCCACAACTTCCTTGAAATATATACATGTATAAAAGAAATTTAACCCAACTAGACATCACATATTATCAAAAAATTATTCAGTAAAAGGAATGTGTTATATTTATTGAGTAATAAAAGAGTAGAATCAATATCACTCAAAGACATTGATGGTGAGACCTTATTACTGATGATATCCCATACTGATTGCCTAGAACACTGAATAGTATGTAGTACTCAATTGGAAGCTTCATCCTAACTGACTAGATTTTATAGTGCCAGCAGAAAAGACATGCAATCATAATCTCACCCAGCTATATATTCTATAAGCTATAATAAACAACTGCCTACATGATATGCATTTCAATATAACAGTGATACAAATTTTAGGAAATTAATCAAAAGCTTTTGAATTTGGTTTTAGGCTCTCTTAATGAAATGGAACTTATACCTAATATTGTTAACAACACCAAAAATATGAGACTAGGAATGTTGTAGGACCTAGGGGAAAACCTACTACTTTTTCTGTTAAATGAAGAGTAATAAAATGACTCATAAAGATATATTGCTACATCCATAGTTTATTCTAATCTCATCAGAGAAGCTTCTTCTTGAAGTAGATGGTAACTAACACACATGCCCAGAACTGGACAATATGAGAGAGTATGAGACTGAAGATGTCCCTTTATTATATGCCCTCCCATCAAAATCCAGCATTCTTTGTTTAAGAAGGAGTGAACAGATTGTACAAACCAGAAGTTATTAACCTTTTTGAGAACACCACTTTTTCCAGGCACAACAGATACAAGTGTGGACACACAGAGACTATGGCAGTATGCAGAAGACATGCATGAGCTAAAGCCAGACAAAATCCCAGCATGGAGAAGGGGAAGTGGATACAAAATCTCACCCCTAGCCAAGAAAATATTAACAAATAATAGCTTCTGAGAAAGGGAAAAATCCGTTTTCTTCAATGAAACAACAGTGATTATATTAACCACATTCACGCAGGTCCTATTCTCAGGAGTAGTTGGCCCAGACAAATCAGGGACCACATTTTCCAAGTGCCCTTTTTCTTTTCTTTTTTTTAAAGATAGAGATATGACAAGAGGTTGGGTGGATAAAGGGTAGGGATGCAGAAGGAGTTGGGGGAGAAAAAAGACTGTAATAAAGTATATTTTATGAAATTTTCAAAACATAAAATAAAATACAAAAGTAGTCAATGTTATGAGTAAAATAAGACTATACAGATATTGAAGTATTGATGTGGATTCCAAATAAACAGTAACATTAAATAATAAAATGACCATGTAGAATATTATGTAATCAGTGAATCAGGATGTTCTCTGGAGCATTCTGTCTGAACATTTTTCATGGTTTGTTGGCCATCATTTTTAGGATGGAGGATGGTTTGAAGCATCCTACAAAGCACTGAGAGATGAGGCACATTCAGGCTGATGATGAGTTTAGCAGCAGGGATTCTAGAATCAGATAGCCTAACTTATGAGTCCTCCATGGGTCCATGTCGAAAAAAGACAACATGACTCCAGTATTCTTCATTTCCCTGATATATAACAGAAGGATAATAAACATCACTTCTCAATAGGGCTACATGGGCCAGCTTCTAAGAAACCTCATTGTGAGAAATAGAACACATACTTAATGAATGTTCACTATTATATCTATTTAGAAAGACTCTGTTCTTTCCTAGGCTTGCTGATGCAAGTTCCTTGAAGATAGGACAAACCGATGCAAACCATGCTAATACCACTTCTTACATTGAGATTCAGTTTCTCCTACCACAATCTCAAATGCCCCAAGCATATCTGGAACACATAAGGAGCTACTTTATATCAAATGAATTCCTCATATGCTTCTCTGAAATCACCAACTGTGGAGATAAGCTTAGATAATGAGGAGATAAATATTTGGGGCACAATGCCTGTTACAAAGTGGGGGGGGGAATGACACATGCCCAGAAAAATTAATATATTTCTTGATTTGAGAAAACATACACATCTGGAAAACAGAAATTAGATAGAATAATTAATATTTTGAAAATGTCCTAATCTTTCTAATATGTTTAAAATTCTCTTTGTTACTAAAATATTTACACAGCATTTCAAAGTTAATCTTTCTAAAAAGTAGTCTTGAATCTTGCTTGATAGAAATGTTTCCTAAGCTTAGTACATAATAGATAATTCAGCTCCTATAAAATTATGTATGGTCATATGAGGAATAGAAAGTTTTCCTATAAAGAATTGATGTACAGGGAAGTCCAGTGTAGAGGATGGTTTGTGTCCAGTCTTGTGTATATACTATATTGACATTGGCATATAGACATTATGAGAGTAAATGGCCAGTCCACACTCCATAGATACACAATTTCTGGCTATCTTAGATAGCTATAATTGAATACAACAAATGCCTATGTAACTTTCAAAGAAAAAGAGTGTTCACCTTCTGATCAAGATATTTGAGTTCACTGAAGCCCAGTCACATGTAGAGAGAAAACACCTTAGGTAAAACTTATCTCAAACACCAATATGTCCATGCTGGTGTCTCCCAGTAAAAATAAGCAGTCTTATCAGTCAACATCTGTTTCCCATATTCATTTTTCCACAGGCCTGTTTACCAGATTTTTTATTGAGAGACTTCCCTGTGGAGCAAAAAGCACTTCATTTTTGCTCATTCATAAGATTTTTTACATCTCCCAGCTGCAACTATTTTAAGTGAATTTCTGAGGACTTATAATTGAATGTGACTCATTTGCCAGAAGCAGAACCACAGTGCAAAAACCGAGGCTACCTTAGTGCTTTGAAAATATGGGAATTTTTTTGGTATGAGATTAATTGTCAAAGAGGCTGAACCATAAAAATCTTCTCTACCTGTACTGTGACCTGACATGAGTATTTTAAATGTGTAAATTAGACAAAAATGATTAATCCACAAACCACCCTTAAGTTCAGAATTTTCCAGTGTAAGAACAATATTCTAGACAAAGTAAACTCATCAGCTTCATACAATACAAACCAAATTGCTATTGGCAAGTGTTCCCATGGCAACTGCCTCTCTAAGCAAACTTCTCTACAAAATATACAGCTGTTACCTTATTTTGTTGCTAAGTTCCCTTGACAAAGTCACAGCATAATAACCATTCACAATCATGTCATTAAAGGGGATAAATGTCCCCTGGGCTTATGTGGTTTATCTTTTAAGTGATAACTTAGGAAGTGAGCCCTACTCAGTTCTCAGTTTTCTCTGTCTCTCCCTGTGTTTCTATCTCTGTCCCTCTCAATTGAATTTGACCATACTAGGAAAGATCTATTTAAATCTTTAATATCTATTACTAACAGCCTCTGAAGATCACTTTGTTATTGTTATGTTCACTGATCAACTCTAAGCGATAATGCTATATTTCCATCGAATGAAATGACCAAATATATTTTCCTAATTCATCCTGACTTCACAGACAATACATTCTCTGTCAACTAGATCTTTTGTTTAAACATGCATACTATATTTATGTCAAATATAACCATGACTGAATTTGTCTTTTGTAACGTATAATACTGTACTTACTGGAATAGTAGATTACACATATCTCATTATAAGCATCAATAGAAACATTGAACTCATTTATTGAAGTTTCAGTAACAGACAAGAGACAATTCTATGTATTATAGACTCAACCATAACACATTTCCGTATCAATTTTTGCTGAATATAAACCAGGAGGAAAGAAATAGGTCAAGTTAAACCCCAATGAGATACCCATGAATTATTTACTGTAATGCACCATTCCTTCAGCAGAGTAAGGACAGGAAAGAGATTCTTGCTGCACATAGAAAATCAGAAAAGAAGCAACAAAAATAATACTTATCCTCCAAATGATAAGGTTGAGTTCAGTCTCACCATTAAACTCTGACATTTTCTACTGCTTTTTGGTAAAATAGTGATTTTCCTCCTAGTTTAATTTCACTGTATTTGACAAGAAATCTAGTTATCAGTGACCTTTAAAACTGCTATGGTTCTCAAAAAGATTCATTTTGACAATGTTAGAATATAATATTTGTAAACGTGTGTCAAAAATAGCTTATTCTTACATTTTTTTCCCTAGAAGTAAAGTGCAAGGAGAACCCCAGGTATGATTCATGACCTGTGTCAAGAGGTGGCTGTCACTTCCAGCTGAGCCAATTTAATTCTAGATATGGATAAGAGAGACAGAGAAGGGACATTTTTTTCCCTCAATAGGAGAGGTAGTTCTACCAGAAAACGTCACTCATAAATTTAGTATAGACATTATTATTTTGATTATTTTATTTAAAAAAATAGTATTTTCTCATGACTTTTTAAATTATCTTTCTCCAAGTGTTATAGGGATGAAGATAGCATCATACTTCACATGGAAAACAGATTTATATTAAAATTCAAATATACATAATTGCTTATGCATGATCTGTTTTATGTATAGGCACATATACTCTTTATTCTTTGTGGTCAATAAAAATTTAAAGATCTTAATTGTACTTTAACATTAAACAACAAGCAACAGAACCTTCATGGATCCAAATAATAAAATTATTATGTTTGCTTGTTTCTTCTCTTCCCCCTTCTTTCTTTCCCTTCTCTTTCTCCTCCATCCTTCCCCTTCTCCCTTTCTCCTCCCTCTTATCCTCTTCTTCCTCTCTCCTCTAATCCTCCTGACCTCTTTCCTCTTATCTCTTCTTCCTGTTCCTCTTGCTCTCCTCACCCCTCCCACTCTTTTCCCCTCCTTCTTTTTCCTGATTTCTTCTTCTCCCTTCCCTTCTTAACCTCCTTCCTTTCCTTTTATACAGGGTCTTATCCATCGCAGGTTGGCCTTGAGATTACTATGTAACAAAGGATATCCTTCTCTTCTGAGCCTCCTGCTTCCAAGTCACAAGGGTCGGGATGCAAACGCCAGGTTTACTCAGCACTAGGGAATAAACCCATACATTTTTAGCATGCTTCAGAAACTTTCTTTCAAGTGAGCTATGCTCTCAAACATTGATTTCTTACAAAGTTTATTCCAAGATTTGATGACAAATTTATTTAAGAGAACAGTTGGACCTTATTTTTTACTTTCTTTTGGAACAGAAATATTGGTTGCTGACAAGGTCAGCATCTAAACTTGCTTCTATCTTCCAATAAAAATGATGTTCAGTTCTTTCAAATATTTTTGCTACCTACCCACCTATAGCCCACATAAAAATTATTCTTTTCATCTGAAATATTATTTGATTCTTATTTACATGATGCACTTTTAATCTTTTTCTTTCTTTTTACAACGTATTGAATATTGTCCTTCAGTTTTTTTGTGTGTGCCTATGGTCACTCTTCTATGAACTGACATGAACACAACACAAGCGCGCGTGCACACACACACACACAGAGAGAGAGAGAGAGAGAGAGAGAGAGAGAGAGAGAGAGAGAGAGAGAGAGAGAGCACATCTGTACTGAAAAGATATGGGCATACAGAAAGAAAGTGTTGTCTGTAAGGAAGTGACCCTCATCAAATACTGTAACTCTATGAAACTTGATCTTGGATTTTTGGCTTCCAAACTGGAAAAGAAATCATGTTCCTTTATGTTCCTAAAACCAACTGTATTTGTTGTTGTTATAGTGGCTCAGATAGATCAAAACATTTATATGATGAAAAACGAATCAAAATCAAGACCAATTCCAATTCATAAAGCAACATAAATACCATGTCAAACACATGCTTTTATTATGTGCAGTGAGACTCCACTAAAGAATTTCAAATGCAAGAATTTGTCTGCATATGAGATGGATATGAGAACTGAAGACCACTAAAGTCCAGTGCAATCAAGAGAGGAAATACAAATGTGTCTGGGATGGGTAATGAACGCCTACTGTAGAATAGAAGCTGTAAGGAAAAAATAGCCTAGATTCTAAATCCACAGAAATTTGCTATCTGTATTTTACGGTACTTGGAAAAGATGATAAGAGTCCTAAATGTAAAAATAACTCCAACTTTTAAAATTTGAAATTATCCTCCCTAAAAGGAACAAAATCTTGCTGAAAGCAGAGCCAAGAACAACTGAAATCAGATGAAATATAGACTCTCCTCCTCATCACATTTTCTCATGATCCACTATAGATAGGTAGCCACATCTTTAAAGATATTTTTACATTGTTTACTTACAATGCAATGTACATTACATATGTTTTGTCCAATATGTTTACACTTATTTCTATGCTACTTTCTCTACCAAATTCCTTTTCTAAAGGAAAAATTACCCCTTTCAAAATTATTTGTTGAAATCTTGGTGCCACAAGTTATATTTTAAGAATAGTATTATTAGAAATATTGACCTTTTCATATAGAGCAAAGAAACATATGGAGATACTTCTGAGCACTAAATAGTAGACCCTGAATTAATCAAATGAACAAAGTTAAGGATTTAGTTCACCAGTATCCACTGAGTTCATCATTAAATGCATGAAACAAACCTAACATCAGTAACAGCATTTGATAGTTATAGTCTTTTAAAATATTTCTGGTGACCTATGTCACATTTAAGTATACATGTTTTTATCAATTCTAGATACACTTTATGTACAAACACTTTATTGAACAGCAAAATGCCTTTGATATAGACATTTACAAAATCATAACACTATCCTAAGGAGAAATTAACCAAGAATTAATAACCAAGGCATGATATAATCAGACAATTGTGATCCTTTTTAAGATGGAAGATTCCTGAGCTATTTTATTTTCTATTTTGGGGCCTATGACTATACTTTTATGACATTTGTGGGAAGGAAATTTGGTTTGACTCCATTGTATGTTTTGCAAAAGTATCTATGTAAAAATATGCCACAACTTTTTCCTTTCACAAGCAAACTAAGTTGTCATAAAAACATTGGGAATGTTCAATATGATAATGAACACTTGTTAGCCATACCATTGCTTTTTCACTTTAAAGATTTATATTTCTGTCTCTCTCTCCCCCTCTCTCTCTCCCTCACTCTCCCTCTCTCTCTCCCTCTTCCTGTCTCTCTCTCCCTCCCTCTCTCTCTCTCTCTCTCTCTCTCTCTCTCTTTGTGTGTGTGTGTGTGTGTGTGTGTGTGTGTGTGTGTGTGTGTGGTGTGAGTGTGAGTGTGTGTGTTTATGTGACACATGCATTCTAGGTTACCTTGAGGATCTGAAGAGAATTTCAGATCTCATAGAGCCAAACACAGGTTCTGAAAACAAATTTAGATCTTCTGAAAAAATAAGAACTGTTAATTGCTAAGCCAGCTCTGCTACCCCAGCATTCAATGGAAAACACAGAACACACTATTTATATCATCAATTACTATAAAAGAAATGATCAAAATACTTCCATAGGCTATAGACACCTTCATTTATGTTTTAAATAAGTTTTTAAACATGCTGTACAGGGAACATAGATTCCCAAGGCAACACAAAATAAGTTGAACATTTATATTAAATCAAAGAAGAAAAAGACAATTTGGTGTGAAGAAACCAATCTAGTGACAAATGGAACCTTGTGGGGAGTATATTGAGACACCTATATACATCTTAGTAAGTAAGTTTTCATTCAGAAAAAAAAAATGAACATAAAAACCAACCCAGAGGAACTCAGTCAGTACAAGTCCAAGGACATTCAGGCATTTATCTGTCTCAGTTCTCAATCCACATACTCCCTTGTATAGAATCAGGGAAAATATTTTCTTGGTCTATAGGAAATTATTATCATCAGTTATGTTGCCAAATCTGCCATGTTTCTTTGATCTATATAAAATTAAATTCAGCCTAGCATTCATATGAAGAAAGCAGCATCTATATTTTAGGCTAAATGGTTCAGAAAGACTTTTAAATACAAAATTAGGTTTCTCTGTATTAAAATTTTTTCTCTGTCTGCTGGAATCCAAGGAATATTTTAAAATGAGATTGTTAATATATTCTTCAAAGTGTTTGTGTTTTATATTAATTTGTACAACATATGTATGAATATTCTAATATCTTCTTGTTGCTGCTTATGACTGGTGACCATATCTTCAAATGGGAAGAATTTCAGACACCAATTACAATATGTAGTTCTACTATTGTGTGAAGACTGTTATTTGAAGTTGATGTATCATCTATTTTACAGGTACCTGGATCAATCTCAGAATTGTGTAATTGATTCAGAAATATTGTTGGGGTGGTCATTGTTACCAGTAATTATAATTTACTACATTGAAATAAAAGATATTTTCTTTAAAACTCTATTATTGAATAAAATACAAGCATGTTTGCACTATGACTAGTTTGATTGGGTATTTTGGGGGCATGTGTTTTTTTCTTTTCTCATGTTGCTTTCATTGCATATCAGTGGGAAGTATGTTCAAAGTATCTAAAGTAAGTATTTTGTGTTTAATATTAACATGGAAAAAGAGGTCACATAAAAGATGAAAATGAAGCAGATCAAAGCAGGAAATAGCTAAGAGTACATGAACAACAGGAAAAAAAAAAGAAAATTGGCAAAATTATCAGTAGTGTTGTACTAAAGTGGAATAACATATCTAAGAAAACCTACACAAATGATTTTTGATATGTGAAAAATATTTCAAATAACAATAAATTACATGGTGGTAAATCTTAGAAAATAGAAACATTGTTAATGTAATAGCAAAACAATTCTGTTCACTTATTTTGTAAAAATGTGTTTTAAAGTTATAGTAAATGAATGTGAATAGGATAACAATTTACAATATTTACTTCTAGCTGTAGTTTTTATTTTATTTAGTGGGGTTTCTATAATCTAATATTCATGCTCACTGACAAATAATAACTGTTAAACAAGTTTTTTGAAAGTATTTTGTAATCTTTGTGTCTCTCAAACTTTTAGATATTTCTTTAAAATAGTAGTACACTAGACATATATTAACATGCTCATATGTGTGTGTGTACTTTTATTAATTAGGTACTTAATTGATATTGAGTTTCCTTTCAATGATATGTGTAATCTTTGATATGAATTATAGTAAAGACAGCTTTTAAGGAAAAATACTACTGTTCTGCTTCTCGTTTTAAAAACACTTCTAAAAGTGAATTTTATTGGTCTGTGGATATAGACAAATGTATGTATGCATAGTGGTTAAAATCATTAAAGACTTTATTGGCATGACATTATACCTTTGAGTAATTGATAGTGTTAATTGCCTTAAAGCTACAATTCCTCTATTTGACAGGCATGGTGAACTGGGTAATACTTTGGAAAACTTTGGCTGTTGCTCTAGCAGCCACACTTGTAGATGTACCACATTATGGTTCTCTTATTTCTTAAAGAACTTTTTGTGAGGATCCACCTTGGTATTCTGCATATATTAATGAACACTTTTAGTATTATATACTTCAGAGTATCACACACATGAATATGATATGCATTCTAGCTCAATTAAAAAGGTGAATTTAGCAGAAAAATTAGTTAAAATTCAAATGTTCAATCATCTTACATCTATAAAACATAGGTTGTTGTAAAAGTGAATGTGTTGTAGACAGGAATGAAAAACCATTTTACCTACAATTTCCATTGAATATCAGAAACAGCATTGCAGATCCCATTCATTTGCTGATGAAATGTCTTCAATTATTCATTCATCTATTCAATAAAGTTTTTTTTTTTTTTTTTTTTTTTTTTTTTTTGCTCTACTCACAGCAGGCATTGGATTAGGCACTAGAGATGCAGAACTGATTAAAAGCACAGAGCTTCCTACTTTTCATAAATCTGACAGTGTTGGGAAGGGACAGATATTAATCAACTGAATGTGAAAAGATAATTGAAGATGATCATAGTTATATAAAGAAATAAACAGAATAGTATTACAAAGAAGATAAATTAGAAACATATTTTCTTCAGAACAGCAGACAGAAAAGTTTTCGCAATCAGTAAGGTACACCGTTCCTATTGTAACTACTTTAACAAACTCTGCCAGTGTCTACTAGAATTAGTCATAGATTATAATACATCCATGGCTGTGGTTGGTCCAATAAAACTTTACTTATAAAAGTCAGGGAGAGGACAAGAATTATTTGCCTGGAGGCCTTGTGTACTGACTATCTTATGTAGACAATAACTGAGTGATGCTGTGTAGGTGAACACATCTCTATAGGCAGTAGAATTATAGACAGAAGACTCCTTAGAGTTGTGCCATCTGATGTGAATGACTAAAAAGTAGCTGGATACACATGGGAATTCAGGCACTTGGTGAGCCATGTGAATTGCCTTTATCAGAAAGAACACAGGACCTTCAAAAAAGAGAGAAGAACCTGATATGAGTAGAGTCTTTCAAGACTAGGAAAATATTTTAACCGAGGTTTGAGGTCTAAATAAATTCCAGCTTGCTTATCAAAATAAAGACCTAATTAACTGTATGATGAGCATAGAGTAGAGTCAGATCAACCAGAGGTAGTAAACTGTCTTCGTGGAACACTGGCACGGATAATTCAGTGAGTAGTTCTCTTCTTAACCTTCCCACAAGAATCCAGGGTCCTTGGGAAACAATTTAATTGGTGTCAACTATTTATGTAAACTAAGTATGTAAAACTGCTCAGAATGTTAGCAATTTTTTTTTCAAAGTGAAATTGAAGTTCAATGACATAGGAATTGGAAACATACCAAACGTGAATGATGGATGGATGAACAGTGCTATTTTCACCTTCAAGATTTCAGAATGGACATAACAACTTTATCTTCTTTAGGATCATACGTAGACAGGAATTGATGACCCAAAACATCTTGCAATAAAAAAATAAATTTGTATTCAATGAGAATAGTTTTTTATTTATGTGCACTTTGAATTTGTAATTTATTTCTCTTTTCCCATGTAAATATACTTTGCATTATTTCCAAACATTGGTCACCTGAAAACTCCTCCCATGTTTTATCTAAGGTGAGGTCTCCTGTTTACTATTTACACACAAAGCTAGGTGTCCTAAGGACTTCTCCTTGACTTTCCTGTATCTTCCTCCCATACTCTCTTAAGAGCATGAGGTCTACCTACTTTTGAGGTTCTGAGACTTGCTTTTATAACAGTTCTTGAAATCTAAACTCATGTCTCCATTCTTGTGTAGCAAACACTTTATCCTTATCCCTGACCAAGAAACCATAGTATTGTGTCAAGCATGTAACTGAAGTCTTTAATAATATTACCTATATCCTCTTATAACATGCCTACCCAGTATTCCAAGTAGCTGAAAACAAGAAATATAGTAGACATTTTCATGGACTTATCTATTAATGCTGTCTTTGTCATCTGTGCCAGTTTCAATTTATTGCCTTCTTTTCCCTCATTATAAATTATACAACTGGATGGCATTCCCCTACATATGGAACTGGGGTGGGGGATGGGAGGGGAGGGTGTTTAGGGTGCATGTGAGAGGGCAGAGAGGGTAAAAGGGAGGGAGGGAGGGACGGAGGAAGGGATATAGGGAGGGAGGGAGAGGGAACTGGGATCGACATGTAAAATAATAAATTAAAAAAAAAAATGCTTTGACTCCAAAATTTAAGTTGAAGGACAAGTTACTGGGGAAAAGGATTTCTATTTTTGTTTCCACAGAAAATGAAAAGCTGTGGATTCTTTCCAGATTAATGTGGTTTGATCAAGTCAGACCACCTGAAACAGAGTACCAGGTGATCCTACATTCAAAACAGCTGGACAAAGCAGCCTTACAGACTACAGCCAGGATTTCTGAATCTTCTTCGAATTCCTCATGACAGTGCCCCTTACCAGCAGGAAGTAGTTTGGAAAGAATGACGCCCAAATTCCCAAATATTGTCTATAAATATTTGTTTTCATTTAAATGGACTTGGTTATATAAAATAAAATAAAAAAAAATAAATTGTACTTTACCATTGTGAAAACCTATATTTTTTATCAAACACACAAACATTTTGAATTTAAGTTTTATAGTCATATATAAGTCTTATCTCCCTATAAATATTCTTGAGCTTTCCTCTAACAAACACAGTTTTCTTTCAAGACAATAGTCCACCCCCTTACATGGAAAGAATATGAATCTAGCATCTGCTGCTCAGCTTCGGATAGACGAAGTTCTGTTGCCTTATTTCTTTCCATAAATTCTGGCTTCATCAGTGTTCTTCCTCAGTGTTCTTACTGTGATAGTTAATGACTCACATAATCTGAGGTTTAAAGAATTTCTAAACCTCCCCCAAAGTTATTCTGAGAGCAGGATTTAGTCTCCATAAGGGTATTAATGAATAAACGTGTCACTCATTGCTATACTTATGAAAATATCACCTCTCAATTGAAAAAAAAATATTTTAAGAAAGAATCAAGGATATTAAAATATGCAGATATCAGTAACCATTTAAATAATATCTGATGGAATAATTCATTTAATAAGTCTTTCAGACTTTTTAAAGCTGGATTTTTTTGCATGGCAATTTTGTCCTAAAATAGGAAAACTTTTGGTCATTGTTTGTAAATGGATGGCATTTTTATTATACAAGATTATCTAAAAGGATAATGCACAATAACTAAAACGTTTTTTTCTAAAATAAACTAAATATTTAAAAAATCTTTTCAAACTATATTTGACTCCTAGCAAATATCTTGTCTTTAAAACAGTGGAATTCCTTTTCTATTCTTTCTCTGAAAGAAAATGATAATAGGCATTTTTTTTCAGACATTTTGAACTGAAAGGTATAGGAGACTACACATTATTACCAATTGTAAAATACTTTATTTATTAAATATGTAAATCACAGTACTTATTCCAATTATTAAACACTTGAATTAGAAAGAAATCATTAAATCCATCAACATATGTAAAATTCTACCATAGGCCTAAATAAATTGTTGAATGTCACCAGACATGAATATTTTAATAAATTATATTCAAGGATCCACTGAATCTTTTGGAAGGAAAATGAACATTTGATACAAATTAAAATTTAAAGTTTTTATGCTTTTATTTTGTAGGAAATATACATCCCAGGAAAAATTTAGTGAAGTGGAACTGCGCCAGAAACATCATTGTACCACTTTGTAGAATTTATTTTAATAATAATTTTACTTTAAATATTCTTCTTTTAAAATGAAAATTTAATTTTCATATCATTTTGTTTTATAAGTATATTTTATAAATCACATTTTATATTAAAATAAATGATGATTATTTCTTAAATCTTAGCAAATATCAAAAAATCATAGGTCCCAATGTTGTTTTTATATTATGTAGCTTTTAGATAAAGCCAACATTAATTTATCCTAACAGTGGATATTTATCTATGCTTTAATCAACTACCAGAACTATGTTGCTTAACCAAATTCTCATAAATCCTACTGTGTGAAGCGACAGCAGCATTGATACAGATGTCTGAGTCTGTTGAAAATGCTGTGGACTTGCTGCGTGGATCTTCTTGCTCATCCTGACTGTGTCTCTTATCTGGTACATAATTCTGAGTCAAGCAAACAAGGCCAGTCCCCACTGGGTTTGAGGGTGGGTGCTTTAGCTTGCTTTAATTATCTGTCATTCTTCTGTAGTCAACAAACTGCAGTGAGCAAGTTAGTTTCTGCTTCTGTTCCTGTTCGGTCTGATATTCTATTACTTCCCCCTTACTTTCATCCTTCTACAGCTCTTTCTTTGACTTTGTTTCCCAATATCTTAGTCTCTCTCTCTCTCTCTCTCTCTCTCTCTCTCTCTCTCTCTCTGTGTGTGTGTGTGTGTGTGTGTGTGTGTGTGTGTGTGTATGTGTGTGTGTCTGTGTCTGTATGTCTATGTAGCTAGAGATGAACCTCATGTTCTTATGTATGCTGTATATTCACTACCACTGAGTATATCTCCAGTATTTTCTTTTCCTTCTCTTTCTTTTCTGGTTTTGATAACTTTCTTAATCCTGCTTCTTCTTTCAGCAGACCCACAACATTTTAGTTTTTACTGAACTGCCACATTCAAGTAGATATTTTAGGCTTTGGCCTCAGCATTTACGTACATTAACAAAGCAAAACAAAACAAAATAACTTTCTTAAGAATTATTGATGGGGTGATTTTCTTTATTGCATTACCCTTTGAAGGTGGTTTGGGTTGGGTTTCTCCTATTACTTCAAAAATAATAAATATTAAATGAATGGCACTGGACACCAGGAAGTCAAACAATGTTCTGAAAGGACATAAAACTCTTATGCTTGAGTTGTCAGGAAACTGTGTTTCATGTAGCAGTGTTGACCTTTGCCTATCTTAGTGATATATTTGCTGTCATGGTTTTTATTTTAGTTTTGATTGATACTAACTACAGCCAACATATACGATGCCAAATGACTCTTTTTGAAATTGATTTCATTTTTCAAAAACCTACTTGATGGGACACTGCCTTCTTTTCTCTTTCCCTGACTCAATTTCTACAGCATAAGTACACACACTGTGTAGCTCAAGCATCTCAATTGGCCACTATGAGTGTGTGTGTTGGTGTGGATTTTTTTCTTTTAAAACTAGGCCTTCTGAATGTGGGTAACATTTATGTGTTTAAGGAGGGGTACCTGGGGGAGGGGCTGGAGAGATGGCTCAGAGGTTAAGAGCACTGGCTGTTCTTCCAAAGATTCTGAGTTCAATTCCCAGAAATTCCCACATGGTAGCTCACAACCATCTGTAATGAGATCTGGTGCCCTTTTCCGGCCTGCAGGCACACAAGCAGACAGAACACTGTATGCACAATTAATAAATAAAAAAAAAGTTAAAAAAAAGGAGGGGTACCTGGGACTTATCCTAGAAGCATGAACTACTTTTTTTGGAGCCCATTCCCAATGGTGGCATACCTTTCCCACCCTTGATACAGGAGGGAAAGTCTGGATCCTGTAAGACTTTGTTGTTTCCTCCAAGGGAGGCCTTATCCCCTCTGAGGAATGAATGGGAGAATGAAGAAAGATGGCAGGACAGGAGAAGGGGAGGGATGTGGAACTAGGGTTGGTATGTAAAATGAAAAAAATTAAATAAAAAGAAAAAAACTTTTGTTGAGCATTTAATACAATATATTTTAATCAAATTATATTCACTCAACTTTCCCTAACTCCTCCCAAATCCAGCCACTCTTTCCTACTCATGAAAATTTATATATTCATTTTTCTTAAAGCCATTGAGACCAATTTGTGCTGCCCATATACTCTTGAGTATGTGACCATTCAGTGGTCCATGATAAACTTACTTGAGATCACACCCTTAAAGAAAATTGTCTCTCTAATTTTGAACACATATCAACTACAAATAGCTCCTCAGTTAGTAGTGGGGCTTCATGAATCACTACCACTGGGATTTTTGTCCAGTTTAAGCTTTCACAGGTTTGTGCATGTGTATGGCAAGTAATTTATGCAATGAGCAGCCTCCTCAACTCCCTAGACTAGATTTCATATAGCTTTGTTCCTGTTCTGCCCCAGTGGAGCAATTACCCTCTTCTAGAGTAATCCTGGCTGCTGTGTCTCTTTCCACTGGCCATTTGTTTCTCTCTCATTCATCCAGTTGCATTGAGTTATGGAAACTCTGTCTACAAAATCTCCTATAAGCAAAGAAATCTCTTTATCATATAAACCACAGCTATTTATTCCTGTTCAAATAGCTATCATGTACTCCAACATTTGAAATGTGTGTGTGAAATCTATGTGCATTCTGCCACAGTGAGTTAAAATTATTAAAAATAAACCCACAAAACTTGTTTTGTGCCTTACCTTTCAATGGAGTAAGTCCATTGTATTCTCTTTACACCTCTTGTGGGAGCTTAGTCTTTGGTTATCATGATGAATGCTCTATGCACACTTGATTCTGTTGTCACATGGTGACACACTAGGGCAAACATTCCTATTTCTATTAACAGAAGTATTTGAGGAGTGGACACATTAAGCAAAATTCCCACTGTCCTAGAGCTTGTAACTGAGAACTCTCAAGTCTATGTCTAATGCAAAGTTCAAGTTTACCAAGTCTATTGCCTCTTGGAATAATACAAACTACAAAAAGCCAATGGTGAAGGGAGCAAGTACTTTCAAGATCCTTCAGGGGTTTTTCCCTTGTTAGACATTTCAACTTGATATTCTTATTTAGAGTAATTATTGTAGGTTTATTCTCAGTAGAGCATCAGAGATTGGACAGGTAAGATTTTTTTTTTTTTTGCTGCTTTTTAAGATGACTAAATTTCAATCCCTAGTACCCACATCAAACAGCTCACATCTGCTTGTAAACTCAGGTCAAGATTCCCCTTTTTGGTGTCTGTGGTATTTGCACATATACACAAACATATGTACACAAGAATAAAACAAATTTCAAATAACCAAAAATTCTTCCTTCTCTTTCAATTTGCCTAGTGGTAAATCCAACAATTAGAATGATTTCAGTTTATACTGGAAATATCCTCTATATTTCATGTCTATATTTTCCTCCACAATTCACATATCCTTCCACTGTGGCAGTGACTTCTCATGACTCCATCCAGAAGGAACGAGAAAACAATAAAGCTATACTTAAGATTTTAAAAATATATTTGTCTCCAAACCTAAAAGAACATTTTAATTGATGGGTCCTTTGTGGAATTGCACTATAAAAACTCTGTGATACATTTGGTACAAATTCAATTCTAATTTTCAATCATCATAGTTTGGAATAGTGTCTCTGATGGAGGCTCCAATTATTACAGTCATAGAGGTCACTGTGTATAATCTCCATAATTAGACAATTTAAATGAATCACAGTCATTCTCATAATTCTGTAACAAGAAAACCTTGGTTCTAATTCTGCATCTAACACAGATCTAACTGTTTCTTTAGATGTCAGCTCAAAAGAAGACTAAGAATCAAAAACATGGTATTGAGTGCCCCATGGCAGCCAGGATGGTCATGCTCAATTATGCAAGTAGGAAAAACTTCTACAGGGAATTGATCACTGCAAATAATTAATGATATATACATTAACTTTGATAGAAACTTCAGTCTTGCATTTCTAATAAATGATATATCCTTTAAATGTAATATAGACATTAAAAATAGATTGCTACTCTTACCATTAAGATTTCTTTACTCTCATATACTTGATTACAATGGTTTCTTTCTTCCTGCCACCTGCAGTCATATTAGTTTTCAGTACTGCCACATAATATTTCTTTCCATTGTTGTTGTTTATGTGAACAAGAGTAATAAAGTTTGCAAATTGTACCAATTTCCTTTTAAGAGCACAATAGAGAAATATTTCTTGATTAATGTCAGCTACTAGAATGACCAAATTGCTTCCTATATTCTAGCCTTTCATCCCCAACTTCTACATAAAGAAGATCTTCCTGATGCATGGAGGTATTACCTCCAGTTGAGGTCTACCATGAATCTAAGTAACATGTTAGCTCTCTTTCTCACCCTGTTGTCTTCCTGTGCCACTTTAAGTGAAAACTTCCTTCTGTGAAATGCATAGCACAAATATTACCTGTGTTGCCTCCCAAGGCCCAGCTTACTGGTATCTGGGTCAATGGTACATTTTAAAGGCCTCCAAGTCAAAGGCAGTTCCAAACATGAATTTCACTGGAACCTATGCTTCCATTAAATGGGCACTTCCTTTCTCAGCCTAAAGAATTCCATAGAAAAATATTTACATAAAGTGAGGCAGAGCACTTTTCAGCCCAACAGTGATTCTTGCAGATTTTGAAAAAAAGAAAAAAAAAAAAAAAAAAACAAAATACAAACATAATGAACTACTCATCAATTTGAAATTGGTACTTTCCCAATCTGAAGAAGGAAATGCCCAAAGTATAACAAGCATACTGAAAACCAAATAGACTGGAACAAAGAAAAAATTCCCCTCAACACATAATAAGTAAAACACCTAACATACATAATAAAGAAAGACTATTAAGAGCAGCGAAGGAAAAAGGCCAGGCAACATATAAAGGCAGACCTATCAAAATCACACTTGACATCTCCATGGAAACTCTCAAGGCCAGAAGTTATGTCTCAACTGGGTATAACAGACATCTATAGAACATTCCATCCAAACACAAAAGAATATACCTTCTCTGCTCCACATGGAACCTTCTCTAAAATCAACCACATACTAGGCAACATAATAAACTACAACAAATACAAAACAATTAGAATAGTCCCCTGTATCTTATCAGACCACCATGCTTTAAAATTGGAATTCAACAATAACAGAAATCACAGAAACCCTACAAATGCATGAAAACTGTACAATGCACAATTGCGCCATACCTGGGCCAAAGAAGAAATAAAGAAAGAAATTAAGGACTTCCTAAAATGCAAAAAGAATGATGACACAAAATACCCGAACTTATGGGACACACTGAAAGCAGTGTTAAGATGGAAGCTCATTGCACTAAGTGCTCATATGAAGAAAACAGAGGATAGTCACATTGGAGAACTAACAGCACAATTGAAAGCCTTAGAACAAAAAGAAGCAAACTCATCCCAGTGGAGTAGACACCAGGAAATAATCAATTTGAGGGCTGAAATCAATAAAATAGAAACCAGGAAAACAATAAAAAAAAAAAAAAAGAATTGGGTTTTCAAGAAAATCAACAAGATAGACAAGCCTTTATCAACTAACGAAAAAGCAGAGAGAGAACATGCAACTTAACAAATCAGAAATGAAAAAGGGGACATAACAATGGACACAGAGGAAATCCAGACAATTTTCAGGTCATATTTTGAAATTTGTACTCCAGAAAATTTGAAAAGTTTAAGGAAATGAACAAATTTCTGAATAACTATCACTTACCAAAATCAAGAACAGACAAACAACTTAAATAGACCTATAACCCCCAATGAAATAGAAACAGACATTGAAAGACTTCTAACCCCAAAAAGCCAAGGGCCAGATGGCTTCAGTACAGAATTCTACTAGAAATTAAATGAAGAGCAATATCTGCATATTGGTCCACACAATAGAAACAGAAGGTTCATTACCAAACTCTTTCTACAAGGCCACAATCACCTTGGTACCAAAGCCTCACAAAGACACAACTAAGAAAAAGGAAAACTACACACCAATATCCCTGATGAACATCGATGCAAAAATACTCAATAAAATACTGGCAAACCGAATTCAAGAATACATCAGAGAAATCATCCACCATGACCATCCCTGGAATGCAGGGATAGTTTAACATACGAAAATCTATCAACGTGATCCACCACATAAACAAACTGAAAAAAGAAAAACCATATGATTCTTTCCCTAGATGCTGAAAAAGCCTTGACAAAAGTCAACACCATTTCATGATAAAGGTCTTGGAGAGATCAGAGATAACATGAACATACCTAAACATAATAAGAGGAATATACAGCAAACCAACTGCCAACATCAAACTGAATGGAAACTTAAGCCTATTCCTCTAAAATCAGGAACAAGACAATGCTGCCCTCTCTCCCCATATCTCTTCAATATTGTACTAGAAGTTCTAGCTAATGCTATAAGACAACAAAAGGAGATCAAGGGGATCCACATTGGAAAGGAAGAAGTCAAACTGTCTCTATTTGCAGATGATATGATAGTTTACATAAGCGACCCAATAAACTCTACCAGGGAACTACTATAGCTGATAAACACCTTCAGCAAACTAGTAGGATACAAGATAAACTCAAAAAAAGTCAGTAGTCCTTCTTTATTCAGACTGGAAGTGAGCTAGCTGGACAGAAACAGGATATAAGCAGGGAGAAATAGGAACTTACTTGCTTTTGTACTGACACACTAAGATGTAAGGTGTGGGAAGTAGCTGCTCCTTCTCTCTGATCTCAGACTTTATTTGTATAAGCACTTAAGCTTCACAAAAATATATTGTCTAAATATTTACAAAGTAAGAAATCTTATACTATATCAAGTTAATAGTATTTTATAAAAATGTAGTCTTTAAAAGAAATATTACTAAGATGATTTACTTATCAATTTCTTCTCAGAATTCATATTCAGGAGCCCTAAGCACTGATACAACAAGAGTCGAATGGGGAGTTGTGCCAGTGATTAACGTAAGATAATATGAAAATGGCTTATCAAGAATGGATTAATGCTGGTTCATGATCTTAAACTTCTCAGAATCCAAGTATGTGAGATATAAATTTCTGGTTTATATAGCACTCAGTCTGTGGGAATTTGTTGTAGCCTCCTGGAATTAAGGTGCAGATTGGTAGGAAGTTCTCTACAAAATAGGAAAACATAATAGATAATTTGTAAAATTATTTGTTGTAATGAAATTGTATTTATTTATTTTACATATCGATTCCAGTTCCCTCTCCCTTCTTCCCTCCTTCTCTTCTACCCTTCCATGCTCCCTAACAACCCTCCCATCCCACCACCCCCTACTCCACATGTAGGGTAATGGAATTTTTTATTAAAAGTATTTTGAAAAAAGTATACATATCTTTATACATTATCACACCACAGAAATATCTCTCAATTTTGCATCTATGCATGGAGATTGAGGAGGAAGAACCTATAGAATGAATATTGCAGCTTCTATTCCTGGAATATCTTTTATGAATAGAAGGTTAAAATGAAATTCTTGAAATAATAAATTTTATTTACAAACATAAAAGGTAGCTTAAATTTCAGGAATAATCTGATTACAATGATATGACAAAATTACAAGGAAGTAATACATATCACAACATTGTTTTCATTTTACTCGGTTGGGTTGTTATAGGCTTATCTCAGCAAAGACATTGCTTTATGCATTAAATCAATAGCTACTGAGCATCCATCATGCACTGGGAACTTTCTCAGTGAGTAGGTATATCATCAAATAAAGCTTGAAGAAGAGAATTGGTACCAGTTTGACATATTGATCTTGATATGAATACTGTTGCTATGGTTCAAAGGATAAGATGTGACCAAAGCCTTGAAAAAGTAATGGGTTTGCCACCTAGATGTCTTGGGGAAATATGAAATATAGTATGTTTAAAATAATGTATGAGACATTCTGAGAAAAGAAAAAGTATATAATGTACAAAAATCTCCATTGCAAATCCGCAGAAAATAATAATATTTAATTTTTTGTGTGTAAGTTGAGTAAAGTATTTGTAAATGTTATACCTCAGTCTTAGCATAGTTACTAAAGTCCATGCCTTGAAATCATGACTTTCATCCCTAGAACATATAGTGTAAAAGAAAGGTATGCTGTGATGTCTGTTTCTGCCTCTCTCAGCCCAGATACAAGGAGGAGGGCCTAGGCCCTCTCCCAAATGATTAACATACTTTGATGATCCTCCATGGAAGGCCTCACCCTCCCTCGAGAGTGAATGGGGAGTAGAATGGGGCGTGTCAGTGAGGAACATGGGAGGATGGGACAAAGAGTGAGCTGGGATTGATATGTAAAATAAGATTGTTTCTAAATTAAATAAATTAAAAAGGTATGGCAGTGCCTCAGGGAAATGGGAATAAGTCTACCACAGGACACAGCAATCCCACTCTTAGGTATATACCTAAATGATACACATCCAAGCAACAAAGACATCTGTTCAACTATGTTCATAGCAGCATTATTTGTAATAGCAAGAAACTGGAAACAACCTAGATGCCCCTCAACTGAAGAATGGATAAAGATGTGGCACATATACACAATGGAATACTACTCAGCATAAAAAAAAAAAGAATGGAATCTTGAAATTCGTAGGCAAATGAATGAAACTTGAAGTAACCATCCTGAATGAAGTAACCCAGTCACAAAAAAGAGGAACATGGGATATACTCATACATATATGGATTTTAGACATAGAGCAAAAGGTCACCTGCCTATAATTCACACCACCAGAGAAGCTAGGATACAAGGAAGAACACAGAAGGGGAAAAGACAAGATCTTCTGAGCATATTGGGAATGGGAGGCAGTAATTAGTGAGGGAGCTAGGATAAAGAGAAGGGGAGGAGAGGAGAGCTTGTGGGACTAGGAAGATTGAGTCAGGGGAAGAATAGACGAAAGAAAATAAAGAGAGAGGGAGAGACCATAAAAGTGGGAGCCATTATAGATTTGTGGGAAAAAAAATGACTCTAGAGAAATGTCCAGAGCAGTACAAGGATGACCCCAACTAACAATCTGAGCAACAGTGGAAAGGCTATCTGAAATGCCCATCCTTTATAATGAGATTGATGACTAATGTATCTACCATCATAGGGCCCTCATCTGGTAGCTAATGGAAACAGGAGCAGACACCCACAGCTAAACACTGAGCCCAACTGGAATCCTGATACAGAGAGGGAGGAGTGATAAGAAAATGAGGACATGACCAGACTGCAGAAACCCACAGAGACAGCTGACCTGAACAAGGGGAAGCTCATGAGCCCCCAGACTGATAACTGGAATACTAGCATTGGACTGACTCAGATGTCTTGACATAGGTCTCAGTTAGAAGGCCTGGGCAGTCTAAGGCAGACAGTGAAACCAGGATTTATCCCTGGAGCACAAAAGGACTTTGAGAGCACATTCCCCATGGAGGGATACTCCCCTAACCCAGAGGCAGGAGGGAGGGCCTACTCCCTACTCCAAATGACTTGACAGATTTTGTTGATCTCTCCTGCAAGACATAACCCTCCCTATGGATTGGGAGTACTGGGATGGAAGGATGGTCAGATGGCATGGGAGGGAGGGAAAGAGGGATGGAGGGAGGGAGAGGAAACTGGGATAAATATATAAAATAAGAAAAACAATAAAATTAATTTAAATTGAAAAAAAAGAGGCAGGTATGGTGGTAGATGTTATATAGTTCGGGAAAGCAAAGTCAAGAAGACTTTATGGAGCACTGATTGCATCCTCACCTGCTTGTGAATTCCAAAGTAATAACAACCACTATGTAAAAATCAATCTGACAGCAATGATGTATGGCACTCTTGGTTTCCTTCCAGCCTCCATTCATACATTAGTAAATGCAAACCCCTCCCCGCCAAACATACATGTATACTTAAACATTCAGAAACACAAACATACCAAAGAAATATTTCTCAAGTCATTTAACTTTCACAGAAATTAAATAGATTAAACACTAGAATATAAAATTATGTTCCTTAAAAATATCAGTACTTCCTGTGTCTGGGATACTCAAGTTCTGAGTGTTTATTTATTAACCACACTTGTCACCATTGGGGAGGCAAATGCTGAAGCCTGACTATGTAGCAAGACCACCTTCAGGAATAATAAAATAGGACTTGTAAAGTCCTGTATGTTTTTTATATTTTAATGCTTATATACTGTTATTGTCAGTTACTAAGATGTTTAAGATACATTAATAGTTTCAGGCTTTGCAACACTGAACTTCTATGTACATGAAAGAAAATTGTCAATTGATAATACTTATGACAGGAAATTGCTTAAACTTTGCCAATAGAAACTTATACCATGCATTTTTATAAGATTTATGACATAATCATAGAAGGTTTGGAAGAGAAATAAAAGTGATGCTTATGTTTGTCTGCATGATCGATTTTGTTGTCTGATACTATGATAAACAAACTTCTATAGAAAAGAAGTTTGATATTAGTCCCAGACTTTTCTCAAGGTTATATCATTGCAAACTATACCACCTTTGAAGGTGAAGAATTGTTGCTTGACAAAACTATCTCAATGAAGGGAGCTTCCCTAATCCAGAAAAGCTTCTGTAGACTTCTGAAGGTAGTAACTGGGTGGGAACTTCAGGATGATGCTAAATGGGGCAGGAATTAGGGAAGCAAGCATGGTGGGATAGTATACTAAAGGGACCAGCTGACTGTGTGGCACACAATAATGGCAGATCAAATAGAATAATGTGTACAATTCAGAAATTATGGATCACTTTTCTTATTAATAATAATGACTGGTAAGAAATGGTAGACCACACCCTTAAATCTAGCACTCAAATAGAGCAAGAGGAATTCTGTGAATTCCAGTCCAGCTAAGGATACAAGGTGATACCCTGTGTCAAAGGAAAATTAATGAAAATTAAAAAATAAATGACTATGTGGCAGCAATCACTGGAAGTTTAATCATTTAAAGTAGCATTTTGGATATTTTGAATAGATGTTCAGGTTGCAAAGTTAGGAAATTTTTGGAGAGGATAGTAAAGTAAATCTGCACAGTCCATCCCCTAAACTGAAGACATAACAAGTGCAGCTAAGATAGCCAGTAGGATTGAGTGACAGTGTGGACAGATCCGAGTGATTTATGGGAGAATCAAATCAGAAAGTTTTATCTATGGTTTAAAAAAGAGAGAGAGAGAGAAAGGGAGCATGATACTCTTGAATTTTGCTATCTTGTGGAATAGAATACAGAATGGTTTTGTGATGGAGGAGGGTTCTGAAGAAGTGGCAGCAGCCTTGTCATCTGAGAATCTGAGATTACAAGAATTTCTGGACTGTTAATGGCTTAGAAGTCAGAGAGTATAATATGTGTAGATATTTCTGAAAACCTGGGACTACCAGCCAAGGGCAATTCCATAAGCAACAATATTACATTTCATTCCAGCAAGGATCAAAGAATCAGATGAACCCACTGTGCTGGCTTTCTCAGTATAAACCACCACATATCTCCTTTCTATGTCCAGAACTATGCTGATCTATTTCTCAGGTAGCCAGTTTCCTAGAAGATGAGGGAATTTTGAGAAGAATTCAATACACTAAATGCTATGGTAAAATCAGTACTGGCTCTTTTGCCTAAAACAATCAGCAACAGTGCAACTGACTTCTACTTAATCACCACATATGCAGATCACTCACTCATCTACGGTCTGATTAGGGAAAAGAAGTGAATACTTGCACATCCTTCAGTGTTTGCTTGTAAGACACAACTCAAATAAAGCATTTTGAGTTTGGGGAATTCATTTTAAAAGACTCTGAAGAGCAAGCAGCATGTAAAAAATTAATGGTCTACTCTGAAATAGAATAGATGATAACAACGGGAAATTTAGCAAGGTCTTTGTCAATGTACTTACCTATGGAGCTCAAAGTTTCACTTAAAATCTCACATGGAGTTGAGGAAACTACCTTGGGTGTGGTAAGTTTCTACATTCACTTCATCTATAGTCCTCTCCAGGATGCACAGTGGTGAACCTCTAGCATTTCTGCAGCTTTCAGAGAAGTTCACACGCTGGGTTCAAATGAAAGATCACAATCATTATAAGGTAATCCTTTTTTAGGTGGTGTTTATTTTAAATGTGTATCAGTGTGTGCCTGTATGTGCACCATATGTTTGTCTGTTGCTGTTATGGGCCAAAATGTGTCATTGTCATCGGATGTCCCAAAACCAGAGTGACAGATCCTTTTGAGCTGCCATGTAGGTGCTGAACTTGGGTCTTAAGCAATAGTAGCAAATGCTCTTAAGCCACTGAGCCACCCCACTAGCACAACAACTTATTTATAAGCCCTCAGGGGAAGAAATAAATGTGAAAAAGGACAGATTCTACCTTTAAGAATAATGTTTGGGAGAGGGTTTTAAATAAATGATAATCTAGACAACTAACTATATTAGACAGTGTCCTATCTAGGACAAACTGGACTGTTCAGCTCTTGACAACAAAGAGGGGAAACACAAATAGGAATCAAAAAATGAATTCAGTGTTACCCTTGTTCTATTTAAACTACACATTTTACCAGCCTATTCAGTTGTGAACTCATCAGGGGTCAATCTGTTGATGAGGTAGGTCATCATCCTCACATCCAATTGTCTATTCACAGTGATCTTTTCCATGAGAGAAACTTTTTATCCCAACTGTAATATAAGTATCATGTGTGGAACATTGCAAGTCTACACAAATATTCAATAAAAGTATAAGCAATATGTTTTCCCTGATTCTAATTATTCATTAAACAAACTACAATTGCCATAGTATAAGAAATGTACCACTGTGCAAATTGTGGATGGAGAGGATTGGGCAGATGTTGGAGGACAGCTTGCTACCTGGGTCCTTGGTGACAGTGCTGAGGGGTAAATTGAAAAGGGAGGTCTATTGCCATCAGGGACCATGGTGATATATGGGTCAGGAATATACAAAGGATGATGTGTCGGTCCCGGTCCTACAATAGGCAGGGTCTGTGTTTATATCCATGGACCCTGTTGTCTTCGAGTGTCATGTTGACTCCCATGGGCAAGGCCACCTTCTGGGGCCATGATTGGGTTAAGGAGCCATGCTGCCACTGGGACTGTACTGATATGAGTGGCTTCTTCTGTCACTTGAAGCTAGGTGACAGCCAGGAATAGGCTGCTGCCTAGGACCATGTCTGTTCCCGTGATCCTACTGCAGCTGAGGTCTAGGTTGATACCCCTGTCCCCATGGTGCCACCAAAGCCACAGGAAACCTGGGATCTGGGCTGCGTCCTGTGGCCTTGCTGGTGCCCAAGGGACATGTTGCTGACAGAGCCATCCTTATCTGAGAACTCGAATATACACTAAGTATAAGTAAGTTGACTAGGATAAGCTTCTGCCTGAGGCCATGTCTGGATCCATGACCGAGCTGCAGCTGGGTCTTTGTTGAATTTTATAGCACAGGGCCCACACCTGGGATCTGGACTGAAGCCTGTGGCTTGTGTAGAGTCGAGGGGGTCACACCACCACAGGGGCCATACAGATATGGGTGGTATGTGCTACCACCTGGGGCCAGAGTCTCATCCAGGGCCAAGACTTCCACCAAGGGCCATGTCTGGGTCTATAGTCCAGCTGCGACTGGGTTCTGCTTTGATATCTGTGGCTAGTGGCACCTCAGGGGGCCTTAGGAATCATGTGAAATGAAATAAGAGGGCTATATTGAGCCAGTCCCACCATTCTCTGCCCTGGGAAAGTTGATCTTACTTCTCTTACCTCTCAATGCCCACTGCAACAAGAGAGATGGCTCCTGTACTCCAGAGATAGGGCTCACCATAGGTGAGGATGCACCTATGCTGAGGGCATGCATGTAGGGGAGCTGACTGCTCCACTGCCGCCAATGCAGGTGACCCCAGTGGCTAGATCTGATTTGCCTGGCTAATACCCAGACCAACAACTGGGCCTAGGGTTGACTCACCCTAGAATCTACCTCATCTAAGTCTTGATGGAGCTTATAAAGGGACTGGTCCTATGGATATGTGCAGTATACAACAGAAGTGTTTCTGTGAAGATCCAGTGAGGATGGTGTATCAAAAGCCAGAGGCCTTGGACCATTCTTGTTGCTGGGACAAGGGGTATACTATGATACACACCGAAGCCTACAGTGCCATTAAGATGGAAAAAGAGGTGATGGAGAGGCAACAGAGAAAAAGGAGTTTTCTGGTTTTGGTGTCTTTTTTATTCTATTTTGGCTTATTTCTTTTGTTTTGTTCTTGCTTTTGCTTGTTTGCTTACTTACTTTGTTTTCTTTTCTTTCATGAAGGGATAAAACAGGGATGAGGGGAGAAATAGGGGTGCCATGGGGTGAACAGAATCGGGGTGCATGATGAGAAATCCCCAAAGATTCAATAAAGAAGTTTAAAAAAAAAACAAACAAAAAAGAGTATCTAGATATTGTCATAATTAGTTATTAGAAAGACAGTCTTGAGCAGATGTGTCTGTGACAATAACTACAGCTTAGCTGAAATATGAGCATACTTATCACTCTCCTGGAAAGAAAGGTTCTTGCCAATCTAACCAGCTGTGTAGTTGTGGGAGTAAAGTCTCACATGTCTCAGGATGGTAGAGCCCATGCAGGACATTCATGACATTTAAAACCACACTCTTAGATTACCATCTAGAGCAAAGGAAGCAGATTCTCAGTGGTTCTGGTAAGCTTATATGTTGGAGTATTTATTTGGCCTTTGGATTCCTAATTGTGTGTGCAACATGAAAAAAAACTGACAGGAGTTTAGGGAAAAGCAATGAAAATGATTAAGGGGCTGTTCGCATTGATTTATGAAGACATGTTAAATGAATTCAGTATGAATAACTCTCCTAAGTGAGGAACAGGGAAAAGCATAATAAATGTCTGCAAAATCTGCTGGGTGTGAGCACTGAAGAGAGAGATGGATGAGGGAAGAGAGGAAGATGATAAGGAATAATGACATAGAATTGGAGGAGTTCATAAGAAAAATTGTAATCACTGATTGCTCCTAAAAAAAAAAAAAAAAGTCCATCAATGAAGAGAGTAGATACAAGGATAAAAAGCAATCCAAGCAGGAATTTTTCCAGGGTAAAGTACTTACTTAGTCCACAGTTCAATTCCTAGAGAGCTAAAATAAATAAAGGAAGGAAGAAAAGAAAAGGAAAGAAAGGAAGAAAATGTGAGTAGATTATCCAGATTCAAGGCTATGGAAAGCAAGTGTTAAGAATGTGTGCAAGTTGACAGAAAGACAGTAAGTTCACCTCTCATAACCCACATTAAACCTGGGTGCAGTTTTTTCCTTATAATACCAGTGTTCTAAAAACAGGAACAGAAGGATCTCTGGGGCTTATTAGTTCTCATTAACTGTTGAGCTCTAAGTTCAGAAAAACACATTTGCAATTGACTTCTGGCTTCAAAATGCACAAACATGTACACACACACACACACACACACACACACACACACACACACACACACATACACACACACACACACACAAACCACAAGATAGGCCAGTAGATTTCATGGAGTCCTTGATTGTAGCCTAATGAATGATCACATAAAGCATGCAGCAAATTTTGTGCCTGTGTTTTCTTATTTCCCATGCTGTGGTATGGATAGGGAATGGGATAGGAGGGAGAGCTTGGGGTCATGGGAGAATGGGAGGCAGAGGGAACTGGGATTGATATGCAAATTAAGAAAAAATAATAATGATAAAAAAAGAAAAAGAAACAAAAGTTTAGAATATCTCTGCTCGATTCTATGCCAGCTTCGCCATTACCCTTGTATCTATTGCTCCATTCCCCTGATGAAATATGGAGAAGAATCTGCAGAGTTAGCAACTTTCGTGTAAAGAGCAATTGGTTTTATAAGGCTTATGTCTCCTACTCCAGGGCATGAGACATATTAAATAGCTTATTTTCGAAGGCCGTATCCTCTCTCTTCAATCCTTCCCTGTTTTAAGTCTAAGTCAGGGCTATCCTTGCTGTATGTTCTCCTTAGTCCCCAAGAAATAATTCTTTTCTACCAAAAAGGGGGTTGGGGTGGGTGGGTGGATGAGTGAAAATAATTAATGTATTCAACTGAGACATATAGCAATTACGTTTTAATAAAGCCTTAACAATTAGTGTTTTAACCACTATTTCAAGGGAAGCGAAACATTAGATTAGTTATGCTTGTAGGAAGTAATCAGCTAAGAATTACTCATTTTTAACTAATTATAATCATTCCATTTATTTCTATTGGTCCTTTCAACTGAGAATCCTAGCCTTCATTCGTATTGCAGCTGTGAATAGATGTCATGCAATTAGAAAGCACAGCCTTCAAAGTGCAACTTCACAGTAATTTTCAACATGAGAAAATGATCACATTAAAAGAAGCCACATTAAGACCTATAACTTAAAAGAAAGAAGAACGTTAGCTTATATATTAAGTATGCTGAGTTGGAAGATTAATAAGTCATAGATGAGTCCATAATAATTTTTGTTCTGATTTAGAAAGATATGTAGATAAAAATCATTCATCAAATGGTTTATATTAGCCATAATTCAAGTAAATGACATGGATATCTGCATGTTGCCTAGTTATTAAATTTTGTGTTTTTCCCATTTTATTTTAAAATATTTTATTAATTTTTTTACAATCAATATATTTTCATCATAGTCCCTTTGTACAGCTCCTCCTAGTTTATCTCTAGCTCCCTACAAACACAATTTCATGTTCATTCACTATATCTAAACCAAAAGGCAAAATAAACCTATAAAAAATCTAATAAAACAAGATAAGACAAAACCACACAAAAATAAAACATGGAGCCATATTTGTATTGGCTAACTACTACAGTTCTTTGGTATTTTTTTTTTCTGTCACAGGGGAGAAGAGAATATGTTTAGGTCAATGGTTTCCTACACAAAGAACTACAGGTAACTAAAGAATGGTTGGAGTAGGAGAAATAGCCTCTCCACAGGAAATAACATATCAATAAGTAATTCAATGCTATGTGATAATCCCTGAAAACATACATACAAATTAACATACAGACTGAGCATACTGTATTTAAGAATATATATATATATGTATGTGTGTATGCACACACATGTATGCATGTAACCAAATTAATTAAATAAGAGACCCTTCATTTGATACACCAATATGCTATTATTTCAAAATAAAAGAACGAAAGAAAGAAAATATAGTAGTTTATAGCCTGGGGTTTGGCTCTGCAGTTAAAGATGTGTACTGTGCTTAAAAGACCCATTTGGAGTTCCAAGACCCATCATTGGCAGCTTGCAACTCTTAGCAGCTCCAGGTCTAAGGGACCTGAATCCCTCTCTCTTCTGGCCATCACAGATACCTGAAATCACGTGTATTTAACCATATATAGATAAACACAAATATTCATGATTAAAGACAAAATAAGCATTTCAACAGTTAGCCTTTAATATTATGAAATATTAAAAAAATACCCTAAAAGAGAAAATATATGTTCCAAGTGTATGTTTTCTTTAAAGGAAAGATAAAAGGCATTTCCAATTTTGTTGTAAACAATGAAAACATTGAAAATAACTGAACAAAGTTCATAGACTTCCAAACATTTCAAGGCAAATTGAATCAAAACATACTGTACAAAATGAAAGCATAAAATGCTTAGCCATATACCAACTGTCTCTGTTAGAGTTACTATTGTGATGAAGCAACATGACAAAAAGTAAGTTGGGGAAAAAAGAGTTTATTTGGTTTACACTTCCACATCTTTGTCCCCATTGAAAGAATTCAGGACAGGAACTCAAACAAGGACCTGGAATAAGATGCTGATCTAGAAGTGTTGCTTTCTGGCTAGCTCCTCACAGCTTGTTCAACATATTCTTAAAAACCTAGGACCACTAACCAAGGATGGCACCACTTACAATGAACTGGGACATCCAACATCATTCACTAATTAAGAAAATGCCCTATAATCTTGGCTACAGAGAAGTTTTATAAAGGTATCTACTCAAACAAGGTTCCATCTCCAAAATGCCTCTGGCCTGTATCACATTGACATAAAACTTAGACTGCTTACCCCCATGCAATCTTCAATGATTACTGTAATGCTTACAACTGTGGCTCTGAAATCCATATGACACTAAACATGATGTTTTAAATCCCATAAAGTGTTGTTTGAAAGCCAGAAAAAAAAAATCTAATTTCATTTTAAACCTTGGAATAGCTTATATACTTTTTCAGAATTCACTTTCTAATTTTCCATCACAGTCCAAAATGGAAGACCTTTAGCTTTTGCAAAACATACCTTACAAATTAGCATAAGCATTTATCAGCAATCTTACTATTAAAATTACCCTTGGACATAGACACTTTTCACCTTCTAGTGACCTGAAAGCCTACTGAGAAGTCTAGAATTCATTTGATATGTGCCTATGTGTGGCCACTGTATGGTTGTTGAGAGCAAATACAGGACTGTGAACTTTGTGAAAACAGAGAGGATCTTGTTTTTAATAACAACAAATATAGGAGACTGGGGAGAGGCATCAGCATCTGAATGTACTCTGTTCAAGCATGGGGCCAACATTTTAATACTTAGCACCAAATTAAAACACTGGAGTTGGCTACTTATGTTTCTGTTACCCCTGATACTATGTAGGGTGGAAGGATACAAAGATCACCAGAGTATTATTTCTGGTGGTCAAGTTTAGGTTAGTAAGGTATCTTGTCTCAAGGAAGTAATATGAAGACTGATAGAGCAGGATAGCCAACATCTTTCTCTGGCCTGTCTTCACATTCACCTGTATACATTCATGCTGATGCAGCTCATACATGAACACAATGGCATGTCATACATACGCATCTCCCCCGAAACTCTGGGATTCATATCTAAATACTATAAAATTAGTTCTAATATTTCCAATCTAATAATTGCCCCCAAAGCAGATTATCAGCTGTTTTAACGCTATGTTTAGAAAATAGTGATGACATAAATGAGGTCCTAATGTAGCTAAAACACAATGATTACTAAGATGCCAAAACTCATTGCTCTTTAATTCTAAATTTCTGCATCCCTGTTCTAGTTATTCTTTCTGTAATGCCTTCATTTCTTTCCAATGCTCCCCCAAAGCAAAGGACTTAGTATTCAGAAGCGTGCATGTTAAAACATTTGTAGTTTTCTGAAAGATTAGCATGTATCCCACCAGCCTTCAAGTCCTATTAATAATAAATAATCATTTCTATCTTTTCTTTACATTAACTTTCCAAGAGTCCTTTAGAAAGGAGCAAGCAAAGGACATGAATTATAGGTTATATAAATCATGGATGATATATGAGTATAAGTGCTTACCAATAATTTTAGTATCAATGAAAATGTCCCATATTAAGACATTTCAGCAATTGAAGAAGAAAGTTCAGCATTACAGGAAGCAGAATTGTTTTATGGCAGTTTGAAACATTTAATATATGTGCTTACAAAATGTTGTCTAATGGAAAATATCATAAAATAACACAATTATTCATTGGGCTCACAAGAGTTAGCATATTATATTTAGCTCTTAAGGTACAATTCCCACACAAAAAAAGAGGACTGTGAGGTAAGAGACATACCAGTTACTTGATGCTGATCATTAAAAATTACATACATATAATTAAATGCCAAACTATACCTCATAAACATACACCATTGTGATATAATTATTAAATATTTTATGCACTTAAATGTATAAAGATTCATAAAGAGGGGTCTTTTAGTCTGAGGGACAACAAGTACATCAAAATCAATTATGTGCATGTGTATACACTTTTTGTAGGTGAGCAAGACTGGTGAGATCAGAGGATAACCACAGGTGTAGTTCCTTAGATGCCACCCACTTTAGTTTTAAAGAAGTCTTTCACTGGCCTTGAGTTCCAATACAGGCTAGGCTGACTAGTCCTTTCTCTGGATGTGATTACAAATGTCTTTTTATGTGAGTACTGTTGCTTGCACAGAGGTCTGCATGTCTATAGGATGTCACAATATGGCCCTAACCAGCTCTGAATCCCAGCATTAGAGTTCCGAGTAAAGAATTTTACACAGTGACTAAGCAGATGAAAATGTAGCGGTCAGAAATAATGTGGTTTGCAGCAAGATTGGAGAGTACTAAATGTTTTGTTTTCCTGTATCTATATCAAGCTGTGTGCAGCATGTAGTATTGTGGAAAGCACCTTTCTTTCTTCCTTCCCTTCTTCCTTCCTTCATCCCTTCCTTCCTTCCTTCCTTCCTTCCTTCCTTTCTTTCTTTCTTTATTTCTTTCTTTCTTCCTTCCTTTCTTTATCTCAGACTGTCCTGAGAAATGCTGGAAGGACAATAGCAGAGGAGCAGATATTGTTCCCCCTCCCCCAGTGGTAAATAGATGTTCATTGTGTCTGTTTTCAACCTTTTTAACATATGGCCATTGTCCTTTTCTGTGTGCATAACTTTTGTTTGTTTGTTTCCAAAGTTTTTTTTTTTCTTATTTTACATATCGATCCCATTTCCCTCCTTCTGCCTCCCCCCCTTCCCTTCCTCCCTCCCTTCCTCCCATGCCCCAACCACCCTCCCATCCCCCTCCCACTCCACAGGGATGGTGATGATGCCTTCCAGGAAGGATCAACAAAATCTGTCAATTCATTTGGAGTGGGGAGATGCTCTTAAGCAAAGTAATGTGACCAGCTGTCTTCTTTTGCCTTTTTGTTTGTCTTGGGAATCCATCTTTGTTCTGGGAAGATGTCTAGCTCATTCTTAGGTTTCTCAAAGGGTTAAGTCAGAGTCCTGAGCCTAGCCAGCTGCAATAGAAAGACCTTAAGTAAATGCTAGCATGCTTTCTGGCAGCAATTTTTTTGTTAGGGCAGATAAAGCCATGCATTGTCTTGTAAATAAAAGCCAAATTACTGCCAACACATCTCTGTGGGAAAAGGTACAACAATGGAGGCCACAGCTTTGATACCAGAGTCCTAATGGTATAGCACCACTTACTTCCAGGTGGTTGACCATCTGCCTCTTGATCCAGGAAAGATCATACAGGGACTAAAAGCAAGACATATACAAAGGACACAAGGTACTTACTGGTATTTCTAGAGTAATAAGAAAATGGCTATGGAAAGAAAGAGACTATTTTCTTAGATAAAAGATCTTTGTGTTTTGCAAAGCTGTGCTGGCCATGTGGAGCCCTTTTCACCCTGATTGTGTATCCTTGATCAGTTGTCCTTCATTTTTGAAGAGCTTTCTTCTCTTCTCTGCATGCCATCCACTAAATGCCATTTTCCTCCTGGATTTCACTCTCCAAATGGTAATTCAACAACATTATGGGTTAACTCTTCTTTATTCCCTTCTGTAGTAATGGCTGTCTGGACCCTAGCTATTGTAGAACTTCAACTCCACATGCAGGGTGGCTAAAGTGTAGTTCTCAAAATGCATTTAGTTATGCAAATACAGGACTTTAGCATTCTATAGGCAAAAATTAAAACAAAATAAAACAAAAAATAACTGTCTCTGTCTATCTGGTAACTGTCAGAGGTCACTCATATTGCCTTCTTAAAGAAATTAGAAGCCAGAAGCCTCAGGCTGAAACAATAGCTCATTTGTTTACATTCTTGCCTTGCTAGCATGAACCCCTATTGTATGTTGTGACACATGCTTGCAATTACAAGTTTGGATAGAGAGACCAATGGGATTCTGGGAAGTCATACTAGACAACCTGTTGTGCATCCCAAAAGAGACCTTGTTTCAAGAAAATTAGACAACACTGGGGAACACTTGTCATTATTTTCTGGCTTCAACATCCATGCACATACCACAGCACATCTATCCTCACATACACCTGCATATACACAAACATTCACACATAAAACATAGACAAATACACAGAATAGAAACTTATCTTAGTAGAATCAATTTTTAAGAAGGCAACTTAGAAATTTGGGTTTGTTTATTATTATTATTTTATATAATTTTACATAACAAAGTCCAATTAAATGAAAACAAATATTTATACACAATATTTGGGAATTTGGGTGTCGTTCTTTCCAAACTATTTTTTTTAATTTTACATATCAGTACCAGTTTCCTCTTTCTCTCCCTCCCTCCCCTCCCTCCTTTCCTTTCATGCCCCTCCCCCACCCTCCTCCCATCCCATCCCCCCACTGCTCCACAGGAAGGGTGATGCCTTCCAGGAGGGATCAACAAAATCTGTCAAGTCTTTTGGAGTAGGGACTAGGCCCTCACTCTTGCCTCTAGGTTAAGGGAGTCCCTCCATGGGAAATGTGCTCCCAAAGTCCTTTCCTGTACCAGGAATACATCCTGGTTCCACTGTCAGAGGTCCCTTAGACTGTCCAGGCCTTCTAACTGAGACCCAGGTTTAGGGGGTATGAGTTGGTCCAAAGCTGGATTCCCAGCTATCAGTCTGGGGGCCCTTGTTTAGGTCAGCTGTCTGTGTGGGTTTCTGTAGCCTGGTCTTGTCCCCATTTTCTTATCACTCCTCCCTCTCTGCATCTGGATTCCAGTTCAGCTCAGTGTTTAGCTGTGGGTGTCTGCTTCTGTTTCCATCAGCTACTAGATGAGGTCTCTATGAGGGCAGATAAGTTAGTCATCAACCTGATTATCAGGGAAGGGCATTTAAAGTAGCCTTCAACTGTTGCTCATACGAAAGTTTTCTGTGTGGTTTGGGCTTTCGTGAATTTCACAAGAGTACTACTATGCAGAGTACTAATAAAATGCAGAGAAATGACTTAAAAAAACTTTAAATGAAAGTGATAAGGTATGATTTTCAAAACTATCAGTAATAAAAACAGCGTGGAGTATTAAAGATATGGGTTTCATGTAAACAACAGCAGGACTTAGTGCCTGAGACTTGTTTAGAGTGTTTTTGTGTGCAGGCATGTGTCTATGTACATCAGAACAAGTGTGTATGTGTGTGTGTGTGTGTGTGTGTGTGTATTGTCTATATATGTGCATTACACGAATAAGTAGCTGATAGCTGTCACCTGTGCCCTAGTATGATGGCAAATATCTTTGTCTACAAAACCTAAATCAGGAACACTAATAGGAAAATATAGAGCCCCAACTGTGTATAATATTATGTCCAAGTTGAAGAAAAACTTTTCACTGTTTCCTCCTCTTGACTCATTTTGGGATACCCCCACTGCTGTTCTCAGATAGGTAATTAGTGGCAGGATTGGAAGAAGAAAAATGTTATGGAGATACAATGTAAAAAAGAAGTCTTTCTCTCTTGAGTCCACTTGAAACCTCTCACCAAGTGAGAATCAAGGATTTTGGCACAATTAAAAACTGCTGCGAAGGTTCCTGATTTCAAAAAAAAACATCCTCCTTTTATATGAGGTATTTTTGTATAAGGATATGAAAATAAGCATAAATCAGGCTTATGACGAGTATGCATGTTACCTCCAGTAGAGTGCTTATTCTGTTCCCAGGTTCTTCATGGGATTCTCATAAGCAAGGTAAGTAACCGCAGTTTACAGTGAAGATTGTCCTGCCTTCCTGTATGTCTGTGGTCAAGAGTTTAACCTTATCAATTATCAATCAATTGAACATACCTCTGAATCTTGTGATCTCAGACACATTAAGTAAATGTTTGCAGCTAGGCGTAAAACTACCTGCATAATACATTAATACATATCATATAGACTCCCTCACCTGGAGAAAGGAACTGTCTACATAGAATTCTGTCATTAGTCATTTTCTGAATCCTATATATGTAAAGTTATATGCACTAATGTGCTGTTTTACACTGTGATGAAATGAAAAATAAACAACAAATTACAAGCCAACATGACATTTGAAAAAAGCAACAATTGAGAAATGCTGGCATTAACATAATGTTCACTTTTGTCCTATGCTATATGTCTATGTATCATTTTTCTATATCTTTACATCTCTGCTACATATTTTTTAAAATACACTTCATATTCAGTGTGACAATGAAACTTGCCTTGAAGCTTTTTCTCTCTCTCAAGTTAAAAGAATTTCTGGGAACAGACACTTAAAATAGAATATGGGCATGCCATCTTCTCTTGGCATAAGCTAACAAGAACATCTGACATCCTATATCCTCATCATTACTGACACCCTCCCTAATGGGGGATCAAGATGAGTCCCCACAGATGGTAGCATTAGAAGATAACTCTAAAGATTGCCTGTTATTATTTACATCAATGTAGAAAGGCTAATGAGCCCACACGACATCTTCGTGCTACATAAGGCTTGAAGACTCTCATCCTTATAGTCAGAGATTAGATTTCATGAAAAATTGACCAAAAATCTGTGAACTACCATCTACCAATAAATGTGGCAAAGCAGGAACATTAAACTTAGGTGGGAAATTTTAGCATGTCTATTCTTTTCCACCTTGATGTATGAGAATCTATTGAAATCACACCAAAACCTCAATACAACCACTAAAAGACACAGTACCCTAACATTCCCTGACAATCTTTAATGGTCTTTTTGGAGATGTAGAAAGCATTACAAGATGATAGTGTCCATCTATTCCAGCTCAGAGTGTGTCTAGTGGCTTTTGAAATAACCATGAGTTATTTTTTCTTGTATAAATGATGGATATGAACTTACTTAGAACCTGAAACAGACTCCCCATTATTTTCAAAATACATAAAACACAAGCAATTTTAGAAAACAATGGTCATGGAAAGCATTGAAACAGGCTCATTTACCATGAAGATAATATAAATCAGAGACAATTATCTCAATAGAAGAGAAAAATCCCAGTCCAAAAACATAGGATACTGTCTTTCAGCAGACTTATGTAAACAATCCTTTGGGTTCATGCACAAAGCAGATAGACTGTGGCAGATGTTGGTTTCTCTTAAATTTGTAAGTGGTACCCATTTGCACTTCTGTTCTTGATATGGTGTCTCACAAATTAGGACCTTCTGTGACCTTGGGATCTGGCAAATACTTTCTTTATAGTTCTTATAGTTAGAAACAAGACACATTCTTTCAGAAAACATCCCATGCAGCTTCAAGTTCTGTTCCCAGTCTAATGCTACTTTTCCTGTATTCTGTCACAATACAGTATGAAGGGGGCAGGCTTGTGTGACTAATCTATGAAGAGTGAACATTTCATACACACATACATACACACACACACAAAAAAAAACAAACAACTATAACTTCCTGATATTAGAACTTGGGAAAAAGGAAGCAGCAAGAACTCCGAAAGTCTAGATTCTGAGACAGATAATCTACTTAAGGTTGACAAGGAAATCTACTTAAAATTGAGAATAACAGGCATTGGTTTAAGCTTTTAAAAGCATTCTATGATATTTGCTTCAAGGCCAATGAGAAATGACTTTGACTTTGACTTCCAAACCCTTTTACTTCTAAAGGAGGAGCCCTTTAGGTTTACAGTTATTAGAGTCTAAACTCAGGCACACTAGACCAACTTCCTGGTCATGGGACTCTCTTGTGGACCATTCCCATGTTTGCCAAGGGTCTGAAACAGACTCAGAATGGAATCCAAAGCCACTGCATACTAAACCATATGACTTAGTAAGTCTTGTATGTATGTTCCACATCACTCTATGTTGTCACTTGGATTTCTGCCTGAGTTTCTTGTTGTGTAAAGATTAAGCATGTTCCTTAAACCATTCTGAAAATTTTATGGATTGTCTAATATGTATAAATTCCCTTTAGGGTCAACAGAATGAGTCTGCTTCTCTTACAAAACATCAAACACAGAACAGTTATAATTCATATTTTGTGCCTCTAAAAACATTTGCAGAAATACATGAAAATTTATGCTGTGTCCTGAAAGATTTGGATTTTAAGAAAGGGGATACAGTATTGATTGAGGGTGTTGTATTTATATTCCCAGGGGAAAAATACACACACACACACACACACACACACACATTTCACAACAATTAATGATGATAAATTTGAAGAGAACAAGGACAAGTGTTCGGAAAGTTTTACAGGAAGGAAAGGGAAGAGGACAATTATGTAATTTAATGTAATTAAATTATAGTTTTAAAATAATCAAAAAATGAAAGAAAGGGAGGATATAGCAATTAGGACTCATAATTAAAGGAGTCTCAATCTTATGAAACATAGTGTTTATCTCTTACAGCTTCCTACACAGAAGTTCATTATTTGCTGATGTTGACATAGTTTCTCAATGAGTACATAGGTACAACAATCCTATCCCTGCTCTTCCCAGACATCTCCTTTTGTTACTTACTTTTCCCAATATACAACACAGGGGACCTGGCTCTTGATGGCTTTATTAACCTCACTGGACTATGCTAGACATGTTCCAGATGAAGGTTCTTCCCCTAATGTCTGAAATAATGGTGCTACAAGTTTCTCTATGGCTATTGAGCTTTTTAATAGACTAAATGTACAAAATGATGAAAGACTTTAAATTTTTTTTGTAGTAATGATAACTGGGTCAAGGATACATCAAGGAGTTCATCAGAAGAGTATGCTAATTAACATGATTCCAATTGAGATGCTGTAACTGATTAATATCCTCACACAAAGGGAAGGTAAATTTAAAAATCAATGGCCACATCAACAGCATTGTCACTTCTGAATCAATTGGGTTGAACATATATCAAAAATCTTACATCACTAATTATCAGGCAAAGAGTTTGGGATGCCAGCTGACCAAAGTAATATGTACACAGAAAGAAGCAGACAGAAACTCCCCAGGAAGCTTTCTGTGAATTTATTTATATTGGCACATAAATCTTCCTGTTCAAATTGAAAGAGTGTGCTGTTTAATATTAGCTTTAAATACAAAAAGCAATTAGCCCACTAAAAGAACTAATTGGAAGAAAATCCTCAGCTTTAAACACAAACCCATTTTTAAATCACAAACCCGAATGTCATTTCAGAGTCTAAGTAACCATGTTTTAAAGCACTGAGCTGTGCATACTTTCATAATTGTTCACTAATTATGAAACAGAAAAGTGATTTGTTAAAAATTCAAGAAAATAGTAAAAGTAATTGTTTCTCTTTACTTGTTATAAATGGAAGTTTATTATGAGAAGCATTAACAAGACTGTGCCTGCTTTAATGTGTGTGTTGTATAAACAGCCACTTTGTTCTAGAACACATGCTAACAAATGGATATTCCTCAAGAAATCTAATGTTGACTATTATAGTTTTATTTTGTAAGCTAAAGATTGATATTCTTTTTGTGTCTTCAATCCAATTGCATGTTCATCTTTTTATTACGTGAAAAAAATACCAATGTTTAGTTCTTAGATGTAAAAACAACAATGACCCCATATACTCATTTATTATGTTTTGTGGCTTTAGAGGCTGATTTCAGCACTTTCATATACCAATATCCCAGCCTGTTCCAAGTTACACTTTCATACTTAGATTTATTAGATGGCCAAAGCTTCAGAATTCATAGGGTTAAAATTATCCCCCTGATGAAAAAAACTCTCTTAACAGGCCCTCCTCTGCTTTAGAGCTTATGCCCAGGAACTTAAGGGCCAGTTAGACTGAACTATATCAAATTCTGGTGTCAGTTATCCATGTGACCTGACAGAGTTTCATATTTCTTTAAGTAATGGGTAATATAACAGTACAATCCCCCTAATATAATTACTGTTATGACTAAAGAGCTAATCATGCAAAATAATCACTCAGTAGTAGAACTTAGCACACACATTACTTACTATTTCATTAATCATGAATAAAATAAACACACACAATTTGAAGCAGAAAAAAGTGAGAAATTTTCTGAACTTCCATTTTACAAATGAACGCAAAGAGTGATGATATACACATGAAACTGTTGGTTAGAGCAGCTCTGATGGTTCATTGTGACAAACCTGATTGGCTGACCAACATTCTACAACTTCAGTGGAAGAGGGTAGGAGTCAAATATCTTAGGAATAGAAAACAAATAAATGATTCATTCTACCCATTCCCGAAGATAGTGTCTGATAGCAGGCAGAATAAGAAGGAGTTAAATAATAAGTAGAATCTATTAAAAGAATTCTATTTAAATAAGTAGTCTAATTATATTTTTAAAAAGCAGAAAGATGACTTGATTTTTTTAAGCTAGGACACTGGGGCAAGACAGATGATATATAAGAGCACTGGCTGCTCTTCCAAAGGACCTGGATTTAATTTCTATTACCAACACAGTAACTCACAAACAGGCTTCCTCATTTAGGTGATGAGGTAGCTCAAAGATGATCTGTGTAGATCTGGGAAAAATTGGAGGAAGAGTTTTGAATATCATGGAAATACTTGGAATGAAATTCTCAAATAATGAAATACATATGTGAAACCAGGTAAGTGATATATAATCTTTAGAAACAAGAATGATTGAGGATTGAGAATATATTTAAAAAGTAATCAATTCTTTATAACCCATCTAGAATAAGGAAAACAATGTTATCTTGATGTTATTTTAGGGCTAGGGCAATTAGAAACCCATCTGCAAAAAAAAAATGTTTATGACAAAGATACACCTTTCACATACATAAAAATTTAAAAAAGACTATGTTTAGATGTAAAACCAAAACCATTTTGCATTTAATGGTAACCATTTAAATACACCAAAATTAGGAACAATTGAGGGCAAAGTGAATGAAATTGGATTCCATTAAAATTAAAATTCTTACCTGGAAGTGGTGGTGCACATCTTTAATCCCAACACTTGAGAGGCAGAGGCATGTGGATCTCTGTGAATCTGAGGCCAATCATTCTACAAATTGAGTTCTAGGACAGGTAGGGCCATTATACAAAGAAGCCTTGGATTGAAAAAGAAAAATAAGTCTTTGACTGGAAAAATGACTCAGTGGTCAAGAGGATCTTTTAAAAGATCCTAATTCAGTTCTCAGTATTCATGTTCAACATCTTACCGTATAACTTGTAACTCTACTTAACGGTTTCCTGACACCTGTTCTGCACTCTGTGGGTACAGGCACTTATGTGGTAACATGCTAAAAGAAAGTACTCAAACATTACACATACACACACATTTAAAAATTAATTTAAATAAATTAAAAGTCATTATACTGGGGAAAATATCATTAATAGACAGATCAAGGAAAAATGTACAACAACATTCTTATGGCCAAAAGAATCAAAGAACTCCAAAGTAAGAAAGACAAACTGAAATGTGTGAAAGACATATCCACATCACTGAAGATGTCACAAACAGCAGATCTCATAAAAAAAGAAAAAAGAAAAAAAAAGTCAAGGTCCAAAGGTCTGTCAGGAAACACAAAAGAAAACAACAGAGAGACATTAGTATAGCCAACATTCAAAATACTGCCAACACCAAATGTTTGCAAAAAAAATGGAGCAACTGTACCTCTTATTCACTGATGATGGGAATTAAAAATGAGACAGCAATACAGTTCAAACTTTCTTACCAAGTCACACACACATATGTTTACCCATGATAAAGCAATCCCATTGTGATTTAATTTTCAAAACAAATTGAGAACTTTTATCTCTACAAACATTTGCACTCATACAAAAGTGTCTTTGTAATTAACCCAAACTGGAAGAAATATAGGTAGCAACCAATATGTGAATGGGTAAATAAATTTTGGTATTTAAAAACAAAATACCATTTTTAAAAAAATAAAAGTTCTACATATTGTATAAAAATTAAATGACATTAAATAGACAAAGCAGAGGAGTGTGCAAGTCAGTGAATGATAGATTTATGTCATTATTCAGTTATCCCAAGACTAGAATGTCTAGTCCCAACAGTGCACCTATAATAAAAGCTAGACTTCAGTAAATATTGAGATTCTAATATTTGATCATTATTGCAAATGTAGATTTGGTACACAATGTAAATGTTAGGAACTGGAAACATGTTAGGCATATGAACATAGGAGTTATATTTTATGTATAATTTTCTCTAAACCTAAAGCTGCTGAAAGCTATTTAAGTCTATTTTTTCAAATAATATGCATCTATAGAGTCAGTCTATAATTATATTCATATGTTCAGTACATTTTACACATAATTATCATAACCTCAAATGCTATAAGAGAAATAGCAGTTTGTTAAATTACTTGGTGATTTGGTTTCCATTCCTCTATATTTATTATTCTTTATGCAGAAAAATTGAACAACATGATATAATAATTGCATCAATAACATAAATGAATATAGCCCAATTTATTTGAAATTTCCAATAACATTTGGAAATACTTTAAATTTTTTTATTTTATATATGAGTGTTTTGCCTGAATATACGTTTGTGTACATTTGTTCCTGGTTTCTACAAAAGGCAGAAGTGGTTCTCAGATCTTGTAGAACTACCAGCTTCCAATGGATCATGGGAAGTAAACCTGGATAAGTCTTTTGTAAGAACAGCAGGTGTTCTTTTTTTCTGAGTTATCCAAGTTGTTATTAATAACTCATATTTTAGGACATATGATTTGTGAAAATGACTTTAATATTTAGGATAATATTTATTCAGACAGAAATAACAAATAATTATACCAATGATTAAAATAAGCTTTGCTAATTATTAAATTTAGAAATACTTTTGTGTATATTTTTAGACTTCTCTTTTGCATGGTATAGTTTTATCAAGTTTATATTAGGAACATTACACACAAATGATTGATTCATATATAAAAAGGAGATGAAATAATATTAAGTGTTCCATAAAAAAGTCCTTGAAGAAGTATTTAGGAAATAAATTCTATGCTTACTTTCAGAAAAAAGAATTAATCTTGTCTGTATAGCTGATGACACATAGACATTTTATGTAGGATTAGCAGAGAATTTTGCCACAATAAAGACTCTTATTCAGTGGACTAATGTGTAATTTCAGGTTCTGGATTTCTTATAAGAGCCTAGATAATTCTGATGATACAATTTTATATATCACCCTCCCTGTGAAGTGGAGGGAGGATGGGAGGGGGGAGGGGGACACGAAAGGGAGGGAAGGTGGGAGAGGGACCTGAGATCCATATTTAAAATAAGAAAATAATATATATATACATATATATACATATATATAAACAATTATACATATCACATACAGAGAAGGAAGATTTTTGTCTCTACTTAGCTACATTCTAGAAGGGAAGAATTACATAAAATACACCAATACCTGCCTTTAAATACTTTATTAATTTCTTTGAACATTTATGCCTCCAACAAAATGTAAATTTTTTTAATTCTTTTTATTTAATTTATTATTTTACATGTCGATCACAGTTCCCTCTCCCTTCCTCCCTCTTAACATCTCTGGCCCCTCACATGCACCCTGACTACCTTCCCCTCCCATCCCCCTACCCCAATTCCACATGTAGGGCAATGCTATCCAGGTGGGGTCATGAAGATCTGACAGGTCATTTGAAGTAGGGACTAGGACTTCTCTCCTGTCTCTAGGTTAATGCAGTATCCCTCCATGGGGGATGTGTTAGCAAGGTCCTTTTGTGGACCAGGGATACATCCTGATTCCACTGTCTGAGGTCCCTTAGACTGTTCAGTCCTTCTGGCTAAGACCCATATACAGGGGGGCCTGAATCAGTCTCATGCTGGCTTCCCAGCTATCAGTCGGGGGGGTGGGCATTAGCTCCTCCTTGTCCAGGTCAGCTGTCTCTATATACGACAAAGGGCTGATCTCCAAAATATACAAAGAACTCAAGAAACTAGTCATCAAAACACCAAACAACCCTATTAAAAAATAGGGTACAGAACTGAAGAAAGAATTCTCAATAGAGGAAATCAAAAAGGGTGAAAGACACTTAAGCAAGTGCTCAACCTCCTTAGCTATCAGGGAAATGCAAATCAAAACAATTTTGAGATACCATCTTACTGCTGGTGGGAATACAAACTTGTGCAGCCATTTTGGAGATCAGTATGGCAGTTGCTCAGGAAAATGAGAATCAGTCTACCACAAGACCCGGCAACCCACTCTTAGGCATATACCCAAATGATCCACATCTATCCAACAAAGACATCTGTTCAACTATGTTTACAGCAGCATTATTTTCAATAGCAAGAACCTGGAAGCAACATAGATGCCCCTCAACTGAAGAATGTTTAAAGAAGATGTACATTTACACAAAGAAATAGTACTCAGTGTGAAAAACAGTGGAATCTTGAAATTCATAGGAATATGGATGGAACTTGAAGAAACCATCCTGAGTGAGGTAACCAAGTCACAAAAAAGAGGAACATGGTATGTACTCACTCATGTATGGATTTTAGACATGGAACAAAGGATCACCAGCCTATAATTTACACCGCCAAAGAAACTAGGATACAAGGAGGAACCTAAGGGACTCATACAAAGTCTCTCACTGAAGGAGAAAGGACCAAAATCTTCTGAACATATTGGGAATATTAGTAGCTGATGGAAACAGAAGTAGACACCCACAGCTAAACACTGAGTCCAACTCCTGGAATCCTGTTGCAGAGAAAAAGGAGTGAAAACAAAAGGGGTCAAGAAAGGGGGCTACAGAAACCCACAGAGACTGCTTTCTGAACAAGAGGGAGCTAATGGACCCCCAAACTGACAGCTGGGAAACATGAATTGCATAGACTCAGACCCCCTAAATATGAGTCTCAGTTAGAAGGTCTGGGCAGTCTATGGGACCTCTGACAGTGGAACTAGGATGTATCCTTGGTGCAAGAATGGACAATGGGAGCACATTCCCCATGGAGGGATACTCCCTTAGCCTTAGAGACAGGAGGGAGGGCCTAGACACTACTTCATATGACTTGACAGATTTTGACAATCCCTCCTGGAATATATCGCCCTCCCTGTGCATTAGGGGGGTGGTGGGAAGGGAGGGAGGTCAGAGGGCATGGGTAGGAGGGTGAAGGAACTGGAATATATATGATATATATGATATATATATATATATTGTTTCATAATCAGACATGAACCCTGCATTCCTTACCTGAAAATCTCCTTTTCTATTTCAATCATAATCAGTGCACTTTAAAATCACAGTATGTTTGTTTAAAATGTTGTGTAGTTTATACCACAATAGTACTAAGAGGAGGTCAGAATAGATTGCCTAGTTGGGAAGAGTTCATGGTGTTCTTACAGAAAGCTAGTGTTTTGATTTCAGTACTCATATAGTGGTTCAAAATCGGCTTTAACTGCAGTTCCAAAGCATATTGATGCCTTTAGGTTCAAGAGCACCCCAGACAGGTGTGCATACCCATTCATATACACACAATTAAAGAATAAAATTTTCTTTAAATTTTTTGAACTAATCATTCATCAAATTGTACATATTTTCATGAAGGTATATAGACTTCAGATCTGGATATTTTGGGTGTGTCATGTTTTTATTTGTTTAAGATATTTTTATAATAAAGCATGATAAAGCAACTTGAAATCCAAATGTACAAGAAGGGTTAAGGAGAAAAAATGGAGATGTAAATGTACAGGAACCTGAAAAAGAATATCATGTGGTACTTTTTAGTAGGCAGAAGAAATGGTCATATGGAAGAGATAATAATCTACACATCCCCTGGGAGCAAACACATAAATAGTTCCAGAGGCAATAGCAAATAAATAAACAAATGAATGAATAAGAAAAGAAAGAACGATTAAGTTTGTGCCAAGCAAGCACTCATGTAGCATTTCTCAATGGGAATCAGAGTGCTGTGACACTGGAGGTATTTAAAGGTTGAGTGTTACCAGGCAAGGTATTTTGAAAGGAATCCTATAGTGAAGGAGCACTAGACTAGAAGATCTTTAAAGGCCTATAAAATGGAGAGTCTTACGATTCTCAGAAATCAAATTTTTTAGAAAGTTGTCATGATTTCCTGATGAATATGTTTACATTTTTCTTTACCATTACTTTAATGGCACAGCAAATAAGACATATTTATTGACTCCTTGACTATGAAGTTCTGTTGAGTACCCATCCATGATAAGAGAGAATGTGTGTTTTCCCCTTTGTTATGCACAGACCTCATTCGTTTTAAATTTAGATGCAAGATTTCATGCTGAATGGAATCCAGCTTTGACTAATACATCTGACAAATCCCTTCTTAGGAAGAAAACCATGATGAAGAATTCTATTTTTCTACTATGGACTGAGCTTGGAGGAGAGGAATAGAACATTTGCTCTTTTTCCATCATCCAATTCTATTTTGTTTTGAATTATTCATATGTTTGTCATTCTAAGGCTACTAACTAAATAGTAGGTACACTATTTCAGATCCACAGGGGGAAAAAGTGGCTTTGACTGGGCAGAGAGGACTGTGTTCACACATTCTCAGAGCATCTTGATTCAAATTAACTGCTATACATTATTCTAGGTAAGCTACTGGCAACAGAAGTATCATGGCCTGGAGAACAATATCATATTGTTTGAACACAGCTGTACTGAATACCTGCTAGGTTCAAGAATGAGTAAACAGAGATAAATAGAATGCTTTTATGAATGTCTAGTCTGAAGGAATTCAGTCTTGGCGGGCAGGCAAATTAAAAAATACAAAGCACTGCCTTTATTTCAAAGCTTGCTATTTACTATAAAAACTTCCCTTGCTCTCTTAATGACAGTTTCAGAAAGTTAAAAGTTCCCTAAGCATAATTTAAAATCAGTCTATTGCTTTAAATAATACAATTTTATGTAAAGTCAAGCTACTCTATTCTCTGTCCAAGTTAGAATAAGTGAGGGAGATGTGCTTGTTTTATGCACTACAATTAATAGTAAATTATATTAAATACAAATATGTAGTAGTTCAATATACTTGGAATATTAATTTCATTTTCCTGCCATCAAAATCAAGAATGTGACAGCAACAGGGAACTACAAACCTTAAAATGACAATGTTCTTATCTCAATCTCACTCTCTTTTCTCTCCAGGCCCATCAGAGGAACGTTAGGGGAAATGGTGTGGGCTTTAGATGTGATTAAGAGATAAATGATAACTAATGTTATACCAGGATAGGATCATCAGACTTGCTTCCCTTTTTTTGTCCTCTTTCTATCCCATAATGACTTTATTATATAATAGGTAGCTTCGTATTAAAACTCTAAATTAATTTCTGGCTAGTCTGGGCTATATATTAAAAGTATTTCTCAAAAGCAAAGCTGGAAATGGAAGAGAAAGGAAAAGCTATCCATGCATACCACCTATCTTGAATTTCAATAAGACATCAGGGACTAGGCAATCTGCTGACTCCAGGATAACACTGACAAATTTTACTTATTATATTTTAAGTGTTTTTTTCATTTGTACATCAGATAAGTATAATATACAAATAATTACTATTCTAATGCTTACCTTCCTGAGCAGACAAAATGATAGTGAGCATGTCAGACTTGCTGTCAATTGAAACACAGTTGTTTGAGAAGGTGGTGTAGCATCCATTATTTATTCCATGCTTATATGTCAACAAATTAAGGGATGTCCTAAATATGACCGTAAAGAGAAAATTGTAGTGTCATGTATCAAATGACTGGCATCTGAGTTTAAAGAATTGTGGGGTTCTTAGACTTCACCCTGATCAACAGTTAAGAGAGGTTGAATACCGGAAACATGAGGCTCTTAGTTCAGAAGACTTATCATTCACAACATAGTTATACCTAGAATAGTAGCTTTGTCAATGACTACATAAGGCGTAATTCCCCTAATCTGCCTGAGGGTACCAAGCTATTATCAGAGAAGAATACACAATTTAGCAAAGTAGCATATATCTTTTATGAATGTTCATTTTATTTTTTGATTTTTTTATTGGAATATATTTATGTTATACAGCAATAGGTTTGGTAAATGTATTTTCATACAGGTATATCATGTCATGACATTTGATCCATTCTCATGTAACACATACCTCCTTTCTTACATGTTCATTAGTCATCCTCATCCACACAGATATTTTTTTAACTTTTATCAAAAGTGGATTTTTTTTTCATACAATATGTTATATTGTTTTGGTAATATAGTATAATTTCTCCTTCCCTTTCTTCCCACCAAGCTCCTCCTCTTTCTTAAAACTGTGGCTTGTGGCAGGACCAAGGCCCACATTTCTATGCTTAGCAAGGTATCTATCCATAGGGAATAGACTCTAAAAAGCCAGTTCATGCACTAGGGATAAATACTGGTTCCACTGACAGTGGCTCCATAAACTGCCCAAACCACCCTCATTCAGGGGCCTTGTTGAGTCTTATGCAGGTTCCCAGCTGTCATTCCAGAGTCAGTGATCTCCCATTTGCTCAGGTTAGCTAGAAGTGGTATGACAGACTTATTTTGTTGATTCCCCATGGGAGGTTTCACTCTCTCTGAGGAGTGGATAGGGGTAGGGTAGGGAGATGGTTAAGGAAGCTGGAAGATAGAAGGGAGAGGGAAGTGCCTTTAGTCTGTAAAACAGGATTGTTTTAAAGTAGACAAAAGAATAGAGACAATAACAAGATATAGTACAAAGAAAGAGGAGGTGAGATTTTGTAATTGGAAAAAAAGATTCTGTAAAGCAAAGAATACAGTCAACAAGACAAAAAAAAAAAAAAAAAAAAAAAAGATAATGAGAAAACATCTCCACCCTTTAAAATATACAAATATCTCAAAAAACTAGACATCAAATTACCAAATAATCAAGTTAAAAGTGGAGTACAGATCTAAACAGAGAATTTTCAATGGGGAACAATCTGAAGTGGCAGAAAGACACTTAAGGAAATGCTCAACATTCTTAGTTATCAGGGAAATGCAAATAAAACCTGAGATACCATTTAACACTAGTCAATACTGCTAAGATCAAAGACACAAATGACAGCTTATGCTGGAGAGGATGTGGAGTAATGGTAACACTCCTCCTTTGCTGGTGGGAATTCAAACTTTGTACAGCTTCTGTGTAAATCGGTATGGTGATTTCTCAGAAAATTAGTATCAACCCTACCTCAAGACCCTACAATACTACTTTTGGGTATGTACCCAAAGGAGGAACACTCATACCACAAGGACATTTGTTCAACTATATTCATTTTAACATTATTCTTAATAGCCAGGATTTGGAAACAATCTAGATGCCCCTCACCCAAGAATGGATAAAGGAAATTTGGTACATTTACAAAGTGAAGAACTACTTAACAGTAAGAAAATATGATATCCTAAAAGGTACAGGCAAATGGACAGAACTAGAAAAAAAAAATCCTGAGTGAGGAAACCCCAGACCCAGAATGACACATATAATATGTACTCACTCATAAGTAATTACCAGTCATAAAGCAAAAGATATCCAGCCTGCAATCCACAACCCCGGAGAAACTAGAATCCTTTTCCAGAAACAGATGGATGCAGATGCAGAAATCTACAAATAATCACTGGTCAAGCACCCAGAGTACAATCAAAGTGAGGGAGGAGAAACAATATGATCAAAGGAGTTAAGGCCATAATGTGGAAATCTGTAGATTCAGCTGACCTGAGCTAGTAAGAGATCACTGACAAATGGAGAACTTGCATAAAACCAAACTAGACTTCCTTAATATAGGTGACAATGGTGTGGCTGGAGCAACATGAGGCTACTGGCAGTGGCTCCAAGATCTAACTCTAATGCATAAACTGACTTAGTGGAGCCCATTCTCTATAGAGAGATACCTTCCTTGCCCAGCCTAGTCACAGGGGTGAGGGAAGTGGAGAGGTGCCTTGGTCCTACCTCAACGGGACAGGCTTAATAGATCTACGGTAGGCCTTACCCTTTCTGAGGAGCAGATGGGAGGTGGGTGATTGGGAGGAGTGGGAGAAGAGGAAAGATGGAAAATGGTTTTGTAATGTAAAAAATAAATTAAAAAATTATAAAAAAAAAAAATATATAGTTTAAACGAGAATTTTCATATATGGGCTGATGATTCTTCCTCCAACAACCAAAAACCCTCTATCAAAAACCCAATACTGAGAGTGAGAAGTTCTATTTTGAGGTGTTAGGTTTCATAAGAGATTCCTAAATAGAGGATTCTGGTGTTTCCCTAGAGATAAAGTATAGCTTCCTAGTGCTGAGGATGCCATGATTTCAAAAATATGACCTAGAGGTCCCAGCACTGAAAATGACTTGATAGCCTCCTCTCTGGGTATGGAATCATATGGTGCTATGCAAGCTTCCAAAGGAGGAAAACTGCCAGTAAACCTACCCACCTATACACCTATGAACCACAACAATAACCTGTATGACATGAAAATGATAAGGGTACAGTAGTTTTATGTATACTTTTATGATAACATTCTTACAATGCTCAATGTTGGTACTTAGGAGGTCCATTGAATTTTGTATGGTAATTTAAGCATATCTTTTGTACTATATTGAAAAACTGTGCTTTCAAAGTAGTTTACTCTGTAATCCTCTTTGAGATGATAATTAGGAAAAAGGAAGTCAGTGGCAATACTCCCAGAGCCTGCCAGGCAGAAAAAGGTCACCCAGCTGCCATCATGAAGTATCTAAGAACTCAATTTTGAAAATCGTATTGAAGTTATGCAGGTGAATGTCACTAGTTCTAGAAAGCATTCTCAAACAACCAGATCTAACAGTGCTTCAATTTGATAACTTAATTTCAAATTTGTTGGAATATAAGGCAGATTTGTTTTCCTTATTCATCCAATTTTCATAACTTCTGTGTAATTAGGCTTCTAGGGCTCTAGGGAAAACAACTATGTGATTAAAACAATAATTTATTTAGTATATGTTAGTTTATTTAAGTGGCTTCTTTAATTTTCATTTTTACTGAGTTTTGGTCCTGGGAATACCTAGGACTTTGTGCCCACTCAGCATCGTGCTCTATCCCTGAGTTTCATTTGGTCCCTTTCAGGGACTTTTAATGTCTCTCCCCCATCCTGCAAATTTGCTTGGGAGACCTTGTCCCTTTCTGCTTCCTTAAGGGACCATGTATGTCTCTCTTCGGGTCCTCCTTGCTTCCTAACTTTTTCTGGTGGTATGGGTTGTAGGCTGCTAATTCTTTGCTCTGTGTCTAAAATCCATATATGAGTTAGTACATACCATGTTTGTTCTTGTGTGACTCTGTTACCTAACTCAGGATGGTTTCTTCATTCCATCCATTCCATAGATTTACAAGGATGAACCCAACTAACAATCCAAGCAATAGTGGAGAGGCTACATTAAATCCCCTTTCCCATTAATGAGATTGATGACTACCTTATATGCCATCCTATAGCATTCATCTAGTAGCTGATGCAAGCAGAAGCAGACACCCACAGCAAAGCTCTGAGCTGAACTCCTGGAATCCAGTTGCAGGGAGGGAGGAGTGATGAGCAAAGAACACAATGTCAGGCTGGAGGAACCCACAGAATCAGGTGACCTGAACAAGGGGGAGTTCATGGACTCTGTTCTGATAGCTGGGAAACCATCATAGGACCAACCCAGACTCCCTGAATGTTGGTGTTCGTTAGGAAGACTAGGCAGTCTATGGGGCATCTGATATTGGGTTAGTATATAAATGGACTTTGGTAGCTCATTCCACATAGATGTATACTCCCTCAGCCTAGACACATGGGAGAGGGCCTAGACCCTTCTCCAAATGAAGGTCTTTGAAGACTTTGAAGACTCCCCATGGATGGCTTTACCCTTTCTGGAAAGAAGAAAGAGCATGGGATAGGGGTTGGTGGGGGGAAGAGAGGAGGAAGGGAGGGTGCAGGAACAGGGATTGAAATGTAAAACAAGCTTGTTTCAAATTTAAATAAAATTATTAAAAAATGAATGTTTTCTACACATTCAAATTTATTGCTGTTATTTTATTCTAGGCATATACCCAATTGATCCACATCCATGCAACAAAGACATCTATTCAACTATGTTCATAGCAGCATTATTTGTAATAGCAAGAATTTGGAAACAACCTAGATGCCCCTCAATTGAAGAATGGTTAATGAAGATGTGGCACATCTTCACAATGGAATACTACTCTGCAGAAAAAATAATGGTATCTTGAAATTCGCAGCAAGTGGATGGCACTTGAGGTAACCATCCTGAATGAGGTTACCCAGTCAAAAAAGAGGAACATAATATGTATTCACTCATATATGGATTTTAGGCCTAGATCAAAGGATCACCAGCCTATAATTCACACCACCAGAGTAACTAGGATACAAGGTGTATTCTAAGAGATTCATATAAAGTCCCTCACAGAGCCGGGAAGGGACAAGTACCCCAGAGCACAGGGGAAGTGGGGGGACAGATAATGGAGAGAGAAGTAGGAGAAAATGAGGGGGAGGAAAGGAAAAAACATGCAAACAGGAAGATTGACCCTGGTTAGGAATAGAACACAGTAAAGAGAGAGACAGAGAGTTGGAGAGAGAGAAAGAGAGTGAGAGAGAACATAAAAGAGGGAGCCAATGTTGGTTTAAAATAAAAATTGAACACAAAGAAAGGTCTAGAGAACTACAAGACTGCTCCCAACTAACAATTTGAGCTTCTGTGGAAAGGCTATCATAAATGCCCTTCCAGGAGAGTGAGATCAACAACTAACTTCTCCATGGAGCTCTCAACTAATGCCTGTTGGAAACAGGATCAAACACCCATACATAAACACTGAGTCGAACTAGAACCCAGATGCAGATGGAGAGGACAAGACCAGGGGCAGAAACATATAGAGACAGCTTACCTGAACAAGGAGTAGGTAACGGGCCACTAGACTGATAGCTGGGAAGCCAGCATGGGACTGACTCAGGCTCCCCTGAATATGGGTATCAGCCAGAATGACCGAGCAGTCTAAGGGACCTCAGACAGTAGAGCCAGATGTATCCCTCTTGCACAAAAGGACCTTGCTAACACATCCCCCATGGAGGGATAACTGCCTTAACCTAGAGACAGGAGAGAATCCATAGTCCCTACTTCACAGGACCTGTCAGATCTACATGACCCCAACTGGATGGTATTAGCTTACATATGGAATTGGGGTGGGGGGATGGGAGGGGAGGGGGTTCGGGTGCATGTGAGAGGGCAGAGAGGGTAAAAGGGAGGGAAGGAAGGAGGGAGGGAGGGAGATAGGGAGGGAGGGAGGGAGGGAGAGGGAACTGGGATCAACATGTAAAATAATAAATTAAATAAAAAAAGAAAAATGCTTTGACACCAAAATTTAAGTTCAAAGACAAGTTACTGGGGAAAAGGTTTTCTACTTTTGTTTCCACAGAAAATGAAAAGCTGTGGATTCCTTCCAGACTGATGTGGTTTGATCAAGCCAGACTGCCTGAAACAGACTAGAAGGTGATCCTACATTCAAAACTGCTGGACAAAGCAGCATTACAGATTACAGCCATGATTTCTGCACCTTCTTATAATCTCCCATGACAGCGCCCCTTACCAGCAGGAAGTAGTTTGGAGAGAATGGCACCCAAATTCCCAAATATTATCCATAGATGTTTGTTTTCATTTAGATGGACTTGATTATATAATAAATAAATAAATAAATAAATAAATTACTGCTCTTTTACACTTATGTGTCTTAATCTGTCCTCTTTTTGTTTAGTAATACAGTTTCTCCTTTCTCAAGACTCCTGATGAGGTATGTTTGGAAATAGTTATCAATCTCCCCTTTTACATGCTTTCTTCATATTTTGAGAAAATGATTAACTTAATTCTCTATTAAATATTTTTCATCTCTCTTGTACTTTTCTGTTAGTACAAGTGTAATCCTTTAAAATTATAGTTTTCATTGTCCCACCTGAGCAGCAAAATTTCTTATATTAAAATCATAAGTAGTAGTTTAATCTTCTGAGTAGTTGTTTTCCACGTTCTGCTCTATCAATTTATCAATGAACATGATACCTATAAGCAGTAATCATTACTTAAGCAATGTTGGTTGATTAAGTCCTATTTTGAAATGACTTAAGAAGGTCCTGTGGGTACAAGTTTTCCTTAGTGATCATAGCAGTTAAATTTCAAATTTTTTTCTCTAGGAATAACTATTATTGCAAAACATGATTTCCATCATTTCTTACTCCTTCTGAATGGTTTACCTTCTAAAGATATGCTTCTACAAAATGGACTTTTTCATGCAATATTGGAACTTTCTATAGAAAGAATGTGACCTTTGCACTTTCTCTTTATTTTCCTATATTGTTTGCTGCATTGAGAATGGATCTTTAGGATTCTGTATAGTCTAGGAATTCTGGTTTTCTAGAATCCAGATACTCAAGGCATACTGTTTATCTAAAATACAGACAAGCTGTGTTCAGTTTCCATAAAGACTGGGCAATGTATTGTGTAAAGCTTTTGCAACTTCTTTCTTAGAATGTTCCTCATTTCAATAGCTGGCTCTTTCAAAAATGCTCTCTGGACACTTCTTTGCCTGTGGTTTGTTCTTCATGATAGTATATGATGATCCACAGGTCTCTGAATTTCTTTAACTCACACAGTGCCATATGTTAGTCATCTGTCCATACTCACATTTCCATATTCAGCTTGACTTTTTTCTTGCTCTTACAATTTATTGTAAATTCAATAAATGATTTATAGTCTTATATAGTCATTGTTTGTTAAAAAAAAGTGAAACAAAACAAAACCCAGTCTTTAAATTCACAGAACTGTTATTAGATGATAGCATGGCCTTGTCTTCTATTATATTCATTTCTTTTATTGTATGAAACACAAAAACATTTAACGCTGCAGGAAGCTCTGGAGGCAAACACTGAAGATCCAGGAAATAATGAGAGAATATGTCTCTCTTATACAGTCAGAAATTATCTCTGAGGGCTTAGCACAAATGCTTATGTAGATTTGTGACATATAAGTACATAATGCATAAAATTACACTAAACATATATAAAATGAAAGTATTGGTTTATACTCACTATAAATAGTTTTAATTTTTTGCTACATTTATTTATTTACTTACTGTGTGTGTTTGTGTGTATGTGTGTTTATGCACAAGTGTCACATTCATTCTGTTTTCCACGTGAATCCTGGGGACTGAATTCAGGTTTTCAGTCTTGGTAAAGGTGTCTTTACCTGCTGAACCATCCTACTGAGTCGTAAACCATTTTTTATATAGAGGAGCAATCATTAAATTTATAGAAATTCATCATCATCAATTTATTTGCTTGTTTTTTACTTCTAGATACTGAATCTAGGGCCTTGGGCATATTGGGTAAATATTCCAGCAATAACATATATCCCTATACCCAAAATATTTTGTAAGCCTAATTACTTTCTTATTTAATATGGTTTGTTTGCATTATCATGCTCTTCATTTATTAATGCTGTGGGAAGAGAATGATACACCTGTACCCTTATTCTTCAGAATGTGAAAGTGACATTGCTGATACATTAAAAATGATCTATGGAATTTAAAGTTTTTTTTTTAAGTTTTATTTCTTTCTAGACTGGGAACAGATAGTCAGAGCAATGTCCTTATAAAGACATTGGGAATGTGTTCTTAGTATTCATGACTACATGAGTTAAAGACGACAAATGGATTTGAAGTAAACAGCTTCAGAATTCAAAGGCATGAGCAACATTTATAACTTGGAAGTCACTCTTTCTTTAGCATGTATAATGTTCTTTACTGATGCACTTTGGGCATAGAGAGACCTGTTCATATACCTTCAATAAATCTGTGATTTATTGAGAGGAATAAAATACTTATTAATCATTTGAGTTCAGGATATGAAATAATTTTTCAACTTGTCCAGATGAGCCTGTCCAGCCACATTCTATCATCAATTGTGTGAGATCGTAGAAACTTGGCCTTGAATGTCAATCTGTCTTCACACACAGTTTTAATTTCAGTTCCTACCAGCGTACCAGTAGCTTGACAGTGAATTATGACATTCCGCTCTCGATGCTGGACAAGCCACTCACAGATTTCCTGATAACATGACCATATTCTGAAAGAATCGTTTTAGATAAATGTTATTGTTCTAGTGAAAAATTTTCAAACTCCCTTTCTTGGGAAGTTAGTGGAAATTATGTACAAAAAGTAAGCCACAGAAAAACAAGATAACTGTACTCTGTAAAAATTTCTGTCCTGAATGCTAAAAATTTCAATTTTGTCAATGAAGAAAACAACAGTTGCAGCAAAGTTGTATCAATTTTGAAGTAATTTTTATACAGACTAACACAAATGCCATTGCCAATATAATTCAAACAGTGAGAACAGGTAAACAATAAACAGAAAGGGCACTTTCAAATAAACTGGTTTTTATAATTGCTCAAGTATGAAAACTAAAACCACTAAATGCTCTACACTGCTCTGATAAGCATCTTGGAAAAAGAAGCACATAGCCATATATTTTTTTTCAAAGAGAAAAATTAACAAGTATTTTAGTAACTTTTCACTGTGATATAAATTAATGGCTGAAATTATTTTTGAACAATAAATAGTGAATAAAATCAAGAGGCAATGCTAGTGAACATCTCATATGACTTCTGAGATAAGAGAAATTAAGGATCTCATTTGTTCCATTGTTTTAAAGAAGAAATCAGAGCATGTGCATGCAGTTAGCATATGCTCCAGCACATACTAATGATACAAACAATACAGGCAGGTTTCTTCTGAAGAAGAAAAAGTGAACAATGCCATAGGTAGATTAGAAGAAAAAAGAAAATAGAATAACAGTCATCCATGGCCAGCTTGATTGTGAGAAGAGATGTACAGAGAGAACTGCCTGAAAAGTTAAAGAAACAGGGATAGACATCTGAGTGAAAGCAGTCTCTGAAGTTCCAGAATGAGGCTATTTACTTCATCAATGGGAGCAGCATAAAATGGAGATGATGTTCACCAGGAACCGGATGCAACAAAAGACAGGGACAGCTTAGATATGGGATGTTAGCTCAATATTTTGTCTCATATATACTTTCTAATGCCACAGTTCCTTGGTTAACTGAAGCATATCATAGAATGTTGATGCGCTTCAATTAAATAGTGAATATTTTCAGAGTTAAACATGAGTGATGAATTTGAAATCAACTTTACAGTATTGTAAGTGGAGAAGAGATTGCCTTATAGGGCCTTTGAAGAGCGCACAGACATGACCGTGAATGTATACTCAGAGGCAGGTATGAAAATGAAAGATTGTAGAGATAGAAGGCACAGCTGGGCACACAACTGTAGTGTAGAAATTCACAGAATCAGCTCCAACCTTGAGGGTGTGAGATGATGTGACCAGGAAGGATCAGCATGAAAGTGACCTTCCTTGCTTTGAAATGTAGTACACAAAAGAGCGCATCAAGGAGTATGTACTAAATACAGTTGGTCCAATTAAGGATGAAAGACGAAGGACATTTGGCTGATTTATTATTGTTTCACATGTTGTAGGGTTGAGGTAGTTATACTTGGTAGGCATATGGAATCATCACCCCAAATAGGAAAAAATTAAAATACAAAACATAATCATACCAATGCACATGTCTAATCTTGCCTTTTCCTGGAACGTGTTTGAGATGAAACTGGCATCTTAACAGGCTACCTCAACAGATTCTCTAGTAGATGAGGTGCAAACCTCAGAGAGTTGTTATCTGAGGAGACAATGAAGAATGCACAGTTGTGGATTGTGAGTAAAGTAACAGTGGCATGTGAGGAACAAAGAGAGTATAGAAGCACTTCAACATTGCTTGTCTTTGTAGGGAGGTCAAAAGTCTATCTTGCATAATTAAAATTTTAATTAAATCCACTTACATTCTAGTTTAAAGTATGGTTTCATCACCCTTTGAACACTTCTGAATTACCTCACAAAAGAATAAATCTCAGTAGTCATAGAAATTGATTCTCTTAAATATGATTGAAAATAGGTTTCTGTTATCTAGCAAAACTCATTTTGTGGATTAGCTTTCAATAATTGTGAAGCAATGACTTGTTAAACATGTAACAAAAAAGGAAGCCTTCATGTGTTGACTTTATCTCCTACAAGCCACCATTTTTAGTGTTTCTAGACTTATCTAATTTTTTTCCACAAAATTAGCACACATTTCTATAGTAAAAGGAACAGATACAATAATGTTTCTAATTTTATTTTTTGATAGAGAAGGAAAGTGCTTATTCATTTTGCAGCTTGTAGTCCTCCATCCAGAAAGCCTGGGCAGAAACTCAAGGCAAGGACTAAAGCAAAGACCATAGGGGATATCTGCTTACCAGCTGGTTTTTCCTGGCTTGCATACATTGCTTGCTTGCTTTCTTCCTTCCTTCCTTTCATCCCTCACCCTTCCATCCTTTCAATCTTCCCTCCTTCCTGTCTGTCTTTCTTTCTTTCTTATTTCATCCCTTTCCTCATTCCTTTATTTCTTTCTCTGTTTCTTTTCTTTCTATTTTTAAGGTGATTCATTCAGTTCAAAGCCACCATTGCACTCAAGAGCAATGGAAAATTATTTTGGAACTGGCATTCTATCTGGAAGACATAACAAAAAAAAAAAAATGAAGCTAGGGCAATTCATTAATTCATTCACTACTTTCATAAACACAACCCAGAAAATCAACTTATCCAATACTTTTATAATTCTACAGTTGGTATTTATTTGATATAAATTCCAAATTGAATATTTTTATAAAATTCCTAACCCTAACCCTAAACTTAACCCTAACCCTGACCCTAAAAGACACAGTGGACAAGACCAAATGGCAGCCCACAGACTGGGAAAAGATTTTTACAAATCCATTCTACATCTGACAAAGGGCTGATCTTCAAAATATACAAAGAACTCAAGAAACTAGTCAACAAAACACCAAATAACCCTATTAAAAATGGCGTACAGAATTGAAGAAAGAATTCTCGATAGAGGAAATCAAAAAGGCTGAAAGACATTTAAGCAAGTCCTCAACATCCTTAGCTATCAGGGAAATGAAAATCTAAACAACTTTGAGATATCATCTTACTCCTGCCAGAATGGCTAAAATTAGAAACACCAATGACAACTTATGCTGGAAAGGATGTGGAGAAAGGGGAACACTTCTCCACTGCTGGTGGGAGTGCAAACTCATACAGCCATTTTGGCGATCAGTAAGGCGGTTCCTCAGGAAAATGGGAATTAGTTTACCAAAGGACCCAGCAATGCCCCTTTTAGGCATATACCCAAATGATCCACATCCATGCAACAAAGACATGTGCTCAACTATGTTCATAGCAGCATTATTTGTAATAGAAAGATCCTGGAAGCATCCTAGATACCCCTCAACTGAATAATGGATAAAGATGATGTGGCACATCTACACAATGGAATACTACTCTGCAGAAAAAAAAATAATGGAATCTTGAATTCGCAGGCAAGTGGATGGAACTTGAGGTAACCATCCTCAATGATATAACCCCGTCACAAAAAGAGGAACATGGTATGTACTCGCTCATATATTGATTTTAGACCTAGATCAAAGGATCACCAGCCTATAATTCACACCATCAGAGGAACTAGGATACAAGGTGTACAAGGTGTATTCTAAGAGATTCATATCAGGTCCCTCACAAATGGGGGAAGAACAAGTCCCCCAGAGCACATGGAAGGTGGGGGGCAGGGAATGGAGAGAGAACTAGGAGAAAGAGAAGGGGAGGAAAGGAATACACATGCCACTAGGAAGATTGAGTCAGGGTAGGAATAGAAGACAGAAGAGAGAGAGAGAGAGAGAGAGAGAGAGAGAGAGAGAGAGAGAGAGAGAGAATAAACATAAAAGAGGGAGCCATTATTGGTTTGAAGAGAAAACTGAACCTAAAGAAAGGTCTAGACACCTACAAGACTGACTCCAACTAACAATTTGAGCAACCGTGGAAAGGCTACCATAAATGCCCTTCGCTGATAGTTAGATCAACAACTAACTTATCCACCATCATGGAGCCCTCATCTAGTACCTGTTGGAAAGAGAAGCAAACACCCATAACTAAACACTGAGTCGAACTAGAATCTAGATGCAGAGAGAGAGAGGACAAGACCAGGTTGCAAATACACATAGAGACGCTGACCTGAACAAGTAGGAGTTAATGGGCCCCCCAGACTGATAGGTGAGAATCCAGCATGGGACTGACTCAGACCCCATGAATATGGGTCTGAGCTAGAAGGTCTGAGCAATCTAAGGGACATCAGATAGTGGAACCAGGATGTATTCCTGGTGCAACAAAGGACCTTGCGAACACGAACACATCCCCTCTGGAGGGATACTGGCTTAACCTAGATACAGGAGAGAAGTCCCAGTGTTTACTTCAAATGATTTGATGGATTTATATGACCCCCACCTGGATGGCATTACCCTACATATGAAATTGGGGTGCGTGGATGGGAGGGTGTTCAGGGTGCATATGAGGGGGCAGAGAGGGTAAGAGAGAGGGAGAGGGAACTGGGATCGACATGTAAAATAAAAAATAAATAATAATAATAAAAAGAATTCCCTGTTGAGGTCTGCTCACCATTTTTAATTGTATTATTTGGGATTTTTTATGTCTTGTTTATTGAGTTCTTTATATATTTGGAAATCAGCCTTTTGTTAGATATGAAGTTGGTAAAGATGGTTTCTCATTCTGTAGATTGCAAATATATCCCATTGGTGATGTCCTTTGATTACATAAGTTTTTCAGTTTCATGAGGTCCCATTTCTTAGCTACCAACCTTAGTGCCTGTGCTATTCTTGTTCTGATCAGGAAGCTGTCTTCTGTGGCAATGTGTTCAAAACTATTCCCTATTTCTCTTCTATCAAGTTCAGTGAATCTGTATTATGTTGAGATCTTTGATCTCCTTGGACTTAAAATTTGTGCATGGTGATAGATTTGGATCTATTCACATTCTTCTACATGCTTACATCCAAACAAATTAGCACCATTTGTTGAAGATGCTTTTTCCCCTGTTGTATATTTTTGGCTTAAGTTGAAATTCAGGTGGTCATAGGTGTATGGATTTATGTCTGCTTATTCAGTTCCATCCCATTGATATACCGTCTGTTTTTAATGCCAATGCCATGCATGTTTTATTACTAAAACTCTGTGTTAGGGCTTGAAATCAGGCATGGTAATACCTCCAAAATGCTGGAAATTCTTTTATTGAACACAATAATTTTAGCTATCATATTTTTTCCATATGAGGCTGAGTATTGTTCGCCAGCCTGAAGCTTTACAGTCTGCATAGAATTTACAAAACTTACATATACTATATACTGAGATTTGGAAGGACTCCACAGAAAATTATAATCTTAAAATTATTTAAATGTGCTTAAGGTTGTTAAACACATTTGCTTGAAGTGCTTTAAATTTGTTCTAGAGTTACTGGGAAATATGACTTCATGAATCGACAATGTCTGTACGTAAGCATTTTGGCTTGCTTTTAAGGCAGTTGCAAGAAACAACAACAACAAGAAAAAAATGGAAATTCGATTTCTGTTCCTTTTGTCCAGAATTTTTGTTGTTGTTAGACTGTATCTCCATGCTATGACATCATTTTAATAAGAAATGGAGCATCCCCTTGCCAATATAAGAACAATCTTGAACTTTGTGATTTTATACATTTGAAATGTATTTAAAGTTTAGAAGTCAGTTCATGAACTATAAAATAAAAGAACATTACTTCCTTTTTCCAAGAAAAGTGCTTCCCAGCAGCTTCTTGGACATGACATTTCCTCCTTGAAGCCAGACTTCCATGAGCTAAGGAGAAGAAAATTGGAAACATATGGAGCAGGAAATTTCTGGATTTAACTGTTATAAAGCAAACACTCACATGTTTGAACAATAAGTACACCAATCTTGGGACAGGAGTAGACATTTTATTGAGCTAAAACGAGTAGTTTAAACCTTTATGGGACTACAAACTGCTTATTAATGTTCAATAATACCAATGCTTTTGTTAGTTCTTTTTGTTTTTTTTTTTAACTGATATGTTTTAAATAATGTCTAGAAATAGTTTAAGGTAAAGTATTCCCTTGTAACAGCTTTGCCAAGTGGCAAACAGCCTCAGAAAGGAAAATACAATATAGAAATGAATACAAATAAAAACACAAACTCTAAGGGAAAATAAAATAATACTTTTGACCCTAGCATTTCTGTTTAAACTCATCTGAAAGAAAAACACACATGGGGGTAACTTGATGCTTGTTTGTTTAAGATAGGTTCTCGTTTCATACCTAAGGTTGGTTTCAAACTTAAACTCTTCCTACCTTAAACCTGTGAATGCTGAGACTGTCAGCAAGCACTTACTCATCTGGGTAATTTTATAATAGATTATAATTCCTTCATCTTAGAGACAATGAAACTTATTTATACTGCTAATTATTATGAAAGGATAAATATAATAAGCATGTATACTGTCCTTATGTCTATACATCAGCACTCTCTGAAACCCTCAACTCTCTTATGCTCACTGGAATTTATGCTTTGATTTATTTTAATGTTATTAAGTAGTTGTTTTATTTTTTTGAGAATGTGTATGATTCTGGGAAATATAGCTCAAAGTCTGAATGTTGAGAGGCTCTTGACATATCATAAGCATAATTTTCTTGACTTTATTTAACTATAACTTTATCCATTATTAATATATGCATATTATGTAAATAATATTATACATCCACACCCACATAGATACGTAGTTTTGATATCTAATATGTAATGCCTCAATCATTTTTATCTTGGGTCACATTATAAGGTACCTTCTAGAGGGATTTCAGTCAATTTGACTTATTTTGTCAACTCTCAAATGTTAGTATAGTCCCAGCATGGAACTCCTGGTTTGGGTTCAAAGCAGTGAAGCCTTTAGTATGTGCAACAATCTAATTTTTCACAGCAGTATTTATAACTTTTACTTTAAAGCTCCTAAGTACTAAAGAATGGATGCTGACCTGCATTAAATGTTCAGTAGAATGTTGTTTTTTTGTAACTAGTATTTTTTCCCCTTGTTAACTGAACACTACTGTTTTTGCTTCTTGATTTGAACTCATTTCTCCAAATGAGAACAAGAAAGGTTTAGGAAAGACATCTTTTGTTCACTTCTGGGCAACTTTGGCTTTGCTGAGACAGGAGTGCATTGCCATGACATTTAAAAAGGAAAAAAAAAAAAGCTATTTTGAAGCATGTCTTCTCCCTTATGATCTATTTTTGAACAATGCACTCTAAAGAAGTTTCTGTTTTAAGAATAATAGTGATTTACCCTCTGGTGGAATGTACCTTTTTACCTGCTTACACTAAATAAACCCAGGATAGATAGAGAGTATAGATAATTAAAAATTAACTGCATCCAATTGGCTCCACACTGCTTTAATTTCTACATGCTTGTTTGAGGGGGTGCTTTTCAAAGCTTTTAATTGCAATATTAAATAAGGCCTCTGGTGATCAATGTCATCCTTCCTACAATGTTGTTCTGGCTTTTGAATTACTGGAGTGCATGGGTGTGCTGTGCTGTAGAGGTTGGTGCTTCCATCATGAGGGTGAGATTCCAGGTTTTTAGATTCATGTTTTTCCCTCTATTTCAATTTTATTTATTTATTTATTTATTTATTTATTTATTTATTTATTTATTTATTTTTACATATTGATCCCAGTTCCCTCTCCCTCCCTCCATTTCTCCCACACTCCTATGCCCCCCCAAATAACCTCCCATCCCATCCCCCCCCCCATTCCACATGTAAGGCGATGCCTTTCAGGAGGAGTCATCAAAATTTGTCAGGTCATTTGGACTAGGGACGAGTCCCTCCCTCCTGCCTCTAGGTTAAGGGAGTAAGTATCCCTCTATTGGAAACGTGCTCCCAAAATCCTTTTATGTGTCAGGGATACATCCTGGTACCACTGTCACAGATCCCTTAGACTATCCAGGCTTTCTAACTGAGACCCATGCTCAGGGGGGCTGAGTCGGTCTAATGCTGGTTTCCCAGCTATCAGTCTTGGGGCCCATTATCTCCTCCTTGTTCAGGTCAGTTGTCCCTGTGGGTTTCTGTAGCCTGGTCTTGTCCTCCCTCTCTGCATCTGGATTTTCGTTCAGCTCAGTGTTTAACTGTGGGTGTTTTCATGTTGGTTCTTTAGATTTTTAAGATGGAGAGAATGGGGAGGAAAATTTAGTTACAGGCTATAAACTATTAAAATCATTATTTCTCATAATTTTATTTGTTTTTACAATTAATGGGTTTTTGGAAGTTTACCTATTGCTTTATTTTATTCAGAGTGGCTTGCTTACTGTGATCATTTAGATATCAAATATTCCTCCCAAAGACTAAGTTGGGAGACCTTGTTCCCTGGATTGGGTCTGTGGGGTCATAGGGGAACCTTTAAGACTTGAATGCATGGGGGAGGGCCTAGCCCCTGTACCAAATAATGTGACAGACTTTGATGATTCCCCCAAGAAAGGCCTCACTCTCCCTGGGGAGTAAAGAGGGGATGGGGTAGCATGAGGAGTTGGAGAAGGGCATAGTAGGATTAGGATGGGAGGGAGAGAGAACTGGGACTGATATGTAAAGTAAGATTGTTTCAAATTTAAATTAAAACAAATATAAAGAAAAAAGTGTTTAAAAAAAAAAAGACTTGCATGCTAAGTATTTAGACTGATAGAACACTAGCCCCTCCACCTTTTTTTGTTTTGTTTTTTGTTGTTTTTTGTTTTGTTTTCTGTCTCCAGCAATTCCAGAGGGTTTGCTTTGCTTCACGCTCCCAAACATAGAATCCAATACTGCATCCAATCAATAGACTCAACTTAAAATGGATGAACCAAAACATCTTGAATCATAAAAGAGAATAAACCTTTCATCCATGGAATTTTGTGGTTGTTACTTGCTGTAGTAACAGAAAGCTACCTAAGATAGCTGTTAAAGGGCCATTTATTCACTTCTTTCAGGATTGGACTCCCCTTCATCGAAACTAAGTTCATCATTTATTACTTCTGGAGTTTCTAGGACTTGAATGTTAGGAACTATCATTCATCTAATAACACATGTATCACATTTGGTTTTTAACCATATTGTAAGCAAAAGAAATCCCACCACAATTTAGTGTTTCTGGGCTGTAATTAACTGTCCGTTTGGTTCCTGCTTCTTGTCTAAGACATTTTGACTTTAAACATAGAAGAATAGCAGCTGCAATAGCTGCAAAAACTCCCTGCAGTGTTCTTTGAAACATGTCCATAACCCCGTTGATCCTCACCTTTTCCTCTGCTTCTATTCCTTTTATTGTATGAATAGTATATGCACCTCCGTTCTGATTAATAGTCTTTTTATGGTGTGCTTTAATGACAGCAGCAAGAACATGGCTCTGTGAGAGTGATTGAGAGGTTCTTGCTTCTAGAGTATCTAAGTTAAACTTAGAACATGGAGAGAATCACATGGTCCCTTTGGTAGGTGGCATGCAAACTCATGCTCTAAGATTTGCTAAGATTAGTAATATTAAAACAGCAAGGGTTTCACAGAGTGTGGCCTGTATCTCATCTGAACCATAATTAAATAAACTAAATAAAACAATGGCCATCCTCTGTTCAAAATCTCATATTAATTGTTTATCCCATCCAGAGTAAAAATAGGTTTTGGAGTTTGGGGGTTTGTGTATTTGAGGGGGTTGTTTTGCTTTTTTTTTTCTGGAACTTTTTAACTCCATCATTAAAGATCTCCAACTTTTCTTCATCATCTTTCCCTTCCTACAGTCTGACCTCAATCACAGTGTCCAGATAACATGTAAGACTGTAAATGCTGTTTTCAGTGACAAGTGGGTTCCCATTTGTATCAGTTGATGAGAGATACTGTTGGTGACGGACACAGAGCAAATTGCTAAGACAAGGGTTAATACTTAAGACGTTTCCAAATAACTAGAGAGCAAGAAAAAGAACAGCCTGGCTGGTGGTTGGACCCAGGTGAGTGCATAGACATGACCTCATGTGATTTAAACATTCCCAAAAGTTCAGGTAAAGAATCCCTATAATGTCACTTCTTAAGGTAGTGGGAGATAGGAATATGGGAGGTTTAAGAGTCAACACTGTCAAATTCAACATAATGGGTTCAGATTCTTTACTGTGTTACACTTTGCCAAAGCCACAAACTATCATAGCCTAGATGATTAATATGCCCTGCTGAGATTCCCAAACACCACCTCTCTCTCTCCTTTCTCTCTCTCTCTCTCTCTCTCTCTCTCTCTCTCTCTCTCTCTCTCTCTCTCTCTCTCTCTCTCAGTATCTCTCATTCCCTCTGCTCTGAGTTTTCTTCTCTACATGTCTCTGTTCAAATGTTAACTTGTTCTTCCAGATTCTACACAGGTGGATTCAGTATTTGCTTCCACAGACTGGCTGTGCTGTTATATTCTTCTAACCAGCTGGTAAGTTCACCTCTTATAAATTGGTGCACTCTAGTCTGAAGCATGGGATGCATCAGTAGTTTTCTGTGTGCTTACACAGAAAGAGTAGATTAGAATCTTAAGAAACAGTAGGAGTACAGGGAGCTTCATGTAGTAGCCAAGTTCTATCTGGAAAATCATCTTCCAGTTACTGTTCAATACAATTTTTAGGCCATTGTCTTATCAGAGCTTTCATAAAATTTAAATTCCTGAATTCATACAATATATGAAAAGTCAATTAAACAATTATATCAGAAATAAGAATTGAGCCTCACATGCAGAATCATTTTATGCATTAAATCATAAGTTTGACTTTGGGTGTTTCTGCAATGGTAAATTGGTAAAAATATATTTGTAAATATGTATGACACCATGATTTTGTGCTAGATCATTACATGGCTGGCTCAGATGAATAGTTGTATAGACTTTAAACTTTCTCATTTCCTATACTATAATTATTTGTAGTCACATGCTGCATATTACGTAGTTTCATTTTTATAATCTATGTCTTTGTAAATATCCAGAATCTTAGTTGTTACATGGTTATTATTTATTTACTGACTGAAAAAAATATCAAATTCAACATAAATCTTGCCTATCATTTTTGTGACTAAGCCTCAAATTATACATGGCAAAAATATAATGGTTGCATAAGAGCTTACAATTAATAATAGAAAGCAGGAGTGAATCCAGTTAGCACTGGCCTATTAGAGGATGATATTTATATGCTGTTAAATATGAAAAGGAATTCAAGTACAAGAGAGCATGTGGATTAAATGAGTAAAACATCATACTACACATTTGCATCTGAGAATAAAACCAGTAGCTCATCCTATCAAAGGGGAATAACAATATAAAATGTACTTAATAGATATCAATGACTTACACTTTTCTTAATTCTGTCTCCCTTTCCTCTTTCACCTTCACCACTACCACCACCTCCTGACTCTGTTTTATTCTTATCATTCTCCTCCTTTCCTTTAACTACATATTTTAAAGCAAGAACACTTGGATTCCTTCTAGATATCCTAGTCCAGGCTAGCAATTTTATCTTGACAAATGAAGATTATGAAACTATGATGCTGAGACATATGAGGAGAGAAAGAATTAATTTTTAAAATTTTATTTAAATTAGAAACAATCTTATTTTACATATCAATCCCAGTTCCCTCTCCCTCCCATACTCCCATGTTCCCACTGACCCCTCAACCCTTCCCAATCCACTTCCCAGGTAGGGTGAGGCCTTCCATGAGGGATCATTAAAATTTTTCTAGTCATTTGGGGCAGGGCCTAGGCCCTACCCCGTGTATCTAGGCTAAGATAGTATCTGTCCATGGGGAATAGGCTTCCTAAGTCAATTTGTGCTAGGGATACATCATGGTTCCACTACCAGAGGCCCCATAGACTGTCTAGTTCTCCTATCTGACACCTACGTTCAGGGGCCTGGTTTGGTCCTATGTCAGCTGTCAGAGTTCCCATGAGTTCCCATTTGCTCAGGTCAGCTGTTTCTGTAGGTTTTCCCAGCATTGTCTTGACCCCTTTGTTCCTTACTCCTCCCTCTCTACTACTGGGTTCCAGGAGTTCTGCTAAGTAGTTAGCTGTGAATCTCTGCTTCTGCTTCCATCAGCTACTGGATAAAGGTTCTAGGATGGCATATAATGTAGTCATCATTCTCATTATAGAGGAAGGGCATTTAATGTAGTTTCTCCACTATTGCTTAGATTCCTAGTTGGGGTCATCCTTGTGGATCTCTGTACAACTCCCTAGTGACAGATATTTTTCTTCAAACCTATAATGGCTCCCTCTATTGATGCACCTCTTTTCTTGCTCTCCTCTAGAGAATGAATTAATTTTAATCTTGGTCAATTGTTAAGTTTTCAATTACGCAGCAGACTTGGAAATCACATAAATAAGATCAGTGGAGGCAGACATGAGAGATGCAAGAGTACTGTTTAACCCAGAACCTGGGTATCTCATAACTTCTGTGACCTTCCTTCATTCCCCATGCTCCTTAAACTCATTCTCCACCAGGCATTGATGACACACACCTTTAATCCCAGCAATCAGGAGGCAGAGGCAGGCAGATTTCTGGGAGTTTGAGGCAAGCCTGGTCTACAGACCAAGTTCCAGGACAGGCGCCAGCTACAGAGAAACCCTGACACCCCTCCCACCAAAAAGAAAGAAAACCAAACTTTTTCCTCCTTACACCCAAAGTTAGATGAGAACCAAAAAGTGTTTCAAAGACTTGGAACTTCCATACTAGTTTATGGTCACTTGCATTCAGGAATCTCTCAATATCAACTGACAGAAGATACAAAAACCCTACTACAGAAAAGGCATTGATGTACAAACACAATCAAAGAGGGAAATAGAACACTGATCACAATTCTTCAAGTGCTGGCTTGATAGAATGCAGACAGAATAGCTGATTGATGGTTCAGTCTCAACAACAGGAGACAATTGTGAGCTTCTCTTTTAAAGATTTCTGTAAAACCTCAATTCCACAACTGATAATATATTATGCTGTTGATGCCATAGTAAAAAAAAAAAATTAAAGCAGTGTTATGAGACAAAAAAGAGATTAGTGTCTTACATTGTTATAATAATACACCAGGTGGGAATGTTTGGTTCCCATTCCCATAATCTTAAAATTAACAGAAGATGTTAGAGACTAAGAGAACAATACACCCCAGAGATTGTAGCTATACTTCCATCAAACTCTACACCATAACAGCCTAAACAGCTTTCATGTCTCTGTATATTATTAAGTTATAAATGATAAACGTATGTATACCTAGTGCTTGTCTTGAGTTCAAAAAAACCTATGCATACATATTTTTAAATGTAAAAAGCTACAAACTACAATCTCTCTCTTTCTCTCTCCCCCCTCTCTCTCTCTCTCTCTCTCTCTCTCTCTGTGTGTGTGTGTGTGTGTGATTAGTGTAGGTATTCATGAAAACAAAGAACAAACTGTGTGCATTTAAACTTATTTGATTCAGTAAATATTAAGAACAAAACCCTTGGAGATTAACTGCATGTGATTTCTCAGTGGGTTCTCCCTTTAATATGTCACTAACAACTTGATAGTTAGTCAACCTGTTCTCATATACTGGAAAATGGGACAATGGTTGTAGATATCTCAGAAGACTGTAACAGAGAATAAACAGCATGATTTATATAAAGTCATAATTCACATGAAGTACTTAGCACCTCTTTCCAAAGCAATAGTGAATAAAAATGATCTATGATGCTCACATATTTATAGAGATATCTTTATGCACATGTATGCATATGCATATCAAATGTGGATGATGGAAGCAGAGACAGTGAGTATTTATCATGTGTCTTTCTAATTTTGAATATTTTGCTTCCAGAAAAATATTATAGCAGACTTTTAAACTATTCTTGTTACTTTTCATTTTAAAATTTACAGTTTAAAAATGGCAGAGATGAAGGTAACAAATTGTTTTGTATGTACATAATTTATAGCTTGAACAGTGTCAAGAGAAACAACTAAATATATTGATGCTAATGGAATTGAAACTTTAATCTTTAATATATGCTTAACTATTTTTACATTCCTTGTATCATCCCCAGAATGATTTTTCATTCTGCCTCTGAGTTCTTGTTAGGAATTAGTAATGATGGTAAAATTATCATTCCTAAATGGTCCCTGAGATCTTTGTGTCTGTCTACCCACAGCTTTTTAATCACACTTTTTTCTTTAATCACACATTTATAATTTACAGGGCAGATTTTACTAGAGATGTATTTGAAAATATGTCTTGTAATTCACACATGGTGTGTTCTAAAGTTTAGGTTGCAAATGCTACAAATTTTGTTTTAGTAAATCATTTACCTTGAAGGTCATTCCTGGGATGGCAACTTTTATTACAGCCTAGTCTCTAACCCACAGGCTGTTTTAATGTAGGAATTACAAAACTATAATTAACCCTGAAGCAAATTGAAATACTCATGCTCATTCCATGGGATATGTTTTAGCTATATAATTCCTCCCACACTGGTGCACAATCTGTGCATTTTCCAAATACGCTTGCCAAAGAATGAAAATAAGATTGTAACAGACACAAGGAAAGGAAAGAAAGTGAATTTAAAAGTTTAGTGTGATTTAAAATAAGTTTATTAGGTTAAGAATTACATTATTATTATTATTATTATTATTATTATTATTATTATTATTATTTGCCAATTTGGTCAATTGCTATTAAAACTTTTTACTTTTATTGAAGTGGAGAAAGAAATGATTTTTGTCTTTTACTTGAATGTATTTAAACCTCATTAAAAATATTGAAAAATTTGAAACAAAAGTTTCAAAACAAAAATAAAGTATATACATCAAAAAATACAGGATTATCATACATTTTTTATGATGTTGACAACAAGTTATAGCTTGCTTAGGTTCTTGTGTGTTTTTTTAAAATATATAGTGACTTATATAGCCTAGGGTTGATTCAAAATTGCTATATAGCCCAAAGAGACCTTGAACCCGTGATCCTCCTACAGTCCTCCCAAATGTTACAATTACAAGATTATACCACCATCACCCAGATATATGGTGATGGGCCCCCTCTTACGCATATACCCAAATGATCAACATCCATGCAACAAAGACATGTGCTCAGCTATGTTCATAGCAGCATTATTTGTAATAGCAAGAACCTGGAAGCAACCTAGATGTCCCTCAACTGAAGAATAGATAAAGAAGATGTGGCACATTTACACACTGGAATACTACTCTGCGGGGTGGGGGGAGATGAACATTTAAAAGGAAGTTAACTAAAGTAGAAAATAAAAAGATGATATGATTGAGATGACTATCAACCACCTCTGGAAGGATCATATATATATATATATATATATATATATATATATATATATATATATATATAAAATCACATCACATATCTAATGATACTTTCTTTGTTCTCTAAGCTGCATAGATTTTATGGGAATAAAAAAATCTAAGAAGTAATTGTTTTGTTCCTAATTAAATGGGCACATACCCCTGTATGATGCTTGGTATTATTGATATAGGAACCATAAAAATGAATTTTAATTTCTTTTCAAATATGACTTCTACAGCTATAAAATTATTTTAGTTTCTATATTTTAGTGAAAAATTCCTGATTTTTTCTATAGCATATTAAAATCTGTGATTTTTACTTAAGTTATTGTACTTATTTTACTGGCCACTACCTATATCATTTTAATATGTCAGTTTAAAATTCTCTTATTCTTAGCAGGCCAGTGGTCACTTATGTCTTTAATCACAACATTTGGGAGACAGAGGCATGCAGATCTCTAAGTCTGATGCCACTCTGATCAGCAGATCAAATTTCAGGATGGTTAGATCTACAATGAGAAACACTTCCCCAAAATGAATAAACAAATAATTGAATAATTAAATAAAATCTCTGACAAATAATTAAAATCCTTCTAATTTTCATATATATATATATATATGTTACATTTGTCTCATAATTAAAAACTATACAGAGAGGCAGAGAACAAAGAGGCATGTAGGCTCTTTTGGACATAGTGAACTGATAAATTATAATATTATTTTCTTATACTCGTTATTTTTAGCTACCCTTTCCCTTTCATACTAATCAGAGAATACTTCTGACTTTATCAGCACATTGTATGAAACCACTCATTTTACTCTTTTATCTTAAGCTTTGTTAACATCCTTCATGTGTTATGATGTCCTCTTATCATTGCTATCCTGCTGTTGATAGGTGGACACAGTATCTCCTCCTAATGTAGCTTATTAATGACAAAGTCTCTTGTCCCTGTAGTTTTTGTGCTAGTCTGGATTTTCTCTTAAATACTTCACTTTCATTTCTAACCTTGCACTCTACCCATGGTTCCTTGAATCTCAGCATCTTGAGCTCTCTAGGTTCCATATTCTACAGAAGCTACAGTGTAAGCTGAATAGCATGATAGGCTGGGCAGTCTTAGCTTTCTGTAAGTTTGCCTTCCAATATCATTTCTGGATTTAAATGTTCTCTTATTTCTCCTTGCCTGAAAAAGTATATTAAGAATATTTCTAGATGTAGATGCAAATAGATGTATTAGATGTGTTAATGCTGTGTGGTCAAAATTGTTTCATTAAAATATAAACATTGACTTATTCATAGCACCTCTTTACAAAATCATGGAATGATTTTTTTTTTATTCTAGCAGAGACACGATTTTAATTTGATTACCTAAACTTCATTAAAATCATCACCTGAAAAATGAGGATTGAAAATCTAGTGTTTTGCACTGTGGTACCTTTGATAGGATACATTTTAAGGAGGAAAAAATGGGTTCTTATTGGATTCAGACATACACTTTTCCTGGAGTCTGAAATAAATTGCTATCAATCATCAGTTAGAAGCCTAAACAGGTTCAAAATCAGATGATCCTGTCTATAAAGGATGGACTGCTTTCAACATCTACATCTATGCCTTAATATCAGGGGCATTCAGTACACTGTGTGGTTAATATGTTAATGTTGGTTTGTCAGATGAAGATGTTAATGTTTCCTAGCTACGGATACAATAGATTACTTACTGTGTCCCAGCATGTATTTCATGGACATCATTTTTCCTATGACAAGTATTCCTGTACCTGTGACGAAGCTGTAGATATGTGCTTCATTCTCTCTCATGACCAATTTTCCATTTTGTAGCTATAATGGATTACAGTTTAAGATTTCTTTGTATTTTGCAAATTTCTCAGTAATAGATAATCTCTCAATTAGAGAAAATGAGCCACATTCTTGACTTTATATTGGCCTGTGATCCTAGTATTTGAAATTCAGGCAGTATTTTCAAACCTGATCATTTCAATAGTGTTCCTTTTCTTAATATACACTATAATCCTATTTTATATAGTTAAAAATAAAGCTAGTTGTTTTTTCTGTGTATTTGCTTCTTTGCTAATCAGCATCATGTTTAAAGTAATAGTTCTACTTTGGAGCACACTCACCAGTGTTGTATGAGACTGATTAATTTTAGCTATCAATGCCAGAAGGATGGTATTAATGATTTAAATTTTTCTTTGTACATGTTGTGATTTGTTGTGGTCAAAAAATTTACCCATAATTTGAAAATCTGAATATTCTGAAAGTAATAAAAGAATATCTGTTAAAAGAATAGAACTATAGAGTTGGTCAAGAAAATAAATAATATTTGCAGTGCTTTAGACTGAACTAGAAATATAAAAGGACATATGAGTCTTTTTAGACTGACTATTGTTAGTGGAAACCTGGGTTATTGGACTGGATGACAATACCTCAAGTTGAACCATATAATTATTAACTACAGGTTTCTTTAAACAATATTGGCAATATCTTGACAGGTTTCTACAAGATATAGGGATGTTGTTAATCAAATGATATTTATTAATGTCTTTTAATTGGCAGTGAATTGCATTATTTTCTCAATGATTTTTTTTTGGCTTGTACCTTGATCAACATTAAATTAGAATTAGATCTTAATGACTAGAGGACAAAGTGATAATTTCTTTAGGTGTGTACAGGACTTTGATCATTAAAGAAAGAATAAATTGACAGTTTTGGTGTATTTGATACCAAATGCAGGGCGTGTATTAAACATCATGTTTGTATACTTCCTTTGTCCCTTGCCTTCTTTCATATGATGAGAAAACATGTTCCCATGCTTTGTCAATTAGTATATTCTTTGAATATATTAAAGAGAGAAAAAAAATTTCACCAATGCTACATTAAGTGTTTTACAAGTAAATGATATTGCAAATACAACATTTTATTTGTTTATATGTGAATATATGATTCATAGTATCTCCTCTGTACAGCTTTATTCTGTTGTTTCTGGAATCATGTCTTTTTTTTCTCTTGTGTCTGTTCTATCTCCCTTCCCTCCCTACCTCCTCTTTTCAACTTCACATAATAAAGAGGAATGTATATTTACTAGTAATCACCCATTTCATATTTTCATGTTGAATATACTAATATACTTATGAAAGTGCATGAGTTGACACATCATACTACTACACCAGGAACTTCATACAATGTGCTTCAATTGTCTGTTGTGATGGTTAATGAGACCATGGTTATATTAATCTGAAAAACAAAAACAAAATCTAAAAAACATACAACTTGAGTGGTTGATAAGATGACTCAACACATAAAAACACTATCAAAACTGGAAACCCGAGTTTCACGTCTACAGTCCACATAATAACAGGAGAGAACTGACTGGCATGTGTGCCCTCAACAAAATAAATACAATTTGGCACAAGTTAATGGAGATCCTGTCTTCCAGTTCATCAGCAATTATTTGAGTATTTTCTTATGTGCAGAAATCTTACCTGAAGTATCAATTCTCTCACAATCTATTCATAGCCTCTTGGAGGAATTAGTAAATAGTAAAGAATAAACCCCTATTTCTTTCTGCTGGGGGTCCTTCTTCTCAAAAATATTGCCCCATTGTCATTTGCAATCTCTGACATTCTTCTTGGCCTTTTGTGCCTCAGATGTTGTCAGAGGTAGTTTCTTAACTCAGTCCATTTGTACATTGTTGCAGTTCCCCTCAATCACTCACTTTCCAGATATATGGGGCACCTCAAGAATAAACAAAACACTAAGTTATCTATTTAAATCAAATTCCCTTCTGGTCTCTCAAGGAGGTTTATACAATGGAACCAATACATCTTCATTTAATTCAATATTTATATCACCACAAACATTTCTACAGATTTGTAATTCATGTAAAATGTGCACCTTTCACAGTATAGCTTTCTATTATCACTCTAACTCAACACCATAAATAAACAATTATCTACTACTGTGAGTTATAGATAATCCAAGTTTAGGACAGTTATGTATTGCCTATTTCCCAACCTCATTGAAATGCTGATTACTTATTTTCCTTTTAAACTTTCCAACTACTAATCATAGCATGGCAGTCATCCAAGCTAGGTGACCTGAAAACACAATACAAGATATAGGGAACACACTATAGATAAATACAAATCTTATCATTCTTAAGCCAAGTATTACTGTGTTAGGTCAATAGAAAATGGATAATGGAACATGTTCTGTATAGAATCTTTCTGTTTATTACAAAGTCATCAAATACCCATTATCTAATCTGATACCTACCAAGATATGAGAGTATTTTAGACCTTGAAGCATCATCTCCTTAATCCACAGGGGCAGTTTCAATTAATGCCTGGTAGAAAGCTATTATTTGCCTCTCAAGTGGAATTTTTATGTCAATAATCTCAGCAGTCATAACTAGGTTTTTTTTATAGTCTTTTTTCTTAAGACTTACCCTGCTGTCCTCAAGGGAATATTATGCATAATTTTTCTATCCAACAGGAATTCTGCCTTTCTTCAAGCTAACAAATGCATACAAGAATAGGGAAATCTATTGGCATGCCCAATCAATACTATCTGACTGATGGATATGCATGCTTTATGTTTTACAATACTGGAGGACATGTTTTGTAAACAGGAACACTATTTATCCTAGAATACATTCAGAAAAAGGAAAGAAAATTATTTTCCAAGTTCTATTTTTACATATTCATTTTTATCAAATATTCATTTCAATCTCAAAATATTGTATAATTCTATTCTTCCAATTGTATTTTGGACTCAATTAGCTCACCATTAGTTAGGTCATAAATGGGTTTTAATTAATAATGTATTGGATTGATGTGTATGGAAGTCCTCCCTCCCCAAAATACTTTCCTTGCTTCCTCTACTCTTACAATTTTATCTACATAAGTATATGGTACCAGGGTTCAAACTGGTCAAGCCAATTGATGTGCTCATTTCATCACTGATTACATAGCCACTGCTCCACACAGTCTGAAATCTGGCTTCTTGTTGACATTTTTACTTTACAGATTCCTAAATTTCTGAAATCAGAGTAACTACATCATATATTTTGAGGGGGAAAAGTCCTCATTTTCTGATAAAATCCCCAGAAATCTGTACTGACCTTTATTTCCCCCATTGATTTTTACTTGAACTTCTTAAAAACTATTTAAGTTTCTCCACCATACAAGTAAAAAGTCATTTCAGTTTATCTTTATCTTTCTTCATTTTCTTTGAGAGTTACCATACTTTTGTCAGAAATTTGTGGTTTTTGACAAATTCATGTTTTAATCATAATTTTGTAGCAAGCCAGTATAGCTTGGATAGGCTGAAATATAGACTTGGTTCAATCTTATAATCCACTATAAGGGGGCATTTTCTTTTTCTTCTCTTACTATAGAAAACACTAGCCAAAACACATTTGGTTTAGTGCTATTTAGTTTTTCCTCATGCAATCATAAATCCTAATTTATGCCAATGTGAGGCATCATTTCTTTTCTAAATCTCATTGGTAATTGTTACTGCTACAAACTACCATCTCATTTCAAAGGCACATCCAAAAATCAAGTTACTTTCCTGATGTTCATTACAGAATGATGAAGATCACAGCATACAACTAACTTTCAACACCAACTAAACATACAGTGATCTTGAGACCACCCCTCAGCACTGATACTTATTGCAAAAGCCAAATGGATAAGGCATTGAATCAGTGAATGCATACAAAAATATAAAACAGCAATAAACTAAGTTTCCAATGGCTATAACTGTCTATAAAGGCAAAAACAAAAGGAAAATACTATGTTGTTGTAGATTTTAATATTGGGTCACATTTAGAATTCAACTAACCTAAACAACACTGGCTACTCTCAGGAACTCTGCTAATGTAAAAGACCACTCTCCATTTTGATGATTCGTTAGTAAATTGACAGAACTTCATGAAAGTAGTTGTACTTATTAGAACACAAAGAAAAACATGATGGTAGAAAAAGAGGCTTGTGAAGCAAAATTAAGTGTCACTAATTCTTATTAACACTTATCTAAAAGAATGATTTTTAAGGGGTAGATAGGGAACTTAGGTAATAAGGTACTTGCCATTCTAGCATGTCAACCTGTATTTGATCCAAATTAAAAACTAAGAAGTCAGGTATGGTGGCATGAACTTGTAAGCCCAGTGATGGAAAAACAGAGATAGGCAAATCAGTGGGGTCATTAACCTGCCAGACTACTCTACCTTGTAAACCTCGACCCCAGTTGAATGATTGTGTCTCAAAACAACAGCAAAAAGGTGTCTGGGTCCTAATGAACATTAGACCTCTGTAATCCACATGCACACAAATGTGCTTACCCCCCTTGTACTGGATTTTCTAGGTCAGAAGAGGGAAGTCTGAAGCTGGTTCATGAAATTGCTACTTTGAGAAACCTGTAAAACTGCAAATGAACACAAATGTTTGTGGTAGCATATGAGTAGGTGGGAATAGACTAATATAGTATGCCAATGAAGTGGAGAGCATATTTGATATGCTTAAAGCAATGATTGTGATGTTTCATGACAGTAAATATTTAGAAAACAGTCTTGGCCCACAGATAAAACACTAGATGCCATATCACTAAGCAACAGTGTAATGCTGTGAGCCTCAGCTAGAGAGAGGGACATGTAATATTCTCTGTGGGTAATAAAATATAACATGGATGTCAACACCAGAGCTGTTAACTTATTTTGGCTCAACAACTTCAACATAGAAACTGAGACTAGAGGGGACATCTACTTCCAAACACAGTAACAACCTGCTTAGGTGAAAGAGTAGTTAAAATAAGAGGTTGGAGAGTGAGTCACTGGGTATAGAGTAGATTGAAACCCTTTGTTGTGATCACTGAACTATAAAACTCATACAGCTCTTAGCACAGATCCTACTAAACTGACAGTAGCATAATTCTTTCAGTAGGCTTTGCTCTATTGCTGCTGAGATGCTGAAATGTATCTAATAGAGGGTGGTGTTTAAAAATACCTTGAAAAAATGAAATATATTTACCTTACCATTGGGAGGAGAAACAAAATAGAGCTAGAGTGGAGGTAACTGGGAGCTCACCCCAGTTTCATAGCTGAATCAAATCACTTTGGATTTGCTGAATAAAAATAGTCTCAATCTACCCAGATGATATAGAACACAGTGACATATCAGCTCCTAGTTCCTCATAATGAACAACATTGACCTCTGCTTAAACTCAGTTTGGCATGAAACTCGTTGAGTAGCATTAAAAACATTATACCCTCTAATGCTATAAACATTCGACCCAGAGTCCTTTCCATATCCTCTTAATTTATGCCATGACTTTGTAGTCGTTAATGTTTTCTTTTTCATTTAATAACAAAATCCATATTAGAACTTAAAGACAGATAAGTGATTCATTTGCTAATGTCATGATCAAATGGGAGAGGAACCATCACATTGACTTACAACAATTATAAAATATTCTTACTCTTGTGATCTGGCCTGGACCTCATAATAGAAATTTGTTCTGGACTATTATCTGCCAAACTTGTTCCAAGCTGAAGATTTAATTCCTATATGCTTCGTGAGTTAGTTGTGCATAAGAAATATATGGCATTTAGATGTGCTATTTCTGTGTCAGACTAACAAAGAACCAAAAACAAATCGGACTTCTTGGTAATCACAACAGCAGTCAAAATCAACAATAGTTTGGAGCATGGTACAAGCTAGAAAATGATGGTGGCTATAAAATAATTACAATTAGCCGTGGGTCAAGAGCAAGAATAGATAAAACTCATGGATTTCCATTGCACATGGAATGTAGGTCAGCCAATCAAGAAAGCAAAGCCTTGCCCTGTCTTATTCCCAGAAACCTATAAGCACTTTCATCCTTAACTTTGTTAATTAAAGTAAGTGTACTTTGACTTCTCAGGTATTTTAACAACCAAAACCAAGTGAAATCCAAGGAACATATTAATGGAGATTTTATGAGTTTCCCAAGAAGTTCAAATATTTGTTAAAAGAAAATTATATGATTTTGAATTTGTAGGATATTCTCAAATTAAAAAGAAAAGTCATTTTATTTATTAGTTTTCTTGGGTTCCTTTTATGTTTTGTTTTGCTATTCATGTATTTATTTTACATAGTAGCTGAAGCCTCTCCCCCCAGCCCCTTCCCCATTCCATTTCTCCATCTCCTCTTTGGTTTCCATCCAGGAAAGGGCAGGTCTCCTATGAGTATCAATAAAACATGGCTTATCAAACGGCAGTAAGACCAAGCACATACTCATGCATTAAGGCTGGGCTAGGCAACACAGAATGAGGAGTAGGGTCACAAAAGCCAGGAAAGGAGTTGTAAACAACTCTGATGTGTCACTGTCAGGAGTCCCACAAGAGAACCAAACTACACAATTGTCACATACATGCAGAGTCCCATGCAGGCTCCCTAGTTGCGCTTTCAGTCTCTATGGACCACTATGTGTAAAGGAGTACGGTTTTTCCTCCCGCCTCCAGTCTTGTCCTGCTGCCGCGCCAGCCCCAAATAACACATAGAGACTCTGTATTCGCTATTATGCTGTTGGCCAGGTGCTAGTTTCTTATCGGCTAGCTCTGTCTTAATTATTAACCCATTTCTATGTATTTCCACATGGTCTTACCAACGAGAGGCGGCTGGCGGTTCTATTCTCTCCAGACTCTCCATCTTGGCTCCTCCTCCCTCCTTCCTCTTTCCTCTTTGTCTCCTAGTCCCTCCTATCTTCCTTTCCTATTGGCCAGCAGTGCTTTATTTATTAACCAGTAGGAGAAACATATACAGGATGACATCTCCCATCAACTATGAGCCTGGATTAGATGATTATGTGAGCCTTCCTATAGTATCCTTGATCCCTCTGGCAACTATACTTTCTCCTCTTCAGCAGTATTCTTTAACTCCACCTTATGGTTTGCTGTGGGTCACTGCATCTGTCTCTATAAGTGCCCAGATAATGTAGTTGTCTCTGATGACAACTGGACTAGGCACCAATCTGATCATAGGAGTAGGCCAGTTCAGGCTACCTACTTTACTATTGCTAGGAGCCTAAGGTGGGCTCTACAAAATAGACTTCCGGCAGATTCCCCTGTGTCAGGTTTCTATCTGGCTGGAACTGTGCCCCTTGTAGTCTCCCTCAGCACTATCAACTTTCCCCATTGCCCCTGCCATGAGCACTTTCTCTCCAGCCTGGTCCCACACCCTTGTCTGCGCCAAATAACACATAGAGACTTGTATTAATTATGAAACTGTTGGCCAGTGACTCATGTTTCTTGTTGACTAGCTCTGTCTTAAATATGAACTCTTTCTGTCAATCTAAGTATTTCTACATGGTCTTATCTTATCAATAATGCCAGATTTATGTGTCCTCTCTGCCCAAGATCATATCAAGACTCCATCCTATATTTTCCAGAATCTCCCACCTCTTCCGTTTCCACCTATCTTGCTTCCCTATTAGCCAACAGTGCTTTATTCATTAAACACTGATTGAAACATATTTACACAATGACATTTCCATCACCCCCACCTCCCCACCTCATTACTCAATCTACCTTCAAAATACCTTCTATTTCTCCTTCCCAGGGAGATTTTAGTGTCAGCCCCTCTACCCCTGAACCCTCCTTGTTACCTAGTGTCTCTGGGGCTGTGGGTCATAGAATTGTTATCCCTTGTTTTACAGCTGTTTATGAATGAGTACATACCATGTTTGTCACTTCTTGGTTACCTGACTCAACATAATTTTTTATCTAGGACCATTCATTGGCCTACAAATTTCCTGATGCTTTTAATACCTGAGTTTTACTTATTTGTTTTTAACAACTGAATAATACTTCATTATGTAAATACACCACATTTTATCTATCCATTCCTTGGTTGTAGGACATGTAGGTTGTTCCCAAGTTCTGAGCATTACAAATAAAGCTGCTTTGAGTAAGTGTCATTATAGTATGATTGAACATCCTTTGGGAATATGTCAAAGAACAGTACAAATGAGTCTTGTCATAGGATGATTTCCAGCACTCTGAGAAACCATCACACTGCCTTCACAAGTGGCTGTACAAGTTTGCACTCCCACCAGCAATGGAAAGTGTTCCCCTTGCTCAACATCCCCTCTAGCATGAGTTGTCAATTTTGATTTTGATCTTAGCCATTCTGACAGGTATAAGATAGAATCTCAGAGTCATTTTGTTTTGTGCTTCCCTGGAGGTTAAGGATGTTGAACATCTCAAGTGTTTCTCAGTAATTTGAAATTCTTCTGATGGAAATTCTGTTTAGATACCTACACCATTTTTAGTTTTATTTTTGGTTGGATGAGATCTAGCTTCTTGTGTTCTTTGCATCAGCCCTCTGTTGAAGTGGTGTTGGTGAAGATCTTTTGCCATTTGGTATGCTGCCCCTTTGCCCCTTTTGTAGGCTGTCGTTTGCCTTACAGAAACTTTGTAATTTCATGATGTCCTATTTAATAATTATTTGTATTAGTGCTTTGTACTGTTGGTATTCTGATCAGGAAGTTACCTCCTGTGCCAATGCATTTGGGAATTTCTCTTTTATATGGTTCAGCGTATCTGGATTTATGTTGATGTATTTGATTTACATGGACTTGAGTTTGTTCAGGGTTATAAATAAGGACATATTTGCATTCTTCTATGTGCTAACATCCAGTTACACCACCATTTGTTAAAGATGCTTTATTTTTTTCTATTGTATAACTTTTGGCTTCCTTGTTAAAATCAGGTGTCAATAGGTGTGTGAATTTTCTTTTGGGTCTTTAATTTGATTACATTGATCAACTTGTCTGTTTTATGTCAATGCCTTCAGTTTCATTACTAAAGTTCTATAGTAGAACTTTATACAAAGGACACATCTATGTATAATATGATCAATATGCAGCAAGCTGATCGCCAAATTAAATGCAGGAAACTCAAAGAAATTTCACTAAAATCAGGAAGAAGACTCTATTCAATAGAGTGCATGCAGTTCTAGCTAAAGCAATAACACAAATAAAGGAAATCAAAAGGATACAAATTGGAAAGAAGAAGTCAAAGTATCATTATTTGCAGGTGATATTTAAGTATGTATGTGACCTCCAAAAACTCTACCAGAGAGCTCCTACACCTTTAGTCAAGTAGCTGGAAACAATATTAACTAACAAAAAAAAATAGTAGCCCTCCTATGTATAGAAGGTATATGATCTGAGGAAGAAATCAGAGAGTCATCATCTTTTACAATATCCTCAATAATATAAAATATCTTAGTGTAATTCTAACCAAGCAAGTGAAAGGCCTATATGACAAGAACTTCAAGTCTTTGAAGAAAGAAACTAAAGAAGATATCAGAAGATGGAAAAATCTCACATACTCATAGATGAGTAGGAATAAAATAGTAAAAATGGCCTTCTTACCAAAATCAATCTACATAGTCAGTGCTATCCCCAGCAGAATTCCAACACATTTTTTTTTTTACAAAAGTTTAAAGGATAATACTCAACTTCATATGGGAAAACTAAAATCCGAGGATACCTAAGACAATCCTGAACTATAAGCAAACTTCCTGAGGCATGATATTCTCAGGTTCCTTGGGTTCTTCTTTCAAGCTTTCAATTTCAGTCTAGCATAAATCATAATGTTGATTTCTTCAACTTTTCAAATTACATTTATTCATTTTCATCTTTCCAGTTACTATGGACATTAGGTATTTTAATTGAAATAATAAATTTACTAGTGTAAAAGAACATTGAGATCTCTGACAAAGTGTTGGAAACATGAATATAACTATAAAAAATTCATTTTATGCAAATAAAGATTTAGTCAAATTTTGCTATGTCCATTTAAACTTTTACTTTTTTAAATACACACAATGTATTTTCTTTGAATCTAAAAAAGTCATATAAATATATGTGTATATGTTATATAATATAAATTACAAAATATGTGCATACTATATAATTATATTTATTTTTGTAATATGAAACAATCTTTTCCCACTCTATATCTTCTTTTTTTGATCTCTTGAAACATATATTACATAAAGATCTGTTTTTATTCAAACTTTTCTTACTGTATGAAACTTTAATACATTCATATTTTGAATTTTAGTCACCCTCTTGCTTTCCATTTCTCACCTTCTCACTCTCCTGCTGGAAACCTTCCTTCCAATTTTTTGTTTGTTCTTCTTCCATTTCTTTAAGGGATTTTCTCATATCATATTTGATGGCTTCTATTATTTTTATGAAGTTATTTTTTTAAGTTGTTCTTTTCTGCTTCATCTGCTTTGGTGTGTTCAGGACTAGGTGTAGAGTCCCTAGATTCTGATGATGTCATGTTTGTCTTCCTATTGTTAGGTATTTTTTTGTATTGCCGTCTTCCCATCGTTTCTTCCAGTGGGTGCAGGTGGAGTCTCTCTCTATACTACTCTCCTGGTGGGCTTAGGAGCTCAATGTCTGTAGCTCTGTTTGGTCCAAGCTCTCTAGGAGGTCTCTCCTCAGGCAGGGGCGGGGAATGGGGGCAAAAGGATCAGGCAGGCAGGGACTCAAGGAGGTCTTTCAGCTCTGCCAGTAGCCTGGTGATGGGGGTCTCCAACAGAGGCCAGATGATAGAGGCCCTTCCTCCCAACAAATGCCCTTCTTTGTTTGTTTTGTGTGAGATGCACTCAATTTAAGTAGAGTTTCTTGCCAAAACGGGGTAGGAGGGTATTTACTGCAGCAAATGTGGTTACACCACTGAGGAAAATCATACTCTCTCATTTAACATTAATTCCCAAGTCTTTCCTGGAGGTTTGAGACCTTATTACCTTACCCATTCATGATAAAATATTGTAGGGCCAAATCTTATACAGGTCTCATACAGATTACCAAAACTGCAGTGAGTTCATAAGTGTGTCCCAAAGACGTCTTTGACTAAATATCTCCCCATAATCTGCCTCTTACATTCTTTATGTGCTCTCTTATATGATGTTACCCAATTCATCCAAAACTGTCCCATAGATCTTCATAGTTTTCTGTCTTATAATTGTTTACCAACCAAAAATAAAAACTTGTCATGATTTTTAGCTGGTTTTGCTAATACACTTCCCTTAAAGTTACTTAGATTTTTTTTTATCTGCTATCTCCTTTCAGCTGTATAATTTTCATTTTCTTACATGATAACTTTTATAGGCATCTATCAGTTTGTTCCTCCAATCAAAATATGTTAGTAAACACTCTACACAGGAATATCTATCATAGAGAAAATTTAAGAATAATTTTGATTATTTCTTTTACATGTAGGTATGTTTATATATCACATAGATGTCTATGCAGAATGGCATTCACAAGTAAACATCCTGTGCATGGACAGTTAGTGTAAGGCTAGACTATTTTATGTTATTAGAATGTTTCTGCTACATTAGTGTTTCCAAGTGAGTCACAGTTCCCAGCATCCACACCCTCATATGTTTTCATCCAATGTCCTCTATGACTTTGGTCCCAAACTTGCTCCAATAGTTAGATATTTTAAATGTGAAATGTGTTTATGGATTCAGTCATGTTTTTCTCATTGCTATTTTAGAAGAATGACCATGAAGCAAAGACAGATCTGGCATGATGGAAGCATGCCTAAAATCCAGCAACAAGAAGCTATTGTCACCTACTACATGTGTATGAGAAGTAAATGCTAATGTCACTCTGACATATTTGATTCTCGGGATATCTGCAACAGATTAAAGGACCCAGGAGGCTGAGGGTGTACTCTCCTGAGCACATCTCCACCTGCTAACTCACATGGATATGTTTATTAGCCACAGCTGTTAAAGTAATTTTTTCTTAAACCATAGGTAAGTGAAACACATCCCTAGCTCTAGTGACCTTTATCTCTTTCAGAAACTCCCATGGCTACAGATATTGAGCTTTATTCAATATTGATCCCTCTTTTTCAGATTTTGATCCTTGAAACTGTTTATATTTTCCATCTTACAACAATGAAATAGTGCATGTGTTTGTGTGTTCTATACATGCATGTATGTTTCATCTTTTCTGGCTGTGTATATATGTCATATGTTCATGTGTCCATACTTATTTATATGTACAGTTCTTTGCAGTGGGAGAAGAATACAAGTTGCACTACATTTGACAATTTGACCTTGACATAATTTCTCTGTATTAAAACACATTAATAGTCATCTCAATATATTGCTCTTGTTCTATTCCCATTTTTATGTATTATTTTCAGAATATTTGTTTTATGTAATAGGACAGCAATATCTTGAAAAGCACAATTTGAATTACTAGCTAATTATATATTAAGAATTAACCATCCTTTTAATAATATTTCTTGGTGTCAAAATCAATATTGGAGATGAGGGAATGCTCAGTGAGTGAATTTCTTGCTGAGCAAGCATAACGGCTGGGTTGGGATCCCTAACACCATTCAAAATCCTGGTATGGCAGCACACACTTGTAATTCCAGCACTGAGGCAGATACTGGAAGATGGTATGGACTTACTGGAAATGTTAATTGATGGGTGAAGTTTATTTTCAGAGAAAGGTCCTCTCTTTAATATAAGGTACAAAGTAATAGTGAAGAAACTCAGTGCTCATGAGAGGTCTCCACATGCTGTTGTGAAGTCATGCATTTCTACATACTCATACACACCACACCTCTCCCCTACACGCACATTTAAAAACAGAATTAAGATTATCCTTAAACTTTCTCTCATAAAATACTGCTAAGTGGTTCATCTATTTTTTCATGAACACAAAGTTAAAAGCGGTTTTTCCTGTTGTAGATATGAGATACTTATTTGTAAGCACTCCTTTCCTTTGCTGAATACCTACCTTTCTTGGGTCTCTAATTCTGTTTCATTGGAAATTCTTGAGCTATGTATCTTACCTATAGTAGGCAGGTTCAGTGAGTGATGTTTAACATGAAGCTGTTTCAGTCATTTCATTAATTGTCTTCACGCATATATATGTGTGTGTGTATATATATATATATATATCAAATTGCATCTGTCATATTGGATGATGACTGTTTAATGAAGACAGTACTAATATGTACATATTCCATCTTATTTATAAGCCTAGAATCTGAGGGTACTTAAAGTAAATGATTAACAAATATTTAATGTAAGTTTCATGTTCAGTATCACTCTGTAAATAGTATTTTTCTTACCTCATCAATATGCTCTGTAGGTTTTTCTTTTATTTTCTCATGAGAAATTATTTGAAGTCTTAAAGATAAATTATATATGTGAAGTAAATTATATATATGTATAATGAAAATATAATATAAAATGCAATTTCTTCATAAAAAATCTGTATATATCCCAAGCAACTCTTTTCAATCAAATACTTGAAGCTCCATGAGTATTCAGGGAAAATAAAAGTAACACTTATAATTCATTATCAATATAAAACTTAAGTCCAAATAGATCAAAGACCTCAACATAAATTTAGCCACACTTAACCTCTTAGAAGATACAGTGGGAGGTACCCTTGAATGCACTGGCACAGGAGAATACTTCCTGAACATAACACCAGTAGTGTAGCACAGATACTGAGATCAACAATAAAAAATGGGACCTCCTAAAACTGAGAAACTTCTGTAAGGCAAAAGACACACTCAACAAGACAAAATGGCAGCACACAGAATGGGAAAACATCTTCATCAACCCCACATCTGACAAAGGACTTTTCTCCACAGAATTCAAAAAGATTATACACAGAATTCAAAAAGCTAGTCACCAAAACATCATATAATACAATCAAAAAATTGGGTATAGATCTAAATAGAGAATTATCAATAGAGGAATCTCAAATGGCAGACAGACACTTAAGAAGCAGTTCAACATTCTTAGCCATCAGAGAAATATAAATAAAAACAACTCTGAGACACAATTTTACATCTGTCAGAATGGCTAAAATAAAAAATACCAAAGGCAGTTAACACTGGAGAGGATGTGAAGAAAGGGGAACATTCCTCCACTGCTCATGGGAATGCAAACTTGTACAGCCACTTTTTAAATCAGTATGATGCCTTCTCAGGAAAATGGGAGTCAATCTACCTCAAGATCCAGCAGTTCCACTCTGAGACACATACCTAAAGAATGCACATTCACACCACAAGGGCATCTGTTTGATTATGTTCATAGGAGCATTATTTGTAATAGCTAGAATATGGAAGCAACCTAGATATTCCTCAACCAAAGAATAGATAAAGAAAAATGTGATACAATTACACAATGGCATACTACTTAGTGGAAAAAGCTAATGAAATCTTGATTGAAATTTGCAGGGAAATGGATGGAACAAAATAAATAAATAAACAAATAATTGTCCTGAGTAAGGTAACCCAGACACAGAAAGAAAAACACGATATGTACTCACTAAGTGGATATTGGAAATAGAGCAAAGGATAACCAGCCCATAATCCAAAGAATCTAGGAAACAAGGAGGACCCTGAGAAAGACTACATGGACTCCTAGAGAAGGGGAAAATGGCCAAGAACTCCTGAGCAAATTGGGAGCACAGAGGAGGGGGGAGACAGGTATGAGAAACAGGATGGGAGAAGGGCAAGAGAGAGGAGAGCATGAACGATCAGGAAGGTCAAGTTGGGGGATGAACAGAGAAGGAGAAAAAAAAAAAAAGATATTTTAGCAGAGGAAGCCATTTTGGGCTTAATGAGAAATCTGGCACTAGGGAAAGCTCCAGGGAGCCAGAATGATGGTCACAGGCTCAGATGAAGGCTCTATAAAGTAGTCATCAATCTCATTATAGAGGAAGATCATTTAAGGTAGCCTCTCCACTATTGTTAAGATTCTTTGTTGATGGAAGCAGAAGCAGAGATTCATAGCTAAGCCCTGATTAGAACTCTTGGAATCCAGTTGTAGAGAGATAGGAGTATTGAGCAAAAGGTTCTGTGGCTAGGAAAAGCCACAGAAACAGCTGACCAGAGTAAGTAGGAGCTCATTGACCCCAGTCTGACACTTCAGGAAATTCACAGAAACAGGTGATTTGAGCAAGTGAGAGCTCATAGATCCTAGTCTGACAAGTAGAGAACCAGGAGAGTACTAAACCAGGCTCCCTGAATGTGGGTTTCAGTAGGTGGGGCTTGGGCAGTCTATGAGGCCTCTGGCAGTGGAATCAGTATTTGTCCCTAGTGCATGAATGGGCTTTGAAAGTCCATTCCACATAGAGGAATAGTCTCTCAGCCTAGATACACAGGGGAGGGCCTATGTCCTGCCCCAAATGATGTGACACTTTGATGATCCTCCATGGGAGGTTTCACCCTTTCTGAGGAATGGATGAAAGGTGGGATAGGGGGATGGTGAGGGGTATGGGAGTATGGGAGGGAGAGGGAACTAGAATTTGTATGTAAAATAAAATTGTTTTTAATTTAAATAAAAATTAATTAGAAAAAACTCATTATTAAAACAAGTTGGTTATTAATATTAAAATGCAGTTTATATAATTTTAAGAAATTTGCATGAAACCATGATTACCAGACTATAAATAATATAAAGAAATTTTAGTAATGTAATAATAAAAAAATATCTTTATGTAATACCTTTTATCGATTGCTGTATCTGCTAAAAACATGGTGAGGTTATAAATTGCCTAAGTAGTTTCAGCTCTTCCATTTCTCTCTTCATGTTCTCAGCTTGATGTGTATTTTACATTATAAGATTCAGGTACAGTATCATTGGCTCCCAATGGGAATGCTAACAGTATTTTAAAATAATAGCACATTTGTGCATATGAAAGCAATTCCTTTTCATGATTCGATAGAACAAGTTCAGCAAAAGGTTAAATTAAACAGACATCTTATTTTCCTTCTTCCTAAAAGAGCAGCTTCCCTGAGTCATAACCTCTGCAGGGAAGTAAATGGAAAGAGATGTGGAAATAAAAAGATAATTCAAGTTAAAGTGCATGTAAGCATTTTTTGCTCACTGTACACACTCCTGAGTTCTAAATATGCTCTTGGCTACTTCTAATCACACTAACTAATCTGAGAAGCAAAATGCATTGCATTGCATTGTTAAATCATGACCACTTGCTTTATTATTTATTATCATTAATATCTTAATATCCCAATATAAATAGTACAGTCACTACAAAGCACAAACAAGAAGCAAGCTCCACACAGTGACTTCTAGAATCATCAGGAGATACAGTAAGTAATGTGGTTTAAGACTGTTGACAAATATTCTGAGGATTTTCAATCAAATGTGGCTTCTCACCACAAATATCTTTATTTATACAATGTCCTAATTTATTACTCCAATTTATATGCTGGCTATTTTATTTGTGGACTTAGTCTAATTTTAACACTGTCAAGAATAATTCAAAGGAAACTGGGTAAGTCTGCTTAGAAGAGAGAACCTGCGTTAATCTTTTCTGACATTAATAGAATTAGACCTTATTAATTCTGACATGATTTATTTCATATTGTGTAAATACTAAATGTGAGCGTCATGTTCTCATTGAAACAAGTGTTTTACATGCCTCATATGCAGCAATTTAAACATGAATTGAAAGTGAAAACAATTTGAAATTACTTCAATCTTGTCAAACAGAAAGATTATTACTGCGAATGAACAGTGCTAAATGCTAACAAACTTTGTTTCACAGGAGTCAGTGGGGAAAATCAACTCAGCTGTAAAAAATAAAGCCAGACTTTATTTGTTTCTCCAATTGTTCAGTCAGGTTGTTGGGATCCACAGCAAGCATAGAGCCATCTAGCTGCTTTTTACATGAGATTTATTTTTTATTCCTTTGTTGTTTTACTTTTGATATTATAATAAAATGGCATTTTCCCCTTCCTTTCCTTCCTCCAAACCCTCAAATATACCCTTTCCAGTTCAAATTCATTATCTCTGTTTTTCATTTTGTTATTGAATATATATATATATATACATATATATATATATATTCACAAATATAACATGCTCAGTCCGTATAATATTACTTGTAACACAGATAATAAATGGCCCAGAGTCTGATATTGGTGTTCAAGCTTCAAGTTGAATACCAGAAAAGCAAAGCAGCTAGCCACTAGCTCTCACCACTAGCTCAGGCTGAGAGGGCTGATCTGTGAACAAACCCTTGTTATGTGTAGATCCGGGTGGCCTTGGACTCACAGAGATCTATCTATCTGTCTCTTAATCCTGAGTCCTGGGGCTAAAGGTGTGTACCACCTCTTCCTAATTTCTGGCTGCTTGGATTAAAGGTGTGTGCCTGGCTTCTATGGCCTGTCTTTCTGAATCCTCAGGCAAGTTTTAATGAACTATAAGTAATATCTCATTACAATTACTAGAATATATGTTTTCAAGATGACTGTTTGACACTGGGTGTTCATTTGTGTGCTCTTACCCTGAGAGAGCCACCAACCCTACTCTGCTTTACTCTGTTGCCTGTCGTTCTTTGTGTAGGGTTGATGTCTGGTGGGCTTTTCTCTGTGCCGTTGTCTTATTCTTTGATGTCATCCTTGTTCAAATCACTTTGGGGTGATCCCATGTTGGTGAGACTTTCTGATGTTACTAAGAGTCATAGTTATTAATCCTTGACCAGATCATTATCTTTAATAAGAATTAAATATCAAGTTTTTGCCAATGATTTCCACTGCCATCAGCTGATTAGATAGATGATTTAGGATGAGAAGTTGTTTGACATGCCTTTGAGTAAGTTTAAAAGGAGAAAATTATAAAGACATAGCTTTAAAGGACATCATGCATTTACATCTAAGTTGCAGATGTGTGAAAAATGTCTGAACTGCTACATAAGCACAATAAGATGAAAAGGAAATATTAATATTGACTTCTTCAAAGGTAAGTGATTTGATCTATGATATAAAGGGCTTTTTAAGAAGTAGAAATGATACCTACCTTTGTTCTTTTGAAACAGAGCAAAGATAATATTCCATTTAAGCTTCAATTATTTATGTTCCCAAAATATAAGGGAAGAGTTATTGGGCAAAGGCTTTATATATCTAGAGCAGTTGATTTTGTAGCTGTCAACTAAAGTATGAATTGTATAACTTAATACAGGACATGAACAGCAGAAATGGGAAAGAATAAATTGGTTAAATTTGTACATTTTTAATTTGGCCTAAAATAACTAATCAAACTGTCAAAGCAATCAATTTTGTATTTAGGGGAGTTATAGTAAATATTTTTATTTATTCTTTGAATACTATATACATGTACATAATGAATTTTTATCATACCCACTCCCTAGAAACTAGCTCTTCCTAAAATCCCCAAATCTCATGTAACTTAATATTTTCTATACTTTCATTATTATTTTAAAATTGTTCCCTTAATATTAGTTGTATTTGTTATTCTAATAATAACATGCTGAGTTCAATTAGTGCTATACTTGGGGATGGGTTCATCTACTAGAGCATGGGTAACCTCCAGGGGTTAAAAATATGTGTGCTTCCCTACCTCACCATCCATCAACTGCTAATAGCATCTTCAATCTGTTTAGGGCATACCTAACAGGGTATCTACCTTTCCTAGCTGTGGCTCTAGCAAGCTGAATCACAAGTGCAGGTTTAAGAATGGAAAGATGAACTATGTCTTGGCAGGGCCATGTCAAAGGAACTTGGGCAATGATCTGTTTGGTTACTTAGGCTGCTCAGTAAACTTGACATGGAAATCTTATGCCTTCTTGAAAATAAAATGATAGTTTAGCAAGTGTTCCATAATGAAACAAAGAAAATAATATAAAACAAGCAGATTATAGTTAATGTTTGGGGAAGGCTGTGAATGTTTCCTTATTATTACCACTGTCACAATTTACACTAAACTGTTTTCAGTACCATTCCTAAACAAAAAAGACATTTTTCTGAATTTTCTAAAAGGAAGAAATGTGTATACTGGATCATACCTTAAGAATTTATCAATTTATCAACCAATTACATATGGCTGAAGTTTTATAATGGACAGATTGATGACTGTAGATGATCTCTGTGTTTGAATATGAAGACATACACCATGGTAGCCCTGCTGGCAGCCCTTAACCATTCCAGCGTGTTCAGGATCAATACAGGGAAAATTACAAGTGAAATTCTGTCAATCCAGGAAATCTCTGGGTGTCATTAGAAGAAAAATATGTGGATTTTTTTGACTTTAAATTTAATGCATGGGCTACATTAAATATAAGTGATAGCAAACTTCATAGGTGAATTAAATATCTGTAAAATCAATTACTTAGTCTGCCATTCTGCAGACTCCACATTCCAACAGAAGCTGAGAGAAGTAAACGTGCTCACTGAAGATCATTTTAGGGACATATAATAATAGGAAGGTCATTTAAGTATTGCAAAGCAAACTCTTTGTTTCTATATGTTCTTTTGGTCCTGCTGAAGCATCTTGAAATTAATATTTCAAAGAGAAAACTATGAAAAATTTATATTGTAAGGGAGCAGAAAATTACTTTTTAGTAAATTCAAATCTCTTTAATATTACTTATGATGATCTTTCATAATAGATACATAGTTTAGAGATGTTATGGTTTTGGTTTAGCTAGGTAAATGTGAAATTCATACCAAATATGAAAATTAACAATGTTACTATGTTTATGTAAGACTTTTTGCAAATGGATACTGGTCTTCAGAATAAAGTTGCTGACAAACAGACTTTGGGAGCCCCTTCCCCATGGAGGGATACTCCCTTAACCTAGAGACACAGGGGCGGGGGGAAGGCCTAGGCCCTACCCCAAATGACTTGATAGATTTTGATGATCCCTCATAGAAAGCCTTACCCTCCCTGGGGAGGTGAATGGGGGATGGGATGGGGGGGCAGTAGGTGGGCATGGGAGGATGAGAGGGAGAGGGAACTGGGTTTGATATGTAAAATAAGATTGTTTATAATTTAAATATAATTTAAAAAGAAGTGTGAATATAACCATATAAAATGAATAAAGTTTCCAAAACACAAAGCAAATATTTCTAAGTACATTTTTCCTAATAATAGGACAGAAATCTTCAAATGTTAGACACAGTAAGGCCAAGGTTTGGCTTTCCAGAGATCTTGTTTTTTATTCTACCTTGCTCTCTGCTGTCTTTCACATATGAGGAAGGACAGTTCACATTTTCTATTTGGACAATGATTTTACTGGAAGGTTTTTTTTTTTGTTAAGTAACAAGGAAACTACATTGGAGACAGAAAATGTGACTCACTGAAGGCCGTAGGGTCAGCCAGTGAGGTGCACAGGTGTGAAAATGAATGTTGAGATCAATACAATTCATGTGGTTCTCTTATTACATAAGAGACAAGAGATGGAGTATTGTATTATGAGTAATAGGATGAAAGATTCATAATATGTGGAAAAGACAGAAAGTTTGAAGTACTAGAAATTCACTTTTCTCTTAGACCTTTTAGAGACTTGTCATTGTACTTTTCCAAGGAGTTTACTGTTTTCTAGGAACTGCACACCAGTGACACTCGTGTGAAAAGTCATAGGTAGCAGCATAATGTTTGTGAGGACAGAGTGAAGACAGTAGAGAAACCAGGTAAGGATGGAAGGCATTGAACATACTACCAAACAAGCCATTGAACTATAAGGCATACATTTCAGGGCAGGGTGGTGGTGGCACTATGGCCCATATTTCTGAGTTTTTCCAGTCACAGGGCAAGAAAATTGACATGTTTATCCATGAAATATTACTCGTCTTGTTCAATGCATCACAACTGTTCTTGGGGGTTTTACCACCCCAGCATGGCCAATAAGAATAGCATAGAGTTCCATACACCCACAAAATAATCAAATTAATTACTTATAGTTTCTTGACCTCCAGGAATACTTTGATTCCTACACCACATACTGGCTTAATACAGAAGCAGTTTAACAAAGTTGTATTTCTTAGAAATGCATCAGGTCAGGTTACCAGGTCTTGCAACTAGGATACTCTAGAAAAATGCATGCATTGGCATTGCCTTTGAACAGAAGATAGAAAAAAGAGGGTGGGTGTGATAGGGTTTTCTTCTATGTCTGACTGAACAGCTGTTCTGTGGTAAGACAGGTAGGAGGAGACTGATCCTGTTTGTTTTTCTAGGATCAATTATTTTCCATTCATTGATTTATTTCTGAGAATAGGAATCCATTCTCCCTTTAAAAATGAAAGCTCAAGACCATACTGGAGAAACCCACAGAAACAGTTGGCCTGACAAAATGAAAGCACAGGAACCCCAGTTGTAAAACTGGGGAACCAAAATTGGACTGAACCAAGCCCTCTGAATATGGGTGCCAGTTGAGAGGCCTGGGAAGTGTATGGGACCTCTGACAGTAGAACCAGTATTTACCCTAGTGCACAAATGAACTTTGAAAGCCCATTCCCTATGGAGGGATGCCAAGGCCCTCCCCAAAATAATGTGACAGACTTTCATATCCCCCATGGAATGCCACACCCTCCCTAGGAAGAGGATGGCAAGTAGGATTGGGGGGGGTAATGAGAGGATGGGAGGGAGAGGAAACTGGGATTGCTATGTAAAATAAGATTTTTTCTAATTTAAATGAATAAATTTAGAAAAAGGGGAAAAATGAAAGCTCACATTTAAGGGTTTTTATCTTAAATGGTTACTCATTAGAAGTAATATATTGATACCTTTGACATCCTTAATTATCCCTAATCATCTAATTATCATACATTCGAAAATATAAAGTAAAGCTTATATTCTGTATCCCATAGCTGAAGAATCACACACATCAGGCAATTAGAGGACAGTCTTCAGCAAATTTTCTCTGATCATCTGGCAATATTGTTCAGTAACTGAGCTAAGTCATGTTGTCTCACCAGCATCCCAATCCATTCATACCTGGGACAAAAGCCAGTCACATGATTTGTACAGATTATTACAAAAGAAAATTGCTCATTCCCTTGTTTAAAATCCAAAAAATAAATAAATAAATAAATAAAAGTGACATTGACGATGCAAAATGCAGGCTTTTCTTTCTTCTGTGGTATGCCCTTTCTTTCTCCTTTTTAGTTTTGTATTTGTAAAACAAAATACAAAAGTCTCTATCATTTACATGAATTTTGTTATCCATCTTCTATAAAATGCTACTTTTCAATGCAAATGAATGATACTCCAAAAGTAGTCAGTGCCCTTGCTCACTTGAAGCACAGCTTGTTCTTCCAGAATCCCTTCTCCTTTTAATGAGAGCCAGGACCACACTCTCCATAAACATCTCTTTTACTTGCACATTTACCTTTTCATTGTTTCAACAATCCTCACCTATGAAACTCAAGTTCAGCATCAAATCTTTACGACTGGAGATAGCAGGGCATAAAGAAAATGTGACTACTTTTGAGAGAAAAGGCTCACTGTGGTGGCACAAATTGCACACTCATAAATTTGGCTCTACTATATTTATATGCAGTTAGTTACAGAGCACACCATATAATTACCAGTTACACTGTGTGTGCTAAGCATTGTCTGCTGAATAGTTAAATTTATTGTATCTTTGAAAATAGTATCCAGCAACTTCTCTTTGCATTTTTTGTACATCTTTTTTGGGGGTAAGGTGTATATTATATGTGTATATCTATTTACTGTTTGCTGTGTATCTGTGTGTTTACATTTGCCTCAGGTATACTTGTGAGAGTCAACAACTTCAGGATTTATTCCTCATTTTACAACTTGCTGGAAACAAAGTCTCTTCCTGTTCACCACTGTGTGTTCCAAGCTAACTGGCCTAGATTTGGCAGAATCTCCTGTATCCATCCCCTAACCACTCACAGGAGTGATAGGTTACAAATGATGCTAGTACAATCAAGATCTGTGGATTATGGACACAGAACGTCACATTTGCTCAGCTACTTCTCTAACAATTGGGCTATCTCATCAGCTTCCTCTGTCTTTCATATTCTTGCCCCATTCCTCCTTTCTTTGCCCTCTCATTTCACTTTACCCTGCTAGTATTGGTACACTACTCTATTCAACAAAACTCTGTCGGGAGTCCATATGACCAAAGTTGGAATGCAATTGCTCCTGTGCTTACGAGAATGAAGACACAACATACCAGAACTTATGGGACACTTTGAAAGTTATAAGTCTTAATTACCACTGTTCACTGAAGAAACAAGTGTTTCTCAGAAGAAGACTGAGTGCGCCACAAATCCGCATATAAGAATCACCTGCTTAGAAGGCTACATGATACTCTGCTCACATGGATGACTTCAAACCCAGCACATATAGGCAGCACTAATTGTATTTAGTGTGGTATTTAAAAATAATTTTAAAATGAGGATGGGGATGTGATAAAAGGGTCTGAGAAAAGTTACATGGGAATTTGGGGGTGAACAGAATTGAAACATATTGCATGCATATGCAAAATTTTCAAATAATAAATTCCAATTGGCATATTAAAATATATAAAGATAATTGCACAGACACAATAAAAAAAATAAAGCATTAATATTTCCATCCCACTCATACCTTTGGAATCAGAGACAGAATTTTAGCCTAAGCACATCTACTTGGCATTGTAAAGCACTGTTTGTGAAGCAAATTATGAAGCAAAGTTACAATCAATTAAGGAGAGTGTAAGCTAGAAACCATCTAAAGAGAAGGGAAACTTTCCAATGACTTACTTTCTCTAGCTCTGGAAAGCGTTCTGCTAAGTCATGCAATTTTTATTTGACTTATTGATTTTTGATTAGTTCCCTCTTCATGGCAGCTATTGCAAAAAGTGATATGTGTTATGTTTATAATAATATAAGTATAAATAACTTCAATAAAATTAAATTGGAAATTTACAGCATTCCAAATAAAAATGACATAATTAAAATAATTCAGGTAGCTTTTTTTATACTTCAGTATACCAAAATAAATTAGTTTATTGTGGGAGGTTAATAATTAATTTGAAATGTTTATAGTAAGATAATGATCCAATAATATGTTCCGCTTTCTTTCTAGATTTTAATATTGATATAATTTAGATGTTGGTTAAAATGAAAGTATTTTAAACTCTTCTAATTGGATCTATTTCTAATGCTTTATAGTCAAGAGAGATACATTTATTTGAGAAAGAGAAATACCATTTGCATTACATTAGCATTTTCCTTAGAGAGACAAAATATCTGTACTTGTTAGTATAAATGAGCCTATTAATCTCTTTGTATATAGATCTGAATTGATTTCTGTGTGTGTGTGTGTACATGTATGCATAATCATGTGCATGCAGATGCATGAGTGTGAGAAAGTGCACATGCCTTTGTGTGTGAGAGATAATATACAAACACATTGTGTGTGTGTGTGTATGTATGTATGTATGTAGAGGGTAAATGTCAGTATCCCTACTCAGACACACTTAACCTTTTCCTATTGTGAAAGTATTTTACAGTCCTGGAACACAAGGCAGGCCAAGCTCACTGGACAGATCCCAGTGCTAGGATTACCAACATGGGTCAACACAGATGGCATTTTTCAGCCTGGATTCTGGAGTTGAGACTCAAATCTTTTTGTTTGCATGGCAATCATTTTACTGCCTGAGCTATCTCCCCAATATTGAAATGATTTCACATGAGCAAACACAAAAACTAAAATAAGACTATTCGATACATAGCTCTTTTTCTAACTTGTTGACATTTTAGTTATCATGATTCAACCATGCTGTTTTGAATTTTATGATGTTTATGAGTTGTGCTCTTTTTGTAGTTTTAATTTTGGGGATATCTGGTAGTCTTAGTATAGCATATAAAAGACTAAAACTCCAGATACCTCAGACAACATTTATCTGAATGCCGTGGAAGCTTACTTTAGCATAAACAGATACAGTGGTTTCGTCTGGCACATGGATAGCCATAAATTCTCTGGAAATCGTATAGATAAGCATCTAAATAAATATTTGTGGCATAATCATAGAAATGACAGGCAGAATTAGGATCTAAAATTATGAACATAACTCTCCAACATTTCATTACTTTTAGATACTTGGTAAATAAATCTGTCTTCACAACTACAGCCACTATTGCTTGTTAACATATCATGAGTTTTTGTGAGGGGCTCCCATCAAAGTCCAGAGCACAAGAGGAAAAAAGTGTCAATAGCATAAGATAAGGGACCACAGCTTGAAACCCTGAGTATGTAAAAAAATTTCATCTATAGCAAACTTTCTTTTCAGACTTTCTTTTGGGACTGACTTCCCCAAATTATAACATGGAGACTTAAAAATTACAAAATCTTGGTCTTTAGCTTAAGCTAATTCCCAACTAGCTCTTATAACAAACTAACATAAAAAAAAAAAAACCTAATCTCTATTCTGCCATGAGGCTTTTTACCTCTCTTCCATTTTTTATGTCCATCTTATTCCAAGGTATCTCTGGCTTTGCTTGAATGCCTGGGTTCATCTCTAGTTCCTCTCTGTGCCCATTCTTCTAGTCTCTTGTGCCTAATACTGGTGGCGATTCAGCTCCTAAGAAACCAACAGAAGATGCCTTGGCAAAACACATATTCACAGTATACCAAAAAATTATCCCACAATGTCCTCTCTTTTAAATAGGTTTTAGTGCCATCAAACTGTCCCAGCCTGTAAAAGGCATTGGCCAGCTAAACTCAATAGCATGACCTGAGTTCAATCCCCAGGAACCAAATATAGAAGGAAATGGCCAACACCTGTCCTCTGACCTCTAACTGCTCTCTTTGCTACACACTGGTCAATGCATTTATGTATACACATGCACCCACACACATACACACGCACACACACCATGCCACACATGGATGCACACACACACATGACACACACACATGCATGCACACGCATACAAGTAATAATAAAATTTTTTATATGAGTCTGTCTTATTTTAGATAAATAATTTCTCATCTCTCTGCACACAAGTTATAGGGCCCCCAAATGCCTTACTCATTGACTTTGTTTTCAGAAGACAAATAATGAACTTAAAAGAAAAAGAGTAATTTAGTTTTCCCCTTTCAACTAGTTTTAAAATTATCACCCAAGGCTTACAGGTTTAGAGTTATTTTCAGAAATTCAGTGAATTAAAAAAAAATAAAATAAAGGAAAAAATTGGAGAAAGGGAAAATGATTTAAGCAAAGCAATAAAATTACTCTTCAACACTGATCCTCCAGGCTTTGTGGGCTTTTAGTAGAATTTATAACTGTCTGAGTATTATATTCCTTAACACATATTTAACCCCTTCTTTAAAAAATAGTTACTTCCAAACTTTTAAAGGACTGCATTAAATTGTGATACCTTCCCAACACTGTAATAAGTTTAGCAACTGGACTGAATATATTTTTAAGATAGAAAAAGAAATAGATATTAAATCCTTGCATTGAGACTGACATAAATTAGTCAACTCCATTAGAGCAAATTTCACTATGAATATGCACATGAATAGTAAATATTGGTAGAAATAAAATACTACAAATATCTGTAGTAGTTATATTTAAATGTCAAAGACATCATGAAAACTGTCTAGATATCAGATGGCTCACTTGAATGAAATAATTCAGTTTTGAGACATATTTTAAGGAAAAGTTTGTTTAGCAAAACAAAGCTAACACTGCAGAGATTGGAATAATCTGTCTTCAAGGGAACACAGAAGCACAATGAGTTCCTTGTTGAAGATTTCAAAGAACTTCTAATTTATATGTATGAAGTAGGTTACATATTTTTGAGTAAGGGTAACCATCTCCCCACCCCCATATTATATTGGACCTTTCCAAGGACCAGACCTTCTTTCCACAATCCTGTATAAAATCCATGGTATAATTCAGGATTGTTGAATGACTTTTCTGTCTCATGCTCTATTGACTTAGCTAGCCTGGCAATCTCACTTCCTGTCTGTAGTGACCTCCATGGTTAGCAAGTGGCAAGTTCCATTCTCTGTCTTTCAGGCAGGCTTCATGTGTACAAGCAAGATATCATCACAGGAGGCAAAACCATAATGAAGCCAAAGTGTTTGGGGGATGTTGTACCTCAGTTAATCATGAACATGGTGCTTTCATTTTCGATATAGCAGACAACTTATCTTTAGAGTTGATCACAGCTGAGGAGATACAGATGTAGTTCTTCTTCTCTATTGCCTATGGAACCCTTACTGTATACTATTTATGGTCTCATTGTGACTGATCTCTTGAACCTTAGACACAGCATTGTGATATCCTCTCAAACATTGCAAACAAGAACAAGAAATGCTCTGTCTTTTAAGAAACCCTTCTCCTAGCAATACTGCTCATTTTGACCTTCCACAAAAAAAATCATAAGTAGGATTAGTCAATACTATTTAATGATACACAACTAAAACGCATCTAGGAAGTGAGATAATAAAATCCTGTATCTGTGGGCTAGCAAGAAGGTTCAGTGGGTACTACTGCATGCCACCATGTCTGACAACTTGAGTTCCATTTCTGGTTTAGATTCTTGAGACATGCATGGAAGGAGAGAACCAGTTCCCATGAGTTGTCTTCTGACCTATGTACATGCTGTGGCATGTTTTTGTTAGCACACACAGAAAATATATGAAAAATAAATAAATGACCTAAATCTTCATTTGTATGGATGATAGATCTAATTAAGAGGTCCGATATTAGTTATGGAATTTTATCTAATTTTCCACCATAATTAACACGAAAGAAATCAATAAATGACTAATAAAATAATAATTAAAATATATAAAATCTGGATGAACTTATATGCACACTACTTTAGAATTCAATTAAATTAGTAATCTCTTATATTTTTGGTTGTGAGCCTGGCCTTTATTGGCTGAGCCATCTGGCCAGTCCTGGTAATCATTCTCAGTGGAAGAATTTGTCAAAGAACATGTTAGTATTGCAGTAAACAGAGCATTTGGTTTGTGCCAAATAGCAACTCTAGAATTCTAAACACTTCCATACTTTACTCCCACTACTTCAAGTTCCTCTGTAGTTAGCCAGTCCCTCTCATCTCCCAGTTGTCCTGATTATCCCTTCAAAGAGATTAACAGAGGGATTGACCCTCAAAGGAGCTCATTATAGTGGAGAAGGCCCATTTTCTGTTCTTAAAATGCTTGTGGGAGACTGCAGTGTGTAAGTATCTGACTACATTTAAGAACACTAATCACACTTGGTGTTGGTGATGCATGCCTTTAATCTCAACACTCAGAAGGCAGAGGTAGGTGGATCTTCCTGAGTTCAAACCCAGGCTGGTCTAAAGAATTAGTTCCAGGACAGCCAGGGCAACACAGAGAAACCCTGTCTTGAAAACAAACAAAGCACCACAACAACAAGAACACAAATTGCATTGAGTATCAAGAAGGACATCCATTTGGAACTCTTGTATTTAATTAGAGACAAGTATAAATGAGACACCCAATTAAGACATTCTTATTTTGTTGAAACATGAAGACAATAATTTTCATTGTTCTTTAATAACAGTGTAGACTAGTTTTTGCAATATCTTTTAATGAAATTCTATAAATTTTATGTTGAGTTCTTAAAATTTAAATTATATGTGAGAAAATTTCATGGCTTTGTAATAACTTATTTAAAAGCAAATAGGAATTTAAAAATGTTTTAATATTGTTGGTTCTCCATCAAAGAAACAGAGCAGTAAATAATAATTCTAGTCAAACCATAACCATAGTGACAGTATTATATTCCTCCCCTTTCAATGTATATTCTTTTCAATGTATATTCTTTTAATATATATATATATTTAATATATGTATATATATAGATCGTTACATAGTGTATTTTTATGTGGTGTTTGTATGTAGGTGAATATGTGTGACAGTATACATGTGGAGGTCGCGAAAAACCCTGTTGGATAAATTATTTCCTTCCATCTTTACATGGGTCCTGGTGAGTTTACTCCTCCTATCTTTACATGGATTCTGGATGAGTTCATGCCTTTCATCTTTCCATAGGTTCTGGAGTTGAACATCAGGTCTTCAGGCTCACATAGCTAGTGCTTTATGCACTGAGCCAAATTATTGGCTGACAATGTTGTAATCTTCGATATTATTCAGATTACATTTAAATAACTTTCACTACTTAAAACGAATAAATGTATCTACGTACTAATTAGATCAATGTAGCCTTTATGCAACACATACAGAGGTATTCCAATAAATTTTGTTGTTTTTTACAAATATATGGTGTCAAATAAAATAAGTGAAGGACTAAATAAATATAATATGAGACAATGACTACCAGAGTTATTTTGTTAACTTAAAATAAAAGTAGATATGCTAAGGAATTGTACATTTCATTGTTACTGTGAACAATTGTTTGGTTTTCTGTAACAAGTTCTCACTATGTAGCATAGGCTTGCCTGGTGCTCATCAAGTAATTCTAGCAGACATTGAACTTTGATCTCCTATCTCAGTCTCTGGATATCTGGGACTAAAGATGGGTGCATGTGGAGAAAAGATAACACTCCTACACTGCTGGTTGGAGTGTAAACTTGTACAGCCATTTTGGAGATCACTATGGTGGTTCCTCAGGAAAATGGGAATCAATCTACCACAGAACCCAGCAATCCCCCTCTTAGGCATATACCCAAATGATCCACATCCATGCAACATAGACATGTGTTCAACTATGTTCATAGCAGCATTATTTGTAATAGCAAGAACCTGGAAGCAACCTAGATGTCCCTCAACTGAAGAATGGATAAAGACGATGTGGTATATTTACACAATGGAATACTACTCTTTAGAAAAATGATGGAATCTTGAAATTCACAGGTAAGTGGATGGAACTTGAAAAAACCATCCTGAATGAGGTAATCCAGTCACACAAAGAGGAACATGGTATGTACTCGCTCTTATATGAATTTTAGCTGTAGAGCAAAGGATCACCAGCCTATAATTCACACCACCAGAGAAACAAGGATGCAAGGAAGATTCTAAGAGATCCATATAAAGTCCCTCACAGAAGGGGAAAGGCACAAGATGTCCTGAGCATATGGGGAGTTGGGGGGGTGCTGTGAGTGGAGAGGGAACTAGGAGAAAGAGAAGGGGAGGAGAGGGAAAGCACTTGGGACTAGGAAGATTGACTCAAGGGAGGAATAGATGAGAAAAGAGAGAAAGAAAGTTAAAGAGAGAGAGTGTGTGAGAGAGAGAGACCATAAAAGAAGGTTTGAAGAGAAAACTGACTCTAGAGAAATGTTCGGAGACCTACAAGACTGATGCCAACTAACAACTTGAGCAACAGTGGAAAGGCTACCATAAATGCCTTTCCCTGATAATGAGATCGACAACTAACTTCTAACTTATCCACTATCAAGGAGCCCTCATCTAGTAGCTGATGGAAACAGAAACAAACATCCACAACTAAACACTAAGCCGATCTGGAATCCAGATGCAGAGAGGGAGGACAAGACCAGGCTGCAGAAACACATAGAGATAGCTGACTTGAACAAGGAAGAAGTAATGGGCACCCAGACTGATAGCTGGGAATCCAGCATGGGACTGACTCAGACCACCTGAACATGGATCTGAGCAGTCTACAGACCTTGGACAGTTGAATTTAACCTAGAGGCAGGAGGGAGGGCCTAGTCCCTATTCCAAATGACTTGACAGATTTAAATGACCCAATGGAAGGCATCACCCTACATGTGGAATGGGGGGGATGGGATAGGAGGGTGGTCGTGGGACATGGGAGAGTGGGAGCTAGGGAGGAAAGAAGGGAGAGGAAACTGGGATCAATATGTATAATAAGAAAAAATAAATGATGATGATGATGATAAATGTGTCTACAATTACACACATACAGTGGTGGGTTGAGTTTACCTTTGAGACTACCTCTGTGTGCAAGTCACTTCTGTGAGGCTCTGAACTCATGTGTTTGGTTTTCTCTGTGTTCTCTGAGTATGAGCATGGTGCAGTTAGGACATAGAGTATTTCCCTAAGATCCAAAAAAAAAAAAAAAAAAAGAAAAAGAAAAGAAAATGAAGGGTGCTTCCATTCCTGGATTTCATAAAGTTTTAATGAAGTCTTTTCCTAGTCTTCAAAGAATTATTTATATGTTAGTGAAATACAATACTATGCTTTATGTTTTTAAAGAAGAAATGAAGAAGTATGCATGCATGCACACATATATACATTTGTGAAAGTAAAGGAAATTATTTCAGGTAGCTGAAAATTATGCAAGGAGTTCATTTACTTAAAAATTATTTTTAAAATTATTTTGATTATTATTTGTGAATCAAAATAAAAGCATTCATCCATGCATGCTCAGCATAACCTCTGTACAAGTGTGTCACTTTTGGATTTTCCTTTCTTTAATATGGTACTGATTTGTTACTTGTGAGGATCCTAACTTGTAGTTCAGAACTTTTAATAGACATTTGTAGTTTCCATGACTATGATGGAAGAAGTTCTGGAATCATCTTCAGGAAAGCAATGCGATTTTAAGTATCACCAAGACAAGTGAAAAATGAAAACTGTGGTGTATTAGCTTTATAACACAGGGCAGTTAGAATACTAAAAAGTTTCCTTCAACTTAATTAACCCATAAAGGGTTGTCTGAGACTAATAAGAATTTAGCTGCATTGGAAAGGTATGTAAGTCTCAAGGTTTTAAACAGTCTTACAGCCTGATAAAATGGAGTACAGTTATTTTGAGAATGAGCAGAATTATTAGTTAACTGAATAGGAGTTGTTACATCCCATTCTCATCAGAACTCTAGAGGTTGAGAGTTACAACTATGGTTTGGAGATAAGAGATTAACATTGCAAAGATCAGACAGAAGCCCTTTGCAGATGCCACAATAATGGAAAATTTCTCCTTGATTTCATCCCTCTCAGTATATAAGCATCTCAGCTTTTTGGCAGCAGGTGTGTTTAGGAAAAAGTTGTTGAGCCTATCTGATTATTTTGTGGGTTCTCTAGTTATTTCCACTTAGCTTCCAGCTGTCACATTTTGAAGCAGCTTTCACAGACACATTAGCCAGTATGCTTTGGTTACTGCTGAGCCTTCCCCACTAAAGGCAATCAGCAAGTCCATTCCAACTGAGAACCAAAGATATGTTTCAATCAAGTATTTTCCATCTCCACATTTTTTAAAGTGGATTTTGCTTTGTTTCTCACATGACGGTTTGTGTTAGTATATTATTTAATATAAAATAAATATTAAATGATTTATGAACATAATAATTTCACTATTTACATTTTAATTATTTTTTCCAGGAAATATGTATTATCCCTAATGCTACAAACTGCCTCATGCCTGCCTCAGGTATGGACTCACTCATTGATGTTTCATAAGATGATGTGTGTAGTTTATCATACATTAAATCACAGCATATCATATTCTGGTTGACCATGTATTTTCAACACAAGCATTTCTAAACAACCAGTAAGTAAATAATTTCACACAAAACCTCAAAGATGAAGAGTGTATCAGCTCTTTAGATTCTTGGGAAATTGAATTTAGAAGTTGTTTTTTTTCATTGAGTCCTAATGGAAGTTGGAGATTATAGGCTCTCAGCAATATCTAAGTGCATATCAAATAGTTGTCTGTTTAAGTATGGATACAGAGTGTTAGAGCAAGCACTTCTTAAGCATGCCTATTGATTGTGTTGTATATGTTCTATGGCCAACGGTAGCCTTAGACCAAATGCTTAAAGTCCAAATTGTCTATAAGGTATTCAGCAATAGTAAATTCCAATTATAAGTTCAACAATCTGTCAAAGATATAAAGACAGTTTAAATATTTCAAGTTCACTTTTTCTCTTGTTTCCTTATATTTGAAATCTCTTCATTATTATGCATCTAAATATCACAACATACTATATATTTTACATTTCCAAGCATTCATAAAAGTCTCAAAAAGTGGTGGAAGCTAGTTGAAGAGACTGGCTTAATTTTATGCTGTTGTTGCCTGGATACAACAGGGTCATCTACCTTCTTCCATATTGTATTTTCATAATGTATTTCTACAATTGTGCACTGATCTTCTTCAAGCACTAAAACACCCAGACCAACCTGCCATTAACTGAAACCTCTGAAATCTGAGCTAAGTTAATATATTTCCTCCTATAAGTAAATGATGTTGACCAAGGAAAAGTACATGTAAGTGTGTGTGTGTGTGAGTGTGTGTATCTTATTTAACTAAAAAACAATGAAGTATTGAACTATATTCTGAAAATAGTTTACTCACAGTGCTGTGCAAAAATGGTATTGAATGGATATGTGACTGCTTTTCTATCTTCCTTATTTTGTAGCTCTAAACATATTAAGTATTTGTAATAAGCAAACTGTATTTTACATTTTAAAAAAGCAATTTAATAACTCTTGAAATTATTTTTAGTAATAATAAATTACAGAAAATGTAACAACTTAGGATTATAAGAACTCAAATTCATTTAACTGGATTTGCATCACTTTCTAAAGTCACCTACCTTAACCATTTTATTTAAACAGAGATATTTTCAATATTGTATTAAACTCTGTATGCTTATTAATGGAAGATCTTTTAAGGTTATAGATTCACTAAATTACACTGGTTTGTCTGTACTTTAAGTTTCCACTATACATGGCTTTGAAGTATCCATGATTAATCTTTCTGGGGAGGGTTCTAATAATTATAATAATACTGGAAATGTTTTTTGATATCTGTTTTTTTTATTTAAAAAGTCAGATTTCTTTCTTAGCATTTCCAAAAAAGGACATAGGTGCTTTCAGTGATATTGCTTCATCTGCTAGCATCCTTTTATCAACTGTTAGATTTTCCAACAGACCATGTTCATCTTTAGATACCCAATGTTCCATGCAAGCTCAGAAGAAAGATCAAAGAGCAGAATCCCCAAATTGACACTTTTAGAATTGAGGAAAGAAATCTCCACACAATGCTTAGTAGACACACTAAAAGAAAAGATGTGATTGCCCAGTGAAGCTACTTCGAAGTAAAGTAATTGGTCCTTTAGGGCAGAAAATAACATGTTTCATCAGGAAGGCAGGAGAATTAGAGACAGTCAAGGGAAAAAATAAGGAACTGGAATTTAAAGGCTTATATGATGAGGAGAAAGGGACGTAGAGACATTTCATGAGAAATTAACCCTGAGAGTTTAAGGTTATTCCTCATACAGAAATTCAGAGCTGTTAAATAGCCTTCATTACTAAAGATGTGATGGTTTTTCTCATAGCTGAAGGGGAAAGTTCAATTACTGTACCAATGGAATAGTGCATTTTAGATCATTTTTGTGTAAAGATTGAGTTGTACTGAATGGGTTTATCATACTCAGGATGAAAGTCATGCAAATGAAATTCACGTGAAGGGACATTAACTTTACTATTTTCTCATTTGCCATAAAAGCCTTCTAAGTACCAAGATTTGGGACAGACTGTAACTTATTATGATCTCAGTAAAGAAGGGAGGAGCATCCTCATGGATTTAAAGGCAAGTTGTTTCTTTTAGTTTATGGACTGGGAAAATTGAGAAAAAAATACTTTCAGTTCCCTCGTGATTTTTAAGGTTAATTAGATACCACCAATTGGCTGTTCTAACTCATTTGTTTTCTAGATCCCACTATCCAATATCTTTTAATGAGTTTCTTTATGTCAACCCCATTTTCCCAGTCATTAACCATCCATGTGCTAATCAAACAATTATCTTGTCATTCACTTTAGAAGACATGCTGTAAAACCCAGAGAATCCTTCCGGAAGAAAGGGAATAAAATAATATTCAGAACACAAACATTGGCTATTGAAAGCCCCACAAATAATTTTAGTAGAGAAATAAACCTGGTGTAGGAAAAGGTATTCTTTATAACAAAAGGAGTGTTTAAAAATTGTTGATGCTTATTAATGCTTCAGTGTGTAATGTTCAGAGTTTGGGGAAATTCTGTAGAAATGAATTGTAAGCAATTTCAAGAGAGGCATTTCTACAACTGTCAGTATAACTCCATGGTTTCTGGTCAATTTTATTAATAAATGAGATCATCATTCAGCACCTTGTAAACATAAGCCTGACAGGTTATGCTCAAGGCATTTTCTCTTTATGAGGCACTAAGAATGATTCATACTGTGAAGGTGGTGGTTAGTTGTCCATAGTTCTTTCTGTAGAGTTGAAGCTTCATGGTCTTTGCCTTGTCTGCTTTGACATGCCTATGGTCCTCTTTCAGCTTGCCTCTTGGAGGATATGTTTGTGAAGTTTTATGATTGTAGCTCCTGACATTCCTAAGAGATAGTCTCAGAGCAAATTTCCTGATCCTCTGCTCTGAACATATTTTCTCCCCCTCTTTAACCATGTTCATGTGAATTGTTAAACATGTCTTATGTTAAAAGTTCCACAAATCTGAGTGTAGCAGAGTATACTGTTCCATTGCACAGTGTCTTTGCCATTACACAATTTAAGAGACAAAGGTAAGTTAGTGATTTGCTATATGGATGTATCCACCTTCTGTGTTTTCTTATAAATTGCCTGAAAATCTCTTTCCCTGTTTCCTTTTTCTCTTGCTCTTCTATCTTGGCTCATAAGTGTTTTCTCTTGTTTCCAAATGTGACACTCAACTCACATAATCCAGTCTGTTTCCTCCTAGTATTGAGTTAATGGAGATTATTCAAATCCAATACTCATCTGTGCTTTCATGTTTTTCACAAACATCTCAAACTCACTAGTCTATTTGTTGTTGTTAATTTGTTTGTTTGTTTTTACATCACAATTAATGTTTTCCATCCCAGTTCCTCCTGCACATCCTTCCCCCAAGCTCCCACCCCTGTGTCATCCATTCCTTCTCCACTGTTTCTTTTCAGATACAGCCAGTCCTCCCATGGATATGAGCTATCCATGATATATGAAGTTGCAGTGAGATTAGGCACCTCCTCTTTTATTGTAAGGCTGGTTGAGGAAATCCTGTAGGAAGAACGGGTGCTAAAAGAAAGCAACAAATTCAGAGAAATTCTTTGCTCTCACATTGAGGAGTCTAACACAAAGACCAAGTCAAACAACTATAGCATATATGCAGAAGGCCTACATCAGTCCCATGCAGTGTCACTGGTTGTCAGTTCAGTCTCTGTGAGTACCTATGATCCTAGGTTAGTTGGTTCTGTGGATTTTCTTAAGGTGTCCCTGACACCACTGGGCCCTACAATACTTCCTCCACCTCTTCCACAGGATTACCTGCTCCCAGCCTAATGTTTGGCTGTGTTCTCTCTGCACCTATTTCTATCAGTTGTTGGGTAACAACTCTGATGACAGTTGGGATTGGTATCAGTCTGTGAGTATGTCAGAATATATTTGGGAATCATTTCATTGACTTTATTATTATTTCATCTTTTTTCTTTTTTGTCATTCATGTGTGGTTAATCACACAATTTCTGTCCTATCTTTACACAAGCATATCTTGTAAGCAGAACAAATTGTAAGTTTAAAGGTTTGCGGCTGGGCTGGTGTCCCAATCCCTCTCATGAAACTCTTCCTGGTTACAGGAGATGGCCTGTTCTGGTTCCTTAACTCCTATTGCTAAGAGTCTGACCTAGGGTCACCCTCATAGATTCCTGGGAATTTCTATTGCTCTGGGTTTATATCTTATCCCAGAAATGCCCCCCAGATCCCAGTTGTCTCTCCTATTACTTTCTCCCTGCATCCTTCCCCCTACTGAAGCTCTCCAGGTCTCATCCCCATTTCCTCTTCCAGGCCCCTCCCACCTTCCACTGGCAATATCCATTCTATTTCCACTTCACAGTGAGATTCTTTCATCCCTCTTTGAACCCTCCTTGTTACTTAGTTCTCTGGGTCTATAGGTTGTACTGTACTTCTTTACTTTATAGCTAATATTCACTTCTGAATGAGCACATGCCATGTTTGTTTTTCTGAGTCTGAGATATATCACTCAGGGTGATTTTTTTCTAGTTCCATCCATTTTCCAGCAAATTTCCTGATATCATTGTCTTTAACAGCTGATTTATACTTTAATATGTAAATGTACCACATTTTCATTATCCATTCCTTGATTGAGTGACATCTAATTTGTTTGCAGTTTCTGGCAATTATGAATAAAATCTCTATTAACATAGTTGTTCAAGTTTCCTTGTGGCATGGTGGAGCAGCTTTGGGTATATGCCCAGAAAATGGTATGGTTGGGTGTTGAGGTGGATCAATTTCCAATTTTCTGAGAAAATGTCATTTGATTTCAAAAATAGCTTTAAAAGTTTGCATTCCCACCTGTAGTGGATAAGTATTCTCCTTGTTTCAAATCCTCTCCAGAATGAACAGTCCACAGATTCAATGTAGTCCTCATCAAAAATTTTATCACAATTCTTTACAGAACTTGAAAGAACAATACTAAACTTCAAATGGAAAAACAAACAAAAAGCCAACAAAATGAGGGTAGTTAAAACAATCCTGTACAATAAAATAGTTTCTAGAGGTATCACCATCTATGATCTCAAATTCTAATAGGGATCTGTAAGAATATAAATTACAAGATATTGTCATAAAAACAGACATGTTGATCAATGTAATCAAATCAAAGACCCAGAAGTAAATCCACACACCTACAGGCACTTAATTTTTCTCATACATGCCAATATTATACAATGGAAAACAACAACTAAAAATGATGCTTGTCAAACCAGATGTTGACACATAGAAGAAAGTAGATAGCTCCATATCTGCCACCCCACTAAATAGCTCAAGGAAAAGTGGATTAAAGACCTCAATATAAACCAGATACCTGAACCTGACAGAAAAGAATGTTGGGAATAACCTTCAATGCATTTCACACAGTAGACAACTTTCTGAATAGAACAACAATTGCACAGGCACTAAGATCAACAATTAATAAATGGCAACTCATGAAACCAAAACACTTCTGTAAGGCAAACGACACTGTCAAAAGGACAAAATTGCAGCCCACAGAATGGAAAATATCTTCACGAACTTCTCATTTGACAGAAGGTTAATATTACAAATATACAAAGAGCACCAGAAATTAGAAATAAAAACATAAGCCAATTTACAAAATTGGATACAGATCTAACAAAGAAGTCTCATCACCTTTATTAGCTATCAGGGAAATGCAATCAAAATGACTCTGAGATTCCATCTTATATCTATCAAAATGGCTATGATAAAAATACTTAAACTCACTACTTTGAAAAATAGCTAATAATTTTATTTTTCTCACCAAATTTGTGTTACTTTTCAGATATCTGTGCCCGTGAAAGAAATTTACATTCATTAAACTTTCAGCAACAGTTTCAGGCATAATTCCCTCTTATTGGACAGTCCTTAAGTCCAATTAGCCAGCTATACATTACTCAAGATAAAAATATCAGTATTCTAGCACTGGAGGTGATATAAATATAAAATTAAAGAGTAAATAATGCATGGGGAAAGGGAGTGGAGGGAGAATGGGAAATGTGGATGGAGGTGAAAATATAAATAAAGAAACCACATGTGAAATTCTCAAAATTATTTTGTACATAATGAAAATTGCAAAAACACGATTTTATGAAATTGAAGATAAAGCATCATTTAAAAAGTATACTGGAAAAAGTATAAGTTTAGAAAGAAGATAGTCCATTTTTTCATCAGACTCATGAAATACTTCCCCCTGTACATTTTGTTTCTATATTTTCTGAGAAAGTACTAATTGTATGGAACAGGTCTGTAGGTGAAGGAAAATTGAACAAAATGCCTGTGACCTCTACTTGGAATTAAACATAAGTAGTATTTAATGACGATCAGATACTGACACTATTCATTTCATTTTCTGTTAATTACATCTAGCAGCCTTCTTGGGTTATGGGAGGAATTCTAATAGTAGCTGGTGCTCACATATTGACTTTGTTCCCAAGTGTGGGAGCTCTTAAATACAAATCTCATGAAAGTTCATTGTTATATAATAGTTTATTTTAATTTGCCATTCTCATTTGAATCTTCCAAAAATAGCTAAGTATTTTGAACTCAATTTTTTCTCTCAAAAATCTCTTACCCCATTGTGGTGGTTTGAAAGAAAATGGCCCCTATAGGAAGTCACACTATTATGAAGTGTAGTACCATTAGATTAGGTGTGTTACTGTGGGAATCAGCTTTGAGGTCTCCTAAGCTCAAACCATGCTTAATGTGAAACACAATTCACTTCCTGTTCTCTGTGGATCCAGATGTAGAACTCTCAGCCCCTTCTCCAGCACTGTGTCTTCCTGCACATTGCTGCTGTGTCCTGATACAATGATAAGACTAAACCTATGAAACTGTAAGGTAGCTGGATTTAAATGTTTTCTTTTATATGAGTTGGTGATGTCATGGTGTGCCTTCATGTCAATAGAAACACTACCTAATATGCCAATTAAAAACAATCAAAAGTTACTGCTAATACTATTGGGGAAAAATTACATTTGGTTTAATCTCAGTTAGGGTTTCTGTTGCTATGAAAAGACACCATGAACATGGAAACTCTTATAAAGGAAGAAAATGTAATTGGAGAGGCATAAATTTTCATAGGCCCAGTCCATTTTGGTGTGGCATGGTGGTATGCAGGCAGACAGTGCTGAAGAAGTAGCTAAGTGTCCTGTTGACTTGCAGGCAACAGGAAGTAATCTGGAACAGTGGTAGTGTCATGGACACATATGAGACCCCCAAATCCCACCTCCACAGTTACATATTGCCTCAAACAATAACACACCTACTCTAACAGGGTTACACCTCCTAACAGTGCCACTCATTATAGGAGTCATTTTTTTTAATTCACCACAGTTTAAATATTTTATTCTTCCTGCGAAGTGTAATATTAATTATTTGTACATTATATACAAAACAATTTTCAGAGAACTCTTTGCGGGGAGTGAAGGCAGATAGGTTAGGGATCTCAACACCCTAGAATCAAAGTGATGACATTCTTGTTTTTTTTTTCTTCTCATGGATATTGCTTTCCTTTTCTTTTTTATAGATACCAATAATCAAGCTAGCTTTTTCATCCTTTAAATATTAATTATTGCAGACAAGAAATGTCCCTGTGAAAGACCTGCTAAAAGAAACCTAGTAATGAGTGAATGCCTTAAAACAACTGTATTTCTGCCAAATACCATGTAAATATATGTGTGTGTGCATATATATGTGCACACACACACATATAGATTATAGATATAGATATAATAAAAGTTTAATATGCCAGAAAAACAATTCTATAATGAAAGTGAGCAAAACATATTATAAAAAACTATAAAGCAGAATAGCACTGAACATTACTAAGTAATTAAAACCATCTATTATAATCGAAGTTCCCACCATTCAATTTTAACTACTGATACTATAAGAGAGCAATTAGCAAGACTACAGTAGAACTCTGACCAGCACTCTTGTACCCCATGTAACTGAATCTTTATACCACCCCAGCATAAGCACCAGGATCCACCTTCCTTTCAGATGAGCACTGAAAACAAGCCTGATCTTTCCTTGCTTTAAATCACTGAAATTATGAAATGGGGTTAAACTGGAAATCAATAGCACAAAAATAGCAGGAGAGTCCCTAAACAGCTGGAAACTCTATACTTCTAAATAACCTGTGGATCAAAGAATACTCAAGGGAAATTAACATTTTCTTTGGACTTAATGAAAATGAAAATTTAACTCAGTGATACTGGTGAAGTCAAGTTAAAGCAAAACAAGATGAAATTATATAAACCAAACAGTAGACTTTAGGAAAGAGGAAAAGCCTAAAATCAATAATCTAAGATGCTACCTCAAGGAAAATAACCTGCAACAAGCAAGAGGAATAAAAATAATAAAGACCATGGCAGATATCAATGAGATCTAGGTCAGAAAAATAATAGATAATAATTATGAAGTGTTAGTGGCACTGTAAAAAATAAAAAGCAAAAACTAATAGCAAGAATTACAACAGAGAACAAAAGATAAACTGGAATATCAGAAGCAAAACCAAGGCCAGTACTACAAACTCTGAAGCTGTAATGAAGAGGTAATATTGTACAAAAACCTGCAACCATCACTGAAGAGGCAATTCTGGTGAAGTGAAAAACACATGGTTTAATTTTTTTTTTCAAAATAAAGTAAAACATTTGAACAGTCCTGGAGTTATAAAGGAAACTGAATAACTTGAAAACTCAATGCCAGATTATGTGTAGCCCTACTTTTCACAGGTAAGTTGGACAAATATTTGCAATACTAACACAGATTCTGCATGATCTCTTTCATTACACAATGAATAAGAATATATCCATTGTTTTAGTTTACCACATTAACTTTACAGAAAAAGTTGACAAGAAATTACAAATTTGAAAACTAAAAACTACCATCTCCCATGAAGACACATACAAATTTCAACATCTTTAGCCATCAGGGAAATGTAAATCAAAACAGTTCTGAGATACCACCTTACTACTTTCAGAATGGCTAAAATAAAAAACAACAATGACAGTTTATGATGGACAGGATGGATCCGAGGTTAAAAGTACTGACTGCTCCTGCAGAAGATCTTGGTTCAGTACTCAGCACTGTACTCCAGATCCAAGTGATCCACAGGTAGCTGTGCACTTCTATACACAGACACATACACACTTTAAAAACAAAGTTAATTTTATTTTTAATTCCAGAAAATGCAATCCAGTTATTATTAAAAGACGCATTCACTCTGCTGAGGTTAAAAGAAATGAAGTGCACAAAGCCATAAAGAATCATTCAGTGGAAATGGAATTGTTTGATATCTTCATTGTGGTGATGATTTCATAGAGAATACATATGTCAAAATTCTTCAAGTTGTAAAATTTAAATATCTGTCAAGTACTCAACATAAATTATATGCCTGGCACAGTAGAATAATAAAATTTCACCTGACTTATAGTTAGCTCACTGAAACAAATTATAGTTTTACTGAGTAACCTTTCAAATGTTGAGTGAAAACTTAGCTCATGAAGCTGTTTTAAGAACAAGATTATTCCTTCATGTAATATAATCCTTTGGGTTGCTTTTGGAATAATTTTCTATCATGTTGTGCTGCTTAGGAGGCTAATGTTGTCAATTGTTCCTCAGAAAGGTATTATGAGTTACTAAAATAAAAGACCTGAACTAAAAAGAATTAACTAAGTTGTTTCTACTAAACTATAAAAGGTATTCACATGATATGAATTAAAGCTACATAAACATTCCGTTAAAACAACCAAAGGACAAAAATATTAAATGTAATATCCAATAAGAGTCTGAGGGTCACAGTGCATCACTTTCATTTTAAGTATTTTATCTAATAAGCTAAGAGTGACTTAAATGTCTGAGATACATTATTGGTTTGAAGAGAAAACTGAACCTAAAGAAATGACCAGAGACCTACAAGACTGACTCCAACTAACAACTTGAGCAACTGTGGAAAGGCTACCATAAATGCCCTTCCCTGATAGTGAGATCAACAACTAACTTATCCACCATCATGGAGCCCTCATCTAGTACCTGTCAGAAACAGAAACAAACACCCATAACTAAACACTGAGTCAAACTAGAAACCACATGCAGAAGGAGACCAGGTTGCAGAAACACACAGAGACAGCTGACCTGAACAAGGAGGAGCTAATAGCCCCCCCCAGACTGATAGCTAGTAATCCACCATGGAACTGACTCAGACCCCCTGAATATGGGTCTGAGCTAGAAGGTCTGAGCAGTCTAAGGAACCTCAGACAGTGGAACCAGGATCTATTCCTGGTGCACAAAAGTACCTTGTGGACACATCCCCCATAAAGGGATACTCCCTTAACCTAGAGACAGGAGAGACGCCCTAGTCACTACTTAAAATGCTTTGGCAGATTTACATGACCCCACCTGGATGGCATAGCCCTACATGTATAATGGGGATGTGGGTATTAGAGGGGAGGGTGGTCAGGGTGCATGTGAGGGCGGGGAGAGAAGGTAAGAGAGAGGGAGGGAGAGGATGGGAGAGCAAACTGGGATCAACATGTAAAATAAAAAAATAATAAAATAAAAAATGTCTGAGATACTATAGTGAATAAAATAAAGGTACCTTGAAAACTTAATGAAATCTTTTCTCAAAATAAAAAAAAAAAAAACTATGGATATTTCTCGGCAGTAGAGTATGTATCTATCATATGTGATACCCAAAGTTACAGAGAGGAGATCTGAAATGTGTTGGATACACACTATGGACTAAAGTGGCCCTTTGACACCTTAATACTCTTGACATTTTAGATGTGAGCTAAACTTTAATAATTGGTCTGCCTCTCTAACCCTTACCAATCTTGTGTATGGCACAACATCCCTTTCTTACAGAGCATGACCTGTGAGCTAAGCAATAGAATGTATTAGAAATGAGAGAAGTTCCTGATCATAGATGTATGTTGATAACATTTCTTAGAGAGCTGACTTCTATCTTGTTAGAACACATTTCCCTTTTGGTACCTTAAAGAAACAAGTTTTGAACTACTAAATAGGACTACAGACTTAGCAGCTTACAATAGCTTACATTGTACAATCAAGATGAAAAAAGTTAATTTTTTTTCTTTATTTTACATAACAACCATTTCCCTTCTTTCATCCCCTTCCATTCCTTCCCCCCAACTCACTTCCACATCTCCCCCATCCACTCATCCTCCTTCTCCATTTTGAAGGGGTAAGTCCTCCTATGGGAGTCAATAAAGCATCACACATCAAGTTGAGACAGAACCAAGTTCTCCCTCTTGCATCAAGACTGAACAAGGCATCTCACCATAGGAAATAGATTCCAAAGAGCCAGCTCATACATCAGGGACAGTTCCTAGTCCTACTGCTAAGGTCCCCATGAAAAAAAAAAAAAGCTACCAACTGTCACCCACCTGCAGAGGGCCTGGGTTGGTCCCATATAGACTACCTATCAGTCAGTCCAGAGACCTTGAGCTCCCACAAGCTCAGGTATGTATCTGTGGGTTTCCCTGATATTGACCACCTTTTTCTCATATAATCCCTCCTCCCTCTCTTCAACTGGACTCCAGAAGCTCTCCCAGTGCTTGACTGTGAACCTCTGCATCTGCTCCATCAGGTACTTAATGATGATGAAAACCCATTAAACCAGCAACTGCTGCTTGTGAAAGCACATCCTTCTGTAGTCCAGACTCAGAAGAGATCCAACCGAAACATTGATTACCATCCTGTGGCTTTAGAGTAGATGATCCAGGCCCCATAACACAGAGAAACTGCCAATATTAAAACTTTCGATAACCAGAAAAGTGGTATTTATTTCTGAGTACCTATGCATTGATACACTTGGCTACCCAATGCTTCATGTTCCCTTACTTTCATGTCTCTTTAAGTTTCCTGCTTAAATTTTCTCTCTGTTTTGATTTCTTCTACACTAAAAATACGTAGCTATATTAGTTTCTTTCCCTGTTGCTGTGATAAAATAGTTCAACAAAAAACAATTTAAGGCAGAAAACTTTGTTTTAATTCATAATTCCAGGTCACAGGAACTTGCAGCAGCTAGTCACATTACTTCCACATTCAGGAGAAGATAGCAAAAAAATCCATGCTGGGTAGTTCTCATCTCACTTTCTCTACTCTTACATAGTCCACAATAGGCTGCCTAGGACACCCAATCAATCAACTTAGTCAAGGAAATCTCCATAGACTTATATTCCAGATGATTCTGGATTCTATCATGCTGATAGATGATTAACACTACCATCAGAGTAGGCTAAACGGGGGAAGAATAAAAGAAAGAAATTAAAAAGTGCAACAGCTTTTCTCATTGAACATATATTATATATTTGTCAAATTTTAGATCATACTTGTCTTCTAATCCTCTCCTGCAGAATGTAACTTAAGGATACGTAACTACCTTTATCTATTGCCACAAAACAAAGCATTCTAATGCATTGAAATAAAGTTGAACAATGCAGCAACCTAAAAGATATTATTTTGGTTACTTTCTTTTTTCTAGAAAGTGTCCCAAACAAATTTGTACAACACAGCAATTTGATGGGGCATATTTTTCTGTATATATGGTTCTCTTATTAGCTGATGAATTAAAACACTGATTGAGCAATAGCCAGGAAGGAAGTATAGGTGGAGCTACCAGAAGAGGAGATTTCTAGGAAGAGGAAGCAGAGAAAATCTACAAGAATGACTCCATGCTGCTGAAGGAATAACATGCCTAATTACAGGTAGGTCACAGCCACATGGCAATACAGTTTAATAGAAATTGGTTAATAATTAAAAGAGAGTTAACCAATAAGAAGCCTGAGCCATCGGCCAACAGTTTCTAATTAATATAAGTCTCTGCATGTTTATTTGGGGCTAATGAGCTGTGGAACCAGGTGGGACAGAAGCTCTGTCTACAGCAATCCTCCCACCTGTTTGCCTCTGTCTCTACTTCTATTAGTCTTTGTTTCTCTGAGTTTATCTCTGTGTCTCTGTATCACTATCTCTGTCTCTCCCTTAGTTTCTCTCTCTCTCACACATGCACACACACAGAGACATATGCAGACACACATATACACTTAATCTATCTCCTCAAAAAATTTAGTTCTGATTGTCATGAGTCTTTGAAGAGTTAAGTGTTTAAGTCAGTGTTTTCTCAAAACAATGGAGACTATATGGACCTAGAGCCCTCTACCTCCAGCCATGATTATCCAAAATATTTAGGATGGATCTCTACACATAAACAAACAAACACAAACAAAATCAATGGATAAAATGTGATACTCCCAACATTTTGCCATGAAGGAGATAAAAATATTCCTTAGCACAGAATTTGATATATTATTGCTTTTTGAATTGTGGAGCTTTAATGGATTATTTAGTGGCATTTTAAGATGAGATGCCCATTTTTGTCTTTATTGTTTATCACATCATGACAAATGATAATATGGTACAAACGTTTGGTAAATTTCAAATCAAGGTTTCAATCCCTTTTCTGCAAAATTGTAGTGGAGCTAAGGCTCCTGCCAAGATTGGATAGCAGATACAGTAGCATGGTGGGGAGGCAGCAATAGCAGTCCCAACTATTTAGTTCAAATGAGCAATGATGCCATTAATGTTAGGTCCCAAATCATTACAGAGCAAGATGATAGGTTTTGTATTCTGCAATATGCCTTTTGAAGGTCATAATATTAAAATCTTATAAACTTTATTCTTAATAACTTCATTTATTCACAAGAAAGGCAGCTTTGAAATTTACTTGAAGAGTTTAAGAGGTTCCATCTCTGTCACACTGGGAAATATTTTTTTACTTTTTTGTTTGTTACTTTTTAATGTTCTGATATAAAAATCTAAATTCTAAAACTATTCCTGAAACAATATAGATGGAGATTCTGAATTCCACCATTCTTCATTTTCACTGTTATCATCCCTTTACAAAGATTAGTGGAACTTAAAATCTACTCTCCCTGCTACTGCAAATCAATCAAGACTTAGTTTTAAAAAATTCCCCCTCTTAACATTTATTGCTATTAATTTTACCCTTCATTCATCTTTAATTGCTTTTAGATGTTGTTTTCCTTGTTCATTCAAGAAATGGATGCCTTTGGATCAATATGACATATTCAATAAAGAGATAACTATGCCACATCTAAACCATGTTTGCTAAGAACATGACAGGTGATATTACAGAAAACTCTCACAATTAATATCTATAGGCTCACACCTCTTCTGCAGTTTCTCTCCTTTCTAAATTCAAATAACATAGTTACATAGAAAATGTATTGAGGGACCTATGTTGGATAACCAATGAGAGCTTTGAAAACGCAGTCCCTAGTCCCAATCATTAAGGATATTGTTTATTATGTACCCATATTTCCTTCTATAAGCATCCCTTAGGACAAATTTATTTAATTCCAGGACCACTAAGTGTAGTATTTAGCCTGAATGATTGGCCTGCTTTTAACCTAACAGACATTATTAATTAAGTGGCTTTTCCTATAATATAATTGCTAAAGCTGCCTCTGCCTTAGCTGCCCAGAAGCTGAGGAACAATATGTATTCTAACTAAAACAATGATTCCTCATGTTTATTTACAAATTAAAAAAAATTGAAAACTTTGAATGAAACCAAGATGTGAAAGGGTCAATCAAATCATATTTTCAGTGGATGATCTGGGTCTCAGTAATTTCAAGTCATGCAATTTAATTAATTTTACAATATGGGGAAAGAGCAATGTTTTCATCAATGCTATAACATTGTTGAGGTGAAAATATGCTTTAGCAACCAACTCATAGTAACTTTGTGTCTCTTCCTTTGCTCTGCAATTTATTATTTCACTTATTCTTTGAGAATTTCATACAAGTGTACAATGACCTTTGATAAGACCCACTGATGTGAAATATTTTTATACACCAAGAAGTGTCACTCAAATTAGTTTAATAAAAAGCTGAATAGCAAATAGCTAGGCAATGTATTAGGGGCATAAAAAACACTGGGAAGAAGAATGAAGAGTTAACAGTCAGATGGAGAGGAAGTAAGATGTGCAGGAGGACAGGTAAATGCATGAGTTATGTGGAAACATATAATTGAACAGAAATAGGGTAATTTAAGTTGTAAGAGCTAGTGGGGCAAGCCTAAGCTATTGGCCAAGCTTTCTTATATTTATATGTCCCTGTGTAATTATTTGGGAGATAGTAGGCCAGGTAGAAAAATTCACCTAAAGTGGTATCCTGAGTGGGGGTACATAATTCCTCATAACACCTGAGAAATTTTTAAAAAAGAAAAGCTTCCAAATACACTCTTGTTTAAGGTATTGTACCTATGCAGCTCATCTAACATAACTTAATGTAATGTAAATTTCTAATTAAACAAACTGTTTAAGAAATGTAGGTTAGTAGTTAGGCATGCATAACAATCAAATTTGTGAACATGTTAGGTCTGTTTTCAAGGTAAAACAGAGATATATTTTAAATAGACAGATGGTCTTCAAACACTTCAGAGATCTACAGAATATAGTATTTAGGGTGTTTTAATAACATAAGGTTTTTCATGAAAATGAGACATGCCTGCCCCTGGATGCACCAATCTGCTTCAGAAAGGATGATGAGCATTGGAAACCCTCTGTATGGAATTTACATTGTTTTGACAAAAGCTAGTTACTGAGCAAAGAAACTGCCCTTGACTCAACTGCTGATAGAATTGTGTCCAAATTGGATAAGCAGGATACAAAAGACAGCTATTGCCATACTTTGCCAAGACAAGGTATGAAAGTCCTTCAAAATTTATACTTTACAGAAAAGTCTTGACAAATATTTTTGGCTGTAGGCAGAAGACAGATGAGGAAAGTTGGGTGACTGACCAGGCAGGCAGTTGTTACTGTCAATTCTATAATTTTGGAAGTTGTTTGCTATTTACTCAGGTAATATTATATCCTTGGGTTTATTTTGGAATTGAAGACTCTATAGTTATAGTTTTCCTTGGTTATGATAGGATATAAATTAGGTACAAAATTTTGGACTCATTAAGAGAGAATAGATAATAGAGCATTTTCTCTAAAATTGCAAAATACAAGTGAGCTGGTCATTATAAATATAATTCTTACTTGATAATTGTTCTTATTGTATATAGTTTCATTTGTTAAAGTTAATACCTTTCCTCTCTATTTAGACACATTAAAAACAATTATCAATGGACTGTCTAAATGTAGTGGAATAATTTTTTTTACACTGTGATATGTATCACTTGGATTGGTTTTTATTTAGACAGTCCATTGATAATTATTCTTAATGTTTATACTTTTACTTCAATAGACATAAAACCTTTCCTTTTTATTAAGACAAAAGAAGGAACTGTTGTGGAATTTTTTTTACACTGTGAAGAGGTATCACTAGGATTTTATTTCATAAAAAGTTGAATGGCAGAGAGAAGTCTGGGAAGAAGAAGACTCAGTTGTCATTCAGAAGGAGAGGAAGCAAGACATGCAGGAGGATGGGTGAAAGCCATGAGTCACATAACAATGCATAGGTGAACAGAAATGTGATAATTTAAGTTATAAGAGCAAGTGGAATAAGCCTAAACTATAGGCTGAGCTTTCATAATTATTAATAAGTCTCTGTGGGGTTATTTGGGAGATTGTAGGTGGGAAAGAAAATTCCTCCTACACTCCACTCCCACAAAGTCCTCCAACTTCTCCCAGATTGTCCATATGCCCCCCTCCTAATTAAATCCCCTCTTTAAAAAGAAAACTCATTAAATTCAAAACTGTTGCTATCCAAATGCACACATATGTGAGGTGATCAACTTCAGCATTTCCAACAGACCTGGCACCACTCTTCAGAAGAAAACTGACCCTTCCTTCCCCAGCAACCATCAACTGCCAATATCTCCTGTATAAGGACTAGGTACTAATCGCCCCCTCTCTCATCCATGCTGGACTATTGAAGTGGTTGGTCTTGAGCAAGCAGCCACAACTGTTGCAAATATTATATATGCAACAGCTATTCTGGTCCAGAAAACAAAAGCTAATTTTTTTTAAATGATTCTTGACCTCTGATTCAGGTGGCATATTTCTGTTCCGGCAGCTACTTCCCAAATAACCAACATACATTTTTAATATTAAATATAAAAGATCAGCTAATAATAGCTCAGGTTTATTCCTAACTAGCTCTTACACTTTAAGTTAACCCATATTCCTCATTTATACTCTGCCATGTGGCTTGGCACTTTTTCTCTGTAAGGTATGTTCATCTAGCTCCTCCTGCATCTGCTGGCAACTCTAAACTCCACCCATCTTCCTTCAAGCATTCTTCTAGACTGGCTCTCCTACCTAAACTTATTATGTTCAGCTATTGGCCAGTCAGGTTCTTTATTAAACAAATCACAATGACAAATGCTCACACAGTGTGTAGGAATATTCCATGGCACTCTGGCTTTAAATTTTTACAGTGTTATCTCCATTCTTCTAAGTTGTCCCTTCAGCTTTGAGGACAAGTATGAGATAAATATGATATAAATGTCTTATTCTCACATATCAACAAATAAGATTTAATGTTTTATTGTGTGATATTTTATGCAACTTTATAAGCTATTATTTATAATTTCCAAAACCAAATGAACTATTCAGCCTGCTGAACTTGAATAGGGAGAAATGTGCTAACTAGAAATCTAGCTCTTGGACCTTAAATTGTGAATACAGAGAACAATTTACTTGTGAATAAATTAATTTTGAAGATAAATGATTTGACCTTAATTTGAATTTTGGTGTCATTTTTTCAAGCTAAATAATATTTGATAAATTCTAAAATATAAAGTGTGTTATGAGGTCCTTTTTAATAAAGTAGCATTTATAGAATATACCAAAATAGAATTGCATAAGACTAAACATCTTACACTAGGGTCCAGGAAGATACCTTAGTTGGTGAGGGATAGCCTAGTATAAATGGAATCCTAGATTCCATTACCAAATGTAGTGATGCAAGACAACAGCACTAGAAGTTGGGTGATAAAGGCAAGATGATCAGAAGTTTAGGTCCTCAACATCACAAGTTTGAGGCCAGCCTGAATAGATTTTATTTTTTTCACATATTTAATACTTGGTACAAATATTTAAAATGGCTAAAAGTGTACCAGTAATCTAATAATTTATGTTCCCTTGATAATATCTTTGGTGTTGTATATATGAAAAGTTGTACTGACCCAGAACCTGAATGTGGATATTAGTTAGGAGGACTGGGCAGTCTATGGGGCCTCTGGTAATGGATCAGTATTTATCCCTAGTATACCAATGGACTTTGGGAGCCCATCCCACATAGAGAGATACTTTCTTAGCCTAGATACATGGGGGAGGGCATAGGCTCTGCCCCTAATGATATGACAGACTTTGAGGACTTCCCATGGAAGGCCTCACCCTAGCTGGGGAGCAGAAAGGGGATGGGCTGCAGTTTGGTGGGGGTGGTAGAGGGGGGATAGAAGGGTGAGGAAACTGGAATTAACATGTACAACAAATTTAAATTAAAAAAGGAAAAACTAAAACTAAAAAAATACGAAGTTGTATTAATGAGATACATGGAGAGTCTGTGAATTACCAAATGCTTCAACTTAGCTAATTATAATATTTATAAGGACAGAAACAAAAGGCAAGTCTGTAAGAGAAATGTGCCTAGTAAATGTTCAGTAAATACTTATGAAAGGTAAGAAAGCCCAAGGTATTCATATTTTATCTATATAACATGAGCTGTAATATTTATTTTTAGGTAAGTGTCTTTATACATAGATCCATACACACAGAACAAGGAAGACTATTTAATCAATTAAGAATGCAATAGCCTGGTGGTGGTGGTGGCACACACCTTTCATCCCAGCACTCAGGAGTCAGAGGCAGGTGGATTCATTGTGAGTTTGAGACCAGCCTTTTCTACAAAAGCTTCCAGGACAGCCTCCAAAACCACCTCCCAAAAAAACAAAAAAACAAACAAACAAACAAAAAAGTAATAGAATAAGATTTATGCTTTAAAATGAATATGTAGATTTTGTACACAATGTAAGGAAAGAAATGATATTTTTCTTTCATATTTTTGTGTCAATGCTACTATTTACTGTTTTAAATAAATAGAAATATATTAATTTACATGGTCTAGGTTTCCTCCACAAAATCATTCTACCAGAAATAGTTGAAGGCAAGATGAAATAGTTGAAGGATTATACCCATCCATTAATGGTACTTTAAAGATAATATTTTTATAGGGGAGTAAAGAAATATTGAGATCCTATTTCAGGCTAAAAGCTCATTTTATATTCAACTGCCACTTAATAAAGTGGCCTTGCATCAGTAAATCTGAAAATATTTGAAGTTGGTTACATTTTGCTCCTAATGGACCTGGATGCCAAAAGTTCTTTGCTATGTACTTGGAAGGCTTCCAACTGAGTGATTTAGGGTAGTCATGCTACAACACAATGCCTCATTGCTTAGATGCTCAGCAAATTTTAAAGAGCAAGCTTCCAAAATAGGAAAAGAAGAAATATGGGTGGAGGAGAAAGGGATATGGGAACAAGGAGCACAGGATGACAAGAGAAAGAAGGAGGAAAAAGATCAGGATGAGGAGGGGAGAAGAGGAGAGGGAAGACAAGAAAACTATGAGCGTATTCATTTTTATTGTTTTAATTGAAGGCTTCCTTTTATGTTTAACTTTGATATTCAACATGTGATACTCCTTATACTTAAATTTAGGTAACCAGAACATGAAATTTATCACCAGGGAAAAAATAATCATTATTCAGTCAAACCACATGTGTCTGTTCACTTAATTCCATGCATGCCCTCAAAATTTGAAACTTACAGAATACTGTAATAAGTAGAGAGCATGCACTTGAAGGAGGAAGTTGTAGCTATGACTTCTATGATATTAGACAGTGAGCTAAGCTCCTTTTCACTCCCAGTGTTAGTGACCTTAGTGCTAACTCATGATTGCCTGGAAAGGTATGTTTTCTAATGCAGTTGGTATTTCTAGAGATCTACCCATTGCTTTTTATTATTTTTGCAACTTTGTCTTTAAAAGGAGAGCCACTCTGTTTTTCCAATGGGAAACAATAATTCTAGTCAGTCAGTGGCATCACTGATGCTGCACAGACAATGGAAAGGTCATGAGGAACACATACACTGCAATATTTTTAAGCCAAGCAGCCTGATCAATTAAACATCCTATAGGAAGTAATCTGGTATTGTTTGAAACACACTGTGACACTGGCATAATTTTCATAGCACTTAAAAAATCAATAACAAGGGGATGTTTCTCATCTTTGTTAAATAATTTCCTGAACAAAGCAATAATAGGGATTATATGCCTTTCTTGCTTTTTAACTCTTTCGAAGCAAAGTGGTAGCAGGAAGAACATGTACTTGGCATTATCATCTACAAATAAGAACATTGGGATTAAATGATTCTGTCAAGAGGAAGGGAAGGTTTAAGAGTAGTTTGTTTGTAATAAAACCAAACTCACCTGGAAATAAAAAGGAAGAATCTTTTACCAAGTTTGACTAAGAACTACAATAGCTGGTTATATGTTATTTGGACATTTAGTTTTAATTCTTAAGTGGAAATATAAGATGTTATCTTTTAATATTAAAAAGATAACTGTTAGGTTGTATTAAGAACAGAGCTTTGGTTAGACTTAATTTTCATATATGCTTTATATTCCTACAGATCTAGGGTCATGTAAAAATATTTTCACAGGCAAAAGAGATTGTGAATGTGAAAAATTTAGGAAAGCATGATCTAGAAGGTCTGCATTGTAACTATGTGTTTATGCAAGCCAGCATTCATTCCCAGAATGACAAAATCAAAATATCAGTTAACTCAAACATTAAGATTGTGTTATACATTAAAGTATCAAATATTCTGGTAAGATATAGTATATTCTATGTTCAAAAAAAAAAACAAGAAAAAAAAAGAAGAAGAAGCACACCTGTCATTCATATATAAATTTATGGGTTTTGTCATTTATAAGTGGCAAAATTATATGTATACAAGGAGATTGTTATAAATTAAATTCTTCATTGTATATTTCCATATATCTTTTTCCATAAGATTATATACCAGCAATCACATAAAAATTTCTCAGTAACAGGGCTTATGTTAAAAGTTTACAAAGTGCTGATTTGTTGCTAGTTTCCTTCAATAGAACACTATAATTTGGTTTTCCAGTAGGTCCCTGACCTATCTATTCTCAGATTTTTAGACCCCTGAGCAATGTGGAGGATGGGTTCCATCTCATGAAATGGTCTTAAATCCAGCAAGATATTTCTTGGTTGATGGCACTATTGTATTAGTGAATCTTGTAGGCATGTATAAACATGGAAACTTATACATTCGTACACATAGATCTTTGCTATTTAGCTGTGTCAGTTATGACCATCTAATAGCATGGGACTTAAATCTAATTGTTAAGTATGGCTGACTACTACCATTAATATTTATGACTCTATTGAATCAATTTATTTTGTTGTAATTCTTAGTGATTGTAGTTGAGTTACATTGATGATTACTTTTTTCCCTGGTAGTTTGCAGAGTATCTTGCAGCACTATGAATGCTAACCAGTAGGGGTAAAATTTCTGTAAAGAGTAAGGTTTTTCTGCCTGCCACCTGGTCTTGTCCCGCTGCCGCGCCAGCCCCAATTAACACACTGAGACTCTGTATTTGACATAATACTGTTGGCCCTTTACTAGTTTCTTATCGGCTAGCTCTGTCTTAATTATTAACCCATTTCTGTTAATCTAGTATTTCCATGTGGTCTTCTCTTACTGGGGAGTCTTCCAGCATTCTGCTTTCTCCAGACTCTCCATCTTGACTCCTCCTTCCTACTTCCTCTTTCCTCTTTGTCTCCTAGTCCCACCTATCTAGCTTTCTATTGGCCAACAGTGCTTTATTCATTAACCAGTATGAGAAACATTTACAGAATGACATCTCCCATCATCTCCTCTTTTCTGTCTAAAATAAAAAGAAGGGTTTTAACTTTAACAAAGCAAAATATATAACACAACACTTACCAAGTAAGAAAGACAGTTAACAATATTTAGTCCATTAACATTTAGCAAGATTTGAAAAAAATATTTCATCAACTATCCTATCTTTGTGTGTCTAAAGTCTAAGTAACTTATCTTTAATCCTAAGTAAGGAAAACTATAACCATAACTATTTGTCTTCAACTCCAAAAAAGACCACAGAAGGATAGTATATAAACTCTAGAAATGACAGAGACAACTCACTGCCTGGTAAGTCACCAGAAGTTCTATAATCTTCAATCTTCAGCCCATAGGTCATAATGTGTCTAGCAGACTCTTCATCAAAGTAGGAAACCTTAAACTGTCTTCTTGTACTGGCAGTTTGTCAGTCACTTTTCTCTGTGTCCTGCAGACTGTCTTGCAGACTCTTTCATGAAGCAGGAACTCTGTAGCAATGTCCTTCTTGAATTAGCAGTCACTTTTCTGTGGGTCCTGCATGTCCAGTTTATACAGCATAAAGTCAAACAGTCCAGACAAGAGCAGTATCTTGTCCAAATGGCTAGTCTTGCCATATTGGAAATAAAATCCATAACGAGTTTCTTCAATGTCGATCTTCCTTTTTGATGCAGGTGGTGTTGCCAGGAGCAATTATGTCACATTGTCAAGAAAAACCCTAAACCATTTTAAATGCCATATTCTGTAGGTCTTTGAAAGTTTTGAAGCATGCCAATTCATCTCAAATACATCTCTGTGTATCTTGAATAACCTAACTAACTCTAAGCTTTGACTATCATTGGTAACTATCTAAAATCTGTATTAAATTATACATTACATTTCTAAATGAGCTATATAAACATAATACCTAAACAAAAGGAGAAATATACACATCATATGATTGACCTTATATTGTATCAATAAATGAAAATCCATTCCAAAACAAAGTATCCATATCTATACCATAATTCCCTTTTTACCTTTAAAAAGATATTGGTTGTTATCATTAACCATTTGTAATTAAGTCCATTTAAATGAAAACAAACATTTATAAACCATATTTGGGAATTTGGGCATCATTCTTTCCAAAATACTTCCTGCTAGTAAAGGGTGTTGTCATGGGGGAATCCTATGAAGTTGCAGAAATCCTGGTTGTAGTCTGCAAGGCTGCTTTGTCTAAGCTGTTTTGAATGTTGAATCACCAGTGACTGTTTCAGGGGGTCTGGCTTTATCAAACCACATTAGTCTGGAAGGAATCCATAGCTTTTCATTTTCTGTGGAAACAAAAATAGAAATCCTTTTCCCCAGTTACTTGTCCTTGAACTTAAATTTTGAAGTCAAAGCATTCTTAAAATATATAAATTGAATTAATCCAGCAGCATTTCCTTTATCAGTTGTTGTTATTTTCTCAGCAGTCAAACAATGCAAAGACACCATACAGTAACAAGATTCTCTCTGAGCTTTTCATCTTTATGTGGCTTTATTACTCTGTTTATTTTACTTTTTATTTTTTATTTTTTGAGACAGGGTTTCTCTGTGTAACTTTTATCTGTCCTTGAATTCACTCTGCATACTAGGTTTACTTTGCAAATCACAGAGATCTGCTTGCCTCTGTCTCCTGAGTGCTGGGATTATAGGCATGTGCCACCACACCCAGCTGTTCTCTGTCTTTCTAAAACCATTTTTTTTTCTCTCCCAAGCCTATGTATTTTTTAAAACACACTGTAAACCTTTAGAGGTATTCTTAATATGAATCTGTCTTTACTGTAAATCTTCATCTTTTTCTGGCCACGAGTCTTTTATCTGGTAAACAACAACATTGCTGAAATGAAAGTCATAGCTGAGGTTTATCAAAGATGGTGGAGACTATTGTACAGCCAGCACTGAGAGCTGTGGTCACTGCCTTTGCCATCTCTCATACACACCAATAAATTGTTAGTAGTGCTTTTTAAAAGGTGTGCGGTTTTTTGCCGCTTATGCTGAGTCAGGAACCTTCCCTTAATAGAGCTGCACGAATATCTGCTTGTCTCTTGCAAAGTAGAGTTCAACCGAGAAAAATGCTGCTACCAAGAAACCTTGTCTCTGTTCTTTTGTTTCTAAACCCCTTTTTTAAGCTTTTGTTAAATTTTAAGTGGAAGTTCTTATTAGCCACATTGGCGCCATATGTAAAGAGTAAGGTTTTTTCCACCTGCCACCTGGTCTTGTCCCGCCGCCACGCCAGCCCCAATTAACACACTGAGACTCTGTATTTGATATAATTATGTTGGCCCATTAGTAGTTTCTTATTGGCCCTCCCATATCTATCCACATTTGATCCTATTCTGTTTTCTCCCACACTGTCTTTATAATATTATATTCTATTTCCATTTCCTTAGATGATCCCCTTCCAAAAGCCCTGGTTCCTAACTACGTACCTAACACTATATCTCAAGTTCTAGCTATACTACTATTAAATATATAATCAAAATATCTAGCTACATAGATACTTGCTAATTAATCTTCATTGTATTCATGACAGCCAGAGACTAGAAACAGCCAAGTGCCCATCAACTGATGAATGGATTAAGAAACATAATATATTTCCAAAATAGAATATATTAATGTACAAGGAAAGGGTAAAATTATTAAATTTGCAAGTAAATGCATGGAGCTAAAAACAATCATCTAGAGCGAGGTAACCTAGTCTTAAGAGGACAGATATTGCATGATTTTTCTTACAATTAGATGTTTACATTTAGGCTTTCTGTGTGTGCTTCAATCTGAGATCTTTTAAAATGAAATTATGCCAAAATTCATGCCAATTTGTTTTTATATTCCTGAAAGAAAATCTCTTATACCATTATGCATTAAATTTTTAGTATTATGCTTCATATACTACATGTTTTCAAACTTTCCCCCATAAAACATATCAACTGGGATTAAACAAATCCAGAACTACAAAAATTTTATTTGATAATTTATCCAATCTTATGTTTTAGTCTTTCTTAGCTAAAAAATTAATTGCTCAGAAACTATATGATCATCTTGTTATTATATCTCCATTGGCCCCTAAACAGAATAACTTCAGATGGTTAGCATTAATATATTATCAGATTTTATTTAATTTTTTTTTAATTTTCTTAGAAAGAGATGAAGACAAGAGCAATAAATTTATCTTCTTTACTCTAAAATGCACTATAATTGTGGTAGGTCACTAGCTTTGAAATTTTGTATTTATTTGTGGAGTCAGTTCTTTTTTCTAGAGATAAGAATGAAATTTTTTGTAGATAATTTCAGGCATAGTGTCTCCTGCATTAAGATCACTTAGTAAATAGTAACTTCTATTACCATTATGAAGTGATTATGTCCTTTAAAATGATTAAAGGTGTAGCTAAATGATTTTAAAGTATATTTTAAAGACACAATACTGCTTTTAAAAATAAAAAAGTTTTCAAATTTTTATTATTGTTATTGACAAAGGGATAATAGTGAGTATCTATTCCCTGAGCTTTTGTGGTTTTAATCTGCTTCAGAGATAATGCTCATGTTATGAATACAGGTTAACATAAAGCAAAACCATGTGTCTTTGAGACATTGGGACAATATTCTTCTTATATTTGTCCCATTTAAGTGGGCAAGAAAATGTCAACACTCCAATAAAAAAAAAAATCTCCAATTATTAAGAAGCAATGTGTATATAAAAAAAAAGAGAAATGACAAATAAACCCATAAAATTCTATGACTTTAGCAATAAAAAAACACAGATTAAAACAGCGGTAAAACATGACATTCACTGCCAAAACAATGTGATTAAAAGTATAATGCCACACATTAGCATGAATGCATATGGACATACATACTGTTGATAAAGTGTTAATGTAAATCCTATTATTTTTTTCAATGTTGATTTACACATTTAACACGCAAACACTTTGAGCTAGAAATGAATTACTAAAATACTTAGCAGCAACTTAGTTACACAAATCATGATAAGTCAAAGACCAAGTAGTTTTGGATAGCTATATAATGTGCAGTAGAAAAGACAGATGTTCAAGTCATAATAATATCCTGTGGAGTAGAATCTCACATTTAAAATGTATGGACAGATGTTCTTTTGTTCAGTCATGGGAATCAAACTAGTAAATAATCTAGTCAATGCTAACCCTGGGCAGGGACAGCACAAGCTATTTTCCTCTTTTTTTATACTTTTTGATATTAAAAAAATTGGAGTTAGAATGATGGCTCAGTGATTAATTGCATGTGCTGCTCTTACCTTTTTTCCCAGGAATCACTTCATGTAGCTCATAATATAGAGGAAACTCTGACATCTCTGGACCTTTAGAGCAGCTGCACACATATGAACAAACCTAAATGTAGACATGTGTGCATATACATATTTAAAAATAATAAAATTGAGTCTTTTTTAAAGAAGGTAATTGAGAGAAAATATTGCTGGATCATTAATGATCTCATTTATGTATATTTATTTTAAGATGTATTGTGATAAAATTATGGAAACTTTAGATTTTTCTGAAGTGTAATAATTGTTTAAATAACATGGTGTCACTTCACAACATTCAACTGACATAATAAACTTAATAGAAATGATGCCTAAAATATTTGAACACAACCAAAAATTCCAGGACAAGTTCCAGAAAACCAGATAGGCTGCCTGAAGACACCACCCTTTACTGTTCCAATAGAATCAATCCCTCAGTCTCATGCTTAATCCTGCAGGAGATCACCAGCTGCAGCTTTTCTTCCCCTGCCCATATCTCATGTGGATCCCACAGACCTTCCTGACCTCCCTCCCTCCACTTCTTGATGGATTCCAGCCTCCAATTCCATCAGGAATTCCTCCCTGTGAACACACCAGATGAGCAGGCCAGTCAAACAGGCAATGCACAGCCATCACACTCTAAAAATTCAGTAAGGATACAGGAAAACAAAAGAATAAAATACATACCCAAAAAAGACAAACCCAGAGACTATCACCTAGACCTATAATCATCCTAAACCCAGATTCCTACATGCCAGCATAAGAAGACAATCAGGAGTTCAGCTCAGTGTTTAGCTATGAGTGTCTGCTTCTGTTTCCATCAGCTACTAGATGGGGACTCTATGAGAGGGAGGAGTGATAAGAAAATTGGGGCAAGACCAGGCTACAGAAACCCACAGAGACAGCTGACCTGAACAAATGGGGGCTAATGATAGCTGGGAAACCAGCATTGGACCAACTCAGACACCCTGAACATGGGTCTCAGTTAGAAGGCCTAGGCAGTCTTAGGGACCTCTGACAGTGGAACCAGGATGTATCCCTAGTGTACAAAAGGACTTTGGGAGCACATTCCCCATAGAGACATACTCTCTTAACCTAGAGGCAGGAGAGAGGGCCTAGTCCTTGCTCCAAATGACTTGACAGATTTTGTTGATCCCTCCTGAAAGGCATCACCCTCCCAGTGGAGTGGGAGGGGGATGGGATGAGCGGGGTATTGGAAGGGGCATGGAAGGGAGTGAGGGAGAGAGAAGGAGCTGGGATCAATATGTAAAATATGGAAAAAAAAAAGAGAAGACAATCAATAACCCCCAAGACAATATATCTCGACTAGAGCCCAGCTATCCTAATACAGCAGATCCTAGATATTACAGCATAGCTGAAATGCAAGATAAAGTCCTTAAAAACCAACTATATGAAAATTGTAGGGGTCCTTAAAGAGAAAAAGAATAAGTCCCTTAAAGAAATCATGGACTACACAAACAATTGGAAGAAATGAATCAATCCTTCAAAGTAAGTCAGAAAAACTAAAACAAAAACTTGGAGGAAATGAATTAATCCCCTAAAGAAAGTCAAGGATTTTTAAAAACAAAGCTGAAGGCAATAAATAAAACTGTTCAAGATATGCAAGGGTAAATAGAAGTAATAAAAATGGATTACTATGCTGCAGGAAACAACAATAGACTCTTAAAATTTGCAGGCAAATGGATGGAACTAGAAGAAATCATCCTGAATGAGATAACCCAGTCATAAAAGATGAACATGGTATGTATATGGATTTTAGACATAGAGCAAAGGATCACCAGCCTATAATCCACACCACCAGAGAAGCAAAGAAACAATAAGGACCCTAAGAGGGACATACATGGTCCCTCACAGATGGGGAAAGGGACAAGATCTAAGCAAATTGGAAGCAGGCTTTGTGGGGGAGGGGGTAGGAGTTAGGAGAAAGAGAAGATGAGAAGAGGATGGAAGAGGAGAACATGAGGGAGCAGGTAGATTAAGTCTGGGGAAGAACAGAGAACAACAAGAAAAGAGTTACCATAATAAAGGGAGCCATTATAGGTTTAAAGAGAAATATCATACTAGGAAAATGTTCAGAGACCTACAAGAATGACCCCCAACTAACAATCTAAGCAATAGTGGAGTGGCTACCTTAAATGCCTTTCTCTGATAAGATAATGAGATTGATGACTAACTTAATGCTATCCTAGAGCCCTAATCCAGTAGCTGATGGAAGCAGAAGCAGTCGCCCACAGCTAAACACTGAACTAAATTCCTGGAATCCAGCTGCAGAGTAGGAGAAGTGATGAGCAAAGGGGTTAAGACCAGACTGGAGGAACCACAGAAACAGCTGACCTGAGCAAGGGGGAGCTCTTGAACTCCAAACTGATGGCTGGGAAACCAGCATAGGATCAACCCAGACCCCCTGAACATGGGTCAGTTAGGAGGCTGGGAAAGTCTACGTATGGTACTTCTCACAATGGAACCAGGTTGTGTCCCTAGTGCAAGAACAAACTTCAGGAGCCATTTCCCCATGGAGGGATACTCTCTTAGCTTAAAGACATGGGGGAGGGCCTAGACCCTACCCTAAATGATTTCATAGACTTTGGTGATCCCTAATGGAAGACTTCACCGCCCCCCCGGGGGGGGGAGTGGATGGGGGATGGGATAGTGAGGTCTGCAGAGTGGGGCATGGAAGGATGGGAGTGAGAGGCAACTGGGATCGATATGTAAAATAAGAAAAAATATATATTTAAAAATAAAATAAAAAAAAAAGAAACCACAAATTGATGGAATTCTGGAAATGAAAATTTAAGGAATTCAGACAGAAACTACACAGGCAAGCTTCACCAATAGAGTACAAGAGATGAAAGAGAGTGTTTAGGCATTGAAATATGATAGGAAAAATAGATGCCTTGGTCAAAGAAAATGTTAAATCTAAAAATTTCCTGACACAAAACATCCAGAAAACATGGGACACTATGAAAAGAGCAAACCTAAGAATACTAGAAACATAGAAAACAAGTCTAAGGATAATAGGAACGGAAGAAGAAGAAAACCCAGCAAAAAAAACCCAGAAACATTTTCAACAAAATCATAAAAGAATATTTTCCTAATCTAAAGAAGGATATGTCTATAAAAGTGCAACAATTACATAAAACACCAAATAGGTTGGGCCAGAAAAGTAAGTACCCTTATCAAATAATAATCAAAACACTAAGCATACAGAAAAAAGGAAGAACATTAAAAGCTGTAAGGGAAAAATGCCAAGTAACATATAAGTGCAGACCTCTTATAATTATACCTTGAATATCAATGGAAACTCTAAAAGGCACAAAAGCATAAGAGATGTGCTGCAGTCTCTAAGGACCACAGATGCCATCCGAGACTGCTACACCCAGCAACTCTTTTAATCACTGTAGATAGAGAAAATAGGATATTCTATGAAAAAGTCAAAATTAAACAATACATATCTAGAAATTCAGCCCTAGAAAGAGTGGCAAAAGGAGAACTACATCCATGAAAACTTACTAGAAATAATAACCTCACACCAATAAAACCAAAACCAAAAGAAGAAAAGGAAACACACACACACACACACTACCATCGCCACCCCATCACTACCACCAACCAAAATTAAAAATCATTGTTCACATACCTCTCATTTTCAGTGGTCTCAATTCTCTAAAAGAAGCAAACTAACCAAAAAACCACAACAAACAAACAATCAAACAAAAAAACACAGTGTCACAGAATGAATGCTATTACATGAACTGTTCTTATCCTGCATCCAAGAAATACATCTCAACATCATGGATAGACATTATTTCAAGGACTAGTTCTTCTGTTGTATCCAAGAACAAACCTCAACATCAAGGATATACATATTCATTCCTTCAGTATAAAGCATTGGAAAAAAGATATGCCGAGTAAATGAACTTATAAGCCATTTTCTAAATTTAATTTTTATTTAAGTTATAAACAATCTTATTTTATACACAAATCCCAGTTTGCACTCATTCCCTTCCTTCCATCCCCTCTACTATCTCCCCATCCCACCAGCATCCACTCTTCAGGGAGTGTGAGGACTCCCATGGGGGAACCATCAAAGTGTTACATTATTTTGGGCTGGACCTAGGTCCTCCCACATGTATCTAGGCTGAGAGAATATCCCTTCATAGAGAATGGGCTCCCAAGCCCATGTTTGCACTAGGGAAAAATACAAGTTCCATTGCCAGAGGCCCCAAAGACTGCCCAAGCTCCCCAACTGACAACCACTTTCATGGGGCCTAGCTCGGTTTTATTCTGGTTCCCCAGCTGTCAGACTGAGGTCTATGAACTACCACTTGCTCAGGTCAGCTGTTTCTGTGGATTTCCCCAGCATGGTTTTGACTCCTCCCTCTCTACAACTGTATTCCAGGAGTTTGGCTAAATGTTTAGCTGAGGATCTCTGCTTCTGCTTCCATCAGCTACTGGATGAAGGTTCTAGGATAGCATTTAAGCTACTCATCAATCTCATTATAGGGGAAGGAAATTTAAGGTAGCCACTAAACTATTTCTTAGATTCTTAGTTGGGATCTCTTTGTGGATCTCTGGCTATTTCCCTGGTGCCAGCTTTCTCAGTAAGCCCATAAGCTCTCCCTTTATTAAGATATCTCTTTCTTTGATCTCCTTCTCTGTTCTTCCCCCAGCTTGACCTTCCTAATCCCTCATTTTCTCCTCAACCCTCTCCTGATCCCCTTCTCTTTCTCCTACCTTCCTGCCCCCTCTCTCATGCTCCAAATTTATTCAGATATTGTCCTTTTCCCCATCTTGTGGGGGGCCCATATATGTCTCTCTTAAAGTCCTTGTTTGCTAGCTTCTCTGTTGTTGTGGATTGTAGGCTGGTAATCCTTTGTTCTATGTCTGATATCCATATATGAGTAAATACATGCCATGTTTTTCTTTCTGTGACTGGGTTACCTCAATCAGGATGGTTTCTTCTAGTTCCTTCCATTTGCCTGTGAATTTCAAGATGTTTAGGTATTTTAATATCTAACAAAGTAGACTTTAAATTTAACCAAATCAAAAGAGATGGGGAAGCATACTACATGTTCATCAAAAGAAAAATCCACCAAGATGACATTTCAGTTCTTAACATCTATCCACCAAACTCAGGAACACCCAAATCTATAAAAGAAACACTACTACATTTTAAATTACACATTTACTCTTATATATTGATAGTGAGAAACTAAATGATTCTAACAGACATTTACAAAATATTTCATTCAAATGTAAAGGTCTATAGCATTTTTTGAACACTTCATGGAACTTTCCCCAAAATTGACCACATTTTTGGACACAAGCAAGTCTCAATAAATACAAGAAAACCGAAATAACTTCCTGCACCCTATCATATTGTGGTAGCCTACATAATGGGAAAAGATTTTCACTAACTCCACATCTGATAGAGGACTAATATCTAAAATATATAAAGAACTTAAAAACTATATGGTAAAACACCAAATAATTCAATTTAAAATGGGGTACATATCTAAAAAAAGAATTCTCAACAGAAGAATTTCAAACAACTGAAGAATGCTTAAAGAAATAAAGAACTGTTCATCATCCTTAGCTACCAGGAAAATTCAAATCAAAACTGCTTTGAGATTCTATCTTACATCTGTCAGAATGGCTAAAATAAATAACAACACAATATGACCATTCCTCAGAAAATTGGGAATTGATCTATCCCAAACCCAACTATTCCACTCTTGGGCATATACCCAAAGGATGCTCCATCCTACTAAAAGCATACTTGCTCATCCATTGTGGCTTTGTTCATAATAGACAGAAAATGGAAACAACCTAGATGTCTCTCAACAGTCAAATAAATTTTTAAAATGTGATATTTACACAGTAGAATATTATTCAGCTGTTAAAAAATGGAATCATGAAATTTGCAAGCAAATGGATTTAACTAGAAGAAAAAAAAATCATCCTGAATTAGGTAAGACAGACCCAAACAGACCAAAAAAAAAGTTGGTATGTATCCACATATAAGTGGATATTAACCATTGTTAAATGATAACCAAACTACAGTCTGTAGGCCTGAACATTTTAGGTAAAGAGAAAGCATCTAGGTCAGCCACATGGATCTCCCTGGCAAGAGGAAATACAATAGATTTTATGGGTAGACTGGGCTGGATGTGGAGAAAATTGGGAGGGATTGATTAGGGGATATTGTAATGGAGGGAGGGATTCCTGGAACTAACAACTGGAATTGGAGGGCATTTAGGGGTGAGTTAATGGCAATCTAATGCAATTTCTCTTAATGGGTTCTATAAAGATGACATTAATAAGGACTCCTAGAAATGGGGGACAAGGTGTCTCAATTGTCCATCTCTTGTAGCCAGGAAAGGCTTCCAGTGGAGGCTGCATACCATTCAATGGCCAAGGGTGTCCCATGTAAGTCCCCAACAATCCAGGCTATTGCTAAGGCAAACAGTTGCTCCCACAAACTGAAAGCAGAGACCATTGCCAAGGACAACATACACACAACTCATTGAATATGGAGCAGATAAACTGGTGCCTCCATGGGGTCTTTATCCCTATGTTTCCATTCTTTGGTGCAGGAAGTTTCTCTGCAGGCTAATAAAAGGGAAACTTAGATGCCAAATCAGACAAAAAAAAAATCTTTGGCCTCCAATCTGACCTGCCTCTAAAAAGCTGTTGAGGCAATGGTGGCATACAATTTGTGAGAGTAGCCAACCAATGTATCATTTGATTTAAGGCCTGCTCCATGAAAAGGAGCACATACCTGACACTCTCTGGGTAACCAAGAACTGGAGACCTAGGGTAATGCCAGCCACTACTACTCTAAGGAAAAAAATCATTAAAATGATTCCTAATAATATTTTGCTATACTCACAGATCAGTGCCTTATCAGTGATCATCTGATAGGCTTCCTCAAGCAGCAGATGGGAACAGAGCTGTGATCCATAACCAGACATTATGCAGAGAGAGGGCATAAATTGGGGGTCCCCATTAAATCCCTTCCCTCAGAGATCATGGACTTCTGTGGGAGAGGAGGTGAAAATATTTTAAGAGTCATAGAGGATGGATGACATCAGGAGAACATGGACTTTTGAATAAACTAAGCATGGCACATATGAGCTCACAAAAAAATGGAAGCAGCAAGCACAGGGTATATACCAGGGCCTCTGTATATATTATAGCTATTAGCTTATTTATATGAGACTCCTGAGTGTGAGAACAGGTGGATCTCTGACTCTTGTGCCTGCTGTTAATATCTCCCTCATGTTGAACTGCTATGTCATTTTCCCCTTCAATATAAAGCTTTTGCTTTATCTTATATTATTTTATTTTGCCACGTTTAGTTGTTATCTTTTAGAAGCCTGGTTTTTCCTACTGAGCAAGAAAGGGATTGGATCTGAAGAGAAAAGGATTGGATCTGGAGGGGAAGAGGGGAAGAGGGGAAGGAAGAAACATGGAAGAGAAGAGGGAGGGGAACTAAAATCAAAATACATTGTACTGCTTTGGTTAAATATTTATTACGGTTAGGCTACCTCATATATAACAGATTAAGAAAGTGATTCTGACACATTTGAATCATTTATATCTTCCTGGGTCTTAGAATATTTCACATTACTGGTTTTCCTTAAAGTTCTTATTTTTATGTATACTAGGTATCATCATAAAATCAGATTATTTTCAATAATAGGTCATATATCTAGTGCCTACTTAACTTCTCCACATATATAGCAGGGATAATAAGCCCTTACAACGCAGCAGATTAAATGCAGTCTTATGAGATGCTATTAGCACATTATCTGTCAGTTTTACAAGGTTACCCACTCTTAAAATCATGTAGTTGGCATTTTAAAACACCATCTAGTGAACAATAAATGTGACCCTCATAGAATATTTGATGTTTTATGTTACTATACTGGCACATGAATGGTTTTCATAAAAGAAAGACTGTGTAATACATATAAAGACTCCCTTCTCTTTCTATATGCACATGCACACACACACACTTTAAAGGATAAAAATACATTTTTTGAGGAGCTGGGTAGTTAGTAGAAATAATAACTCATCCAAACAGCGTGAGGCCTCCTGTAGATAGGAGGTATTGAAATAAAGAGGAGGAATAGGAGTGAGAACCAACAACTTAAGTTATAGATAAAAACATTATAAAGAAATCTAATATTTAAATACTGATTAAAATAAATTTAAAAATTATTCACAAGCTAGCAAGCTATAATTTGCAATTCTTCATCAAAAAGTTTAAAGTTGACTTGCTATTGGCCTAAGCCATGTTTGGAATTATTTTACTATATCCACTCTATACTGCTTTATCACAAAATTGGTTAGTTCATGCTTGTATGTTTTTCCTAGAGTTGAGCATCAAAGAGAAATGGGACTATTAATTATATTGCTGTTTTCATGTGCCGTGCAAAGAACTCAATTGAAATGGCAATAACTCAAACAATAAGCATTCATTAATGTCTTCTATAGTAGTTTTCTGGCGTGATAAGTATTCTGTTAAAAAGGGTATTTAATTATAATTCAGTAATCATTTACCATTGCTGATGTTGGAACTTTCCCACCCACAGTGGGATGGAAGAGGTAAGAAAGAGAATGTTGATGGTCAGAGAAACTAGCTATTATAGCCATTGTGGTCCTAACACTTTGCATCCCATAGTGTCCACAATTGTCCTCAAGAAAGGTACTTCAAAACATTTATTTTCCCTTTATTAACAGGCAACTTCCCTCTGTGAAGGTTGTTACACATATGGATCACCAAAGGGTATTGTATTAGTGACTTATTGTTAGTTGCCATGACAAGATACCTGATGAAAGCAATTTAAGTGGGAAGAGTTCATTTCCTCATGGCAGGAAAACATGGAAGGAGACAAATCAGGCATGGTTACTGAAACAAAGGGCTAACTACCTATCCTTCATCCAGTCCAGAATCACAGATGGAACAGATAGTGAGACCAATCTGTAAAACCTCAACTTTCTGAACCAGTTGTCCATTTCCTTCGGTGAGGCCTCATCTCCTAAGGTTTCGCAACCTTATCAAACAACCCCAGCAGCAAAGGAATATGTTAAACACATGACCTTTGGAGGCCATGTCACATTCACATGACAGTTACCAAAAGGAAACATCAGCACCACTACCAGAAGGTGCAAGCTCATGCCCAAATAATCATATGGTACTTTTGGCAATCTACCAAAAACTTTTGTCAAGGTTCCCAAAACAAAATCAAAAGTGTCTACCATCCCTGCTATGCAATGGATCCGGGTGTAATCAATGCTGCTGTTTTTGCTTGCCTTTCTGTGGTGAGAGAGAAGAGTTGGTACAAAGGATTTCTGATGGCCCAGAGCAATTACTAGAGTGCCAGCCATTGCTATCACAAGCACCATCTCCCCTCTCTGGAACTCTATATCCCACAAATAACATTTCAAATGATATGTTCCAAGAGCAGGTCTTTTATTCAGGAAAAAATATAATAGTTCAACCTAAGTAGAAAAATTTCAAACTTTCATTCAATAATAAGGCATGAAGTATTGCACTTGCTTAGAGAAATTTATGTGCAGTTTTAATATTCCTGCTTCCACAGCCTACTCATGTTCTCTGATTCATGAGGCAATTGCAACAAAAAGAGTCCCTGTTGTTTCTAGTCACAGCAAATGATATTATAGCTAACAATTAGGTAGTAGAATCAACTGTCATAATAAAAAGAATAGCTATTATTAGTTCCCCAAATGTCTTTGTACGTACTTTCCATCATGCATAAATAGCTGAGACAAGTACAATTTTAACACAAAGCTATATGCAAATAGCTAAAGACTACACCTTTAAAATTACTGTGGCTTAATGCAATGTCTTATGTATTATAAATGCTAATTTTATTATTTGAATAGAAGATATCTGCTTTAGTTGCATCGTTTCTATTTTGGCCAATAAGCATTTATTGAAAGTATGTAGTTATGTAGCAATAACTTACAGATACACATTTTATGGAGAAGTAGATTTTATTGAGGCAGGTCATAATACTTCTCAAACTATATAAGAGAATATACTTATTTTGTAAATTCCTTTTGTGAAACAAAGGCGAATCTAACAGGATTCACTGACTTGCATTCTACCACATCTATGGTCTAGAAAGTCTCTTTATTCATTATCTATGTCAGAGTACTTATAAAGCGGTCTTTTAATTCATGCAAATCTTTCCTATTTCTTCTCAAAACATCAATAGCATACATCTAGATCATTTACATGCCATTTCTTTAAAACTATATAACAGTGAATCTGAAAATTAATACTACAAATTATGCAAGCAATATTTTAGAAAAAAAGTGTGTTTCTGTATGTGTGTGACCAAGAGTCAGTGGAAGGGGAACAGATATGGAAGGAGCCATCACAGTGAACTTGACCCAACACATGTAATATATGGACACCAAACCATGCCCAACTCTCATATTCCCTGAAACATTATATTACACTAAATGAAATGTAAAAGTTTACAAGTCTATGTAATTTTCTCTACTCTTGGACAGCATTGTTCTCTAAATTACTGACCCTTTAAAGAAGTGTTTAGATAATCATATTAAAAAAACAGAAACATAGACTATCTCTTCAAGATATATAGAGAAAAGAGCATAAAAGTGTGCTATATTTATTCATCCTTTAAAAACTTTCATACCAAATTTCTTAAATTGAGTCATTATGATGGCAGCCTATCATCCCACCCAGGAAAACTTGATCGTTGTCATTTAACCTAATTTTATAACACTATATGATACTTCTGGAGACCTAGGAAATTGCTGGTATATCTGTTCTTATATCTCTATGCTTGTTTACAGTGAACGGTACTGCTAATTATAATTAAACATGCAAAGACAGTAAGGAAGTTTAAAATGAAACCTTTTAATGAAAGTATTTAATAATGATTTTGAATTATATGTTCTTTTGCTTTGCTTCATAAAAAGTCATGTTAGTCAACAGATAGGAAATTATGATACAGGATTTGGAGAGGTTTCTCAGTGCTTAAGGACATTGGTTACTTTTTTTATAGGACACACAGATTCCATTCCAAGCACCCACATGGTGGGCTCAAAACAGTCCCTAAATTCTTTTCCTGAGTAACCTGACAGCCTCTTCTTGCCTTCATTGGAAGCAGGTACACATACATGTATCTACATATATGCAAGCAAAATAAATATATCAAAAGGCAAATGAATCTTTTAAAAGGAGAAAGAAATAAAATCAATTCAAATTGTCCAAAAAAACATACTTTGCCAGCCCCTATCAATGTTTAACTTTCAAATTAAGTATGTAAATAACCCAGTTATGTATTTCTTTTTTAATCTTAATGCTTAAATTTATTCTTGAGTATTTTTCATTCTTTCCTTCATTTAAGTGGCTCACAATGTATAGATTACTTTGTCAAATTTTGTTCAATTGAAATAGCTCTTTTAAAAGAGAGCATGACAATGTAACACTTCTGGAGTATTATTTGTTATTCAGTATTGTGAATAACACAAAACAAACTCCATGTTTTTATATACTTTTTGGTATTATTTTTAATTTGGTATTTTTGTCTTATTGGGTTTTGGTGTTGTTTGATTAGTTTTATTTTATGTCCAATATAGAGTTTTGTAGAATTTTTGTTTGGTTTGATTTGTTAGTGAGACAAAGTATATGAAGTTGGGTGGGAGTAGATAGAGAAGTGGAGAGGATTTGGGAAGAGGTGCTGGGAGAAATGTGAAGTAAAATAATAAAATTTCATAAAATAAATGTAATATTTGTTAAATTTGAGTATTTAATGTATGTTCTGATAATATAAGAGAATATTTAAAAAATAATATTCAAAGGGCTAGTGAGATGACAAGAGGGTAGAAGAATCTTGGAAACAAGATTCACAACATGAGTATAAACCCTGGAAATTACAAGCTAAGAGAAATAAGGCACTGCTGCAAATTTTCCTTTCATGTGCATCCTATGATGCTCTCTACCTCACATACATAAAAACAAATGGAAAATAAGCATGTACTGCAGCACTTGAGAAAATTTGATGAATAGAATTTTTGAAGGAAATAATAGTTTTGATTACTTTCAAATGTAAAAAGGAGATAATGAAGAAAATTTTATTGTGCTTTCTCTGCTACAAAGAAAATAAAATTGTTTAAATTAGATTGACTTTATAAAATATATACTGACTCCCTACTCTATGAAAGCTAACAGATAATATGATGTTAAAAATAAGCAGTAAACTTACTGTTTACCTTTCATTGAACACTTTCCTCTATGTGGAACCATGCTAAATAAAGGCATTTTTTATACAAGTATAGATTGTACAATGAACTTATGTTCCTTTCACTCCTTGGTCATTCTGTTTCTCCTCCTTCCCTTTCCATTAGTCACTTGTATTTCCCTTGACACTGTCTCAACTTCCTTCACTTCCTGTATGCATGCATGATTGTATGTGACTATATAAACTCTAGGAACAGTTTTGTTTTGTTTTGTTTTTTTCTGAAAGTGGCTTGATTTATTGATATAACTCTCTCCAGTTGCAAAAGATTTCTTACAAAATGTCATAACTTGTTCTTTATTGCTGAAAATGTATTGTGTATGCGTGCTTTTCTTTTATTCGTTGGTCATTAATGCTAAGGCTGGCTCTGTAACTTAGAGTGCTGCAATAAACATTTGTATGAATATTTCTCTGTGATATCTTGATGTTGATTATTTTGGTAAACTTATCCTTAGAAAATGAAAGAAGTCAAGAGATAGATAGACACACATGAAGTCTTTTGAAGTGAGCACAGATGAAGAAACAAGCTTGGGATTGCTTACAATTGAGAACAATCTCAAAATAGTATACCATTGGTTTAAGTCTAATGCCTAGTGCAGCTAGACAAGCTCACTCAGCAACCAAACAGATCATTTGTACCCAAGGTGTTAGCAGCAGCAACCACCTGAGCTGAATTTCCCCATAGAACAGTGGCAGTCCCTCTAACCTCAGACACCAAGAATTGCTAAGCAGAATAAAACATCAAAGCAGCTGAATTAAATCAAAGTACAGTAGATAATAGAGTAGAACATTGTCTTTGTTGAAATTGAAGGAACGAGTAAATGAACATAACCTTATGAATTATAGATGTTACCTAGTTCTCTGACAGACTCTATTCCCAAGTCACTACTTTCAACTGCTCTTATGTGACCTGAAATAGTGATGATCAAATGTTTTGTCATTCAAAATAAGATCATAAGGGAAATAAAAAGAGGACACATTTAATAATTATGCTAAGAGACTATACATAAATGTAGATTGTCTCAGATATTTTAGGATTCCTGAAATTTTTCCTCTGACAATGAGATATAGATGTTTCAGTGAATACCAAGTATAGTCATCCAGATATAAATATTATATAAAATGGACTTGGGAAAGTAAACAGTAGCCAAAGTTCCCCAAGTAGTATGAAAAAAACTGAATGAATCATTGATTTTAAACATCCTGCAAAGCTGCAGAATGAAAGTAGTGTACAAAGAGAACAAGGATGGAAAATACTACAGAGAGCTAGGGTCAAGAGACATAGGCAGCAATTACATATATTATTAATGTTAACAATATACCTAGGCAATACAATGGAGACACATTTGGAATGAATGACTATGTGTAAATGAATGTCCATATCTGAAGTGATGAAGCCTGACGTTATCTCATATTAGTAAAGTTTTTTTTTTCTTCAAAGTAATTATTCTATATAAGGAGTAGGTTTTTCTGCCTGCCGCTGGGGCTAGCACAGTGGCGAGACAAGACCAGCAGTGGGTGGATAAACCTTACCCCTTACATAGGGCGCCCACATGGCTAATAAGAATTTCCACTTAATATTTGACAAAAGCTTAACAAAGGGTTTTAGAGACAAAATAACAGAGACAAGCAAGGCTTCTTACTAATAGATTTTTCTGGGTTGGATTCTGTTTTGCATGAGACAAGCAAAGATTTCCATGGCTCCATTAAGAGACGTTTCCTGAGTCAGCATAAGAGGCAAAAAAACCACACAGCTTTAAAAAAGCACTGCTAATACTTTATTGGTGTGTATGAGAGCTGGAAGTGGCAGTGACCACATCTCCAAGCCGGCGACATGCTGCTGGACGGAAGCGCAGACCAAGGCAGTGAGCACAGCCCTCAGTGCTGGCAGTAAAATAGCCACTGCCATCTTTGATAAACTACGGCAGAAACAACTATGACTTTCATTTTAGCAATGTTGCTTACCAGATAAAAGACTTGTGGCCAAAAAAGATAAAGATTTGCATTAAAGACAAATTCACATTAAAAAACAAAACAAAAATAAAAATGTGCTAAAGGTTTACAATGTGTCCTAAAATATATGTAGACTTGGGAGAGAAAAGGAATAAAATGATTTTAAAAATACAGGAGCTGGGTGTAGTGGGACACACCTTTAATCCCAGCACTGGGGAGACAGAGGCAAGCAGATCTCTGTGATTTCAAAGTTAACCTGGTACGCAGAGTAAATTCCAGGACAGATAAGAGTTACATGGACAAACTCTGTATCAAAAAATAGAAAAGAAACAGAAAAATAAAAAAGCCACAAATGGAAAAAATCTGGACACTGTACGGTATTATATTGTCTTTGTATTTTTTGACTGCTGAGAAAATAAAAACAACTGATAAAGGAAATGCTGCTGGATTAATTCAATTTATATATTTTAAAAGTGCTTTGTCTCCAAAATTTAAGTCTAAGGACAAGTTACTGGGGAAAAGCTGTGGATTCCTTCCAGACTAATGTGGTTTGAGCAAGCCAGACCCCCTGAAACAGTGTACCAGGTGATCCTACATTCAAAACAGCTGGGCAAAGCAGTCTTGCAGACTACAGCTAGGATTTCTGCATCTTCTTAGGATTCCCATGACAGCGCCCCCTATCAGCAGGAAATAGTTTGAAAAGAATGATGTCCAAATTCCCAAATGTTGTTTATAAATGTTTGTTTTCATTTAAATGGGGTTGGTTATAAATGGTTAACGACAACAACCAATCTCTTTTTAAAGATAAAAAGGGGATTATGGTATAGATACAAATATTTTGTTTTGGAATGGATTTTCATTTATTGATACAAATTTAAGGTCAATTTTATGATATGTATATTTCTCCTCTTCTTTAGGCATTGTGTTTATGTATCTCATTTACAAATGAAATGTATAATGTAGTACAGATTATAGATAATTACTTATGATAGTCAAAACTGGTGAATTATGTTTCTAGATATATAGAGATGTATTTGAGACGGATAGGAATACTTCAAACTTTTCAAAGACCTACAGAATATGGCATTTAAAATGGTTTAGGGTTTTTTTTGACAATGAGGCACAATTGCTCCTGGCAACACCACCTGCGTCAGAAAGGAAGATGGAAATTGAAGAAACTCATTATGAAGTTTACTTCCAATATGGCAAGACTAGCCATGTGGACAAAATACTGCTCTTGTCTGGACTGCTTGACTTTATGCTGTATAAAATGGACATGCAGGACCCACAGAAAAGTGACTGCTGATTCAAGATGGACATTGCTACAGAGTTCCTGCTTCATGAAAGTGTCTGCCAGACAGTCTACAGGACACAGAGAAAAGTGACTGACAAACTGCCAGTACAAGAAGACAGTTTAAAGTTTCCTGCTTTGCTGAAGAGTCTGCCAGACACACTATGGCCTATGAGCTAAAAATGAAACACTACAGAAGAACTTCAGGTGACTGACCAATGAGTTGTCTCTGTCATTTCTAGAGTTTATATACTATCCTTCTGTGGTTTTGAAGGAGTCGAAGACAAATAGTTATGGTTATAGTTTTCCTTAGGTTTAAAGATAAGTTACATAAACTTTAGGCACAGAAAGATAGTATAGATAATGGAATATTTTCTTAAATCTTACTAAATGTTAATGGACTAAATATTGTTAACTGTGATTCTTATTTGATAACTGTTGTGTGATATATTTTACTTTGTTAAGGTTAAAACCCTTGTTTTTATTTAGACAGAAAAGAGATGATGGGAGATGTCATTCTGTATATATGTTTCTCATACTGGTTTAATGAATAAAGCACTGTTGGCCAATAGGAATGCAAGATAGGCAGGACGAGGAGACAAGGAGGAAAGAGGAAGTAGGAAGGAGGAGTCAGCATGGAGAGAAGGGAGAGAACAGAACCGCTGGCCCCTGCTCTCCGGTAAGACTATCTGGAAATACATGGAAATGGGTTAATACTTAAGACAGAGCTAGCCAATAAGAAAATAATACCTAGCCAACAGCATAATATCACATACAGAGTCTTGGTGTATTAATTGTGGCTGGCATGGCAGCGGGACAACACTGGCGGCAGGAGGAAAAACCTTACTCCTTACAATTCTATGAGTGTGTTTTCTTTGTATAGATGTAAATATACCACATGTATACAGTACCTGTGGATTCCTGAAGAGGGCGTTAGATCCCCTGGAACTAGAGCCATTATGTGTGCCTTATCCAGAAAATGAACTGTTGGTCTCTGCAAAACTAACCAGTGTTCTTAACCACTGAAGTAACTATCCACACTCTTCTCAGTGTTTTCTATGGCAATGAAATAAGAACAAACTATGACAAAAATAGACAAATTGGTTATAAAAGATTAAAGTTATCTATGCATTCAATTAACTATATTGTTTCAGTTTGCAAATTACATGAAAATATGAAGAGAAGAGTTTCTTTTTATTGGCTCTTGGTTTCAGAAGAATCAGTCCATGTTCTGTATGTGTGTGTGTGTGTGTATGTGTGTCTGTGTTTCTGTGTCTGTATATGTTATATATGTGTAAATGTGTGTGCAAAGAACCAGAATTCAGGAAGGCTGGGGTTGTAACTTGACCTGTCTTTAATCCACCAGGGGGAAAAAAAAAAGAGGCATATCTTAGGAACTTGGAGGCCAGTCAGCTGCAAGTTCACTGATTGACCCTGTTCCAAAAAGAATATGGATGGCAATAGTGGAAGATCCAATGGCCTCCACAAGCCCTCACACAAAGGTGAATGTACTTGCATGCAGATGTCTACACACACACACATACACACACACACACACACACATGCACACACACACACACGCACACACACACACACACAGAAGTAATAAGTGAATCTCTCAAAGTCAGAATGATCACATCTGTGATCTCTGCAGAAAGCAGCAGCACTATGGATTTTTCCAGATTAAGACACATTTAGAACCTATGGCTCAGAACTGTACAATTACTTTTATTTTGCCATGAATCACTGAATTTTTGTCAAGTTTATATAGAAACAAAAGTAAGCTACATAAATGTCAGGTATAATTTTTGTCCTTGGCTTATTTTGACTTTATTAACTATTTGGTTTTAATATTTGTAAATTTTTAAAATAAATCCTTTCCTATTAAGAGGCTACTAAGTTCCTAGATACTTTAATAAATTTAATGGACTTTTTCTCTTATAGCTTCTAATGTTAAATTACTCTAAAGACTCAAGGCTGAATTCTTCAGTCTTCCTGGAGCCTGCATGCTATTAACCTTCCTACCCTGTCCATATTTATCAGCTCCTTGATTAAAAATAACTTCCTGAAATAATTAATACAATACAAAATGACAATACTTGCTCAATGAAAAACTGAATATACTGACAACTATATAATTGGTTTTGCCTGCAACAATCCCTGGCTTAATTTTGTATTTTTTCTTTTAGTAATATAAGTAGTTGCTTTTACTTAATTTACATTTATATTCACTTATGATTAAATAAATGTTAAGGAACTTTTCATTCACATACATATATAATAATATTTAGAAATATATTTTCAGTTTGTTTAACTTATAAAAATAAGTACCTATAAAATATTTATCTATACTAATATTATTTATTGTATACTTAGTGTTTTAAAATAAATACACAAAATTTTTAGACAAGGGTCTAGAAACATTCATCTACAAACTCAAATGCTACTGCTCTTTTTACGCACTGCAGAAACATACATGACATGAATAAAATAACTTCACTATGAAACTATTTAACTTAAAATATCATAAAATCATGACACAAAAATTTCAGAAAAAGTTCATACTAATTTTATTTATTAGTAATTAGTGTTTTCACTTAGGCATAAATTGAGCAAAACAATAAGCCTAATAAAATAAAGCCTTTGTAATAAGAATAAATTCACAGTACAAAGTTGAGAGAATTGGAATTTAGGGGAAAATGTTACATTTTGCCTGTAAGATTATAAAAAGTTGTAAAGCTTTACTCATAAAAGTTGAACAAAATTTAATATTGAAAGGTTATCTAAAAAATGTAAAACATAAAAACCTACAAATGTCCCCCAACCATGGGAAGGAGAGATGCTGGGAGACAATGAGGGATGAATGGAGAGGGAACTGGGATTGATATGTAAAATAAGAATTAAATAAATAAATAAATAAATAAATAAATAAATAAATAAATAAATGGGGGGGAAAATCCTACAAATGTTTAAGGTGTGTAAAGTACCACATTTCCCTATGTAAAACTCATTGAAATTGTAAATTATTTATCCTTGGCCTAGCAAAGTTCTTATTAGCCTATATTAATCTCCCTATAAACTGCATGAAACATTGCTCATGAAACACATATGTAGATTAATTAAATAATGAAAACTGAATGTTATACCCTCTATTTCTGTGCCAGAAAGGCCATTGTTCACAATAAGATGTATAAATTTGGGGAATTTTGTTAAATAGATGTGCTAGTGAAGTGCTATCTGGAAGCAGAAAACCTTAATTAAGAAAATGTCTCCACCAGAGGCAAGTCTGTGTGGCACCTTCTTGATTTATGGCTGGGGGAGGGTCATTGTCCAGGCTTCTACTGGTAATGCCATCCCTGGGTAAGTTGTCATGAGTTGTACGTAAAACAAAGCTAGCCAGCTATAGGGAACAAACAAGCAGGCAGCACACCTCCATGTCTATCCGGAATCTTAGACTTTTGGCACCATCTTCTGCTCCAGCTCTGTCTTCCTTCTGTTATGGATTGTGATCAGGATGTATAAGAGGAATAAACCCCTTCTTCTACAATTTGTCTTTGACCATGGCATTATCATAATAGAAAACAAACTAGGACAGTGACATTCTTTTGAGTCCCAAGTCTGAATGTGTCTCCCAACTGGGAGAGTTTGGGAGAAAGTGACAGGAGTCCTTCAACACTGTATAATGCTTTCTGCATATTTGTACCTATTGTGCTTCTGAACAGAAGCTGTCAATTATTGCAACTAATAATGTGAGTAATACAATAAGGACAGGTTTATTTTGACTCTAGATTTAGAGGAAAGTGAATCTTCTTTTGCATTAGACTCCAAGATATGGTAATTTGATTCCATTTATTTTGGGGTCTGTAGTGAAATCAAACCTTTTGGCAGGGTTGTGTGGCTGGATTTTCATCTCATAGCTAACAGTGGGGAAAATAGAGACCCAGTCCCTTCAAGGGCATGTACCCAATGGCCAGAAGATTCCCTACTTGGCCTCACCTATTAAAAGATCAAGTAGCTCTCAGCGATGATATAAGCTGTAGAGGAAGTATTCTCAGACCTTTGAAGAATACTTACAGACACAACATGATCCAGCTTCCCCAAGTTCATTTACCAACTCAGCACTGGCTAACTATGCCTTCAATTCATCTTAATGCTTTGTATCTTTTTAAAAATCAATTTTATATGTGTAGGCCTTATCTGTTCAGGTTTACCCAGAAAAGGTAGGATCTCCTGAAGCTGGAAGTATAGGCAACTGAAAGTCACCCCATGAAGGTGATAAGAACTTTACTCAAATTCTCTGCAATAACAGAGAATGTTCCTGACCAATGACACATCTTCCCACCCTACATATCTATTTATTTTTACATTTATACAACCAAAGTAAATATCTGACAACTGTATAATTTCTCTTTAGCATTATTGTTCATTGTTTACCTTTCCTGCTGGAAGGCAGGTCTCTGGAAACAGGAGCCACCCTGTAAGCCGGCCACACCTAAGACTGTGATTGATGACTGAGCCTCAGAGATATACCATCCTTGTAGCTACAAGAAGATTCTAAGAAAACTACTAACATCCTTTCTTCTCAGCATGTACAATTTGTATGTCTATTTTTTCATTTAGACCTAAAGGAGATTTTCTTTATCTTTGATGATATGGGAGAGAAATTAAATTTTATCCAATATTAGGGCATATTAGGGCATAAAAACATACAATAAATGTTTAAATTATGTTAATTAGATAGTTGGGTTATCAACAAGTCATAGATATGTGTCATTACCTAAATATCATTTCAACAATATTCTAATAAGAATGTATTCTCAGTGTTTGGACTGTATTATAGTTTTTTTTTAATGAACATATGGCCACTCTAAACATTCCTCTTTAATATACAATCTCATTCCAAAGGAAAAGCTTTTGAACACAGATGCCTACTGAAAATGTCACTTTAGTTTAGGTTATTATCTTGGCTGCATGTTATTTGTTATAGCTAATGGTCTTTCAAATAATTAAAGTCATACATGGATTCTTCAAGAAATATCAGGAGCCTATTGTAGCCACTCTATAGAGCCATTGCATTAATGAGCAGCTGCAATTTAAGAATTCTGAGTATTAAACATAGACTCTTATTTTTCATTCCTGAATAAACACCCATCAAGCTTTGAAATAGTCTTCACATCTTGCTGCCCTTGAATTGACAATGTTGTTCACAGCTCTGTGAAAACATGACAATTTTTGACATTCATAGAAATAGCAATTACCCATAGTAAGAAACATGAAAAAGCCCCAGTCAGCCTGTCTTACTTTAACTATGTCCAACAACACGACCAAAATTGCTATAGAAGCACAGTTACTCAAGTGGATAACGATGAAAGTAATAAACTTGAGTAGGAAAATACAACTTTGCTGAACAAAGTAGCAGCTAAACATGATGCCAGCATTGTTTCAAACAAGCAGAAATTTACCTAAACAAAAGCTATTATTGTCAGCATGATGTCTGCTGTTTCTTTCCACACCTTACCTTACTAAGTTGTGATGTGTTAGAAATAATGTGGTCACATATGTTAGGCAATGTATATGGAATATCTTTCAACACAGACCCAGAACATACTTATAGCAGGTTTTGTTTTCCAATTATCATAGATGTTTAAAGTAAAAAGGTTGTTAGGTGAGACCTGAAATCACATCAGCTTTCTATTGTTTTGATTCCATTGCAATATTCAAAGTCATTCTTAATGAAAAGCTTAACAATGCATTGTTCTTCTACACTAGGAATGTTACAAAATAATATTGAGTAAGGGAAAATACACAGAATCATGCACATTGAATCTAAATGTCGAAACCCAGTATTTCAATATCATTCCAGCTGATGTCTCTGAGCCTGAGAAGGAGATTGAACAACTGTCCTGTGAACACAATCCTTTTTTTAGAAGTTTTAAATGGATGAGAAATTTAAAAATACATTAAGAAAAAGATAAAAATCCAACAAAGGCATTCCTGAGGCTGAAATATTTAATTTTGGAAGCATCGTTTATGAATGACTGTTATTGGACTACCCAAAGTGTCCCATAAATGCAATCATTAGAAAGCTGTAAATCTCTACTATATTCTATGCTTTTAACTTTAACTTTGTTTACTGTAGTCCATGTATCTTAAATGATAACTCAGAGTTTATGTCATATTTTTGCTTTTTGTAATTTAAACAAGTACTATTTATAGGACATTCTTGGAGTAATCAGGGAACGTATTCAATTTCAGTTGCTCCACTGTATTATCCACCAAATGGAGACCTTAAAAACAACATACATCTGTGACTTGCTGGGGATTAAGAGTGCAGGCAGAGGTTTCTAAGGTTTATTCGAGTTGCAGTAGATATGGAAGTTGGGTTGCAGTCCCATATGAAGGACAGATGGGGGATTTCCAAGCTCATTTAGGATTTTTGGAGCATTTATCCCTTATGATTGCAGGACTGTGATCTATCCTAGCTACCACACATATATACACTTAAGATGCCGCCAGCATCATGTGCCACTTGGTATTTCTCAATATGGCCTTTCTCTTTAACCAAGAAGCAAGGAGAATATGCGGGAAGAATATATCAAGGAAATTATGTATTGTCTGCACTAGTGGCATAGATCACGCCCATTGGGGGTAGAGACAGGGCCTGATGTTACCTGGGGGAACTAATTCTGAGGAGGGGGCTCAGAGAGCTCTCTTGCTTGCAGCACAGGGACAGGAGTACATCCAGAGACATCCTTGGGACCAGGAACCTGCTGATGTTCATCTGTCTATTTTGTAAGTTATTTCTCCCTGAATAAACATCTATTCAGCCTATTTGTTTCTCCTGATCCTTATTAAACATCAATAATGTATGCTGTCATATAATCAGCCTTTTCGCTTTGCTTTTATCTATTTGTTACAAGTAAGCTCCTCCCACAGTTAAAAGGACCTGACTAATTAGAAAAATATGCAATCCTTGAGTTAGGTGTCCTGAGAGGGAACTTTATGAACTCTATGACCAGTATTCTAAGACCTATACACAGATTATTAAATTAAATATACCATAACTCTATTAGGATGGTACTCATATTAAACAGGAGAAAATAACTTAGGTAAGTTACCCCAGGTCTTCATATATCTCACAAAAATTTTAAATGTAAATCCTCTGTTCATTTTAAAATGACTTATTTTCTGAGTCATTAAACAATATTTCCTCCTACAAGTTTTAATCTGGTTAATCTTTTTCTCTGTCTATTTCCATCAGAATGTGTGGGCTGTAGGGCAAAGTCCTCTGTCCTAGTTTAAGCAAACAGAACATTGACATAAAATATAATAAAAAATACCAATGATGATAATGTTAGCTTGACTGACTCCTAATTCACCAACCACATCCTTTTTTTTATGTGCACATATAATCTTACAATAACTTTAAAATCTTTTTAGAATCTTCAGAGTAACCTCCTTCAGAGTCCCAGCATGTCTGTATCCATTCCATAAGTCACATTATTTCATACGCAAATCTCTACAAATATGTCAGTATAGAAACTTTGGGTGTACCTTCATTGTCTTCCAGTCTCTCATACAAAACATTTATAGAAGATAATTGTTAAAATGCATTGTCATCTCTAAAAAAATAATTTAAAAGCAGGTGTATTAGATTTTCCATTCTGTGGCCTCATACCTGAACACAGCATGAGGGGAAGAACAATTTGTTTTGGCTAATGGTTTCAGAGAGTCCACTCTATAGCCATTGGCTCTGCTAATACTGGACATATGGTGAAGTACAATACCATGGCAGTAGGAGAATACAGTGAAGGAGATTCTCTACTTCATGGGCACCAGGAGTGATACAAGAACAGACTAGGGTGATAGCCAGTCCCAAAGTCAATTTCCTAATGACCTACTTCCTTCAACTAGTACCCACCTCATAATTTGCACCACCTGCAAATATCACACCTAGAAAGACACCAGTTGTTCAACACATGAGCCTGTGAAGGACATTTTCTATTTGTCATGATATCAGAGATTGCTCTTCATCACTTTAAAAGAAAAATGTAATGTCATATTTATTTTAACAGAAAACTGTGAGACATGTTTTTATAACCAGTGTTTCCATGATAAAATATTTTATACTTAGTAATTCTCTTGAGCCTAGAAATTGCAAACTATATATAAACACATCTTTGTAGAACAAATTTGACAGCAAGAAGTATCTTTAATGTTTTGCTTTGAATGGCAGGGAAAATGTAATAAAAGTTATCTGTCACTTATAAATGAAGAAGAGTCAAATTCCAAAGTAAGTTATTCGTAAAAAAAAAAAAAAAAAAAAAAAAAAAAAACATTGAATAGCAAGCAATATATTCTTGGTTTAGTTCCCTAGAAATAAATACTTCAGTTCTTTAGTTAGCATGAGAAAAGAAAAAATAATGCATAATACAGAGACTATGTAAAATGCTTTTATACTTAAATGACTTCATTCTAGCTTTGCTTTAATTAAAGCCGACCCTCTATGGAATGGGAAGCTTACAGTATTGTTTGACATATGTTTTGATTAAAAGGGTGTAACTTATTTTATCTATGTTTATATTTTTTAAAAAAATGATATTTCTCATATATTTTATATACATATCTCATATACATCTAGAGGGAAAGAGATTCACTCTGTTGATGGGAGGGAACATTTCATAGATTGTCATCCATATGGTGAGGTGAGTTTTTATTTCAGAAATAGCTGGCAATACCTTCCATACTCAAGCAAGACTAGATTGTACCAGGTTCCATTTGATGAGGATTTAGCATCGGTATCAATATAATCACCTGCCATGATGGTACAGAATTGCCAGTATAGTGGTATCTCCTTTGTCAGAGAGCCTAAATATTCAATGATAGTGACCATATCTTATTAAATCACTGTTCTGTGTAGTTCTTTTCTTTTGAAAAATTGGTCTGGAAAAATGTCGCATTTGTATACCCTTGGAATGCAAGTGTAAGGACATGTATTCAACTCCTAATATCCACATAAAGTTATGTGGTGGCTTATAATCACATTTCTGAGAGAGCAGAAACTAATGAAATCTTTGAACACACTGGCCTCCACATCTACACACTCATACAATCTACCTATCAAAATTATTTATATTCATGATATATAAACTTATACTTAGATTTACATATCTCAATATACATGAAAATTAGCAAGATATGATACACTATTATAACCTATAGTCTTATGTTGCACATTAACTCTCTACATTTAGCCATAGGACTTAGAAGTAAATAGTTCATGAAGGCTTGGTTATAATATGAACTGTTGAAGTTCCTTATTCACCTTTACCACTCTAGGATGAGGGATCCTGCTCTCTGGCAGCAGAGGGCTATGCTAAATGATTTCTTTCATCAAGCACCCTACAAAAGCTCCTCTCATGAGGAGTCATGAATCCCTAGTTTGTGTCCCACTCTGGTGACATTCAGTATCTGCTTGACAAATAGTACACAGTTCAGTTTCATAGTCCTCAGCAATCATAAAAAGGACACCTTCAAGCTTCAGATATGCCATGCCATTCCTACATCCCTCCTGGAAAGTACTTCTCAATGTTGTCTTCAGTTGAAAATCTTTGCCTCACACTCAAGTTCCTGGCAACCCCAAACATACACAGGATTTGCCACCATCAATAAGGTTTTTTTTTTTTTTTTTTTTTTTTTTTTTTTTTTTTTTTAACTACTGCTTTGTAAAAGAATGAGGAATAATGTGAGGTAAGCTTCTGAGTCTGTCCACTTAACATAGTTAAAAATTCCAGCCTTCCAAGGCAAGTTTAAGAACCTTTGGAGAAAATACACATTTTACCATGTCATTCAGACTGCTACAGATCAAACCTGAAGACTACCCAACATTATGTTGTCATATGTCGTATTACTTTGAGTAGGAATGATTAGCTTATAGTTGAAAATTAAAAATAAAATCACAGTTTTGATAGCCGGCATAATAAATGAACAATATGTTTAAATATCATATGTTAAATAAACTTTATCACCCAAATTAATTGCAACTATTTTTCTTTATTACTAATTGTTGCTTGAAATAAAATTCATAATTATGTGTGATGCTCCCATTTACACCTTGCATTTTTGTAATGAGTGCTGTTGTGTTTTATGTCTGTGTTTTATGTAAATCTGCCTCCTCCTTATATAAGAAGCAAAACCAATAATCCTTTATAATTAGTCTGTTATCAAGTGACCTCGTATATTTTCTTTCATTTCCTTGAAGATTTTAGTGACAAATTTCTGAAGTATTTAATTTTTTCATTAGATTTTTTAAATGCTTCTTTTTATTATGACCAAAAAGTCATCTTGGTAATCAATTGCTTCTATTATAATTGTTGGGATAATATGATTTTTGTAATCATATAAAATTAAGATTTAGAATCTTAAGAGGGTTGTTTTTTTTCCTCAAGTGAGGCAAATACAAAGAACAAAACAGATTAGCCTGAAAATTTACGTTTAACAGAAAAATACAAGCAGGGGAGATTGCTGAGTGTGTAAAGTGTTCACTGTGTAATCAGTGGGGAACTGAGTGCAGATAACCCAGCACCTGTTAAACAGGCTTCCATAATCCAAGGCTACTGTGGAGAGACAGGGCAATATCCAGAATCTTGGAAAAAAGTTTTGTCAGCATATGCAGTGGTAAAAATCCAAGAGGCTTTTTCTCAAACATTGTGCAAGTTGAAGGTCAATACTGAAGGTGTCCTCTGTCCTTACACATAAGAATACATACACATGTGCATATGTGTGCAGGCAGACAGAGAGTGAGAGAGAGAGAGAGAGAGAGAGAGAGAGAGAGAGAGAGAGAGAGAGAGAGAGAGAGAGAAGGAGGAAGGGATGGAGGGAGGAAATTAAAAAAATGAGCTCTTCCTCCTTGTAAATGATTTTTACACTTGACAGTAATAAAACAATAAATTAGAGACATAAGCCAGGTGATGGTGGCACACACTCAGAAGGGAGAGGCAAACAGATTTCTGTCAATTAGAGGCTAGCCTGGACTACAGAGCAAGTGCCAGGAAGGCTCCAAAGCTACAAAGAGAACCCTTGTCTTGAAAGAAAAAAGAAAAAAAGAAAAGAAATGAAACATAGGTTTGAGTTTCTACTGGTTTTTTTTAATATATAAAGAGATTTATGAAACATGATATTCTCTTTGTAGTGTATGATGGTACAGGACAGAAAGCAAGTGAAAAGTAAGTCTAAAATGCAGATACACACACACACATTCATACACAAAAAGGAATTTGCATTGCTTTTAACTTCTAACATCCAAGCAATTGTATATTTGTATTGTCACTTGACTGTGTTTAAGGATTTAAATGCCAACCCTAAAGACTCCCCAAATGAATCTTTCTATTTCCCAAGTTGCCCACTTTACGAAGGCTAAGCTATGAACACACAAAACTCATTGCCTGCTTTAATAATAGCCAGGCTTGTCAGGGGAGAGACTCCTTCAGTCTGGCAGGCTAACAAAGTTGATTTAATTTAGCTCTCTTAATTGCTTCATGTTGTAAATTCCAGCTCTCTTTCTAGTGATATTTCTTCTAAAAGTCATTGTTGCCATTATAATGTGAGGTATTTTCTCTTCATTTGTCATTGTTAGAGGTACTGAGTTTGTGTTCACTTAACAGTACATGATTAATGATACTGTTAGCTGAATGCTTAAGTTTAAGATGAATTAATGCAGACTACCTATATTTAACAAAATAAACATTTAAAAAGACCTTTTGGTTAAAGTAGCTTATTTAAGTAATAACCCATGAAATTTCCAAACTGCTTTTTATTTCAATGTGACTTAAAATTATTTTTGCTTTGTTCATCTCCCATTTAAAGACATTTAACACATGTACATATATGTTAATTTTAATTCTTGAGAACTACTGTGTCATTTCTTGTGAGTCATCATTTCTTATAAGCATGAAAAACCTAGTTATGTGACAATGAAAGCAACACCGTTGAACAGTTATATCTCTCTTACTTTTAAAATGTTATTCCTCTTTTTCAAATACATGGTTCCTTTCCCTGACAATTACAGGTAATTCTTTTTTTTTACGACTCTATATTCCCAGAACTATCACAGATTCCCAAGGAAGTCTTGGTGTACTGGATGGCAGGGCCACATGACGATCAAATATATAGATTATGCCTTAAATGTAGGCCTGATTTTCCCTCATGAATCTGGTGAACATTAAAGATCAAGCAAAATCAACTATAAAGAAATATCACATAGCTAGGTGGTGGTGGCAAAGGTTTTGAATCCAGCACTTGGGAGGCAGAGGCAGGTGGATCTGTATTAGTTCTAAGCAAGCCTGGTCTACAGAGCTACACAGAGAAACCCTGCCTCGAAAAATTAAAAAAAAAAAAATTCACTTAAGTCAGCAGAACATGAATGACAAATATGCACATTTCTATAACCCCTCTTCACAATGTCCTCTAAAGTTGGCAGAACATGCATGAACACATATGTATATTTCCATATCCCCACTTCCCTCTGTGCTCTAAAGTCAGCAGAACATGTATGGTAATGTATGCATGCCTCTACATTCCTTCTTAACATTATCCCCTAAAGTCAGAAAAAACATCCATGTACATGTATGCATGTTTCTGTAGCTCCTCTCACTGACCCTACACATATAGTTATTTGGAAATTCTGGGGAGAAGAAGGAATGTGGAATCACACACACACAAAACAGCAACAACAGCAAGCACTCACAGAGAGGACACTATTCCATGTGTTAGATGTATTCAGTAGCCTCAGGTTAAAATTTTGCAAATATGCTTCAGATAATCATTCTGTATTTTTCCAAGTTCTGGATAAGAATACCTTCAAATTTTACATTTTTAAGAAGTGTAAAATGCTTCCTATATGCCATTTGTTTGTGCAGTTCATGTTATTTTTTGACGATTTTCCATATGCAGTTTCTCATTTAGCACATTTAACCAAATATAAGAGAAGATATGTAATACTGAATTGTGTTACAATTATTCTGATAATATTTCATGTCAGCTATTGATTTAATTCATTTAGTGGCTACAGATATAATGTACCAGAGAAATTTGTTTAACATGCATAGAAATTATGTTCCAAATCATCACAGAATCAGAGCAATGTGCTGATAAAGATATGAAAACATTTTATTTTTTGTATTCAATTTATAAGAAAAGTTCAAATCATAGAGCTTTATTCAATAACAAATGTGAGGTTTCAACATTACTTTTTGGTATAGCATGATATTAAAAGCACGATAAAAAAGATTTATTTATTATATCTTTCCATATGTTTATTCACTTTACATGCCAACCACAGTTCCCCTTCCCACCCCTCCCCCTACACCCCCACATACTCCCCCAAACCACCCCACTCCTCCAAAAGGGTGACGGGGGATGTCCATATATATATATATATATATGTATGTATGTGTGTGTGTGTGTGTGTATGTATGTATGTATGTATGTGTGTATGTATGGTTTCTCTACTGGTTGAGGAATAAAACAACTACTGATTGGCCAGTAGCTAACTGATGTTGGTATTGCTGGGGAGAGGACAAAGGGAGATGGCGCCATGAGATGCCATGTAGCTGAGGAAGGAGTAACAGGTCTGAATCTTTCTCCCGTAAGTTAAGCCCACATGGAAATACTTAGAGTAATAGAAACAGGTTAAAAATTAATAGAGAACTAGCCAATAAGAAGCCTGAGTCATCAAACAGTTTATAATTAATATGTCTCTGTGCGCTTATGTGGGTCTAATAGGCTGTGGGACCAGGCAGGAGAGAAACTCCAGATACAGATGAGGCCTCTCATTGGGAGTCAACAAAGTCTGGCAGGATCAGCAAAATCAGTTTTATGTTTAATGGAATTCTGTATGTGAATTTAAGCTGTCAAAATAGGTTTATAAGATAGTAACATTTCCTCTTAAGTAATTAGGAGTATTTAGGATACTTATCATTATGTCCCATAGCTCCAGCTCTTCCAGTAATTCTTAATGTTTTTCACAAGTGAAAAATACTTTGAAATTGGATGGTATTATTTAAATAAATGAAAAATATATTTGTTACATTTGTAGGGTTTTTTATTATTATATGCCATAGGACATGCACACATGTTTGGTGTCAGTAGACATCTTTTGAGAGTTTGTTCTTTCCTTCTACCATGTGCATACTGTGGATCAAACTTAAGTTTTCAGGCTTGGCAGTAGGTCCCTTTGCCTAATAACTTAACATTAGGCTCAAAAATATTTACATATTAAATAGAAAAAAGTTTAAGAAAAAAAAATCTATTTTGTCTCAACCTAGGTCCTAAACATGTCTAGAAATACATGCTTTCACGAATACATTTTTAAATAATATTTTCCACTCTGTTTTCTCTCCTTTAGTTTTAAACTTCTAAGTAAGCAGAATAAAGTGAAAAATAATGTTTGAATTTATTTATACTTAAATCAAATGAAAGTAACCTTGTGAGAGTGTTAGGTATTAAGGAATCCTACTGAGCCCTAGAAACAGATTAGTCTTTGAAGAATCACATAGTCATTCTCCAAGCACAGACTTCAAGCTCCAGTGGCTTTTAGTATAACATTGGTGTAATAAAATTCTCCATGGGAAAAAAAAAAGTATTTTCTATTTGCATTACATTGATACAAAAGAATGACCTTTTCAATGGAAAAAGAATCATGTATATAATTTCTAATTTTATCATAGTTTGTCTTGTGTTGTTTTATATTGAAACAAGGTCTCATATATCCCAGACTTTCCTCAAACTCAATATGTAGCAAAATACAACCTTGACTCTCTCTCTCTCTCTCTTTCCTATCTTCTATTCCTAACCAGGCTCAATCTTCCTGGTCGCACAGGTTTTCCTTTCCTCCCCCTTATTTTCTCCTACTTCCCTCTCCATTCGCTGTCCTCCCCCACTTCACCTGAGCTCTGGGGGACTTCTCCCTTCCCAGTTCTGTGAGGGACTTTATATGACTCTCTAAGAATACACCTTGTATCCTAGTTCCTCTGGTGATGTGAATTATAGGCTGGTGATCATTTGATCTAGGTCTAAAATCCATATATGAGTGAGTACATACTGTGTTCCTCTTTTTGTGACTGGGTTACCTCATTCAGGATGGTTTCTTCAAGTGCCATCCACTTGCCTGCGAATTTCAAGATAGGAAAGAGAGAGAAAGACAGAGACAGAGAGAGAGAACATAAAAGAGGGAGCCAATATTGGTTTGAAGATAAAATTGAACACAAAGAAAGGTCGAGAGAACTACAAGACTGTTCCCAACTAACAATCTCAGCTTCCGTGGAAAGGCTATCATAAATGCCCTTCCCGGAGAGTGAGATCAACAACTAACTTATCCGTGGAGCCCTCAACTAATGCCTATGGGAAATAGGAGCAAACACCCATACATAAACACTGAGTCCAAGTAGAACCCAGAAGCAGATGGAGAGGACAAGACCATGCGGCAGAAGCACATAGAGACAGCTTACCTGAACAAGGAGGAGCTAACGGCCACTAGACTGATAGCTGGGAAGCCAGCATGAGACTGAATCAGCCCCCCCGAATATGGGTCTCAGCCAGAAGGACTGAGCTGTCTAAGGGACCTCAGACAGTGGAGCCAGGATGTATCCCTGGTGCACAAAAGGACTTTGCGAACACATCTCCCATGGAGGGATAACTGCCTTAATCTAGAGACAGGAGAGAAGCCCTAGTCCCTACTTCACAGGACTTGTCAGATCAACATGACAACAACTGGATGGCATTCCCCTACATATGGAATTGGGGTGGGGGTATGGGAGAGGAGGGTGGTTAGAGTGCATGTGAGAGGGCAGAGAGGGTAAAAGGGAGGGAAGGAGGGAGGGAGGGAGAGAAGCAGAGAGGGAGGGAAGGAGGGAATGAGAGGGAACTGGGATCGACATGTAAAATAATAAATTAAATTAAAAAAATGCTTTGACTCCAAAATTTAAGTTGAAGAACAAGTTACTGGGGAAAAGGATTTCTATTTTTGTTTCCACAGAAAATGAAAAGATGTGGATTCCTTCCAGACTAATGTGGTTTGATCATGCCAGACTGCCTGAAACAGAGTACAAGCTAATCCTACATTCAAAACAGCTGGACAAAACAGCCCTACAGACTACAGCCAGGATATCTGAATCTTCTTCGAATCCCCCCAAGACAGCGCCCCTTACCAGCAGGAAGTAGTTTGGAAAGAACGACGCCCAAATTCCCAAATATTGTGTATAAATGTTTGTTTTCATTTAATTGGACTTTGTTATATAAAATTAAATAAAATAAAAAAAAAAATACAACCTTGAATTTTTTGTCTGTACTTTCCCTCCAAGTGTTTGGATTATAGACACCCTCCACCATGCCTAGTTTATGTGGGGCAGAGCATCACAGAGTACTTTGGGAATGCTAAATCATCACTCTACAAACAAGACTATCCATCTCACAGCACATTTAACTTTGTGGTTACTTCAAAATGTAACATTCCCTTCTTCAATGGGACAAAGACTTTTATTATTATTATTATTATTATTATTATTATTAATTTTACATATCAATACCAGTTCCCTCTAGAGTCTTCCTTCCCTCCTTCCCTCTTTCCTTCTCTCCCACCCTCCCATGCCCCTTGATCACCCTCTCCTCCCTCCCTCCCCCCCACTCCAATTGTAGGGTGATGCCGTCCAAGGTCATCTAAATCTGTCAAGTCATTTAGAGTAGGAACTAGGCCTTCCCTCCTATCTCTAGGAAAATGGAGTATCACTCCATGGGAGACGTGCCCAAAAAGTCATTTTCTGCACCAGGAATCCATCCTGGTTCAACTATCATTCTGGGGGCCCATTAGCTCCTCCTTCTTCAGGTCAGCTGCCTCTATGTGTTTCTGCAGCCTAGTCTTGTACTCCCTCTCTGCATCTGGATTCCAGTTTAGCTCAGTGTTTAGTTGTGGGTGTTTGCTTCTGTTTCCAACAGCTACTAGATGAGGGATCCATGATGGTGGATAAGTTAGAAGTTATCTCCTTACTAGAGATGGGCATTTATGGTAGCCTTTCCACAGTTGCTCAAGTTGTTAGTTGGCATCAGTCTTGTAGGTATCTGGATATTTTTCTAGGTTCAGTTTTCTCTTCAAACCTATAATGGATCCCGCTTTTACAGTTTCTCTCTCTTTCTCTTTTTTTTCTCTCTCTCTCTTTCCCTCTTTTCTCTCTTCTCTCATCTATTCCTCCCCTGACTCAATCATCCTAGTCCCACTTGCTTTCCTCTACTTTCCTTCTTTTCTCCTAAATCCTTCTCGACTCACTGCCCCTCCAGTCCCCAAATGCTCAGGGGATCTTGTCCCTTTCCCCTTCATGACGAACCTTATACGAATCTCTTAAAATCCTCCTTACATCCTAGTTTCTCAGGCAGTGTGAATTATAGGCTGGTGATCCTTTGTCCTACATGTAAAATCCATATATGAGCAAGTACATACCATGTTCCTCTTTTTGTGACTGGGTTACCTCATTCAGGATGGATTCATCAAGTTCCATCCACTTGCCTACTAATTTCAAGATTCCACTGTTTTTTTTTTTTTTTTTTTTTTTCCCACAGAGTAGTGCCACATCTTCTATATCCATTCTTCAGTTGAGGAGCATCTAGGTTGCTTTCAGGTTCTTGCTATTACAAATAATGCTACTATGAACATGGTTGAGCACGTCTTTGTTACATGGATGTGGATCATTTAGGTATATGCCTAAGAGTGGGATTGCCGGGTCCTGTGGTAAACTAATTCTCATTATCAAGAAAGGGTGTTGATTTTTGTTGAAGGTTTTTTCAGCATCTAGGGAGATGACCATGTGGTTTTTCTTTTTAAATTTGTTTATATGGTGGATCATGTTGATAGATTTTCTCATGTTAAACCATCCCTGCAACCCAGGGATGAAGCCTACTTGGTCATGGTGGATGATTTTTCTCATGTATTCTTGGATTCCGTTTGCCAGTATATTATTGAGTATCTTTGCATAAATGTTCATGAGGGATATAGGTCTGTAGTTTTCTTTCTTAGTTGTGTCTTTGTGTGGCTTGGGTACCAAGGTGATTGTGGCCTAGTGAAAAGATTTTGGTAATGAACAATCTTTTTCCATTGTGTGAAACAATTTGAGGAGTATTGGTTTTAGCTCTTCCTTGAATTTCTGGTAGAATTCTGCACTGCTGCCAAATGTCCCTGGGCTTTTATGTATGTATGTATGTATGTATGTATGTATGTATGTATATGTATGTATGTATGTATGTATGTATGTATGTATTCATATATTTATTTAGGTGGAAGGCTTTGGATGACTGCTTCTATTTTGTTAGGGGTTATAGGCCTATTTATGTTGTTTGTTCTTGATTTAATTTTATTAAGTGATAATTATTCAGAAATTTTTTCATTTACTTTGAATTTTCAAATTTTGTGGAGTATAGGTTTTCAAAGTATGACCTTAAATTATCTGGATTTCCTCAGTGTCCATTGTTATGTCCCTATTTTTTGTTCCTGACTTTGTTGATTTGCATGTTACCTCTCTGCTTTTCAGTTAGTTTGAATAAAGTTTTGTCTATCTTGTTGACTTTCTCAAAAAACCAACTCTTTGTTCCATTGACTTTTTGAATTGTTTTCCTGGTTTCTATTTTTGTTGATTTCAGACCTCAAGTTGATTATTTCTTGGCATCTACTCCTCCAGGGTGAGTTTGCTTATTTTTGGTCTATGGCTTTCAGTTGGGCTGTTGATTCTCTAATATGATTATCCTCTATTTTCTTCATATGGGCACTTAGTGCAATGAACTTCCCTCGTAGCATTGCTTTCAAGGTTTCCCATATGTTCCCATATGTTGTATTCAATCTTGTTGGATTTTGAGAAGTCCTTAATTTCTTTCTTATTTTTTAGTTTGATCCAGGTATGGTGCAATTGGGCATTGTTCACTTTCCATAAGTTAGTAGGGTTTCTGCGATTTTTGTTGTTGTTGAATTCCAACTTTAAAGCATGGTGGTCTGATAAGATACAGGGGACTATTCCAATTTTTTTTTTATCTGTTGAGGTTTGTTATGTTGCCTATTATGTGGTCAATTTTAGAGAAGGTTCCATGTGGAGCAAAGAAGAAGGTATATTCTTTTGTGTTTGGATGGGATGTTCTATAGATGTCTGTTAAGCCCAATTGAGACATAACTTGTTAGTTCTTTTGTTTCTTTGTTAAGTTTCTGAAGGGTGGTCCTGTCTAGTGGTGAGAGTGGTGTATTGAAATCTCCCACACTAAGTGTGTAAGGTTTTATGTGAGCTTGAGTTTTAGTAGTGTTTCTTTTACGAATGTGGGTGCTTTATATTTGGGGCATAGATGTTCATAATTGAGACTTTATGCTGATGGATTTCTCCTGTGATGAATATGAAATGACCATCTTCATCTCTTTTGATTGATTTTGGTTTGAAGTCTAACTTGTTAGATATTAGGATAGCCACACCTGCATGCTTCTTGGGTCCATAAGAATGGAGGATCTTTTCCCAACCCTTTACCCTGAGGTAATATCTGTCTTTGAAGCTTAGATATGTGACTTGTATGCAGCAGAAGTATGGCTTCTGTCTTCATATCCATTCTGTTAGCCTGTGTCTTTTTATAGGCATGTTAAACCATTAATGTTGAGGGAATATAAGGACCATTGATTGTTAATGCTCGTTTGTTTTTAGATTTGTTGTTGGCAGTGGTATTGTGAATGTATTTGCCCTGCTTTACCCTTGGGTTCTGGTGAAGTGGAATTATCTATTGCCTATGATTTTCTGAGAATCATTTACTTCCTTGGGTTGGAGTTTTCCTTCCAGAACTTTCTATAGAGCTGGATTTGTAGATATGTATGTGAAAATCTGGCTTTGTCATTAAATATATTGTTTTCTCCATCTATAGTGATTGAGAGTGTTGCTGGATATAGTAGCCTTAGCTGGCATCCTTGGACTCCTAGTACTTGTAGAACTTCTGACCTTGAGAGGTTCTATGGAGAAATCATGGAATTTTGATAAGCATGCCTTTATATGCTACCTGACCTTTTTCCTTTGCTGCTGTTAATATTCTTTCTTCATTCTGTATGTTAGTTGTTTTGATTATTATGTGTCAAGGGGTCTTTGGTTCAGTCTATTTGGTGTTTGGTATGCTTCTTGTACTTTCATGAGCATGTCCTTCTTCAGATTGGGAAAGTTTTTTTTAATGATTTTGTGAAATATGTTTTCTGTATCTTTGAGCTGGGCTTCTTTGCCTTTGTCTTTGCCTGTTTTTCTTAGGTCTGGCCTTTTCATGGTGTCCCACATATCCTGGATCTTTTATGTTAAAGATTTGTTGGAATTATGATTTTCTTTGGTTGATGAATCTATTTCCTCTAATTTATCTTCAGTGCCTGAGATTCTCTCTTCCATTTCTTCCATCCTGTTGTTTATGCTTGTGTCTATAGTTCCTGATCGTTTGCCTAGTTTCTCTAGTTCCAGCATTCCTTGTTTGTTTGTTTGTTTGTTTCTACTTCAGTTTTCAAGTCTTGAACAGTTTCCTTCACCTGTTTAATTGTTTTTTCTTGGCTTCCTGTACTTTCATTAAGAGATTTGCCCATTTCTTCCAACTTTGTTTTTTCTTCCATTTCTTTAGGGTATTTTCTCACATCGTCTTTGAGAGCCTCTATCATTTTTATGAAGATGTGTTTTAAGATATGTTTTAAGTCATTCTCTTCTGTTTCACCTGGTTTGGAGTATTTAGCTTTAGTTGGTATAGAGTCCCTAGATTCTGGTGGTGTCATGTTTGTCTTTCTATTGTTAGGTGTTTTCTTGTACTGCTGTGTTTCTATCGTTTCTTCCAGTGGTGTAGGTGGGGTCTATCTCTTTCTCTCTCTCTATGGATCTTCCCTGGTGGGCTTAGATGGATCAGAAGTTCGATGCATGGAGTTCTGGGTAGTTCAAACTCTCTAGGAGGGGCCCAGTTATGGGGATCAAAGATCCATCAGGCAGGGACTCGTGATGGTTCTACAGGGATAGGCAGATCTCTGGCCCAGGAATCGGAGCACGGCAGAGGACAGTCAGTAGGGGTTAGAAATCAGGCAAGTGGGGATTCAGGATAGTCCCACGTGGATAGGCAGGTCTAGTGTGCTCAGAGAAGCTTCAGGAAGTTCCCAGAAGGTGGTGGTATTGTTGGATCCACCCTGTGTTCCAGTGCTCAACCAGAATGGTGTGACAGTGGGCAAGGTTTGGCACAGGGCGGGAGTAGGCAGGCTCTTGGGGGTGGGTGTATCAGAGCACCAGGAGCACTCTGGCTATGGACAGGACACAGTGGGGAGCAAGTTTCTAGGGAGTTCCCAGGGAAGGGTGTGGGGCAGATTCAACAGGAACTGGTCCCAGACTAACCTCTACAAGAGGCCTAGCGATGGAAGTCAAAGATCCAGCAGGGTGGTCCCACATGGATAGGCAGGTCTAGCGTGCTCAGAGCAGCTCCAAGATGTCGGGACAAAGACTTCTTTAACATGAAGGATCCCATTTAGCATTTCACATAGTAGGTGTTTGATAGCAGTTCAGTTTTATAATGGGAGCTTATTAAGTTTCTTTACTATTCGTTCTGTTATTTCATTGAGAATTTCTTGCAAACTTCTTGGAACCAGCCCCCTTCACTGCTCACTACCTTTGTGTAATATTCTGTTTTTAATTCTTTAGCACTGATTTGTGTTGCACACACATTTTGGATGTGTGGTCTTCCAGTGAAGAGTAGTTGAGATGACTTACCAGTAGTTGCCGTATTAGAGACTCTCTCTCTCTCTCTCTCTCTCTCTCTCTCTGCCTCCCTCCCTCCTAACACTTGCTAATAGCTCCACAGCTAGGGAAAGGATGTGCATGTCCAAATCATGTGGGATGTCCTTCTGTATGCTGCAAATAAGTGTTGCCTTCATTCATTGACGAATAAAGATGTTTTATCATGAGGCAGGGTAGAATATAGCTATGTGGGAAATCCAAGCAAAGATACATTGAGGCACCAGCAGCCACCGTGGAAGCAAGATGTGAGTTAGCAAACCACAAGTCTCGTGGTAAAATATACACTAAAAGAAATGTGTTAATTTAAAAATAAGAGCTAGTAAATTAAAAAAAAAAAGACATTGGTCAAAAAATTATAATATTAAGCCTCTGAGTGATTATTTTATAAGTGACTCCATGACCATGCAGGACACAGAAAAGCTTCCAGCTCCATGCAACTCCCCTCTCCATGCTTGGACCTGATCTATTGTAAATGGTGTCTCAATTAACAGGAGCTACATGTGGAGAACACAGGGTAACCTCAGGTGTCATGATAAGACATGTCATTGTTTCCTCTGAGACTGACTTTTTCATTGTACCTGGAGTTCATAAATTAGGCTAGACCAACTGCTTCAGCAGTCCATTGCTTTTTCTTTTCCTTTTGGTGAGGGTGGCATCCAGAAATTGAGCTCAGATCCTTTTGCTTTCCATGAAATTAGCCCTGATTAGGGCACTCTACATATATTTTTTCCTTATTTTACATATGGATCTCATTTCCCTCTCCCTCCCTACCTCACACGGCCCCCTACACCTCCTTCTGTCCTATTCCCCCCCCCAACTCCACAGGGAGAGTGATGCCTTCCAGGAGGGAGCATCAAAATCTATCAACTCATTTGGAGTAGGGTCTAGGAACTCTTAAAATTTGCTATTAAACTTTTAGATTTTTACAGAGGGAATATATAGCAAATGTCTTCATTGTGTCACATTTTAAATACCATTTAAAAACCTCAGCTACATGCATTATGGAAATTTTCAACGTATTACAAACATTTGTGATGTCCACCATGCTAATCATTTTCTGCATCATTTCTAAGTTTCATAACAATGGTGGCTTTCATTGCTATGTTACAAATGAGATTTTATCAGGAAATGTCTCCAGCTCTCAATGGTAAATTGCTTATCGATAACAGGAAAGTTCTTCTGCCTCTAAATACAAATTAGACTCTGAATGTCAGTACAGATATAATGTCTGTGTTGTTATTATTTTCATATAAAAGAGTATTTGTTGAACTGTAGAAGATATTAATAGATGAAAATCAGATTCTCAAAAACATTTTTAATTAAAAAGAAAACAATTGCTCCTTAGCATTTCACTGCTTTATCACAATACCCCTTTGAAATATAAAGAAAATAATTAGACCACAATCTGTAACAAACATTTGCTTTGAGGCATTCCACGGCTAAACTATATGTCTTATTTCACCATTGCTCTAAGTACTCTTGTCTATCTTGTGGCAAAAAAAAACCATTCAAAATGCAGACAAATACATGTACCTGAATAATATGCATTCTCAATATAAACAAAATATGGTGGTGGAAAGATGGAACCATGAATAAAGGTGTCTGTCACCCAACTTGAGGATCTGAGTTCAATCCCCAGAATCCACATAGTGAAAGGAAGAACTGAACCAACTGCAGCTTGTCCTTACACCTCTATATATTTACCATATAGCACAAATAGCTGCATGTGTACATGTTCACTGTACACAATAAATAACCAAATGATCCACATGCATGCAACACAGACATGTGCTCAACTATGTTCATAGTATTATTTGTAATAGCAAGAACCTGGAAGCAACCTAGATGTCCCTCAACTGAAGAATGGATAAAGAAGATGTGGCATATCTACATGATGGAATGCTACTCTGCAGAAAGAAAACAAGGGAATCTTGAAATTTGCAGGCAAATGGATGGCACTAGAAGAAACCATCCTGAATGAGGTAATCCAGTCACAAAAAGAGGAACATGGTATGTACTTGCTCATATATGGATTTTAGACCTAGAGCAAAGGGTCACCAGCCTATAATTCACACCACCAGAAGAACTAGGATACAAGGTGTATTCTAAGAGATTCATATAAAGTCCCTCACAGAAGGAGGAAGGGACAAGTACCCCAGAGCACATGAAAACTGCGGGGGGGGGGCAGTGAATGGAGAGAGAAGTAGGAGAAAGACAATTTTGAGAAGAGGAAAGCACATGTGACTAGGGAGATTGAGACAGCATAGGAATAGAAGACAGGAGAGAGAGAGAGAGAGAGAGAGAGAGAGAGAGAGAGAGAGAGAGAGAGAGAGAGAACATAAAAGAGGGAGCCAATATTGGTTTGAAGAGAAAACTGAACCTAAAGAAAGGTCTAGAGACCTACAAGACTGCCACCAACTAACAATTTGAGCAACCATGAAAAGGCTACTATAAATGCCCATCCCGGATAGTGAGATCAACAACTAACTTATCCACCATCATGGAGCCCTCATTTGTTGGAAACAGAATCAAACACCCATAACTAAACATTGAGTCGAACTAGAATCCAGATACAGAGGGAGAGGACAAGACCAGGTTGCAGAAACACATAGAGACAGATGACCTGAACAAGGAGGAGCTAAGGGGTCCCCAGACTGATAGCAGGGAATCCAGCATGGGACTGACTCAGACCCGCTGAATATGGGTCTCAGATAGAAGGACTGAGCAGTCTAAGGGACCTCAGACAGTGGAGCCAGGATGTATTCCTGGTGCACAAAAGGACCTTGTGGACACATCCCCCATGGAGGGATACTGCCTTAACCTAGAGATAGAAGTCTTAGTCCCTAGTTCAAATGTCTTGACAGATTTACATGACCCCACCTGGATGGCATTGCCCTACATGTGGAATTGGAATGGGAGGATGGGAGGGGAGGGTGGTCAGAATACATGTGAGTGGGAGAGAGGGAGGGAGGGAGGGAGAGAAGGAGAGAAGGAGAGATGTAGGGAGGGAGAAGGAACTGGGATAGACAGGCAAAATAAATAAATAAATAAATATTGAATAAATAAATAACCAAATGTACTATATATACGTGTGTGTGTGTGTGTGTGTGTGTGTGTGTGTGTGTGAATGTATATGAAAATACTTTTGTTGAGAAACTTTAATGGCACAGTCATAGAGAAATGACCTTAATTAAAACCTGAGTGGAACTGTCCACTCTTTGAAAGAAAAGCTATACAACTTTTTAAATAAGCAGTCTAAATGACCACAAAGACTTAGAGCCTTCATTTTTGTTTATGGTTTTTTAAAGGAAAAATCACTCACGCAAGTTAATCAGAAAAATGTAAGCCTAATTCAAGCACCAAGAGCACTGATAGTGCTATAATTTGGGTGCCAGGAATATCCTCCAATAATAGAACATGTTTACTTTTGCTCATGGAAGTACATTCATAGCTAAGCTCTTTTTAGAAATCTCCAAATATTTATTTCCAAAGAAACATTATAGTGATTCAATAAAGCCAAAATCAAAATGACTTACTAAATTAGTAAGGTTCATCTTTCAATAATAAGTAACTCAATACAGTGAGGGGCTGGAGAAATGCCTCAGTGGATAAAGTACTTATCTTGTAAGCATGAGGACCTGGATTCAACTTCTACTACTCACATAAAATACCTGAACATGATAAACACATACTTATAACCCCAGTTCCAGGAAGCAGAGATGGGAAGATTCCCTGGAGATTTCAGTCAGGCAAACTCAGCCTACCATACATGGAAAGTTTCAGACAACTGAAAGATCCTGTGTCAGAAATAGAGAGAGAAAATAGGGTTTACATGTATTTTCCTCTCTGTGGTTCAGTGATGGGGTGCTGGGTTCATGGATCTCACTGAGAAGGTGGTGGACTCTTTGAGAATGTGTAAAAGAGGCGGTTTCCTTCCCAGCACCACAGCTTAACACAACCAAGCTAATCCAAACAAAACATACCACCTGTAATACAGAAATATAGCATCCTTTCAATATGGTATATTGCAACTTATGTAGTTAAAAATTATTTTTGTTTAAACACATGCCAACTTGTAAATATCATGCTATTTTAGCATAATTTGTATATATTATGCTATATATAATATATAATATAATTTGTATTTACAGAGCTTAATGCATTGCAGTTTTAAAAATTTTACTTTTTAAACATTTTTGGCTATGTTTTGTTTATATATTTTTAGGAAATTTAACATGCTAAATATTTTGGGATACTTCTGTTCTGTTAAATATTCTTTCTGTTGATAGTTAAGATATGGAATGCCTTTAAATTACAGCTTACAAATTACCTTCATATTGAAGGTAGTAGTCAAGATGAATTTCCATGACTACAGTGACTGCATTATTCACATGCATTGTCTATCAAATACTGTAAAATTGGATTCCCCTCAAGTCATTTCTTCAGGAATTCACATACTTCTGAAGAAGTAATTTCTTGGCAACAAAGTGAATTATTTCAATATAATCATTCATTGAGTATAAACCAATAAAAAATTCAGCCCGTTTTCCATAATGAGTACAATTCATGAGGGCCATAAAAAAGTGTGTGTCAAGAAATTAGCTTTGTGTCATTGACACCAATGTGAAATAGTGTATAACTAATGAAACAAGAGTGACAAGAAAATAATGAAATATCAAGGAGAATTAATATGCTGCCCTTCCCATTTCTAAAAGCATTTAGGAAGAAGGCTGAAACCCTAATGGATCATGTGGGTGATCATTTCTTCCTTGTAATTTTAAAATAACCATTGATCATATGTAAGGGGTCTGCACCTTTATAGAGTTACCAGTCACTTGCACATGCTGACTATGAGACACACCAAGTTTCCACAGCCAGTAATGCTAATCCCTGACAATAAAAACTAGCCAGTGTGAATTACTGACTTGTTTTCCTGAGCTCCACATTTTCCATCACTGATTATTCTATTCAATCTCTCTCTCTTTCTCTCTCTGTCTTTCTCTCTGTGTCATACACACACACACACACACACACACACACACACATATTCTCATCATCATCATCATTATTATACAACTGAAGTGTGAACTTCTCTGAAACAGTGAGTACTCATGACAACTTGTAACTTATTTCATAAAAACCATTTCTGCTTCATCATTCTGAATAATTAATAAATTTTAAAAAATGAGTATGAAAGTTAGAAATTGGTAGAATACACTCTAGTGTAGGGTGAGTTCTAGGAATGACATTAAACTGGAAGATGAAAAAAGTGAGTTTCTAGGTCTTTAGAAAATCATGAACAGATGGAACTGGTTTATTGTTTCTACATTTTTAAATACAAATTTATAGCATGGGACCATGGGATGGTTCTCTGCGTAAATGCCCTTTCTACTAATCCTGAATTCAGTCCACTAAATATACAAGGTAGAAAGAGAGAAGTGATGCCCACAAGTTGTGCTTTGACCTCAATGTGTGTGTCGTGCCATGAAATGTCCCCGGTCCCCAGTCCCCAAGTAATGCAACAATTTTAGTTTATATTTTTTAATTTTAGGCTTTTCTAATCTAATGAAAAAGAAGTTATTTTCTCCAAGTAATTCTATTTACCAGTTGCATCTCAATTTATCCATTTTAACATTTCTTTTTATTTATCTGATTTCACACAGGAAATCTATATATTGGTCTCTGCTTATGAATAATTGACTAAGTGTGAGTCTTCTTGTCCTCCGATTATTTTCCGTCATTTCTGACTTTCTAATTCTCCTAAATCAGATAAGATTTAAATATTGTTTAGTGAAACAGATTAAGAAGTGATTATCTTGCCACAAAATAGTCTGGCAACAAATCTGAAAATGTGAATTTTGCATTTCCAGATGATGAACAATGTTCCTAGAATATCACACATATTTTAATGAAGACCTTGAGCATCTTTCTTTCTCTGTGATAAGCTATCTAAAGTCATTAGCGTACAATAAGGAGAAGCTTATTAGGGGCTTTAGTTCACATTTGGCCGGAAGGCCCATTGCTTCGCTGATTTTGAGACTGTGGAGGGAGGGTACAGCTGGAGTCTATTCAGCTCATGGCTGCTGGTATATAAATGAAGACTGGGCTAGGACCCCAGGATCATTTGCAAGGACATATTCCCAGTGATTTAACTCCCTTCTACAGGCATGACCCCTAATGATTCCACCACCATTCCCTATAGCCATAATGTATGCCAAGAAGTAATTGAATGATCCATGATACCTTTTTCTCCTGACAAAAATATAAAAGAAGATGGGCATGGTGTAGTTAACCTGTAATCCTAGCCCTCAGTAGGCAGAGGCAGAAATATCATGATGAGTTGGTAGCTAATCTTGCCATATAATATGACTATCTCAAAACAAAATAAAACAAGAATCTTAAAATTGAGAATATGCTATGGGAAGGAATACTATACAGACTTATACCACCAAATGGAAATAGATGTTTTTCCCAAAATACTTAAAAAAAAAAAAATCGACCTGTCATATATGCCAGCTATGATGAAATTGGGTATATATCAATATCAAAGAGACATTGTATAAACACAGCATGGAGGTATTTTTATAGCCACACCATTCATAGTGCCAGGTAATGGAACCTGCCTAGATGTCCATCAACACAGGCCCACACAATCGTATATAAGAAAATTGTGTGTGTGTGTGTGTGTGTGTGTGTGTGTGTGTGTACCCAACCTGAGTGAGATAACCCAGTCACAAAAAGAGGAACGTGGTATCTACTCATTCATATATAGATTTTAGACATACAGCAAAGGATCACCAGTCTATAATGAGAAGATGGGAGGGCAAGGAGGGAATGTAACAGGAGGAGAGGAGGGATAGGAAAGTGTAGTCAGTATGTAAAATAAATGAAAAAAAACTGTAATTAAAAATACACTGTATGAATTTCTCAAATAAAAATGAAAAATTGAAGTAACAAAAGACTACAACAGTTTTTTTTTTTTCAGTTGACATCATAACTTGTAGCACATTTGTAGAATGACAGGGAATTTAGCACACTTATATAACAAATTTAGTTTATTACAGAATGATTAATAAATATTTATTCTAACTTTTTAAATCATTTCACCCTTGGAGAAGTTGTAAAAATGTGATAGACATTTACACAAATAACATAGGTACTGGAATATCAGAGGATGGTTCATCATGTCATACATTAGAAATATTTGCTGGAATGGAGCCCAAATTCAGATGTCACATGCATTCAGTTTTAGATTATCACAGAGTCTCTTTGTTTCCATTACTATCAAAAATGTAAACATGCTAGCAACTTAAGAGTTTACCATAGCTGTTAACACTGTTCTTTGCTTAGAAATGAGTCTTACAATACACAGTAAGTATGTGTAAAATGTTTCTTTGGTGATGGGGGTGAGTTTACTGATCTTGTGCATTGATAGATGTTTCAACAGCCCCACGAATAACTCAAGGAAAGCCACTTCCCTACACTGCCAATTTTTAATCACTATCACATACAAGAAAAGTATAATCAAAACCATTGTGGTTGACAAAAGGGGTATCTCCATTTATTTTGAATCTTTCTCCAATTGTGAGTTAGGAGGGAGGTAATACAGTTATCCACACATATAGAATTTCCAAAAGTACTCATCAGATATGGCTCATTCTGCCCCGTATTTCACATTTTTGGGTGAAACTTAACAGCAGTTCTTAAAAATCTCTTACTCTATTTATGATTTCATTGTGAACATGAGTCTGGGTCCCAACAGCCCAGACTCTCAGAAGTGAGACAGTGGAGAAGATGTAGTTGCATAGTTTCTTGTACAAGCACAGGGACTAGAATTTGAGCTACTAAAACCATGTAGTGAATAAACCAACAGGGCTGTCTCATACTTGTAATCCCTGTGCCTACTAGCTAAAGGTCATTCATTTGAAATTTAATCATGAAGATAATAATTACTGAAAATTATTATTATAAAGCAAAGTACGTTTCTGATGTTTACAGAGGACATTAATTATTCTCTTTTAATGAATGTGTTTAAGGTATTTGCACACATGTGTGTGAACATATATGCAGTGGCCCAAGGAAGGAGTCCAGAATCTTCCTCTGTTACTTTCCATTTCATTTTTTTTAAAGAGGGTCCCATATGAAATTCAAAAATTAGTATTTAAGCTCAGTTGTTTAGCCAAAGAAATTTTCCTGTCTCTCCACCTTCCCCACCTAGTTTCCATACAAAATTTGAGTTATAAATACACACACACACACACACACACACACACACACACAAGCATGCACACACTCACTTGCACACACATGTACACATGAACATGCCTGACTTTTACATGTTGCTAGAATTTGAACTCAGATCTTCTTGATTTCAAAATATGCACTCTTGCCCACCTATCCATATCCAAAGTACCAAATTATTCTTCTAAAATATATGTTTTCTATTAACTAAAGGAGAACACTGAATTTTTTTTTTAATGAAGCAGGAATTAAATACTTGAAGGTTCTGGAATTTGCTTAGATTTCTAACAATGTCCTCAAGAGTTTAAATCATAGTTCTTCCTTTCTTTTATTTTTAATTAATTTTGATTTAATAAATTATTTTTCACATTACATACCAACACCAGCTCCCCCTCCCTTCCTCCCACCCTTCCTGTTTCGCCTTTTCTAGCCCCATACACTCCTCCATGGGAGTAAGGCCTTCCCTGTGGTGTTCAAAGTCTGAAATACCAGGTTGAGGCAGGACCAAGCCTCTTCCCCTGTTTTTCGGCTGAGCAAGGTATCCCAGAATAGGGAGTTCATGCCCCTGGGTTAGGTGTGGTGCTAATGCTAGGGCCTATCCCCAAATCACAGCTCTTTCTTTCTAAAATAAAATTAAACAGTGCCTCATAATGCTTTTCATGTTGATTTATGTGAGTTACTTAAGCTATACTGCATTATTGATTGCAATTAATCTCTATTTAAATATATATATAGAATAACAAAAGTATTTGTAAGAGTTCGGTTTTTCTGCCTGCTGCCGCCTGTCTTGTCCCGCCGCCACGCCGCCAGCCCCAAATAATACACAGAGACTCTGTATTTGATACAATGCTGTTGGCCCGGTTACTTGTTTCTTATCGGCTAGCTCTGCCTTAATTATTAACCCATTTCTGTTGATCTATGTATTTTCACATGGCCTTCTCTTACCGGGGAGGCGGCTGGCGTCCAGCTCTCTCCAGACTCTCCATCTTGACCACTCCTTACTACTTCCTATTTCCTCCTTGTCTCCTAGTCCCTCCTATCTTCCTTTCCTATTGGCCAACAGTGCTTTATTATTAACCAGTATGAGAAACATACAGAATGACCTCTCCCATCAAGTATTCACCACCATTGTTCCAAAAAGCAAATTTTTACATCTGTTACCCTAAGTCTCTGTGTGTGATATTTTATTGTTTCTACTAATGTGCTTTCCTCCAAAATACAGAATTTGAATTTTGGAATTTGTGTTCTTCTTTTGTGGGCTTCCACTCAATAAGTTTAAAATCCCTGTTTGAAAATTTGTTGTTTTACAGAAAATAGGGTGATTGTAGATATACTAAAACTGACAATAGCACACTCTGTGTAAATTTATAAACATTTCACAATTACCTCTTGGCTCTGGTGATTCATACCGTAAAATTTTATAAGCAATGGTGTTTACTGTTGGAACTAGTCAAGAATGTGCCACGTATTTGGCAGATTTTAGCACGTGTCAAACATTTATTTTCTCATCGCTCTTTCTTCTCATTTGACTTGGGACTTTATTAAAGAAATGTTCTTTTGATGAAAAATTACAGTAGGTTCATCTTGAAATAGTATAATTAACTTTTACTTCATTATTTGGCTTTGCATGGAGTTTTAATGGTTAAATATGGTAAAAGATCTCTGAAAGTTTAAGCAATCACAGAGAAAAGACAGAAGTTACACTTAAACTCTAATGGACACAAACAAAATTGTAAGAACATTAATATGAAGGATGATTGGAGGGCATTACCCAAGTAAACTAAACAGAATATCCCTTGCTTGTTCTTAATCTATCTAGACAGACTACAATTCCCCTTTGTAGCAGATAAGAAGAAAACGGAAAGTGCTGTTCTCTTGACGTGTGCTTATACCCCCATGCAGAGGAAAGTAGCTGACATTTGAGAATATCACCAAAGTCAGCACATTTGTAGTCACAGCTACACCTGTGCTGTATGTGACTTTGACCTGCAGGATGAGAGTTCCTGGATCAAGGAAAATGTACAAGCTTTGAAGAGCATTGTTAGAAGGAGATAGTGGATGATGAGTAGTGTTGAGGTTTAATCCCAGCTATAGATCATTTTGTAGCCCTTGTCTGACTGTGAAGATGGAGCTAAAAGCTTCCCAGAAGCATGGTTAAAAAGGGAGGGACACTGAACAGTTTCATGGATTCTGCATTCAGTGGAGTGTCACTCCTGAAGTTACTATATCAGCTATGACCTTGTATTCACATCACATTGTTATTTGCAAAGGTGAAAAATAAGGAGATACAGCCATGTAGTTATAACCTTATGAACTAAGGCTTGGAATTTAACAAGTGAATTCAGAGACTTCACTATCTACAAACTCAGTTGTTCTCTACCTCTACTGTTTCTTGGACCCAACTTCTCTCACAGATTAAAGTTCTATGAAAATATTTCACAGATAATAGAAGATTTAGCAAAATAAAAACAATATTTGATACTTATACATTAATAGATCATCAACTACAGAAATAAGGCCATGAATTTGAAAGAGAACAAATTCAGAGGAGATAGAATGAAGGAGTCATGGCAGGATTTGGAAGGAAAAAAAGGATAGGGAAAATGACACATTATAACTTTAAAAAATAAGAAAAAATATTATGAGTTTAAAAAAAATTTGTGAAGATAACACTAAGAATTCTTTCCAAAGCACACCCTTTATGTTGTGACAAAAATATTCTTTATTCCCAATAATGCCCATTATGTTTTCAGTATCCTTACTTGGTATAATACTATATTATGGATGCAATGTACAATGTATGTGTATATGTAATATATGGATATAATGTATGATAATGTAGTTATATATTGTTCATTATCTAATAAAGCTTGCCTAGATATCAGAATGCAAAACAGTTACACCCAATGGTGGCACACACATTTAATCCCATGATTCAGGAGACAGAGCCAGATGGATCTCTGAGACTTCAAGGCCACCCAGGGCTAGATGAGATTGAATCAGTATAAAAGAGAAACAGAGCTCATGCCTTTAATCCCAGCACTAAAGAGGTATGCATATAAGACAGGAGCAGGGTCTCAGAGCTGGCATTCAGTTTTAAGCATTCAGTCTTGACAATTTGTCTCCAGCCTTGGTAAAGGTAAGAGCTTTCTGGTGGCTTGGCTGCTTTGCTTTTCTGATCTTCACCTTGATATCAGTATGTGTCTCTGGGATTTTATTATGTGTACTACATTATAATAATTAAAATGAAAAACATCAGATAGACACTTAGGAACATTATTACCTTATACTATTTAGAATCCTCCCTTTTTCCTACAAAAAAAAGTTTTTGTAGAAATAATTTGAAGCCAAGAATTTTGGTTCACACTTTTAAACACAGTACTCAGAAGGCTGAGGCAGGCAGATCTCTGTGAAATTGAGGCCAGTGTAATCTACAGATCAATTTCCAGGAAGGCCATGGCTAATACACAAAGAAACCCTATCTCAGAAAGAAAACATAGGTGGGGGAGAAAAGATTGAAATTGTTCAGTATATTTGACAGAAATTGGAAATGGCACCAAAAGAAGACTATATAAAACCATGGAATCATAAAAACATAGATGAAGTAAAGTAGGAAAGTTTTCCATTTTAAAATTGGCAGCTGGAAGATACTGAAAGAAGATAAATAACATGTCAGAAATGGCAGCAAACCCTGTAATACCAGCTCTTCAAAGAGAGAGGAAGTTGATTTTCTGTGAATTGAAGGGCAGCCTGCTCTGCTTAGTGAGAGCTAGCCTAACCAGGGGAAATATAATGAAAGCCTAGATACAAAAGAAGGTGAATAGGAAGAATATATTTAATAGACAGTCCAGAATCATCTGGGTCCATTGGTTTGGCCTCTGCTGAGAGTACTACACCATGATAGATTGAAGAGAGCCAAAGGAGTATATGGGACCACAATTCCTTTTCAGGGCATTTACTCTATTACCTTAGGTTCTCCCACTAGACCATCAACTACCATGATATCATGTCAAGGATCAAACTGTTAACATGTGGATCTTTGAGAGTATATAGAATCGAGCCATGAAACATATAGAACTGTATTTGGAGGGATATTCAAACCATAGCGAATCTTTCCTCACAAGAACTGATCCAACTTGGGGAATCTTCCTTATGTGCAAACAATTCCCACTCAGTAGAAGTTATGGAGATTTGGAAGAGAGGATTAAAAAATAGATAGACAAAGAGAAAAATACTTGCAATCAGAGCATGTGTAAAGACAGACATGTTACGCCAGCATATGCTGTAAAGGCTTGTGTAAAGAATTTGAAACACTGAATGGTGTGGATTTTTTAGAACTTTCCAAAAGTAATAATTGCTGGATATATGTAGACTCACTAACAGGCTCATAAGAGCTGAAAAAGCTACCATTCTAATTCTTACACCAGCAACATTTTAAAGAACAACTTTCAGCACGCCTCTAAGTAAGGAAGAACTTCATTTTGTAAACTCATCTAGAACACAAAGGAGAAAATGTGTTAATTCGTACATTCTCAAAGCAAGAATGGGACACACTAAAATATTAACTAAATACCATACAGCAAAATCAAGAAATTACACAATGAACTGACAATAAATTCACCGTAGAAATTTTAAAACAATAATATCATCTGGGTGCAGGCTATTATAGAAATTATGATTGAATGTTTGTTTTAATAAGTGTTATTTACCTCCAATATTATTCCTTTGAAGAAAAGCTTGTATAACAATTCTACAGTGACCATCTTCTGTTCCAAGGAATGAAAAACAAGTCAACAGCAAAGAGAAAAGGATTATATTTGAGATTTTGAAACAGTAATCCTAGAGTAACAGAATTAATACTCAGGTTGTCACATGTCAGAAATTAAGCAGGTAATTGTATGCAGTTCACCCAGCAAAGAGATTTTGGGGGGGCAGTTTTGGGTCTAGTGATGGTTACAATGATCAGGATCATTGTTCTCAGGCCCATTGCTTTACAAACTCTCAACTTCCCTATGTTTTGTTTGTTTGTTAATGTTTCTTAGAGTTAACAAAGGATGAATGAATTGTGATTCAAACAAATTTTGTAGATTTCATGTATTTATAGAAAGATGAATTACAAAAGGGAACTGCAAAACATTGTGAAAATAGGCTTTATGCTGCATGCAATTTTTCATTCTTAAATTATCTTGGTGTTTGATTTATTACACGAGCATCATTTTCATGTCTCAGATATTATTGTAGGAATTTGCAGTTACAATAAAGAATAATATTATACCTGGGGCCATAGAAAGCTTGATATTTAGTGCGAGAAAGAAATCACTATATAAAACATGCAGTTTACAGCCATAGTAAGTGCTGCAAAGAAAAGAACCTGATGGCAGTAAAAAATATCTCATTATGAAAAAGAGAATGTGATGCTTGTGTCTAGGCTGAGCAAGGTATCTCTCCATATAAAATGGGCTCCACTATGTGCACAATATACACATTAGAGTTAGATTTTGGACCCACTGCCAGTGACCTCATATATTGCCCCAGACACACCATTGTCACTCATATTAGGGGAGACAAACTAGTTCAGTCTTATGCAGGTCCCCCATTTGTTAGACATGAGTTATGATCTCTCACTATCTTGGGTCTGTTAATTCTGTGGGTTTCACCAGCATGGCCTTGACTCCTTTGTTCATATTATCACTCCTCCCTCATTTTGATTATACTCCAGGAGCTTGGCCCAATGGTTAGTTGTGAATTTCTTCATCTGCTTCCATCTGTTTCTGGAAGAGGGTTCCAGCCTAAAACCTAAAGGATGGGATGATTCCAGATATCAATACAATACAGAGGACAATAACTGTGTGTTTTCAGTACATTTGCTATTTGAAAACCATAATACTGCTTTTGCAATTCTTCATTTCATTAACTTGTTTTTATGGACATTATTTAGAAAATAAAACAAAAAGGGGCTTCATAGTACCACTAATGTAGATGATATGTGAGAAGTGTACATAGATGTCATCTATCTTCCCAGTAGCTGTTGTGGACAAAAAAAAAAAAAAAAAAAAAAAAAAAAAAAAAAGACTGCCGTCATCAAATAATATTGTATCTAATAAATATTTAATAACCATGGGTTATTAACATAACCAAAATACATAGATAATTGTCTCCTGCCTAAGAAGAACAGAGATAAATTGCTTGGCATTTCAGAGGAAGAAAAGATGCAGTGGAAAGGAGAGTGGGAAGGGCCATAAAAGCTACCTCTATCATCAGACATGTAATTAGCCCTGGAGGCTGGGCTTCATGGGGCCTGAATGGATCATCAAAGTGTTCATATTTTATCTTCAATGCATAATAAGCTAATTAATTGACAAACAGGATTTGCAAAAAACATTTGCCTTAAATTGTACTAATTTTTGAATTGCTAATCTCTTGTATCTTGAAATGTATAGAAAACTTTATGTGAAAGATTATACAGCCTTAAGATGGACTCAAAGATGTACCTCATTTTCTTTTATTTTTAAGATTTTTTGTATACTTATTAAATGTGTTTGGGAAACAAAATTTTTATATATCAGTGTGTGGGGATATAAAAACTCACAGTTCTGGCCTTCCATCATGTGAATTCTGGGTCTTAAATCAATTCTCAGACTTTGTGGCAAACACCTATACCCAGAAAACCATCTTACTGGCCCTTTTCCATCCATCTTTACCAATCATATACATAAATAATTTTTTAGATATATCATAGTTGCCTAGAAGACTTAACTTCTCAAAGATAAGCCAGAGCTCTGTGTACTTCTCACTCTCTAAGGTACTCTTCAAGATAGATGTAGGAACTGTTTAAAGCCAATGAAAGTCTACATGAAAATAAAAAGGAAATAATAACAAAGATCACATTGTCCCCTTCTCATAGAAGTCATTGCTGCTGATTATGAAGATGAATTAATTTCCTCATTTGGGTCATGAACAAGAACACATAAAACTTTTCCTGTCTTCTTTCATGTTTGTGTAATGACATAGCAGTGTTTTCACACAGATAACACCATAAGAAACCATGGTTTATATTTCTGCAATGGTCATGACTTTGTGTCTGTTTCCACTTTAATTCTGAATGTCTGGTTAATGCACTTTGAAGGTCACAGTATCAAGTTGTTTTAATATCATTTTTTACATAAAAATCAATGGAAGTATTGACGATTATAATTCAAGGACTTCATTAGATTAATGACCCAATTCTTAATATGTCTCATAAATATATAATTGATATTCATTTCTTTTTTGGAATATTTTGGGCCTATGATTTTTAAAAAATATACTAGGACCTGTTCACCAGGGATTTCAAATATATGCTAATCAGACATGACCTGGAGGCAGCAGTCATGAGCACATTTTTGCATATCATCTGTTAATTTGACTAACCTTCAATATGAAAATGTAAATAAGTAGGTAAAAGAAGGGAGGAAAGACCTTCCTGTGTTTTAGCTACTTAAAACCCCACATTCATTTATCCTCTGCCCCCAAATACTCAATGAGCAGATATGCTAAACAATCTACTGCAGTGAGAAAGCTGTTGTAAAGAATATAATTTGTAAGTAATTGGAATGTAAGGTTTTGCTTGTTTTACAATAACTATGGATGTGTCCTGTGATATTCAGTACACACAGGTATTAATTAATGTATTTGAAATAATTATGTCAACTCTCAAATTATTCCCATGTCTAACACACCTGAAGTTAACTCTTCTTTTTTTATCATCTCTTATTTATCACTTCTTTATCTCTCTACCCTAACTAAATTTTAAGTGGGGGCCTAGGACAGATGCATTTATATATTTATTTATTTAAGAATGATAATTTTAAAAAAGAGATCATGAATTTGAGAGAGAATAGAGAGCATAAGAAGGATTATTGGCAGGAGGGAGGGAATGATTTATGTGTGTTTTATTTAAATAAAGTTTAAACATAATATTTGGGTGACATTAAATATTTATTTTATTTTTTATTTTACATATTGATCCCAGTTCCCTATCCCTCCCTTTCTCTCTCCTTCTTTCCCTCTCTCCTCCCTCACATGCACCCCAATCACCCTTCCCTCCCATCCCCCCTACACACTTCACATGTAGGGTGATGCCATCCAGGAGGGGTCATCTATGGGTAGTTCAGTGATATTAAATATTTCTATAACTTAATGTAAACAATACCATGGAAATTATTTATATTAATGTACACTTATCATTATAACATGCTAATTGTAATTTTAAAACCTCATATGTTGTCATAGGGGAAATTCCATATGAAGAGTTCATTTCTTTCTTCTAACCCCTTCTCCATTTCTTAGGAATTAGGTGTCTCTAACATGGTACAAAGTCTGATAATGACTCATCTCAGTTTCAGCCAAGTGCGTCTTATATGCATAAATAAGAGTGGATTCTTATAAATGCAGCATTCTACTTTCGGTATTTATTCATCAGTTTTAAGTCACACCTGAGAATATGAAGTTGAAAGAAAGGGAGATTGATACTGATCTATCCAATGATCTGCCCTAGTCCCCTGTAAGACATACTTAAGTTGTATTTATGGAAGTATTTAACTTCTTAATACAGATCTATGTGGGAGCAAAGGAAAGAAGGAAGACTCTCAAATTGCTTTCATAAATCAGGTGAAACACTGGTCTAAGGTCCTTACAAAAAATGTACTAAGGAAATTTCACATTAATCTCACTTATGAATATTGATACAAAAGGATCTTAAATGAAGTGTTTGTACCTAGAATCCAACAGTGCATCAATCATGATTACAAGCTGTGTTTGTTTTATAAAATCAAAACCAAACAGTACTCTTGTCTCTACTAAGGATATCAAAAAGAATTGTCTAATATTAATAATCTTACTTTCATTTAAACAAAGTATTAGCTTTGTTTTAATGTTTCACCATAGCTTATAATCTGCAATTTAAGAATGACTATATTGCAGTCTTTACTGTGAGTTTTGGTACATTTATTGTTTCCTAATTAATTCTTTTTCTTTATTTATAAATCAGGAAGTTACAATAGTGTGATGGTTAATCTTCACTTCAACTTGACTGGCTTTAGAATTATTTAAGATACTGGAAAGGAATTCCTATTGAAGAGTTTGTGAACCTGTATTCAGAGATTAATTGGGCAGGCAAAGACCATCCTGAATGTGAGTAGCACCATCCCAGTATCTAAGAATAAAGGTAGAATCAAAACAAATCAAAATGAATAAATAAAGCCAGTAGAGCCCCAAGACTTCTCTGTTCTAAGTTGCCTATTCCGCACCCACCATGATATGCATGCTTTTCTCTACTCTTCTCTGCACACCACAATGGACTGAGTTCTATGAGCCCATGTGACAGAAAAGAAAAAGAAATCCCTTCTCCCTTTAGCTGTTTTGCCAAATATCTGATAAGAACAACACAAAATAACTAACACATGTGTATGAACACAACTAGAATCTTGCCAACCGTACTCAATGGCCCATTTGTTCATTTGTTGATTTCTAAATCCACTTAATAGCCAGAGTGTGGGATGAGCCTTGTCATGAGTGTTTTCTCTTAGTTCAGTCACTGCCTGCCACTGATATCTCTCCTCAAAGAAAGCATCTCTCACTTCTGCTTGCCTAAATTTTTCTCTATATATTTCTAATTCTTATTTCTACCTAGTTATATCTTACTTTAATGAGTCTTAAATTCATATTTAACTATTACTTGTTCCAACTGAGAACTATCCTTCATTATGCCTTAATATTTTAATAACGGTTTTTAATCACAAAAAAATGTGCTTATATTTTGCCACTATATACATGGTTTATAACTGAGCCAAACGTGGTATTATATAATAATTTTCTTTATTGTGGACTAACTACTAACTTTTCTTGTCACTAGATTCCTGGGTTGTCTTCATTTGAATGTAAAGTTAATATATCTACTCAGAGCAGTAAAAGCTACCTTACCTCATACTGTTGTCATCATCCCTTAAATCTTGAGTACAACAAGATCAGACTTGTAATGCTCAATATGATTGCTAACTTGATGAGATTTAGAAGCACCCTGAAAATAAACTCTGAGCACGGAGCTCATGGGCTTCACAGACTAGGTTAATTAAAAGGACAGTAACTTTCCATGGGCTTTGCTCCTGAACTGTATATAAACAGGAAAAAGAACTGAGCAGTATCATTTGTCTATATACATCTTGACTATGGTTACACTTGTCTTAAATGACTGCCTAAATGACTTCTCCAACAGAAACTTCAAATATCCTGCCCAGTAAGCCCTTCTGCCTTAATAACTACTCTATTATTGTAAAAAGACACCATGATCAAGGCAATTTATGGAAGAATACACTTAATTTGGGGTTTTGTTACAGTTTCAAAGGGTTGTTCAATATCATCATGGTGGTAAGCACATTGCTGTAGACAAGCATGGTGCAGGTGCAGGAAACATAGCTGAGAGCTATGTGCTAATCCACAATCAAAAGATAGAGATAGAGATAGAGATAGAGATAGAGATAGAGATAGAGATAGAGAGAGAGATAGAGATAGAGAGAGAGACAGAGAGAGAGAGAGTTAGCCCATGGTAGGTGTTTGAAACATCAAATCTCACACCAATGACATACTTCCTGCAACAAGCCCACACCTACTCTAAGAAATCATACCTCTCAATCTTTCTCAAATAGTTCCCCTCTCTGGTGACCAGCATTCAAAATATATGATCGTGTGGAGGCCAATCTCATTCAAACCACTACCTTTGCCTTCTTCAGTTTTCTTTAGTAGACTATTTTGTCTCAGTAACAGAACAAGTAAGTAATACAGTCCTGACCAATATTCACCAAATCTTATTAATTTAAGTATTAAGAAATAATAATTGAAACTTTGAAATCGGTATAGAAGGATGATTTATGAATTTTATTATCATGTAAGAATATTTATGAGCATTCATATCTCCATGAATTTGGAAAATTGTATAATAATTGATCAAGGAAGACAAAATTTACAATCCTATAAAGTCAAATTGACTTGCAGAAGCTCATCAAATAATTGATCCTCTGCTGGGAATAAAAAAAAAATATTCTTACATTGCCAGAGAAGCTAGGATACAAATAGGACCCTAAGAGAGACATACAAGGTCCCCCACAGAAGGGGAAAGAGATAAGAGCATATTGGGAGGGGGCAGTGAGTGAAGAGGGAGTTAGGAGGAAGAAAAGAGGAGAAGAGGAGGAAAGAGGAGAACATGAGGGGCCAGGAAGATTGAGTAAGTCGAGGGAGGAATAGAGGAGAGCAAGAACAGAGATACCATAATAGAGAGAAAACCATTGTAGATTTGAAGAGAAAACTGGCACTAGGGAAATGTATAAATACCTACAACGAGGACCCCAAATAACAATCTGTACAGTACTAGAGAGACTTCCTTAAATGCCCTTCCCTAATAATGAGATTGATAACTACCTTATATTCCATCCTAGAGCCCTCATCTAGTAGCTGATGGAAACAGAAGCAGACACTCACCCCTAAACAATGAGCCGAACACCTGGAATCCAGTTTCAGAAAGGGAGAAGTGATAAGCAAATGGTTCAAGACCAGGCTGCAGAAACCCACAGAATCAGCTGACCTGTACAAGGGGGAGCTCATGGACCCCAGACTGATAGCTGGGAAAACAGCATAGGACCTACCCAGACACCATGAACATGGTCTCAGTTAGAAGACCTGGACAGTCTAAAGGTGGAACCAGGATGTATCCCTTGTGCATGAAAGGACTTTGGGAGCACATTCCCCATGGAGGGATATTCCTTTAGCCTAGAGACATGAGGGAGGGCTTAGACCCTACCACAAATGATTTGACAGATTTTGATGATTCCTCCTGGAAGGCATCAAACTCCCAGGGGAGTGGGAGGTGAATGGGACAGGAAGGGGAGTCTGGGGGACGTGGGAGGATGGGAAGGAGAGGGACCAATATATAAAATGAGAAAAAAAATAATAAAAATCCTTTCCTTTTCTTACAAATATCATTCCATTTTGCATATAATACATTAAAAGAATAATAGAACCATAGCTGACCACATTGCAGAGTCTACCTATTGTTGCATCCCCAATCCTTCCTCTTTTCACAGATGCATTTCAATAATAAACCTCATTTAAACCAAAGGTTATTTCCAAAGAGCTTTTAATAGGGTTATTAAACCATGTGGGCATTGTTTATCATTTTATTTATGATTTTCCAACAGTATTCAACATGAAGGGTTGAATGCTCTCTATTAATGAAAGCATAGCATTTGCTTTCAAATCCCATATGATTCTGGCTTCTCTTGGATGTCAGTACTTCTTCCTTTTCACATCCTTTGCTTGTTTCTTATATTGTCCTCATAGTCTTCGAGTCTTTACCTTATTCTGCTTTCAATCACTTTCTTCTGGCTATGATCAGATTAAAGATTTTGGATATGCGTTGTTTTCACATCTACTTTCATCTAAGGCATCTATTTTTCTCAAATAACCCTCCAAACCAGTCACATTATTTTAGTTCTGGTCCCAGGATTTCTCAAAACAGCAGCAATGTGAACCTCTTTAGAAGGAAGTCTTGGATCAAAGCCTTGACCTACCTTATATCCATCAGAGTCCATGCCAAGCCTTAGGGTGCTTGAGACTGATTGAGTCTGCCCATCTGCTTGCTTTCTAGCCAGTCACTCTGGCTTTTAAAACGTCTCTGCATCACTTACCCTCTCTGCTCAGGGCCATGTCTTTGGTAAATTCTCTAGAATAGTGCCTAAGGCAGGATTTCAATAAATATTTGTTGGCAAAAACACTGAAATATAAATGAATCAAATGCCTTGTTTTTATAAGCATCGATCCCTAATTATTTTCAAACTTCAATATAAATGCAAAATACCTTTTGATAAGGTCAAACACATTCAGTAATTTATCAGATTCATGTTTCTTTCTCAAGAGGGAATGAAGACAAATAGAAATGTAAAATCTTTCTTGTGTTTCTCCATAACTCTTTTTCATTGTTCCAACTTCAATAGTGCCATAGTTTTATAGAAATGATAGGAGAATAAGTGAGTGATGGCAGCTATGAATACCATACTGAGAGGTTTTTTTCTTTACAGTTTATATTGCTCTGTAGAAAGTTCACAGCATTAGGACCTTTTTATCCCACAAAAATAAAATATTACATTTTACTCCCAGCATACCTTGTATAGAATAATGTAGTTCCAAGAAAAAACAGTAAGCCTCCTATCTTCCAAATCACATCAAGTTACTGTTGTGCTATACATTATATTTAAAAAACAGTACATAATCTGTCATATAGTCCTTAAAGAGAAATACTTAAGGCAACATGTTCACAATATCTAGACCTCAATTTTATGTCTATAAAATGAAATGCTTGAATTGCTAAATATTCAAATTAGCTTGCCAATATAAAAATCACTAATTCAATTTCTACAACAATCCCATGAACTTATTCAACATATTCTCTTACCTGCAATTTGAACAATAAAATGTCTCAGCTTGACAAACATAGGCTACAAGGCTAAGTAAAAGAATTCTACTTAGAAACCAGATCTTATACACAATTTTATTTAAAAGTAAAATACGTTGATTGTGATATTACCTATGATTGGATAATGAAAATAAAATTGTGGAGAGACTACTCAGTTCTGAATGACAAACTGAAACTAAGCAGGCTTATCTACCTAAATATAAGAGTGGATAAGATAAAATCAATGTATTCAACAAGTAGAATAGTCAATAATTCAAACAGAAGAAATTCAAAATTCTAGATACTTTAACCACCCTCAAAAACTACACAGTTATGCCTAATGATATCTGAATGAATAAGTGTTGTTGGGGGTCTTTTAATAATTTGAACCCTCAAACCCACATGTAACATAAATATATGTCAAAAATGAGGTTTGTGTAGTTAAGAAGTATACATATGTATTAAGAAATACTTTCCAACTTTCCAAGGGTTAGGTGTTAAGTTCTCAGTGTTTGATTAAACAACATGGATGTATTTGTGCAGGGTATGATAATAGTCTATGGATTTGGCAGATCATGTATTACCTGTCTGCCTTCCAAGCTGATAAAGCATGGTCCAAGTATATGTCAGATCTTGAAATTATGTGCCTGCCACACTAGTAACCTCAGAAAGAGAGCAAGACAGTACTGCTCCAAAGGTCACTGGTTTGAAATTCAGAATAATCACTTTATATAGTGTGCTTTGGGTTAATTTCCAGAAATTAAGTCACTTTTTTCAAGATTCACTATATGCCACAGAGAAGTTGAAAGGAGTTCACAACAAGAGTTCACAGGGATCACAAGGTTACACCTGAGACAACTATTTTAAGGAAAACAAGCTGTTGCCAAAATCAGTCTTATTTATTTTTAATTTATTTTTTTCTTATTTTACATATCGATCCCAGTTCCCTCTCTCTCCCTTCTTCCCTCCCTCCCTCTCTCCCTCCATCCCATGCCTCACCACCACCCTCCCATCTCATTCCCCCACCCCACTCCACAGGGAGGGTGTTGCCTTCCAGGAGGGATTTACAAATCTGTCAAGTCATTTGGAGTAGGGACTATGCCCTCCCTCCTGCCTCTAGGTTAAGGGAGTATCCCTCTATGGGGAATATGATCCCAAAGTCCTTTTGTGCACCATTGATACATCCTGGTTCCACTGCCTGAGGTCCCTTAGACTGCCCATGCCTTTTAACTGAGACCCACATTCAGGGGATCTGAGTTGGTCTAATGCTGGTTTCCCAGCTATCAGACTGGAGGTCTATTAGCCCCCACCTCCCACCTTGTTAAGGCCAGCTGTCTCTGTAGTTTTCTGTAGCTTGGTCTTGTCCTCCCTCTCTGCATCTGGATTCCAGTTCAGCTCATTGTTTAGCTGTGGTGTCTGCTTCTGTTTCCATCAGCTACTAGATGAGGGCTCTATGATGGTAAATAAGTTAGTCATCAATATCATTATCAGGGAAGGGCATTTAAGGTAGCCTTTCCACTGTTGCTCAAATTGTTAGTTGGGGTCAGTCTTGTAGGTCTCTGGACATTTGTCTAGAGTCAGTTTTCTCTTGAAACCCATAATGGCTCCCTCTTTTATGTTCTCTCTCTCTCTCTCTCTCTCTCTCTCTCTCTCTCTCTCTCTATCTATCTATCTCTCTCTCTGTCTCCCTCTATTCCTCCCCTGAATCAATCTTTCTGGTCTTACATGTTTTACTCTCCTCCCATTCTCTTTCTCCTAGCTCCCTCTCTATTCACTACCCCCCCACTACCCTGCAAGCCCAATCTCACTCCCAACATGCTCAGGAGACCTTATTCCTTTACCCTTCTGTGAGGGAAAATAAGTCTTTTTTATGATAATATTTTTTATTTAAATTTGAAACAAGCTTGTTTTACATGTCAATCCCAATTCCCTCACTCTCCCTCCTCCCCCTTATCCCATCCCCCTTTCTGCTCCCCAGGGAGAGTGAGGCCTTTCACAGGGGATCTTCAAAGTCTGTCATATCATTTGTAGCTGGGCCTAGGACTGACCAAAATCAGTCTTTTGCTTTAGAATAAGTAGTTGGATGTGAACTCGGTGAGGTGGTGGTTGTTGTCTTTTTTGTTGTTGGAAATTATATATTATATTTTAACATTGTGTTGGGTAAATATAACTAATACTCTGAAACAAAACTATGAACATTGCTAAATAATGTTTTATAATGCTGGGAATTGAAATCAAGGCTAGCAAGTAATGTGTTGCTGAACTGTAGCCTCAGCTAAACAAATTTTTATTATGCAAGTGTAAACAAGTATTTTCAATAGATTGAGTAATAAATAAAATACTTTCTAAGTAAGGATTTAGCTCAATGGGAAGAATTTATAGTTCATTCAAAAGATCAAGTTATACATTTTAATTACTGTTTGTATTGATTAATTACACTGAGAGGAACCAAAGGACAAACTGGCAGGAATTAATTCTTTCCTTCCATTAGAGTATCAAACTCATATCATCATTCTTGATGGAAAGCAGTTTTAACCAGTAAGCATCATACCTATCCAAATGTGCTTATGTTTGACAAAAGAAAAATTAAAATATTATTCAGCCTTGAAAATATTTCAGAAGCTTAGCATTTGACTAGCATGTGGGAGCTCATGGGTTTGGTTCTCAGCATCACAAACAAATAATCAAATAAACATATTGAATAATGTTATTGAATAATGTGTTAATTATATATATAATTATATATTAATAATAACATGATAATTTTAGACCTATAAATATTAACAAGAAAAAACAACCAATTTTAAGCATTGAGATTACAAAATGCTTTGTGCATGTGAGTGTGTTCCAGTCTTATTTCCTATTAAAATAGATTATTTTGATGGAAAATATTATATAATTATAAATACCATTGATATACTGAGGAAAGAGAAGGCACAGATTTGGGGAGATTAAATCAGAGTTTATGCATTTAAAAATGAAGCTGTGTAAATCAGGTTACAAAAGTGATAAAGACTGTCTATGGGCATACGTGATCACAGCTATCTATAAAGTCCTTGTTGTACATATATCATAATAGTAGATCATATGTTTCTGATATACTTGAACTTCTGAGCTGGTAATACTGAATTCCTGAGGCTCTGGATGCATGACCCTGTGAAAACAGGGCTCACAAAGAAAGGCAGGCCAATTCCAACGGGTATCTACATTTACAGACTTCAGGGTAGAAGTCACCTTTGAGAGTTATTCAACAAAATTTCTTTTTCTCGGTGGGAAATTCTATTTTATACCTTGTCACTGTTTCTCAGACAATAACCCTATTGAGATCAATGTACACCCAGCACAGGAAATTACAGATAGAGCTTGTATCACAAGTCTACCACAAGACAAAAACAAATTTGCCTCTTTTTTTTTTTCTTTAGTCTATTTCTAGACATGACCTCCAATTGTTGTCAAGGTGGCTAGGAAAGTTATGAAGTCGTGAGACTATGTTGACATTCAAGCTTACTTGTCATTTGTAGGTTTTGATTTTGTTTCTAATTTCTTTCATTAGATTTAATTACATTTTTAACCATAAATTATTTTTGATGGTCTTTGAAGAACAAATATTCAATGTGGGTCTCTAGTAGACTGTTAAAAATTGACTTCAACTTAGAAGTTGGAAGAACATAGCTCTGTGTGTTTCTAAGACAGGCTTCCTGTTTCCTGGAAGCCAATCTCAGCTCTTAGAAATACTCCAGATACCTCATTATATGTTTAATCACCTTAATCATGGTATATCAATACTTCTAGTGCCAAGATAGTTTAAATTTCTTTTCAATTTTCAATTAGAAAAAAATTTAATTGCTTTTACAAACATGTGTACACATTAGCATGTGCTCATATGTGCGCACACATGCATGCACATACCGCCACACACACAGTATCAGCAAGATAAAGATTGTAAAGTTGAATGAATGGGTAGGGAGGTGGGGGGGAGGATCTGAAAGGATCAAACATGATCAAAATATTTTGTAAAAAAAAAAGTTTAAATGAAAAAGAAAACCCCACAAAACTAGCTAGAGATCTTCCAGACAAGATCCTAAGGACAAGATTTCTATTTTAAGAACTTGCACCTCCATAATCTTTTTTTGTAATATAATGTAAGAATGGTGTAAGGATGATGTGACCAAAACTATGTAAGCTGTCTTAGAATTCTGCTTATCCCAGCCATACACAGTTTTCAATACCCATGTTCCAATTTGTATTCTCTTCTGTCCTTCTCCACCCAGCTTATCCATGTTGACATCCATGTAGTAAATCAATTACTTTCTTCATTTTTTAAGGGTTTATACTTATTTATATGAATGTGTACTGCTGTTCTCAGGAACCAGAAGAGGTTGTCAGATGCCCTGAGCTGGAGTTACAGGCAGGCATGAGGAGTCTATTATGGGTTCTGGGAACCCAATGTAGGTTCTCCGTAAGAGTAGTAAGTTCTCTGAACTGCTGAGCCATCTTTTTAGCTACAATTAATCAATTCTTTTGGTGTTTTCTTAAGCACATACAGGGCTGGTAAAGTAACTCAATTACATTATATTTCAGCACACTTTAGTTTTATATTAAACAATCGAAAACATACATGGCTTTCATTAAATGTACACATATACATAGAATATATATATATATATTCTAAACATAATGAATAGACTCATCTTGACCTTTGACTCACAATCCTCTAGAGAGTTTTAGCTGTAAAAGAAAGATCAACTTTGCAAGTAGGTGGCATCCTCCATGGATTTATGTCCTGGACTCAACTGAAAGGACACATGAGTGAAACACCCACATTCTTCTCTCTCGGTTTACTAACTGCACATCACAAACATATTTCCCAACTTTCCTGGGAAACACAGTCAATCCTTAATCTAAATATGTAAGAATGATTTTGAATTTGTAGAAGCAGTCACTGAAAACAAAGGGCTAAAGGGAATGAAGTGTACAAATTATTACCTATTATATGGTGTACTCCCACAATACACTTTAATTAAACTTTAAGATTAAAAGATATAAAAATAAAATTAAGGAAATAAATATCCAAGGTGTCTCAAAAGAGCAACACATCCCTGATTCTTTTCCTCTTTTTCACTTTCCATTTTTTAAATCAGAAAACCTGCAGAGATTGTTTTTACTCCTGATGTACACACTTTGGACAAATGGAGAGACTAAAAAATAACCCCATAGAGGTAAGAGAAATTCAATGTTACTTCTTAAAAAGGGGCTTTGTTGGCACTATTCTCTTCAAACAGTGGGATTACTGAAAATAACAGGCTCCAGTACATTTCATTCTTAATGTCACAAAAAAAATAGCTCCTTTGTCATCAGTCTTAATGGAGTGAATAGGTCAGTTCCATACAAATTAACAGTGAGGTTGAAGGCTATCTTCAACCTCCTTGCAGTATTCTTAGTGTTGCTCATGGTTTGTGCTCAGTACAACATGAAAGAGGGATTCAGAAAAGTCAAAGTCTCATCACCCCCCCCCAAAAAAAGAAGACAGACAGAAAGTTGAATAAAAGTAAGAAAAAGAAGAAACTTGTCTCTTTCCACCCTAATGTGAACATCTCATTTCCCTTCTTGCTTCACTGCCCAACATGTCAGAGGTAAAAGCAAGAACAACCTATATATTTCGTCTAACAAAAGTTACAGACAATTGGTGAATGTTAATGGTTTCCATTCATTACAATATGAAAAGCATTCTAAATCTCCCATGTTTTTAGGCTCATTCTATGTGTACCAAAAGGTGGAAAACCTGTTGTGGACACAATTCATTTCCAATTTAGACTTAGAATTGAAATTTACCAGAGAAGTCAGGGTGGCCCTTTCCTGGAGTTATTAGTCTTCTTGGTCAAAGAATTTAAGAACATACTCAAATGGAAGCTTAAAGACGATTTTACTAGAGTTTAAAAGACAAGCTATAAAACTTAGGAGCTGCTCAGAGAAGGGAAATGGAAGAAAAAATGATGAGTCATGGTGTTTGAGTTAAGCAAGCATTGAGGTCAGTACTGTGGTGGTAGGCAGTCCCATGACAGGGAGGCAAGCTTTAGAGGAAAAGGAGGGAGCCCACATTACCAGTAAAAGCACACTTCAGCTCTGGCCAGCATCCAAAATAAAGATAGAGAAATTCACCAGAAGCTAACGGCAACAATATGTATACAGACTGTAAAAAGGTACAGGAATTCTGGGAAGAAAAATATAGTATATTATTAAAGGAGAATTGTTCTACCTATCTCTTTAACATGACTTATGGTAAACCTGCCTTCCTAGAGGTGGCTCTTCATCCCTGAGCAGTAGTCCATTAGGCAGACTATTGACGCTGTCTAACAAAATTGTTAGGTCCCTACCCAGGTCAGATATTTCAGTCTTTCCCTTATAGGACTTTATTACCTACTGTAACATTTTTTTTATGAAAAAGAGGGGTTTGTGGCAAAGAAAAGCCACCCACTTAATGACTTTAAATGCCAGGCATCTACCCAGAAAAATATTGTCATATTGGAGAGTAAGAAATCTATAGATGACAAATGATGCAAAGAAAAAGTAAGTCTGTCCCTTGTTTTATTCAATTATTTATTTTTATGAATTATTGAATATTTCATAGTACTTTCTTTAAAAGTCTAATAGAAAAGGACTGAGAACACAACAAGTTGTGTATGCTTTTGTTTGACACCATGTCAGGAAGCCTCTGAGATGGAAACACTATTATCTAAGAACTGTACCCTCATATAAATGTGGTTCACCTTTACCTTACATTGCTGGAGATAAAAAGAGAATTCTGGATTTGTTACATTTTTACTAAGGAAAGAAACATGCCATTCACATTTATATTCAACTGTCTGGAGCAAAGAAATACATGATATTATCACTATTATAAAATAAGGTACTATATGATACTTTGCTGCCTCATGTGACTTGAGTCTCCTTATATTTCATTGGTCATTCCCCCCAAAAAAACAGAGAAATGAGGATAGAGAAAGGGAGAGAAAAAAGGGAAAGGTAGACAGTGTAAGGGAGGAATGCAGAGAGAAGGAGGGGCAGGTATACTACTCTTAATTAGTTTCACGAGGAAGGTTACATAAACTCTTGCTATTCCACATGGTAACATGAATGTGAGCTCTACAACACACATTAAAAAGCTACAAGTAATAACTTAGGCTTGTCATCCCAGAATTGGGGATATGCACACAGAAGGGAAGATGAGAGTCACAGGTCAGCCTCCTCGCCTAATAATTGAATACCAGAGTCACTGTAACAATAAAAGATATGGTAAATGAATCCCGAGAAACAACACTCAAGTTTGACTTCTGGCCTCCAGATAACATGAAGGTACATGTGCACACACATTCACACACACACACACACGCACCCACTCTCTCTCTCATATGAACTCATAGAGAAAGAGAGAAAGAGGTATGCACCCACTAGCACACACACACTAATAATCATGTTCATCAATCAAAAGAAAAGAGAAGCTTCAGGCGTCAGGGATTATTAACTTAATATCATTACTTTTATCATTATTATTATTATCCATCTGTCCAGACCATGTTCTGGAACAAAGAAGTTAGAGTTCATCTTATGATGGAAAGAAAGTCAAAGAATTTGCAGAAATATTTTAAAACAATCTTAGTTATGGTAATAAGTGGAAAATAGAAGAGAATCTAAACTCAAATACCATACCTTGAACATTCCACCCTTTTCATATCAGCAAACTTTGGTTACTGGAGATTTAAAGAGAATTATAGCTATTTTTAACTAGATGGGTTGATATTTTTCCATGATTTTCAAGCAAAATTTCAACATGTCTTTGACAAAATAACACATTGGGGTGGCCAGTCTGGGAGCAAAGTGTGAGAACATGAGTGATGGCAGCACTGTGTCAGCAAGACACCACAGCAGGTATCTGACTCCCAAGAATGTCATGATGATTCCTGTGGTCAGCTGAAAATTAGACTTGTGAGAATTCCACAAACATGCTGTATTATTTTAAATAAAACAACAACAACAAAAACATCTCTTTCTGAAGTTGGGGAGATGGTTCAGTAAGAAGAAATAATAAACAAACAAAACTAATACTTGTCATAGAAGCCTGAAGATTCCAGTTCAGACCCCTAGATGCTATGTAAAACCTAATGCAGGAAAGATAGCACGTCATGGTAAGTTGGAAGGCAGAGACACGAGAATATTCAGGACCTAAAGAAACAGCTGTCCTGGTGCACACAGTAGTGAACAACTTAGGCTCTGTCTCAAACAAGGTGGGAAGATGAGGGCCTACACCTGAACATATCCACTGACTTCTGATATCACAGCAAGCATGCACCCCAACTTACACCATGCTAGCACACATATTTAAATAAAAACTAAGAATGGGTATATGGGAGTGTCTAGAGGTAGGAAAGGAGGAAAATGTAATTGTAAACTCAAAAATTAAAAGAAATGATGGAAATGCTTATGCATAAGAGGAATTAAAGACTTAGAAAAGCAGGTTCTATACTGTGGATCTCAGGCCTTTCTGAGATGAGGAATATTTAGAAATTAAAAGTAAATTTCGTTCATGTGACTTTTATTCATTTTAACAAAGTCAACTCTTTGCACTTTATCTTAGCAAAAAGCCTGAGAAGCATTTCAACTTTTCCCACATTGGGAGGGACTGCTCATTTTTATCTATAATTAGAACTTCTAAACATAACTATAAATAATTTAAAGACTAAAAACCATTATACATATTTGACCAAACTCTAAGGAATTTGTCTGGAGTCAAAATGCCAACAGTTTATATTTGGTATTCCAGTATTTTATTTACCCAAATTGACATTCAAATATGATTCAATTTAAGGGACTAAGGCTGAGCCTTGTCACTAGAAGAAAAACAAATAGAAAACAAATGAGATGGCTCCTTAACTCAGGTCAGGATGCAGGTAGGCATTCTTGATCCTCCTTGGCAATAACTACTTTCCTTATGTTCATAGATGTCTAAGCTGCATGCTTGGATTTTGATTCTAACTATAATAGCAGTCCATGGACATCTCTAGAGCTAATATTGCTGGAACTATTAATTAAAACTTATAAATATACATATTAAATTCCTTCCTAGGAATTCCATCTAAATCTTCAGTCAACGAAAGGCTCAGCCTACATCAGAAAAATATTTTGAAGTAGATGTTAATTAGCATAAATCCACACTGGATAGCATTCAGGCACAAAACCTGTATAAGATCAACCAAATGATAAAATTTCAGCACAGAAGAGGGACAGTGTGCAAAATGCGCTATTTGCAAATGATATCTGCTGGAAAAGGAAAAATCAGTTTTCTTCAATAGGGTGATACTGAGTTTATCAAACACACTCCAGGGCAGACCAGATGATGGCCTAGAATAGTTGGCCAATACTAACAGGACACCGAGTTTGTGGGCGTGTGTGTGTGTGTGTGTGTGTGTGTGTGTGTGTGTGTAGTTTGGGGAGGAGAAAGGACATGCTCAAAATATATTGTATGGAATTTACAAAGAATAAATAAAAGCCAGGCATTGTTGGCACACGCCTTTAATCCCAGCATTGGGGAGGCAGAGGCAGGTGGATCTCTTTGAGTTTGAGGCCAACCTGGTCTACAGAGCTAGTCCCAAGACAGCCTTCAAAGCAATACAGAGAAAAACTGTCTCAAAAAACAAAACAAAACAAAAACAAGAAAGAATAAACAAAAACACTAAAAGAAAAAAAAGCTACTTTCCAAATTTGAAGCTTTTGAAACAAATCTTATGGAAATGCCACATAATCTCAAAAATACAAGTATCTACCACTACTGTGATGTGAATTGCAAAATTTAAAAAAAGAAAAAACCAAAAATGAAGTTTATCAGTGAGAAAACAATTATTCACCTGCCTTCAGCTGGCCCATTTCTCCCTGTCTTTCTCTTGATATCTTTGTTAAATTATGTCTCATGCTTTTAAAATTTTCAGTCTGTACACTTAATCATTCCATCCTTGTAAATATAAATAGAATTCCCTCCACAGTGCCCACTGGGTATTAACTTGTGATGGTTTTTGAACAAATGTCTTTACAAATATTGAATTTTATCAAAGTCATCAGAGTTTTGTTTAAGGCATTTATCAATAATTTTGGGACACTTGATATCTCTAAGAAACACATAGAAATAAAATAAATTAGTACTAGAAATAGGAAACAAAATACAAATAACCATTGCAGATCTAAGAAGAATTTTTAAAATTATTTCTCTAATCCTTGGCTTATATATTATTTTTGTGATTTAAATAAAATTTCACTGTATGCATGTTTTAAATTCTCAAAGAATAAATAAATAAGTATTGTTTTATTAAAACTAGAACAAATAAATGCAACCGTGAATGCTGAAAGGATGTGCTAACATATATTTTTAAAGAAAAGATGACATATCTATTAAAAGCTTCAAACAGTATCAGGCTCTGGCACAACTGAGTCTTATTTCCCAGTTTTTACAATGAAAGGATATATTTGTACAATTTTCTTACTGGAAGGGTAAATGCAGGATTGTTCTCATGCCATTGTTCCTAAGAAAGGGGGCTTTCCCTTCAGCCTGCTTTGTTTATCTTGGAACCACCAACATGAATACAAATGTATATGTAGAGAAGGAGTTGCCAATAAATATTGGTCATTGTTCGCAGGGTAATATTTCTGTATAAGCAGCAGCCTTGGGTATATTTCAGTGTCACTATATACACATATTCAGTCCTTATGGGAATATTTGTTGAGTGTCAGTAGATGGCAAACTCAGGCTCAGGCATGAAAGAGTTCATAGACTGGTAAAGAAAGAGGCAACTCAATCATCGTGATGCTTCATGAAGATGCTTGGGATACACAATGGATGCCTTGGAGAGTTGGAAAAGGTTTAAAGGAGAACAAAATCTCAGCTGAACCAATGAAACACTAGCCTGGAAAGGCACAGGCTGCTCAAAGTACTTCCCAACATTCTAGGACAGAACATATATCAAACTGGGGCTCACAACTTTCCTACTGTGTATAAGGACATCCTGCTGTGAAGGATGTGTCATTAGAGCATAGTTCTTGCTTAGACCATTGATGTCCTTTGTCCTATCTCTTGGAAAGGCAAGTGAACACCTGGTGACCTTGATATTTTTGAGATTTGCAAAAAACACCAGCATAGGACCAACCCACTGAATGTGGGTGTTAGTTAGGAGGATTGGGCACTCTATGGAGCCTCTGCTAATGGATCAGTATTTATCCCTAGTATACGAATGGACTATGGGAGCCCATCCCACATAGAGGGATACTCTTTCATTCTAGACACATGGGGCAGGGCCCTGCCCCAAATGATATGACAGAATTGAAGATTCCCCATGGAAGGTCTTATTCTCCCTGGGGAGCAGAAAGGGGATAGGCTGCAGTTTGGTGGGGTTGATGGAGGAGAATGGGAGGGTGAGGGAACTGAAATTGACATATAAATCAACCTTGTTTCAAATGTAATATATATAGTTTCAAATGTAGTACATATATATATGTATATATACATATATACATATATATATATATATATATATATATATATATATATATATATATGCCTCTAATTCCTTGCCAAGTCTCCCATGAAACACAGGTTCTGTGATCGATTTTTATGTAGAACATGCATGAATCTGAAAGGAAGAAATGGTGAGAGCTCCTCTCTACAGTAGCATTTTAAGTTTTGGAAAGAATGCGTCCTTTAGATGCACAACACAGAAACTTCACCTTCTTCCTAGTTTCTGTATTTTATCTCCAGACTCTCTTGTCGTTTCGACTTCCTCCTTTACACACTTGTCTATGTTATTTAACTTCCACTTCACAGGCTGACTGTGTTAGAAATTTCCAACTTAAGAAACATTTTTTTATGTACTTTGTAAATGTTGTACACTTCTATATTGTATGTTACACATATTCTCCTTCATATACTCTTTAAGAAAATGAAAAATGTGGTGTGTGTGTGTATATATGTGTTCATATGTTCATGTTTCTGTGTGTATATGCAAACCTTTATATTCATTATTCATGTGTGTGGGTGGATAGAAGAAGCAGAGACATATGGTGTCTTCCTCAGTCCTCTCTACTCTCTGTTCTTTTTTTTTTTTTTTTTTTTTTTTTTTTTGAGACATGATCTCTCTCACTAAATCTGGAATTTACCTATTGACATAAGCTTTCTGGCTGGAGAGCTCAGGGACGAATCAATCTTTCCACATTCAGTTCTAGGGTGACAGATGTTCAACTATACTAAGCTCTTTATGTGGTAGTTGAGGGCCCTCATGCTTACAAAGCAGGCGCATTAGCCATGGAGCCATCTCCTCAGACTTTCAAGGCATCTTTTTATTGTTAATTACAACCAGACTTTCGAATGGATGGATTACTATTATTGTGGTTGATATTGCTATATTGTTATTATTAATTACTTTAACCTGATTTGATGTTTTTCAAATCATGAATTTCTGCTGCATCATGATGTATGCCAGGTTATATTATCTACTTTTTTCAATGGCATCCTTGCAATTTCTACATAAATGGTAAATGAATGTTTTCTTTTCCTAACTTCTGCTGGAAGAAACAAAAAATATTAAGATTCTGGATGTCAAAGAGTATTCTAGGAATTAAATATTAGATGGCTGTAGAAGAAATGCAACTTTCATGACACATGCATTACCAACTCCTCTTACACTCCCATCAGTCTTCTAACACAAAAATAATGATGTTCAACAACACATCTTTTTCCACCTCAAGCTTAATGCTGGAAGTGAAAGTATAATGCAGAAGGTCAGCAGAATGCAAAGAAGTGTTTTCCGGAAAGACATTTGTTTGAATATTTGTGTTTGCCATGCAAGGCTGAGAAGTGTCCTTTAGTTAATCTTTGGGTGGTCTGACATGTGTCATATGAAGTATATAACTTATCTACAGTCTGACTCCATATATTTAAAAAGATTAACTTCTCCACAAAATATTCATTTCATGGATGAGATGCTGCCTGAGTCCCATTCCATTTTTTCTTCCTAAGGCTTAAACATATTGTGCAACCAAAAAAGCAGAATACCACTCTTGCTCATTTTCAGTTTTTGTCTTCTCTGTTTTTTTTAATATCTTTGTAGACCTCAAGTGACATAAACATTGATTAAAATATCTTGTGTGATATGAACATATATTTTCTTTTATGAGTATGAGTATCAAGCAATGGTTTGGGGTATTCCATAAGAGCCCCTTCAATTCCACTGAGGATTCAAAGTCAATAAAATGGAGGAGTCATTGCTGTTATATGTATGTTTGCCTTCAACATTAACATATTCCATCTCTTATCACTCCCATATTTCATCACTGAATATTCTTACAGCATTTGCCCCTGCATACATGATAGTGAAACATGCAGAGTGAGGTGGAGCTAAGGGGGTAATGGGCTTTCTCAGCATCTCTTTACTTTCCATGGGGATAAGGTTATACTGTGAGAAATCGAGTGATTGACATCAGAAGTCATTGGTGACCCCGGTATGGCTCAGTTCTCATGACTTTAGCAAAGGTCTTTCTCACACTTCAACTCACTTGTTAATTCCTATTTGTGTATTTACCTCATACTTATTTTATTCCAACATGCCATCAGCTTTTGGTGGCAACTCTATTAGCTCCATTACTCCAGCTTCCTCAGTCTAGTCTTCCAGTTACACAATGATGCAGATTAATAACCAGAATAACCAAGTTGAATAAAAAACTCATGCAGGCACTGGTAATCACGCAACTGAAGTGTGAAGTTTTAAAGTATGTCTTTGGCATCCTACAAAGTCTGCCTGGTTCCTGAATGTCTGATAGTGTCAGTGGAAAATGAAAACATACTTTTCTCATCAACTTCTGTTTACCGAATTCTTTATGAACTATGTGAGGTGTTCATATACCCACAAGAGAAAAAGTCCTAGCAGTTAAAAGGAAGGAAAGAAAAAAGTGGAAGAGAAGATAAAAGGGTCTTCAAACACTTTCACTGGATTTCATTTTTGAAATTTGCATAGTGTGCATGCAGTCCTTCAGTCAAGGTGATTTCACAAGTGACAAGATAGATGATATATGAAATGTGTATATTACCTGTCTTTAATATTAACACACTAAACAGTGAGACACCATCTATCTCTAAAGGGCAACAAATAATTATTACCACAAGTCAGTAATAAGGAAATCAATTAATAAGACAACTGTAGGAAGTAAACACAGAAACAATAAGAACAGACTTTGCTGAATCCCTGAAGTTAACTACAGCTGCAGGGGTATAGCACACAGACAATGGCATCATGATGGCTCCTTATTTTAGCACCCATTCATTTGCATCCAATAATTAAAAGATTATGGTATTCCATCTCTTCCCACCATAAGGTAGAAAGTCTTGCTAGCCCCACCCTGATGTGTGGGGTTTCCTACAACACTGAGTCATTCACAGAATTCAGAACACAAAATTTGCAAAGGAGAAGTATAAAATGGATTTCTTGTGAGGCCATTACGTGGATTTGTTTTTAAATTGAACTAAATATTGGAGATGTCTACCACTGTCTTTTGTCTGTTTTATTCAACTAAGATGCAGAGACTGTTGGGAAGTTTCTAGAGATGAGGGTATGGATAAACTCTCATGAATGATGTATACAAGAACGTTAGGAATAAGGGTGATATTTCTTCAGTACTATCAAACTGCCAACTAAATTAAAACAAAAGTACAAAATTTTAAATCTTATTTTTATTATAAATAAATGAGTAGGTAGATTTGGTTTCATCAACTAGTATTCCAGGCACATATGCACAGAAAAAACATGTAAAAAAAAAAAACATGTGGGAGTGTTTGACATGTACATCAGTTAAAAAATGTAATTTGATATATAGATGGTTATTATATGCAGAGACATGATAGACACATACATACATAAACACATACATACATAGCAGACAGGCAAGTAAACAGAGTTAGATGATAGATAAATGATTGACTTATACAGAGAGATAAAACATATTGATAGATGTTAGATAAGAAGATATATATATACACACATTAGAAAGATGATAGATTGATATGCAATGTATGCATTATTGATAGATGAAAGATTTTCAAATACAAATATATATTCATATATATGTACATAGACAGACAGATGATAGGAAGCTGGATTTTAACAAAGGTTAATCAATGTGAATGAGATCAATTTTGAACCATGATATCTATATAAGGTGCCTGGGCTGTACTATGGTGAACTATGTTCTTCTCAGCACAGCAAGTCTGTATCACTCTTGAGCTTTACCATCTTATTACATACCCACAGAGGAACACTGATATCAGAGTTGTTTCAGACATTCATGAGCCTCAGTTTTTTGGTTTGAGGAATTAACTTTTTCAATTCAGAACACTCAATTTACTATCCACTATTCTCTGAGGCTAGAGTTTACAAAGATGCAAATTTTCAATTATAAAGCAACTTTATTTCCAATTAGATTGTTCCTGTTCTCCAGCAAAATGCCTAAAATTTCAGGGACAATGGTGTGTAGCAAAAAGAATCATTTTTTATGTCAATTCAGTTTCATTCCTATGTTTTATAAAACATCACTATGAAAAATATTAAAAAAACATGTTTAGTTTAATTCTTATTACCACCATGGAAGCTTTAATGTGTGGGAAGGGCATCCCATCCCATTTTATTTAAATTGGTGGATTAACAAGACTCTTCTAATAAGCAAAACAGAGAAGATACAAATCCAAAGAATAATATGTTTAAATTTAAAACTATGTGACAATATAATCATCTAATCTTTTAGGATACTGTATGTTTATTTTCAATATTTATTCTATTTGTGTGCATCCACATGTGTGTATGTGAACACATCACATGGGTAAGAGTTCCCGCAGAGGCCAGAGGGGGAATCTGATTTGTTGGAGCTTAAATTATAGGCAATTTCGAACCACCTGACATGAATGCTGGAATCTGAGAACTGATTCTCTGTCAGAGCAAAACATAATCTTAACTCGTGATCCATCTCTCTGGATAATTCCATTACCCTTTTCCCCTCATTTACACTACTGTATCTCACTATCAGCCATAAAGAATACTTTTCTGTGAATTCTTATCCTTCTGACTTGCTCCTTTCTTGGGCTCTTATTAACTCAATCACTGATGCATCCTGTATTGTAAACACTGTCAATATGTCCTGTCCACCAGAGGCATGTTTTCTTCCTATGGAGCATTTAGCCAAATGTTCACTGTATTGAACTCAATTTATGTATTGCTTCTATGCCTTGTATTATTACTATTATCATCATCATCATCATTACTATTATTATAATTCTCTCTTTTGTGAACATCAAGAAATGTTTACACTATACATGTATATACATATATAGGTGTATATATACATACATAAATGTATATATAATATAAATAATATATATATTGTACTATAGAATATATATTCTTCCAAAATGGTTGGGTTTTGCTCTATCTATGCCACAGTAGCTAAAATTATTTAAATTTTTTATAAGGTTTGAGGTAGAAAAAAAATATACCTTTTTTACACAAATAGAACTTTCATCACCACTGGAAGAGTAGTGACTCATTACGTTAATCTGCCCAGTTGTCATATTAAATCCTTGGCATAAATCCAATCTTAGCTGAACCAAATTTACTTTTGTGAAATTATTTGGCATTATAATTGTAGAAAGGGTTTGTGGGTCATCAGTGAACTACCTGAATGCAAAACCTCACCTCCTGTTCAGACAATAGCATTGAGGTACTATATCAGAATCCTAGAGCACAGACATCTTTAGGGGTAACACTCCTGATCCAGTTTCCCTTAATGTCACAGGAGTTATGGATGACATATCACTTTATGGGAGTTGTTTTCCCAGAGTGCCTTTTGTGGTGACTGAGAAGAATTCACTCAATCTATCTTGCTTACATTTTCTCCATAAGTTTGATTGCACCAAAACATTCCAAAACACTTTATTAAGTGTACACAGAAGTTCAAGGACAAGTTACTGGGGAAAAGGATTTCTATTTTTTTTTCCACAGAAAATGAAAAGATGTGGATTCCTTCCAGACTAATGTGGTTTGATCAAGCCAGACCACCTGAAACAGAGTACCAGATGATCCTACATTCAAAACAGCTGGAATAAGCAGCCTTACAGACTACAGCCAGGATTTCTGAATCTTCTTCGAATCCCGCATGACAGCTCCCCTTACCAGCAGTAAGTAGTTTGGAAAGAACGACGCCCAAATTCCCAAATATTGTCTATGTTTGTTTTCATTTAAATGGACTTGGTTATATAAAATAAATAAATAAATAAAAGAGTACACAGAACTGATTTAATTATAGTGTTCCTGGCATTCAGAAAGTAGGTCCTTTGAGATTTAGCATGGTGTATACAAACAATTGAAAAATATTTTAAGAAAATATATCTAGTGATATCTAAAATAAAATCTCAAAATGGAAATTTTAAGGCTAAAAGATGCCAATTGTATGCACTGAAGATGAATTTACAGACAATGGGGACATGATGAGAGTTGAAAACATGCTAAATTATTTGATTAATTATCTCAGGCTTTTCTTTGTTTTGCAAAGAAAGACAGTGGCAAAATATGACACACTGTGACTTTGCAACAAACTTCTTCCTGGGCCACATATGGTGCCGAAGGAAAGGGATGCCTCATCTCTTCCTCTCTGGTAGCCTGTGGCTATTTCAGTACTTATTCCTTTTGGAATGGTGCTCACCTGTGGTACACTGTGTACTGAACTTTACCTGTTCACTACTGCAATTTATGGAAAGTGTAATTCAGGGATAAGAAAAGGCAGAATTCAGAGTTAAATGTTCAAAATAGCTTGCTATTTACAAAAATATACATATGATATGTAGGAAATAGTTATATAAAATCTACTTTTATATATTACATCTATATATATATATGTGTTAAATTATATTTTATTTATTTAACAAAATGTGTGTCTGAAAATAATGCATCCATATCAGAATGTTCATTCTTTACTGACAGAGATATGAATAACTCATTTTTGTATTTCTGTTGTTAGAACTATTGCCTTGTCCAAATTTCCTTCAATGGTGTGTGTGTGTGTGTATGTGTGTGTGTGTGTGTGTGTGTGTACACGTACATACCATGGGAAAATTTCTTTTGGGAGACAAGAATGTAGGAAATAAGAAATTGTTCTCTGAATAGTCAAAATTTAGTACATTACTACGGTCAAAGGATCTTCTGGCTCCATTCCAAAGAAACAAACACTGCAGCTTTCATTGGTTTATGTAGGCACCTCTGCCCCCTTCTGTCTGTTTTCTGCAAGAATCCAGTGATTCTCAGCATCTTGTTGCATGGATCTTCTGACAGTTCTAATTTTGAAATTACACACTTGTCAGCTGCATCTGCAAAGAATGTGATGCCCAGGAGACAAGCAGATAATGCTCAGAAACATAGACAAAATAAGATATACGTTATTCATGTTTGTTTCATTAAAGTAATATAATCAGAATACAACTATGGGCTTCATCCTTAGGGACACAAACAAAATAAATACATTTTCTTTTGGCTTTAAAAACACTATCTTAGGGTAACTTCAAGATGGCTCAGCAGGTAAAGACGATTGTCTCCTGGCCAGACTGGAGTTCCATCGAAAGGAACCACACTGTGGAAAGGAAAAATACAATTTTTACATGTCCGCTGACCACCAGGTGTGCTTTAGTGTGCAAAGTTACTATGTAATATACTTAATATACTTTTTAATGTGTATGTATGCATACTTTCATATCCATGAATATATAGTTGTACAGGTATCTGTGTAGTTCAAATGCTGTATCATGCAATGCAGTATATTTATGTACCACATATATAATATGTACCTACAGTATACACGCACTAAATGTACACATATATTTGCACACACCATTGCATTTAGTGCTGTGGTTTATAAGAGATTTTTTTCAATTTTAAGTTACAATTTGTTTTCAATGTTCACACAGCCAAGCATCATTATCATCACATCATCATCATCATTGCTATTATTATTATTATTATTATTATTATTATTATTATTTATTCCTGTGTTTCTTCATGCCGGTTTGATGCAGCAAAGTCCTTGGGTCTACATTCTCCTAAGCAATCTATTTACAGCCAGAAAAGGAATGGTAGCCAACTTCCTTTCTTAGACATGATCTGAACAATGCTATCGCACTCTGTTCTGTGTGTTCAGTTGGTGAAAAAAAAAAAACCACTGGAAATATTCTTGCATTACTCATAATCAAATTTAAAACCTAAATAAACAGTCCTAATTAAGGAAATAAATAGAAATAGGAAAAGAAACAGAATTATTCTGAAACAATCTAACTTTGCCATTTTCCCTGTTGTTGGATACAGGTCCATTGAAGTTCATCTTAACCAAGAATCTCTGTTCCACTGAAGGCTTTATCTTGTCTTCAGATACATGTATGACATATTAGCATATGAAAATCTAGCCTTTAAATTTCTTTCACTTCAGTGTTTTAAAACTGTTTTGAAACCACATGTAGTTGTTTTAAAAAATGAACAGAAAGGTATCACTCAAATATAACCTTGTATTGTGTTCTTTGCCAGGTATCAGGTTCATGTACCATTCCCAGAATGTTTGGAGTGATGGACAGAATTTTCTGTCTTTGCCTTTCCACGGATTGATGATGTAGTTTCCTGAAAGAAAAAAATAAACATTGAGGATCAAGTGAGATTTATTGTTTAGGAAAAAAAATGAGACCATAAAACAAGGAAGGCCTAATACTGGCAACTGGCACCAAGACATCTTACTCCTGCTGAATTTGAGTAACTAGGTTGGCTTGCAGCTTTCTTTCCTTTCACGGACAATTAAGTTTTAACCAAGTACATGGTGGAAATGTCAATACTGGGTGTGTTTAACTGGAAGAGTCACTAGAGCTGCCTCTGATTAACTTCTTGTACAGTGAACTTCAAAATAAATGTTCGATCTAAAAGTGATAATATCTTTAATGCACTGTTTACTGTGAATTAACTAACAATCTGTTTACACTCAATCATGTCAATTGAGAAAATGAGATTCTAAAAGTAAAACTGTGGCATTTTCCTGTCCAAGAATACTATAATATTTGCATGTACTAGGATAATACCTATGGCTAGAGAGGTTGATTTTTTATAATCTGACCAACATAGTCAGCTGCTTTTGTTTGTCAAGACGGGTGTGTACCATAAAATCTAATACATTCAGAATGACAGGCTAGAAGAGCTAACAGCAGAAGTCTCATGTGGATCCCATCAGCTGTATGACCTGTAGGCAGGTGCTCCTGATGGGTGTTGTAATTCTCTGAAGAACAAGGGACAGCTGCAACAACATGGACAATGGGTACAGACTCTGGGGGAGGAAATAACCAGATGGAGAGGATCTGAGTGGGGCATCAATACTTTCTCCCACATATGGAGGAATGACCAGTGGTAGCAATTATGGGAAGCAATCACCACCCCGGCACCTAAAGTCCAAAAACTTTACAAGTATCTCAAATTATATATTTCCCTCACTGGAGCTGTATCTCCAGAGGACTAAAACTATGGCACAGCACCCAAGAGGAATAAATATCCATGTTTCTTGTTCCACCAATGTTTTTGGACAGACTCCATAGGGTTGCCAAACATCTTGAGGCTTGAAGAGTTCAGCCTGAGAAATCAGTGTTATTAGACACAAATTACACAAGAAAGTCTGGGTAATTACTTTATACACATGGAGGTGAGACAGCATAAAACCCAGTCTACTCATATTCATACCTATACAAAGCCATTGGCAATGGTCTACCAGAACCTTTGGAGATTTCTGTGAGCTCATGGTCTATACACACTCCTTCCCCCTCCACTCATCTAGTCCCATCTACTGATTCCTTGTGTGGCTCTTCACTTCATCTCTCTCTTCTCTTCTTCACTTCATCTGTTTTTCTTGTTGTTATCTTTTTCTTTTTTTTCTTTTTTTCTTTTCACCTATCTCATTACTCTCACTAGAATCCTAGTTGACCAATTGGAATGGGGGAGTTCCCTCATCTGGTGAAGTGTGTTAGCAGAAGAGGGTACGTGCACTATGGATCAGGAATGCTGCTTACTGAATGTTTTCTAAAAGCTGAATTTTAAAATCAAATAACATAAGAAAAGACATGATTTAACGTGAAAAAATTCACATTAAAGCCAAGAAGGTACTTTTTGTAATTCAGAGTAAGAATTTGAATGTATTATTCTTAATGAAACATTTTGTGAACAAAACAGCCAATGACAAAGGCATGCTAAAAATCCTTTTCAATTAATTATACAAGGCTGTATATGAGATAAAAATTCATATACAAAGTCACTTTATGATATGCATATTGGTGATTGTATAAATGGTTGTGTTTAAATAGTCCATAAGCCTAAGACATCTCCTGCTCTATGAATATGGAAATGATAACATTTCTATAATTTAAAGAGAAAAGTGAGCTGAGAAGGCAGCTCCATTGGTAGAGTACATGCTTAATATACACAAAGTCCTGGGTCCCATACCTAGCACCCCATCAACTAGGCAAGGTGGTAACATCTCTAATCTTGCAATAGAGAGATAGTTCCTAGAGGATCAGAATGTCAAGTCTAGCTTCAGCTATTTAGTGAATTGTATACCAGCCTGAGCAACATGAAATTCTTTCTCAGCAAAGTGAACATACCGTTATGTTTACTGTACCAGCTCTCTCCAATACTTTCTATTTTTTTCTTCGACTTTCTGAAAAATTACTGCTCTTCAGAAGAGATAAGAAAGAACTGTATGTGTGGACTAGTAGAGCTGGCTACATCAACCAACTCTACTCAACAAGCATGCACCAAGTGAAGTTTTCTGCAAGGCACCTCTTTGTGTTCTTCACTAACCCTTGTAAATGGCCCCCAAGCACTTTGTTTGCATTCTGCTATTCTGCTCTTGTGACTCACAGGCTGAGCATGGCATTCTTTTTGCTCTGCTCCTGTCTTTGCTGTTATAGTGCAGCAATGAAACCTCTCCTGTTCACTGTTTGTGCCAGCATCAACAATCCCATATTCTTCTTTATCTGTTCTTGGCTGACACAAGAATTATCTCTTGTGTCTGCTGCATTTTCCTTGGCACCTTTGAATTCCAGAAAATGACCTAAGCTTGAATTTATATGACTCTGAGAATAGAGTTTGCTTGATCTCTCTATTGTGAAGACTGGGTCACAATCCAGTACATTCATAAGCCCGTATGATCTGGGTGCTGTTAAAGCATCAAATCTCACTTCCCTTTAATATCCTTGCCTTCCACTCTCTCTCCATTTCTCTCCATGAAACCACACACAGAGAAACATGTTCAAATAGTAAACAATGTTTTTGCTTAAATATTTATTTAGTTGCCACAGTATCTTACAGATACTCATTCAGAAAAGGAAATACTTTTACAGTAGTAATATGCTAAGTGATGAGATTTATCAGTGCTTCTTATATCCTCACAGAAATGTTCCTTAATTTGTCACACAAGAACTCTAACTGAAAACTTAAATTTTTTCTTTTATTTAAAAAAAAGTTCTCTAAATAAAATCATTTGGAATGACTTAAAACATTTTTGGAATAAGAATGCCATAAATAGGCAATTTTTAAAAATAACTCTCTCAGCCACCTGCGTATGATCTCAACTGTCCTATTTTCTTTCTCCACACTCACATTTATGACTTCTATCAATGTTTCCTGGATTTTCCTTTTCCTGTAAACATAAATTGCCAGACCACTTAATGAAGTTGCATAGAGCTGACTCTCCCAAGATGCTAATTTTCAGAAGAAAAAGCAAATCCTTTGCCCTACTTCACTCTTGCCCCCCCCACCCCACTCTACCCTTAATACCAAATCGAAATAGCTCTTGAGACAGAACAAACTCATTATAAGAAGTAAACACTTTACAGGATGTCTCCCATAGCAACAGTCTCCAGGCACCAGATGCATGAGTCATGCAGAGCACGTGGATGGCTACTCCTCTCCAGGGTTTACCAAACTCTGAGTCACTGGTGGAGTCTAACTGCAGAGACATTTCACAGGGCTCAGCACACTGGTGATGTCAGCTGATCCACTTACAGTCAGGGGATCAGCGGGATTCAAACAAGAAGTGTGTTTATTTAGGGTTCCAGTCAGAGATTCCAGTGGCCCTGCCAAGTTAATGGAGGTGACACGGAAAAAAAATAAAAAAATAAAAAGCCACCGGTAATAGAAAGTACTGGAAGTCCAGTTTAGCCATTTCCCTGGGAGAAAACAGATTTCCTATCTGTCACTTGTCACTTCAGGGCAGCGCGTCGAGCACCTGACTAGATTTCATTGATGGCTTCAGTTTCTTGGTTGACTTTTATGTGGTAACGGATCTGTTGGAGGAAAGGGTCTAATTTTACTGATCATTACTTCTACATCTGTTTTGCTATTTTCTATAAACTGAGACTAACGTCCTGCGCATGAGCCTATTTTGATCACTGAACTAGGCCGAGCCAAAGAATGGCAAGATAAATAGCGAATGTTCTGTTTAACAAGCAGAGCTTGCAATTGCTGAAGGATCTTCAAGCTATTCAAAAAAGGGTGACTTTAAAAACAATAACCCTGAAAGAACATTTTATTCACCTTGATGAATTTATATGTATGCTTGATTTTTTTTCAAGCTCCTGGGGAAGATAATGTTCTCATGAAATCCTTACCATAGACAATTTTCTTTGTTCTGTTCTCTTTCAATATTATTTAAAAGCAATTTAAGAATAAAAGTCCACAATGACACCATTGAACACACACTGGTTGGTTATACATTCGTGAATAAAGTCCTTGTGTTATCTGTTCTTTAAGTTGACCACACAAAAACCCAGAAAAGTGTCTCAAACTAAAAAGATTGTTGAAAGGACAATACAAAGTCGTGTGGAAAGTATATAAAAGTTGCTCAAATGAGATAACTGTGATTAGAGTGAAGTGACTTTTGAGGAAACATCATCACCATCATATGAATAATGAGCATCTAAGAATCTGCTAAATCAGCAACTCTCAAAAAATAAGTGTGTAATGTGTGGCTTATGAATTTTGTTATGAACATGAATGAATATTGTTCCCTCTTATGAAAATTAATTTCTGTATCTAGAAATGTCAGTGTCTAGGCTCTATTTCTGGTTTTCAACTTTAATGTTTCACCTCAGCCTTTTTTGATAGCTTACTTTTATTTTAAAAAAATTAGCTTATACAGTAATGGGATCATATGTGGGAGCTTCATAAGTATCTCATATAGGTTAATTCTAACACAAACAATCCTCCCTCATCTCGCTGTCCTCCCTTTCTGATCTACAAGCTGACTTCTGCACAACTGACACTTAGTCTTCAGTTTTGTAGCTTTTAAGTCATTCTTTAAAGCACTTTAACCACTTTAAGGTTTAATGATATTTTCATTAAAATACAAACAGGATATTTTGGTAGGTAAATTCATCTAATAACAAACTATCAATGAAAAATAAAAGGAACAAGAATTGCAAAATAAATTTAAATAAAAATTTTATATTCAGCTGTATTTTATTTAAATAAAAATGTGTCAAGAAATTGAACATTTTAAAGTTCAATATTCCAATATTTAGATTATGCAAAGGAACTTCATAGGTACTAATAGTAAGCCCTTTCCATTATTTTGTCTAAAGTACTAGATAATTAATCTACTTTTGCTTATGGGTATAGACTTGCTATTTTTTATTATTTCTAGCATATTTCTCTTTGTCAAAGAATTTATTAAAATTTATTTGTTGATCCAATTTCTTCATTCTCCAGGGTCTAACAAAGTTAGGATCCCTGACCTAAACCATCCAGGCAAACTTACAAACCCCCAGATCTCAGATCCATCTTCCAGTCCTACTCTGCCACCTCTCTACCTCATCCTATACCACAACCCAGATCTAGGCTTTCAACATTCCAACAGGATTCACCCTGCCAACCCCACAGTCCACAGGCCCCACCTATATCACACCCAACCTTGAAAAAAATAAATCTTTGAAAAATGCCAAAAAATAAAAAAAAAAAACTTAAGCATTGAAAGCACGAAGATAATACAGGACTTAAGTATAAAGGAAATCTTCTTGTCTGAGCTGACAGTGCTCTCTTCTAAGTGCCAAAGACCATCCAACAAAAATCTCAGCATCAGGCATTAGAAGCCCTCTTTTGAACTATTTTACAAGGTTGTTCAGGAGACTCCCAAAGCATTAAAGGCTATTGCTATATCCCTTGGTTGCTTCCACATCCAGAAATGGAGGGTCTTTATTGCTGAAAATACCAGGCAGTTCAGAAACAAAGTCCAGAGGTCCCTATGCTGAAACTGACCTGAAAATCTCAGTGGGAACTAGCTTCCATGGTCCAGGAGGTGTCTTACAAGTTCCAAAGGAACTAAGCATCCAACAATCCTACTGATCTCTGAAGTTTAAGAACAACAATAATGACCTGTCTTTCATGATAATCCCAAGCATGCAACAGTGGCATGCATAGCTTGGTGATAACCAACAGCTCTCTTCTTGGACTTAGGACTAGCTCAACAAGAGAGAAGTCATACCTGGAATTGGAAATACACCAAGTAACCAGGGAATTAGAAGTCATAGCTCTCAAAATAGAACCTACAACTGCCACTTTAATAAACCAACACAATCTCTAACTATATTCTAAATACTTGCCTTTCTAACCATAGATAAATGTAGCTCTAATCTCTTCTGAAACATATTGCTCTTTGAAACAGAGACAATTACAGAAATACAGTAATCAATCAAAATGCAGAATTAGCCTAGCCCCATTTGTTGCATCTACAAAACGATATCCACACTTAAGGCTCAGGAAACATCATGGAAGAAGGGCTAGAAGATTATAAGGGACAGAGAACCAGGATAATTTCTGTAAAATTGTATCTTCTAGGATTATCAACTATACCCATAAAGTTTCACTGACATAACATGAGCTGAACAAGGACATCAAAAATAGAATGGTCAAAGTGGATGGAGGAAAGACCAGGCAGCATCAACTATATAAAACAAAATTAGAATAGGAGTGAAAGAAATAGTCTTCCCTAAAGAAGATCTCACCACTTGGATAGTCAGCACCAAATGGTCAGCACTAAAATAATACATAAAAGTAATATTTCAGTGTGTGCATGATTATGATGTGTATGTTTGTGTTCATATGGGTGCATGTAATAATTCAATAACAAGATACCACAAATTTGAAAAAGAACAAGGAGGATGTGGTAGTTTTATTTATTTAATTTATTATTTTCATGTCGATCCCAGTTCCCTCTCCCTCCCTCTCTCCCTCCCTCCCTCCCTCTCTTCCTCCCTCACTTTTACCCTCTCTGCCCTCTCACATGCACCCTAACCACCCTCCCCTCCCATCCCCCCACCCCAATTCAATTTGTAGGGCAATGCCAGAGGATGTGGTAGTTTTAATAGAAATGCCTTTCATTGGCTCATGTATTTGAATACTTGGTCATTAGGGAGTGGCACTACTTGATAGGAATTAGGAGGCATGGCTTTATTACAGTAGGTATAGCCTTGTTTGAAGATGTGTGTCACGGAGGTGGACTTTGGGGTTTCAAATATTAAAGTGAGGCCCAGTGTCACTATCTCTTCCTGCAGTCTGCTATGATGTAGAACTCTCAGCTCCCTCTTCAACCTAATGTCTGCCTGAGTGCTGCCATGTTTCCCATCATGAAAATAGGTGAAACCTTTGAATGTAAGAAAGTCCCAATTAAATTATTTCTTTTTTATAAGAGTTATGTAGTCATTATTTCTCTTCACAGCACTAGAACATTAAAACAGAGAGGTATATTGGAAGGTTTAGAGGACCAAAAAAAGGTAAAGGAGAAATTATGTAATCATAATATGAAAAATGTAAATTATTCATTTTGTTTTGGCTTATGCTATTTTCTGCACATATTATTGGGTACCATATGCATGACTGGTACCTTTGGAGGTCAGAAATGGGTGTCAGTAACCCTAGAATTAGAATTCTAAGTGGTGGTAAGTCACCATGTTGATTCAGTGACCCAAACCTTCATCTTCTGCAAAGGCAAAAAGTGACCTTAACCACTTAGCCATTACCACAGCCATTTTATAAAGCATTTTAAGGTCATGTTTTAATATATTTTAGAGTTTCATTTACTTTTATGGGTTTATGCCATGCCTATATAGTGTTTAGTTTATTAATATATTAATTGATAGACTTGAAAGTTTCCCCACTATGACTATGATGAAAATGCTAATATGCACTTATTTGCATACCCTTTCCTTTAGGCAGATTTTCCTATCTCTTAGGCCTTTAAAGAACAGAATTTCTTTGTCATATGTCAATTCCATTTATAAACAGTTGACAAAATCCTGGCAGTTTTTTTAAATATGATTGTGCTGTTAGCCATTGTCAAATAAAAGGTTTCCAATTTCTTCTTGTGTTCATGAACATTTCTGGCATATCATTTTTATAACTTGTGAGATTATAATAAAATTATATAGTCTCCCTTCACTTTCTTTAACTCAAAGTTCTCCTTTTACTCTCCTCATTGCTCACTTTCAAATTTTCTTTCTTTGTTTCTACATATGTATATATGTATACATATATACACACATATATATATATTCTTTAAATGTATAAATATAATCTGTTCATTCTGTTCAACACTACTCCTATGTACATGTTTACAAGGCTGACAATTTGTTATTGGCTTAACATCTGCTGTGCTCTACTCTGAATGTGATATTCCTTATTGTCTGTAGTTCATGGCTAGTGTTGATTCTTGTCCTTCGCCACACACATACACTTTTACATTAGCATGCCATTTAATGATGTCTTTGTTCAGGATGAGTATGAAATGATAGTTTAATGAGACTTGATAAGATTTTATCAATGTTTAGTGATGCTGATCATCCTTTAAAGTGTTATTGTCTGGTTATGTTCTTTAAGAAGTATGTATTGAAGAGGAAGAAAAGATAACTTACTGATTAAGAATGCCCCTACTCCAAATGACTTAACAGATTTTGTTGATCCCTTTGGGAAGGCATCACCTGCCTGTGGAGTGGAGGGGGGGTGATGAACAGGAGAGAGGGAGGGAGAGAGAAAGGGATGGATCAATATGTAAAATAAGAAAAAAATAATAATAAAAAATAAAGTTATGAACTAAAAAAAAAGAATGCCTCCATTCATCAATCTCATTATAGGGGAAGGGAATTTAAGGTAACCTCTCCCTATTGCTTAGATTCTTAGTTGGGGTCATCTTTGTGAATCTTTGACTACCTTAAATGCCATTCTAGAGCCTTCATCCAGTAACTGATGGAAGTAAAAGCAGACACCCATAGCTAAGCATTGAGCAAAACTCCTGGAATCCAGTTGTAGAGAGGGAGGAGTGATAGGCAAAGGGGTTAAGATTACGCTGGGGAAACTCACAGAAACAGCTGACCTAGTCCCACATGTTCTCCTGTCTTCCCCTTGTCTTTCTCATAACTCCTTCTCCACTCACTGTCCTCCAACTCCCAATAAGCTCAGGAGATCTGGTCCCTTTCCGTTTCTGTGATGGATCTTGTATGAATCTCTTAGGTTCCTCCTTGTACCCTAGTTTCTCTGGCGGTATGAACTGTAGGCTAGTGATCCTTTGCTCTATGTCTAAAATCCATATATGAGTGAGTACATACCATGTTCCTCTTTTTATGACTGAGTTACACACTCAGGGTGATTTCTTCAAGTACCATCCATTTGCCAACAAATTCCAAGATTCCATTTTTTCCCCCTTGAGTAGTATTCCATTGTGTAAATGTGCCACATCTTCTTTGTCCATTCTTCAGTTGAGGAGCATCTCGGTTGCTTCCAGGTTCTTGCTATTACAAATAATGCTGCTATGAACATAGTTGAACAGATGTCTTTGCTGCATTGATGTGGATCATTTGGGTTTATGCCTAAGAGCGGGATTGCTGGGTCCTGTGGTAGACTGATTCCCATTTTCCTGAGGAACCGCCATACAAAATGGCTGTACAAGTTTGCACTCCCACCAGCAGTGGAGGAGTATTCCCCTTTCTCCACATCCTCTCCAGCATAACTGTCAGGGAACAAATAGACAAGAACAAATAAAAAAGAGATACTAAAATAGAAGGGAGCCATTACAGGTTTGAAGAAAAAACTGACTCTAGAGAAATGTCCAGAGACCTTCAAGGATGACCCCAACTAACAATATGAGCAACAGTGGAAAGGCTTCCTTAAATGACTTTCCTTGATAATGAGATTGATAACTAACTTATATGCCATCATAGAGACATCCTCTATTAGCTGATGGCAACAGAAGCAGGCACCACCTACAGTTAAACACTGAGCTGAACTCCTGGAATCCAGTTGCAGAGAGGGAGGAGTGATAACAGAATGGGGACAATACCTACAGAAACCTACAGAGACAGCTGACCTGAACAAAGGGGAGCTCATGGACCCCCAGACTGATAGCTGGGGAACTAGCATTGGACTGATTCAGACCCCCTGAACATGGGCCTCATTTAGAAGGCCTGGGCAGTCTAAGGAACCTCTGACAGTGAAACCAGGATGTATCTCTTGTGCATGTAAGGACTTTGGGAGCACATTCCCCATGGAGAGAAACTCCCTTAGCCTAGATGCAGGAGGAGGACCACGTCCAGATTACTTGACATATTTTGATGATCCCTCCTGGAAAGCTTCAGAGTCCCTGTGGAGTAAGAGGGGAGAATGGGATGGGAGCAGGGTAGGAGGGTATGGGAGGGAGAGAGGGAGAGTGAACTGAGATCAATATGTAAATAAGAAAAAATAATAAATAGAAAATAAAAGAAACAGCTGACCTGAACAAGTAGGAACTCATGGATCCTAGCCAAATAGATGAGGAAACAGCATAGAACTTACCCAGGCTCCTGAACATTGTGTGACAGTTAGGAGGCCTGGGCAGACTATGCAGCCTCTTGTGATGGAACCAGTATTTATCGCTAGTGCATAAATGGACTTTGAGAGCCCATTCCTCCATGGAGAGATACTCTCTCAACCAAAATACACACAGGGAGGGCCTAGGCCCTGCATCAAATGACTTGAGAGACTTTGATGATCTCCCATTGAAGTCCTCACTCTCCCTGAGGAGTGGACAGGGGGTGAGGTGGGGGGGGGGTTGGTGGGGGCATGGGAATATGGGAGGAGAGGGAATTGGGATTGATATGTAAAATAAGATTCTTTCTAATTTAAATAAATTATTATGTTTTTTAAAGAAGGCCTTTGTTCTTCCAAGAAACCAAAACTGGGTTCCCAGTACCCACACCAGTAGCTCACAACTAACTACCTGTAACTCAAGCTCCAAAGCTCATTTTACACCTTCCACAGGTACCTGACACACACACACACACACACACACACACACACACACACACACACGAAAGAGAGATACAAGTATTTTTTTTTAAAAAAAAAACTATGCATTTATAACTTCTGCTCATTTTTATATTTAATTTTTATTGTGATATTGTAAGTATTCTTTATAGACATGAAATAAAATGTTATCACACATATGCTATTCAAATATTGTCATTGTGAGTTGTCTATTCTTTTTGTTGACAGTGCATATCCTTTTATTGTTGTCTCTGTCCTATGAAAGAGGATCTTATTGTGTAATTAAGGTTACCTTTGAGTTTACATTAGTCTTTTTCATCTCTGCTTGTCAATGCCTGGGATTACAGTTGTGCACCATCACAACCAGCACCCATTGTAGGACAAACATCTTAATTAAGTTCCACATTTTTTTTTTGCTATAGATGCTTATGCTTTCGATGTTATATATATATGCAAATTTGTTTCATGCTAAAGTATATTTATCTCTTCTCTAAAGGCTTTATCATTTTAGCACATGCGTTTTGAGTTTTAACTTTTGTATCATAGATAGATATTGGACGTGATATATACATGATAACTAGAGATAGAGATGATAGATAGATAGATAGATAGACAATAGTTAGAGGTGTAGAAATAGATGGTAGATAGATGACAATCCTTGTAAACACTGCATGTGATTATCTATTTTTATCATTCCTACATGTTGAAAGGGCTTTTTCTCCCATTAAGCTGACTTGACTCAACTATCAAACTTTATTGCTCTTATAATTGTGGGTTTTAAGCTGCCAACCTAGTGTTAATTTCTGTTCTTTTTCTCATACCATTTATACATATTATTTGTTCCTGTAACTTTGAAAGTTTTGAACTAAGAGAGGGAATTTTATTCTGCCTTTTTCAAGATTAGTTTTGTTGTGGGTTTCTGGCTTCTCCATCAGTATTTCAGAATTAGCTTTTCAATGCCTGCGATAAAAGCCTTTATGAAATCAGCATGGCTTAAACTGAACAGGAAGCACAATTTGGATAATGGAGCATCTTTCTGACAATTCTATCCTATGAATAGTGTCTACTAGGCATCATTTTATTATTTCTTTAGAAAATATTTTATGGTAACAGTGCCTAAATATTGCACTTCTTTTGTCAAAAATATTTAAAATAATTTATTTTTTTATAAAACCAAATGGAATTATTTACTTAATTCCAATTTCAAAATTTTCCTTTCATTATTAATAAATATAACTAGTTTGTGCCCATTGATCTTGTCTCTTGTAACACTGTGACATTTTTATGACTTCCTTGGTACTTCCTACTTATAAAAGCATGTCAAATAAAAGTAGACAATGTTTTATGGGTGTTGCTTATATATCTTTCTTTTCTAATTAAAAGATACAGTAAGTATATTGTTAGCCATATCTCTATCTGTTTTCTTTCTTCTATAAGAAATATTCTTTGAACAATATATTAGATTGAATAAGTCAAATAATTCTAGTATACTGAGTGCTTTAATATGTTATGTTATTTTGTGTCACCTTTTAGAACTGTTGATCTGTAATAAGTGTATTTTGTGACTTAAAAGATTAATGTGTGTTACATTGCCTTATAGTCATATAGTAAACTACTCCTGTATTTCTGAGGTAATTCTAACAATCATAGTACATGAATCTATTGCATGTATGGATCTACTTTCATAAGGGACACCGATCTGTATAGATTTTTCTGTATTGATGTACATTTTTTGTATTAATGATATATTGGTTTCCTAGCTGTTCTGGCAGTATGGATTATAGGCTAGTAATCCTTTGCTTTATGTCTAAAATCCATATATGAGTGAATACATACCATGTTTGTCTTTTTGTGACTGGGTTACCTCACTCAGGATGGTTTCTTCTAGCTCCATCCATTTGCCTGAGAATTTCACAATTCCATTGTTTTTTGTTCATCTGAGTAGTACTCTATTGTGTAAAAGTACCACATTTTCTCCATCCATTCTTCAGTGGAGGGACATTTAGGTTGTTTTCAGGTTCTGGCTATTACAAATAGTGCTGCTATGAACATAGTTAAACAGATGTTCTTGTTTTATGAATGTGCATCTTTTTGGGTATATGCCCAAGAATGGAATTGCTGGATCTAGTGGTAGACTGAATCCTGTTTTCCTGAGAAAACGCTATACTGATTTCCAAAATGGCTGTAAGAGATTGCACTCTGACCAGCAGTGGGGGAGTGTCCTTTTTCTCCACATCCTCTCTAGCATTAACTGTCATGGGTGTTTATTTTAGCCATTCTGATAGGAGTAAGAAGGTATCTCAGAGTTGTTTTGATTTGTATTTCCCTGATGGCTAAGGATGTTGAGCAATTTCTTAAGTGTGTTTCAGCCATTTTGGATTCCTCTACTGGAAATTCTCTATTTAATTCTGTACCCTACCTTTTTAATTGGATTATTTGGTGTTTTGGTAACTAGCTTCTTGAATTGTTTGTGTATTTTGGAAATCAGCCTTCTGTCAGATGTGAGACTGATGAGTATCTTTTTCCAATTCTGTAAGCTATCGTTTTTGTTTTGTTGACTGTGTCCTTTGACTTACAGAAGGTTTTTAGTTTTTGGAGGTGCCATTCATGTTTATCTCAGTCTATACTACCGGAGTTATGTTCAGGAAGCTGTTTCCTGTAACAATTCATTCAAGGGTACCTCCAACTTTCGCTTCTAGGAGGTTCAATGTGGCTGGATTTATGTTGAGGTCATTGATGCATTTGGACTCTAGTTATTTGCATGGCGATAGATATGGATTTATGATGGGAGATGTCATTCTGTATATGTTTCTCATACTGGTTAATGAATCAAGCACTGTTGGCCAATAGGAAAGGAAGATAGGAGGGACTAGGAGACAAGGAGGAAAGAGGAAGTAGGAGGGAGAAGTGAAGATGGAGAATCTGGAGAGAACAGAATGCCGGCCACCTCCCCAGTAAGAGAAGGCCATGTGAAAATACATAGATCAGCAGAAATGGGTTAATACTTAAGAAAGAGCTAGCCAATAAGAAACTAGTACCGGGCCAACAGAATTATATCTAATACAGAGTCTCTGTGCGTTAATTGGGGCTGGTGCGGTGGCAGGACAAGACCAGTGGCAGCGGGAAGAAAAACCATACTCCTTACAGATTTATCTGCAGTCTTCTACACACCAGCATCTAGTTATGCCAGCACCTTTTGTTGAAGATGCTTTTTTTTTTTCCATTGTATAATTTTGCCTTCTTTGTCAAAAATAAGGTGGTTGTATGTATGTGGGTAATTATCACGGTTTTTAATTCAATTCCATTGTTTTGCTTGTTTATTTTTTAGCCATTACCAAGCTGTTTTCATGACTATACCTCTATATTAGAGCTTGAAGTCAGGGATGGTGATGCCTCTGGAAGTTCCTTTATTGTACAGGGTTATGTTGGCTATCCTGGTTCTTTTGTTTTTCCATACAAGATGAGTATTGTTCTTTCAAGGTCTATGAAGAATCATGCTCAGATTTTGATGGAGATTGCATTGAATCTGTAGATTACCTTTAGCATTTTTAGTATGTTAATCATACCTATCCAAGAGCATTGGAGATCTTTCAATTTTTTGGTATCTCCTTTAATTTCTTTCTTAAAGACTCAAAGTTTTTATTAAATAGGTCTTTCACTTGTTTGGTTAGCGTTACCCTGAGATATTTTATGTTGTTTGTGGCTGTGGTAAAAGGTGGTGTTTCTCTGATTTCTTTGTCAGCCCCTTTATTGTCTATATAAAATAGGTCTACTGGATTTTTTTTTTTTTAGTTAATCTTGTATCCTGTCACCTTGCTGAAGGTATTTAACAGCTTTAAAGTTCCCTGGTAGAGTTTTTCAGGTCATTTATATAAACTACCATATCATCTGCAAATAGTGAAAGACTGTCTCTTTTTTTTTTTTTTTTTTTTTTTTTTTTTTGTCTTATTGCTCCAGCTAGAATTTCAAGTACTATATTAAAAAGTGGACAGATTTGCCTTGTTCCTTATTTTAAAGGAATCACATTGAGTTTCTCACCATTTAGTTTGATGTTGTCTGTTTGTTTTGCTGTATAATGTTTTTATTACATTTATGTATATTCCTGTTATCTCTGATCTCTCTAAAACATTTATCATGAAGGGATATTGGATTTTGTCAAAGGCTTTCTTGGCATGTAGTGAGATGATCATGGGTTTTTCTTTTTCAGTTTGTTTATGTGGTGGATTACATTGATAGATTTTCATATGTTGTACCATCCCTGCATCCCTGGGATGAAGCCTACTTGGTCATGGTGGATGATTTCTCTGATGTGTTCTAGAACTCAATTTGCTAGTATTTTATTGAGAATTGTTGCATCAATGTTCATGAGAAATATTGGTCTGTAGTTCTCTTTCTTAGTTGTGTTTTTGTGTGGATTGCATACCAAGGTAATCGTAGCATCATAAAAAGAGTTTGGCAATGACTCTTCTGCTTCTATCATGTGGAACACTTTGAGGAGTATTGTTATTAGCTCTTCTTTAAATTTCCGGTAGAATTCTGCACTGAAATAATCTGCCCCTGGATTTTATTTGGTGGGGAGAGCTTTTGATGACAGCTTCTATTTCATTTAGGGGTCATAGGTCTATTTAAATACTTATCTGTTCTTGATTTATTTTTGTAAGTGATATCTATCCAGAAAATTGTCCATTTCCTTCGAAAAATCTAATTTTGTAAAGTTCAGGTTTTCAAAGCATGATTTGAGGATTCTCTGGATTTCCTTAGTGTCTGTAGTAATGTCCCCTTTTCATTTCATGATCTCTCTTTGACTTTTGGTTAGTTGTGATAAAGGTTTGCATTCTTGTTGATTTTCTCCAAGAACAAACTCTTTGTTTGTTCTTTGTACATTGATTCTTTGTACTGTTTTCCTAGTTCTACTTTATTGATTTCAGCCCTCAATTTGGTTATTTCCTGGCATCTACTCCTCCAGGGTGAAGTTGCTTATTTTTGTTCTAGAGTTTTCAATTATGTTGTTAATTCTCTAGTGTGAGTATTCTCCAGTTTCTTCATGTGGGCACTTAGTTCTTTCCTCTTAGTGATTTCCTCTTAGCAATGTTAAGAGGTGAACTTTCCTCTTAGCACTTCTTTCAAATTGTCCCATAAATTTGGGTATGCGTGACTTCATTCTCGTTGAATTCTAGGAAGTCTTTAATTTCTTTATGTCTTCCTTGACCCAGGACTGGTATAATTGCACATTGTTCAATATCAGTTAGTTTGTAGGGTTTCTGCAATTTGTGTTGTTGTTGAATTCTAACTTTAAAGTATGAAGGTCTGATAAGATACAGAACGCTATTCCAATTTTTTTGTATCTGTTGAGGTTTGTTATGTTGCCTAGTATGTAAGTCAATTTTAGAGAAGGTTCCATGTGGAGCTGAGAAGAAGATATAGTCTTTTCTGTTTAAATTGAATGTTCTATAGATGGCTGTTAAAACCAATTGGAACATAACTTCTGTTAGTTTTTTTTTCTTTGTTAAGTTTCTGTCAGGTGGTCCAATGGTGAGAGTGAGGTGTTGAAGTCTCTCACTATAAGTGTGTGAGGTTATATGTGAGCTTTGAGTTTTAGTAGCATTTCTTTTATGAATGTGGGTGCCTTTGCATTTGGGGCAAACTGTTCAGATTTCAGACTTTGTACTAATGAATTTTGCTTGTGATGAGTATGAAATGACATTCTTCATCTCTTTTTATTGATTTTGGTTTGAAGTCTAATTTGTTAAATATTAGGAGTGCTATACCTACTTGTTGCTTAATTGAAAAATATTTTCTCAACCCTTTAATCTGAGTTAATGTCTGCCTTTGAAGCTTAGATGGGTTTCTTATATGCATCATAAACATTGATTCTGTCTTTGTATCCATTCTTTTAGCCTGCGTCTTTTTATAGGGGAGTTAAGACCATTAATATTGATGGAGTTCCTGCTTCATAGAAGAGTCTGTCAGACAGTCTGCAGGACACAGAGAAAAGTGACTGACAAACTGCAAATACAAGAAGACAGTTTAAACTTTCCTGCTTTGCTGAAGAGTCTACCAGACACACTATGGCCTATGGGCTGAAGATGGAAGATTACAGAAGAACCTCGGGTGACTGACCAGGCAGTGAGTTGTCTTTGTCATTTCTAGAGTTTATGTATTATCCTTCTGTGGTCTTTGAAAGAGTTGAAGACAGACAGTTATGGTTATAGTTTTCCTTAGTTAGGATTAAAGATAAGTTACATATAGGACTTTAGACTCACAAAGATAGGATAGATGATGGAATATTTTCTTCAAATCTCGCTAAATGTTAATGAACTAAATATTATTAACTGTGATTCTTACTTGGTAAGTGTTGTGTTATATATTTTGCTTTGTTAAGGTTAAAACCCTTCTTTTTATTTAGACAGAAAAGAGATGATGGGAGATGTCAGTCTGTAAATATGTTTCTCATACTGGTTAATGAATAAAGCACTGTTGGCCAATAGGAAAGCAAGATAGGTGCGACTAGGAGACAAGGAGGATTTGAGGAAGTAATAAGGAGGAGTCAACCTTCAGAGACTAGGGAGACGAGATGCTGGCCCCACTCTCAGTTAAGATGAGACCACGTGGAAATACTTAGATTAATACAAAGGAGTAAATAATTAAGACAGAGCTAGCCGATAAGAAACTAGTACCTGGCCAACAGCATTATATCAAATACAGCGCCTCTGTGTGTTATTTGGGACAGGTGTGGTGGTGGGACCAGATCGGTGGCAGAAAAACCTTACTCTTTACAGATAATAATGACAATTAATTGTTAATTCATGTTTGTTTTGGATTTGTAGTTGGTAGTGGTATTGTCCGTACCCCCACCCCCTCCAGTTTTCTTTTGGCTGTTGGCAAAGTGGGATTAGCTATTGCCTATGATTGTGTGGGTATAGTGAACTTCCTTTGGTTTGGAGTTTTCCTTCTAGAACTTTCCGTAGGGCTGGAATAATTGATATGTATTGTTTAAATCTGGATTTGTCATGAAATATATTGGTTTATGAATCTATAATGATGGAAAACTTTTCTGAGTATAGTAGTCTGTGCTGGCATCCATGGTCTCTTAATGTTGGTAGAATATCTATCCTGGACTTCTGGCCTTCAGAGTTTCCATGGAGAAGTCAGGTGTGATTTTGATATGTCTGACTTTATGTGTTACCTAGCCTTTTTCCTTCACTGCTCTTAATATTCTTTATTTATTCTATATGTTAGGTTTTTTGATTATTAACATGTGTTTGTGGTCCTCTCTATTTGGTGTTCTGTAATCTAGTACTTTCATTGCCATGTCTTTCTTTAGATTGGGAATGTTTTCTTCTATGATTCTGTTGAATATATTTTTTTGCACCTTTGAGTTGGGTTTCTTCTCCTTCTTCTATACCTATTATTCTTAGGTTTGGTCTTTTCACGGTGTCCCATATTTCCTGGATTTGTGTTAGGGATTTGTTGAGCTGGTCTGCCAGAACAGGCACCCCTGTGCACAGTTCCCATTCCCAAGGACACTCTAAGCAGGGCACCTGAAGACTCTGCTTTAACTTCTATTTGTGCCATCAATTACTGAGCTTGACCTCAAAAATATATGATTATTACTTCTGAAACTCTACCTCCAGTTATATTTTTCCTTCACCAATCCTAACTAGAGCTCTGTTATTAATCTGACATAATTTTAGCTGTATGCTCTTGATGAATAGTGACTATTTTAATTATCACATTATGTTTTTTAATAAAGCTTTTTCTCTTTAGCGTGTTTTTTGAAGCAGCATTAATAAGCCACTTCTGCCAGGCATAATGCTGTTTGATGCATCAGCTCCTTTTCCTTCTGGATAATAGTATTTCCAACTGAAATATGTGTCATACGGATAACATATATAGCAGGATCATCATTCCACTCTAATTGTTCTAATTCTGTTTTGATACAAGTGGTAATTTGTTTATATTTACTGTTAATATACAAGGCAAATCCAGAGTTTTGCTGTTGTATCCTATAATTCTATATTCCTCTGTTTCCCTTGATGTCAGCTCTCTGAATTAAATATTTTTTTTTCAAGTATACCATATTATCTCCCTTGTTTGTTCTTTTGTTACATTTTTCAAATACTTTCCTGGGAATATTTCTAAAGGCCAAAGGAGTGTATTCTTCATTTATAACAATCTACTGAAAATTAGCACTAACATAATTTACACAGTATTCAACCCTTTGCTGTCATGAAACTCCTTCCCTCTACTATCTTTTGGGCCATTATTCTCAACTGACATCTTGATACATGAATGCTCTAGATAAGATTATACATTGATTCATGCAATTGTTGTTGTTGTGTGTGTGTGTGTGTGTGTGTGTGTGTGTGTGTGTGTGCATGCACATGAGAGAGAGAGAGAGAGAGACAGAGAGGAGAGAAATGGTTGCAAGGAATGTTTCTACTTATATGTATAATCATGTTTACATATTACTTACATATATAATCATGTTGATAAGTGTTCTTTCTTATTATAGTGGATAAGTATCTGTAGCTAAAGCCTGGCTATTTCTACTGGGAGAGTAACTGTAGTGTTTCTGGTAAGCAATACCTGCTGTCAAATTCCTTTAGTATTTTTTGGAAAAACTCTTACTTTTCATTTTATTACTGAATAATATTTTTATTTTAGTTTTTTAAAAGTTCATTATTGAATATGTATGAGTCTGCACATTTCACTAATTCCCTGTGCATATTCTTCAATTTTCTTTTGAGAATCCAGATTTAAAATAATGTAATGCTTCAGCACTGAAATTCAGATTCTGTCTCTTCTCCTTATTTCTTCTCCTTGGCAATGGTTGCTAACAGCTTTTCTGAACCAATTCTGGGAAGTCTCTGTTCTTTGCCAAATGTGGTAGTAAAATTTCTGCCTGGTTAAGCTGGTGGTCCATTAACGATTCAGCAGATGATTTTGTTAGTGTCTCGAGGCAGTTTAAGTTTCCCAACCTCTACTCGTGAGTGTTCAGGTACACCTTCAAGACTCAGGCAGACATGTGACAATCTGCCTGATGATTAGTATTTTGCCTGAGCTGAGCACAGTAGTCATCAGGAAGTCAGGACACATGACCTCCCCATGTCTTTGCTGAACATGTACACAGGCACGAGTATGCATGTGACTTTCCACATACCCATTTGTCCTCCACAAATGTTTTGCATTTTTCCCCGTGGGTAAGCTCTGAGCTGGGTCAAAAATGCAAATGTGCCCATGAATTATTCTGGGAAATATCAGACAATTAAAAACTGACAAATCTGCAATAAGGGGCTATAAGACATTTCCCCTTCCAGTGCCTCCGGTGCTGCTGGGCTGTCTCATGCTAGGATGTGTTAATTCCAAGGCAACAACAGAGACAGGGAAGGAGAAGGAATGGAAGGAAGCATGTCAAAGAACCCATAAAACTCATTTTACCATGATTAATTTTTTTTTAATTACAAGGTACTATTGAGCTTTTATTACACTGGCTGGCTTCTAACTTCATGAAAGTTTGCTTCTACTGACTTTGCTTTCTATTTTGTTTTGTTTTGTTTTGATTTGATTTGTTTCCCAGTGGGTTTCCTTATTTTATACTAATCAGAATCAGAGACAAAAACCAGTATTAAAATGTTCCATTCTCAGTTTAGCTAAGAAAAAGCACATTACTCTGGGATAATGTGAAAAAAAGCAAGCTCCTTTCTTGACAATGGCAAAGCTCCATTTTGGACCATCATCAGCATGATTCCAATGATTGCAGAGAGAAACCTCTGCCCTTTGTATCATTATGAAAGTGTGCTTTTTCTTTCTGGAATGCCAAGCAAGGAAATGTAGTCTATTCTCATCTTTTCCAGACAACACTTTAGCCAAAATAACCCTGATAGTTAATTTCCATTAGTATCTTTGGATTGTATGCATTTCAATATGAGACTTCAAATCCTTGTTTTGTGAGCCTTTTATTATGATAAGACAGAATAGGATATACTACTCATACAATATTATTCTTGGCATTTGTTTATACTAGATAAAATATAGTATGGAATCCACAGTTTACACTGGAAAATAGAAGAATATATTGTATGAAATTTTTTCAATAGAATCATTTATAATATATACTCTATATAGAGAATATATAGCATAGAATAAGAGCTTTTATAGTATCTATTGTCACTATCCAAATATAATATCTAGTATTTTCATTATTGTCATTTGTTACAAACAATACTTTCTTAAAATTAATAGAGTTTATATTTTACTAATTAATAAATGTAAATATTAGGCAGTACACACTTAGTTACCTAAGTAGCAGTGTACAAAATGAGACTTCAAAAGGCAAACTGTTCATTTCCTTTTTTATTAATCAGTCTTTCACTTAGAAAATAAACTTCATGTATCTTATGATTTTCTGAATCACTATAAAGATTATAATAGTTTAAACTATTATCCAATTATAAGTACCTAGAGAGTGTTTTAAGTTGCCTTTTCTGATAATAGCTGGAGGAAAATCCTTTGTTCATGATGTTATGGACTATAATTCAATAAAAACCAACAAATTATTAATAATTGGGAACCACAAGTAACAACTAGAAATCACTACCACTCGCAGGAAAATAATAAATTGCATGGCATTAATGTCAAAATATGCATATTTTTTAATGTATGTTATATAACAATAAAAATTATATTCTTGAAATGTAAATTTACATGTTATTTATTTGCAAAATCAAAATCCTGTTGAAAAAAAAGTGTGATGTAAGGAAAAAAGAATCATTCCAAAGCAACTACTCTTGTCAGAGTTAGATGCCACATACTTCAAAGTTGAGATTACTTCAACAAAAAACTCTTTGACTTTGAACACTCTTTTATTAGTGGCTACTGGCATATTTGGAACTCCACAGACCAGTTAAAACAGCTAAAAAGTATGTTAAAATAAAAATAGTTTAGATATCTTTTAGGCTCCAACCATATTTTGAACACTCCTTTAAATCCAAATTGAAGGGATAACTTCACCTATTAATCTCTATGATAACACTATTGTGTTAAGTGCTGAGGAAAGTGTCGAACAGGTAAGTCACTAATGATAGGTCTACAGGAAAATGAGGTGACACATCAGAGACAAGTCCAGTTCTGTAAAGAGGTTTCAACATTCCTAGGCACCTAAGATGAAACAACTGTTTCAAATGAGCCCTGCACTTTCTGCAGCATCTGGTTCAAGTTTGGCATAAGACATTAAGGTAACTAAAGCTGAAATAGATAAGATGACATGGGGATTTTATAATTGTCCGGTGAGTAGAACATACATAAGTAAGCAATTCATGCTGTTCTGAGTCACACACAGTAATTCCCCTTCTCAGTAACTAATCAAACACATTTCATATTCTCCATTTATCTCAGGGTCATTACTAAGTATGCACAATAGCAGGGTAATTAACACAATTGAGAAACATTCATTCAGAAAGACACCAGAGAGTCATTATACTTGGTGTTTACAGAGAAAGAATAGATAAATAAATAAATAAATAAATAAACAAACAAACAAAAATCACAACTTACTCAAAGCCTCAAAGCCTTGTATTGACTTAGCACCAAAGTTGACATAGCATCAAAATCCACAATGGAAAATTCCTTATGTAAGGCCATTCTTACAATGACACCAATTGAGTAAAGGACATGCCAGAATGGAGGTGTTATCTGCATCTCTGTATTAGAGACTTTATTTTTAACAGTATTTGAAAGTTACAAGGTTTTATTTTTTGTTGTTGTTGTTGTTTGTTTTTGTTTTCTTAAGTGATTTGTGTAGTTAGGAGGGAAGTTACACGTTATTGATAACTATGAAATTTCAATTCTATATTTTATGAAATTCATTTTCTCAATTAAAATCCATTAGCAATTGTAAACACCCACACTAAATTTTATTGTCTTTGAAATACCTAAATAGATGTTTTGTTTTTGTTATTATTTCTTTTTTTAAATTTGTTCATTTCTTTTCATTTAAATTAGAAACAATCTTATTTTACATATTAATCCCAGTCCCCTCTCCCTCCCATCCTTCCATGTCAGCCCTCTCATCCCACCCCCCACCCACTCCCAGGGATTGTGAGGCCTTCCATGGGGAATCAGCAAAGTCTAATACATGGCCCTCTCCCATGTATCTAGGCTGAAAGAATATCCCTCCATGGAGGAATGTATTCCCAAATCCATTCCTACACTAGGGATAAATACTGGTTCCACTACCAGAGGCCCCTAAACTGCCTAGGCCTCCTAACTAACAACTATATTCAGGGTGACTGGTTTGGTCCTATGCTGGTTCCCCAGCTGTCTGGCTGGGATCCTTGAGCTCCCACTTTTCAGGTCAACTGATTCTGTGAGTTTCCCCAGCATGGTCTTGACTCCTTTACTCATCACTCCTCTCTCTCTCAACAACTAGATTCCAGGAGTATGTCTCAGTGCTTAGCTGTGGATCTCTGTTTCTGCTTCCATCAGCTACTAGATGAAGGATCTATGATGGCATTTAAGGTAGTCATCAATCTCATTATAGGTGAAGGGTATCCTCTCTAATACTGCTTTATTATTTCTTTTATTTTTGAGATTATAATGTAACTATGTCCTTTTCTTTCCTTCTTCCAAGCCCCCTCATATATACTTTCTTGCTCTATTTCAAATTCATGACCTTAATTGTTATTACATGTATACGTTATTACATGCATGCAAAATCCTAAATATAATCTTCTCAGTCCAAATGATATTAGTTGTATATATATATATATATATATATATATATATATGTGTGTGTGTGTGTGTGTGTGTGTGTGTGTGTGTGTGTGTGTATGTGTGTGTAGGGAGATATAGTGGCATATTATCAAATCATAGCAAATGTATTATTTTACTTATCCGTATAAATATACATATAGAAGTCTTTTAATCCAAAACAGTAATCATCATCATGTATTAAAGATCTCATACATGAGGGCATATGGAAGGAGAGGGGCTTTTCAAGATGTGAAAATAATAATAACAAGTTCCCTAGAGTACATGGGAAGTAGGGGGGCAATGAATGGAGAGAGAAGTAGGAGAAAGAGAAGGGGAGGAGAGGAAAACATGTGCAACTAGGAAGATTGAGTCAGGGTAGTGTTAGAAGACAGAGAGAGAGAGAGAGAGAGAGAGAGAGAGAGAGAGAGAGAGAGAGAGAGAATATAACAGAGGGAGCCATTGTTGGTTTGAAGAGAAAACTAAAGAAAGGTCTAGAGACCTACAAGACTGCCACCAACTAACAATTTGAGCAACTGTAGAAAAGCTACCATAAATGCCCTTCCCGGGTAGTGAGATCAACAACTAACTTATCCACTATCATGGATCCCTCATCTAATACCTGTTGGAAACAGAAGCAAACACCCATAACTAAACACTAAGTCAAACTAGAATCCAGATGCAGAGGGAGAGGACAAAACCAGGTTGCAGAAACACATAGAGACAGCTTACCTTAACAAGGAGGAGCTAACAGGCCCCTAGACTGATAGCTGGGAATCCAGCATGGGACTGATCCAGGACCCCCTGAATATGGGTCTCAGATAGAAGGACTGAGCAGTCTAAGGAACCTCAGACATGGAACCAGGATGTAGTCCTGGTGCACAAAAGGACCTTGTGAACACATCCCCCATGGAGTGTTACTGCCTTCACCCAGAGACAGGAGAGAAGCCCTAGTTCCTACTTCAAATGACTTGACAGATCTACATGACCCCACCTGGATGGCATTGCCCTACATGTGGAATTGGGCAGGAAGGATGGGAGCGGAGGGTGGTCAGGGTGCATGTGAGGGAGCAAAGAGGGTAAGAAGGAGGGGGAAGGGATGGAGGTAGTGGGAACTGGGGGCAACATGTAAAATAAAAAAAAATAAAAAAAGAAATATTCAGGAGGAAATAAAACCATATAAAAATTAAAAAAAGAAAATAGTAACTAAATTAAACTTATTTATTTTCATTTAACCTTTGTGTATTTCTTTATTATTTGCTGCATACTCCTGGTAAGTAGATAAGGCAAGAAGTTGATTCTGGAATATTACTTTGAGCATGTTATCACACTTAAAACCAAATATAATCATTATATATCTCAGGTAGGTAAAAGTTGTCTCTTATAGAACAGCACTATTGAAAAATATTTGTCCTGTGGAAATGACATTAATGTATGATTTTCAATATAAAAAGTAATTGGAAAAATGAAAAGGTTTCAAAACAACAAAGGGTATTTGGATATTATGGTTGAGTGCTAAGAACTAGACACATGGGAAATGAAATATGCATAACATGACCTGAACTAATTTAGCTAACATTTCCAAGTTTCCAAGCTTTGAATTATTTTACTTGTTTACAAAACTTTATTTTGCTTGTAGGTTTAGAGGCTGAAATACAGCCTTTGAAACTGAGCAGTGATTGGTCTGTCCTCTATTAACAGTCTCCTTAGTTCCACTAGAACATGTTGGTTGATGCAACTCTAATAACAACTATAAAGTGGAGAAACCACATGGTGACACAGGCAGCCACGGAGTTGGAAAGTGCCAGAATAACTCTAATAACTTACCCTTGCTAGAAATAAATCCTCTCAAGCAGCCTTAATCTCTCCCTTGATCTAATTATATCTTATTAAGCCTTCCTCCACTCTTTCTTAGGTTTGTGAAACTCAGTGTTCATGCTACAACCCAAGCTGTCCTTGCATTTGTTGTCCCACTGTTTGGGATTACAGGTGTGTACCAGCTACACTAGGTCAAGCTTCACCTTTGAAAGCTTCCACTATTCCAGTTAGGGAGGCAGGCAGGCTAACAGGAGGATCTGTTTCTCCTCCTTTCCTAAATGTCCATTCTTTCAGTCCTAGCCCTAGCTCTGTAGCAAACCTCGTGTTTAACCCTCCCCTTCCTTTCTTCTCCCATCTCCAGTAGATGACACAGATGTATTCCTCCAAAGTTCCCCCCACTCTTCCTGTTATACCACCTCCACCTCTAGCAGCCATTTCCTGGTAACCTACTAGTCAATCCAGGCAGACAAGCAAATAAGTTACCCAAGCAGGTTGGCAAACTTCAGAAAACTTTAGAAAATTACTCTCTCAATGTAGATGTGCTTCAATTGAAGAATGGATAAAGAAAATGTGGTACATTTACACAGTGGAGTATTAATCAGCTGAAAACACAAGAGAATCTTGAAATTCACAGACAAATGGATGGAACTAGAAGAAATCATTCTGAGTGAGGTAACCCTGTCACAAAATGATGAACATGGCATGTACTCACTCATATATGAATATTAGACATAGAGCAAAGGATTATCAGCCTATAATCCACACTCCAGAGAAGCTAGGAAACAAAGAGGACCCTAAAGGAGAGATACATGGTTCCTCAGAAATGGGAAAAGGAAGTTCTCATAAGCAAATTGGGAACATGGGGGGAGGGGAGAGGGAATTAGGACAAAGAGAAGGGGACATGAGGAGGGGGTAGGAAGACATAGGGAACCAGGAAGAATAGAGGAGAGCAAAAAAAGAAATACTATATAGAGGGAACCATTAAAGTTTAAAGAGAAGTCTGTCACTAGGAAAATGTTCACAGATCTACTAGGATGACCCAAACTAAGAATCTAAGCAATAGGGGAGATGCTATCTTAAATGTCCTTCCCCTATAATGAGATTGATGGTTACCTTATATGATATCCTAGAGCCTTCATCCAGTAGCTGATAGAAGTAGAGGCAGAGACCCACAGCTAAGCACTGAATGAAACTCCTAGAATCCAGTTGTAGAAAGGGAGGAGTGATGAGCAAAAGGGTTAATACCATGCTGGGAAAACCCATAGAAACAGCTGACCTGAACAAGGGGGAGCTCATGGACCCCAGACTGATAGCTTGTAAACCAGCATAGGATTGAACCAGGCCCCCTGTAAGTGGGTTACAGCTAGGAGGCCTGGACAGTATGTGACTTCTGGTAATGGAACAGCATTTATAACTAGTGTAGGAATGGACATTGGGAGCCCACTCCCCATAGAGGGATACTCTCTCAGCCTAGACACCTGGGGGAGGGCCTAGGCCCTGCCCCAAATGATGGAACAGTCTTTGATGATCCCTCATAGAAGGCCTCACCATTTCTGTGCAGCAGAACAGGGATGGGATATGGGTCCATGGGGGAAATGGAAGAATGGGAGGGAGAGGTAACTGGAATTGATATGTAAAATAAGATTGTTTCTAATTTAAAGAAAAACACTTTATTCCATAATAAAATCAAGTTTAACCAATTTCTATCTTCAAATCCAGCTCTACAGAAGGAAGAAAAACTTCAACATAAAGGGTTTCACATTCAAGAAAACACAGGGAATAAATAGTCTCAGCCTTGCAAATTCAAAAGGGAAGCACGCACAAACACCACCACCACAACAACAAAATAACAGAAACCAACAAACACTGTCCACTGATATCTCTCAACACCAATGATCTCAAGTCCTCAATAAAAAGACAGACTTAAAAAAATGGAAGCAAAAGCAGGATCCATTCTTCTCCTGAATTTGAGAAAAGTACCCTTTCATCAATTATACCATTTTATTACCTCAGGTTTCCCAGGATGGGGAAAGATATTCTAAGAAGATGAGCATAAAAAATAAGTTAGTGTAAGAATTTTAATATCTGATATTAAATATACTTCAAAGCAAAACTAATCAGAAAAGATAAGGAAAGACACTACATATTTCTCAAAGGAAAAAAAAATCTACCAAGAGGACACTCTTTTTTAAGGGGAAAACAAAAGCTTCCATTAACTAGATTGATACCAGTAAGCTAAGCTAAATTTCTACAAGGTTTACCTACATAAGACCAACCACATTAAATCCACTGTAGAAGGAGACATGTTAGTCTAACTGAAGGGGATGAGAAAGTAAGAATCGAGGTTATCTTGGCAATGAAAGGTTTGTAGATAGAACTCTAAGAACAAAGTCTATGAATCCAAAGTGTTAGGCAGTGAAGATTTAAGGTAAAATAGAAAAAAAGAATGGTTATTAAGAAAACGAAAGACAGATCTAGAGGATTCAGAGACCTTGAAAAATTATAAGTAATTTTCTACATAAACCCTTATAATACTGCCTCTGAGGAAATCTGACAGAGTTAATGGACAAGCACCTATTTGCTAAACATGAAAATGTACTTTCCTGTCCTTACAAAGCTTCATAGACCAGGATCTTGTAGCCATATGTCTTTGCTCTGAGTTCTTCCATGTAAGTAAATAATCACATTATATAGGGCCAGGCAGAAAGGAACAAAAGTTGCCAAATCAAAACTGATATGGTGTATGACATTAAAACCAATTATTATTTCAACGCATACTCCTGAAATAAACCTTGGTAGACTAGTACCCTAAAGAATGTTCTAAAATGTAACTTCATGTGGGGAATAATACTGCTAGAGTGATCAGAATGACATTAGAGGACATTTGAGGGACAGTACCTTTAAATCAGACACATCCATCTGGACAAATTTCACTGAGATGATGTGTAACTTCTTACATGAATAGATTGAATGTCATAATTCAGATAATGCAATACAAACTGTCTATGCAGTTGTTCAGGATTTACTAATTTTATACGGCTTTACACTACCTTGTTATATGATAAATATGCCATCTGTTCAAGCCACATGACTACTCATAACAGAACTCATGCACCTTGACAGAAGAGGACTTTTAGCTGTATTTTCATATCTTGTTCATTCACGCAATGAAAATAATAGCTCTTCTATACATTTATTTTTATTCCCCACATGAACAGGCATGAGGGTATTGACAGAGGAGATATAAAATGGTTCTTAGTTGATTGATAGACAGAGGTAGAAAATATATAAACATGCATCAGGGAATTGATGTAGCAAGTTGCTTTTCTTTGCTGATAACTTACAAGGATACATGGACTCTAACTTCTAATACAATGTTTGGTTTTTGACACCCTGAGGTTTCCTCATTAAGAGTGGATTCCATTAATAGTGCTCAAATGATCATGGAGAGTAGACACAAAGACTGGGGGAGAGGTTCTTTTCCATCCTCATGCCTTGAGCTACTTGTCTCAACAAAAACAAACAAACAAACAAACAAACAAACAAATAAATAAATTGCACCCTCAGTCTGTTGAATCTTGTATTTGGTATTGAAATAAACAAAACAAGCAAATGTATAAAGTTTTGTTTTTGGTTTTCTTTACTTTTGAAAGAGTGGTGTAGTGAGATGTTCACTTTGTCAGCACCTGTGGCACTTACCACATCCATTGAGGGTGGGGACAGGGGCAGCTATTACTTAGGGGAACTAGGTCTGGGGAAGGGGCCCTGAAGCTCTCTCTTGCTTGCAGCATGGGGACCGAGGAGCATCCAGAGGCATCCTTGGGACCTGGAACCTCCTGGTGTTCATCTGTCTCTGTTGTAAGTTATTTCTCCCTGAATAAACACCTTTTCAGCCTATATGCTTTTCCTGATCCATATTAACCATGATAGAGTGGTGTGGATTTCTCTAGACTTTTAACTCTAAAGGTAGTTAAAAGGGACTCAAAAGACACAGACACCAGTCTCATGCCATTGCATGTCAACGGGTAGGGTGGAAGAATAAAGGAAATAACAACATCATTTTGGAACTTGTTCAGTGGATATAAACCGAAGGGAGGTTTTCCTATAGTAAGATAGATAAATGTGCACAGTCAACATGTACTATAAGAGTTAGTTACACAGTTTATACATACTAACCAAAAGTTGTTCAGAAACATTATATATCCTCCCTAAGAAAACTTGATGTGCACACACACACACACACACACACACACACACAAGAAAAAAAAAAGAATTCTGAGGTTAGCAAAGCAATGAGTATTACATGATATACACCCATAGGGTGATGTGCTTTCAAACAGTAGATTATTTCTTTTATAAGTATATTCAGATAATATTAAAATTAGAGTTCTCCCTCAAAATATCCAAAACTAAAATACAAAACAAACTGAGATGTGCAAAGCCCCAAATATTCTTAATAAGTTGGAGGTGAACCAACTGTTAACTCCTTTCCTTCTAGCTCTCTGATATTGCAGGTAATCAATGGCTCCCTCACAACTGCAACCAGAATACTGATGTTGTATCAACTGATAGGTTTGCAGACCCCTGTGGAGTCCAAACCACTGAATAACAAAGGTGTTATAACTCTGTGCTCTGTTGTAGAGATTCCCCAAATACTCCAAGTAGATTTGTATTTGTATTTATGGCTTTTGCCATGTCTATAATGAAGCATGTGCATGAATGGATGTGAATGCTATTTGATATGTATAAATGCTAATATAATAATTAGACATGTATAAAAGTTTTCAGTATGAAACCTCTAAAGGATTTTAATTCTTGTGATATAGATGACACAGACTAGGGAGAGAGATAAGCCCATAATGTACTTGACTTGCAAGCTTAAGGACCGGAGTTCATGCCTCAGAACCCATTCATAAAACTCAATCTTGTAATCCCAGCACTGGTGAGATAGAGATACACAGATCCCTGAGACTTGCTCACTAGTCAGAATAGACTACACTGTTAGTTCCAAGCCAGTGAAAGATGCTGGCTCAAACAAAACAAAAAGTTGGACAGTATCTGAGGAATGACTCTTCAGATTTTTCTCCAATTTCTGTCTTCACATGCATCCATGTGAGTGAGCATGCACATGCCTCCCCACATCTATATGCATAGACCTACACATACACCTGCATACATGTGCACAAACATGCATGCATATATATCTGCACAAATGTGAACTTGGCTGTACCTGTACACATAAGAAAAATTATAATACCCAGGGTGTTCTTAGAATTTTCACTAGACATCTGAAAGATACTTCCTATTACACTTGCTTCTCTGTGCAAGCAGAGAAGATGCTGATCCTTCTTCCCAGAAACAGTGTTTATTTTCTCAGTTACCTTCAGCTTGAAAATATTGAATGGATCATGGATTAGCCTGGTAGGAAATACAGGTATTTGGAATGAATCTGTTTCACTTCTCCAATCTCTTCAGTATAATAGTAGAATGAGTTGACTTTGCAACCACACCACTGGGAACAAATTCAATCATATCTGATCTAGAAAGCCAAAGAGGGCCATGCCTTGTTAGCACTTGGATGGGAGGAGAATGACTTTGCCTTTCCTGCCTACTCCATGTGCTCAGAGGCACTAGAGTTAAGGCAGACTTCAAAGCCAACTGCATTATCTGTGATAATTGCCAATCCGTGAGGCCAATGATGCATCAGAGCTAGAAAGTGTAAGAGACACCTGGAAGAATAGATGTCTACTCTGATTTCACAAGTGACTTTGTAGTATGTTAAAGGAACCATAGAGATGATGAACACTATTTTAGCACAAATAGCACAAACAGGAAACGTTTAGAGTTGATGATGGGGAATTGCTGAACTCATTGCTGCCTTATGACACATGCCTAACTACATATGCAAATACAGTTAGGAAGTGATTTAGAGACAAACTGATCTACTTGGTAGCAAAAGAAACTAATTTTAAATTCTGCTACTTTTTCTATGGTGAGTTAAAGAAACAAGTCACCACATGGACTTATATTTATGGATTCGTATACTTTAGAAAGTTCTCTGAGTAGCCCAAAGCAATCCACTTTTCTTATCTATAATCCTCACTTGTAGATCAAGGTCAGAATGTAACACCAAGATTCAACAAAGTACTGTCTCCAGCAGTCATTATTCTTCTAGAAATAGTGTTTACTCAACACTTTAGACTTATTCATGTTGTCTTAAAATATGATACCCAGGGTAGATTTCTTTCTGAGAAGAGTCTGTGGTAAAATGGGCAGGAGGATTTCTGTGAGTTCCAGGCAAGCCAGGGGTACAAAGTGAGACTCAATTGCCAAAATCCAAAACAACAGAGCATACGGGAGATAAACCCAGTCAATGTGAAGAGCAAGATTTTCTTGTAGATTATGTCTAAGCCTAGACCCAGCAAGCATGTAAATACTCACTCTAAACCCTTAGTAATTTGACCCAATACATCTTTCTTTCTGTCCCTCTCTGTCTCAATGTGTGTCTCTCTCTTCGTCTCTCTGTCTATCTGTCCATCTGCATCCCAACGTGTGTGTGTGTGTGTGTATGTATCTGTGTATGTATATTTGTGTCTGTGTGTATTCTAGCTTGAGCTTGTTTGGTTAATATTGTGACTGATTTGAAAAAAAACAAAAGATGGTGGTGCTTGATACTTTTCTCTATTCCCATTACTGGAAAAGGAAAAAAGGAGCTATGGCTTTTGTAATGTCCTTAAATCCAGTGACAAATGTGCCTTCTGATATTGATATTCACATTGGAGAAGTTGTTCCCGAAGCTGGCACTGTGTGTGTGTTATGAACCATGCCATGCAATCAAGACAATGACAGTACTAAAAGAAATAAGCAAATGGAAATTTCAGGAGTCAGTATTTATTTGTTATGGTGACTAAAATGGGGAATACTTGCTGACTCAAGTATTGTAAAATATCCAAGAAAGTAACTTTTGCACAGCTAAATAGTTCAACTCACCTAAGCTATATACAATCCCTTGGATGCTACCAATCCATCACAAGAAAATAGTTTCTTTGTCTAATGGAAGACTGAGATTTTGAATTTCTTATCATTTCCTAGTATTGGACTAGAAATATAAAATAAGATGCAAATGTACATATTAAAAATTCAGTTGAACATATTGTCACCTATCAATTTCCTTGATTTGAACATTACAGGCTGGATTTGAAGGAGTAGAATTCAAGCTGCTCAGGAAATGAAGGTTTGAGATTCTGAGCAAAGAAAAATGAGGTGAGAAAACATTTTCTTGTTCTAAGAAAATAAAGTGAATGCCTTCTTTTCAATATCTCAAGAGAAATTTGAATTTGCACTTTAAACATCTATTCTCCTTTCTCACTAACTTTTTCAAAGCTTTAGCAAAATTTGTAGGTATAGGATATGAAGTAACGTGACAAGATTATATATAGAATGATTATCAAAAAGGCATTTTTTTGGTTTACTTCAATTTCCCTTAGTAAGTTGATCCTGGGACAGAAAACAATCCATCATCTTTTTACAAACTAAACCTGTTCTCTATACCTAAATATATCAGGTTAATTAGCCAAGATAAATGTGATTACAACTGATAAAATTAATAGGATCATAAAAGGAAAAAGATGAAATGTATATGAAATTACTTGTGCCTTTACTTATAGAGGCTGATATGTGGTAAATATCCATGACACATATGTGTACATGCATGGATGTATACACATATATGTATTCAAACACAAGCACTTACATAGATGAAAATGTTTCATTGCATAATTAAAATGTTAATATCATATGGTTAAAAAGAATATATTAATATCTGCTTCATATTTTAATTGACAGTAAGTTCTCAATATAAAATAGAATGGGACCACTTGGGAGTTAGCTTACTTGGTATAGAGTTTGTCTAGTATGAAGGAAACCAGAGGTTGGATTTGATCTTCCACAGCACATAAACCAGACTGGTGGCACATTCTTTAATCCCAGCACTTGAGAGGCAAAGACAGCCAGATCTCTGTGAGTTTGAGGCCAGATTGTCTGTATGTGGTGGTGGTGGGGGGGAGATCCAGGCCAGCTAGAGCTACATAAAGAGACTCTGTCTCAAAAACAAACAAACAAAAACAAAATATCCAGCTCTATAGAAAAATAAAATACAAAAAATTTTAAAAAAATGTGGACATGAAACATATAATTGTGTAGACAAGTCCACACAATTTCTGGGGGGGGGGGAGATTCATTTTCTCTTTCATATGAAGATCCAAGTCAAATACACATTAATATGTGTGTATATCCATATATGTGTTAAAACATACATAGAGTACATTTAATATGGAAAAGGAAATAAAGAAAGAGTAAATATTAGGCTATGAAGAGGGACTGAATTCAGGTAATAGACAATTCAATCACGAAAGAGAATATAAAGCTTTTCTAATGTTAACTTTGTCATGGATTTATCAGGCAGTTGTGTTGGATACATCATAAAAATATATTTGGATAGTGAAAGTGAAATATCCAATGTGTAGCTCCTGAGCTTCAGGACAGTTCCACTACTGTGTACAAGTTCACTGAGAAGTATAAACTTTGGGTCTAGTTAATTTTGTGTGTGATGTTTGTCAGTTGCTAGGTCTTTATAATAATGGTGTTTTTGTTTGTTTGTTTGTTTTATAGCTTAAAGTCAATCAGGTCTACATAGAAAAATGAAGACCAGTATTAACTATAGAAACTTCTCTCAAAGATAAATAAAATATAAGTGAAGCTAAAATAGGAATTCATGGTTTTATACTTTTTTATATAAACATTATCTAAAGACAGATCAGAAAGTATAGATGCTTCTGATTTAGAACAGAAACAATGCAAACCAAAATATTTTGAAAATACCAATTCAGAGAATAAGACTATATAGATTAAAAAAAAATTTAAAGCCAAAAATGTCAGTAACAATGGAAGATATGGAGTCCATGCCTTTAAGTTAGCATGGTAGGCGTTCTGAGAGCCAAGGGAAGTCTAATGTGTTTTTTACCGTGGAAAAGACACATCGCCCTGGTAGATACTGTGCACACCTGGGCAAAACTGGCAAACTTTCAAATGCTGCATTCAGAAGAGAGCCCTGTGAATTGCCATTCACAATTCTAAGCCAGATGGTCTGTGTTGAGGAACTTCCAGGGCTGTCAGGCATAATAATGGAGGTATTGTGAGGCACTTGCTCAGTTATCCAACTTATTATAGAAACAAGAAGAAGTTTGCTGTTATTTCCAAGTTCTGAAACAATGCATGTAAAATTTGATGTTGTTTTCTGGTGTTATGTCTTTGTTCCCAGTGTGGCTTCCTGCATTAGGTATAAACTAACAGAATCTGATCCAAATACATGATAATTTATGTTTCTTCATGTGCCAATTTCACTTTAGAAGAAATAGAATTTATTGAAATTACAGGACTGTTGAATATTTTAAAACTATGTAAATAATTTTATACTTTCTCAATCTAAGCACACTCATTAAATTGAAAGAAAACAATAATCTGAACTATAGTATGTCCCTGGTTAGATGGACATATTTTAAAAATTATTCAGGGCTCACACAGAATAAACATTCCCAAATTTATTTCATATTTAAGAAATGATCCCTGACCTCTTCAAACTTAGAAGCTTCTGTAAGGCAAAGGACACAGTTGACAAGACCAAACGGCAGCCCACTGACTGGGAAAAGATTTTCACTAATCCTATATCCGACAAAGGGCTGATCTCCAAAATATACAAAGAACTCAAGAAACTAGTCAACAAAACACCAAATAACCCTATTAAAAAATGGGGTACAGAACTGAAGAAAGAATTCTCAATGGAGGAAATCAAAAAGGCTGAAAGACACTTAAGAAAATGCTCCACATCCTTAGCTATCAGGGAAATGCAAATCAAAACAACTTTGAGATACCATCTTACCCCTGCCAGAATGGCTAAAATTAGGAACACCAGTGATGACTTATGTTGGAGAGGATGTGGAGAAAGTGGAACACTCCTCCACTGCTGGTGGGAGTGCAAACTCATACAGCCACTTTGGAGATCAGTATGGCAGTTCCTCAGGAAAATGGGAATTAGTTTACCACTGGACCCGGCAATCCCCCTCTTAGGCATATACCCAAAGGATTCATATCAATGCAACAAAGACATCTGTTCAACTATGTTCATAGCAGCACTATTTGTAATAGCAAGAACCTGGAAGCAACCTAGATGCCCTTCAGTTGAAGAATGGTTAATGAAGATGTGGCACATCTACACAATGGAATACTACTCTGCAGAAAAAAATAATGGTATCTTGAAATTCGCAGGCAAGTGGATGGCACTTGAAGAAACCATCCTGAATGAGGTAACCCAGTCACAAAAAGAGGAACACAGTATGTACTTACTCATATATGGATTTTAGACCTAGATCAAATGATCACCAGCCTATAATTCACATCACCAGAGGAACTAGGATACAAGTTGTATTCTAAGAGATTCATATAAAGTCCCTCACAGAACTGGGAAGGGACAAGTCCCCCAGACCTCAGGTATAGTGGGGGAGGACAGCTAATGGAGAGAGAAGTAGGAGAAAATGAGAGGGAGGAGAGGAAGGCATGTGCGACCAGGAGGATTGAGCCTGGTTAGGAATGGAAAATAGGAAAGAGAGAGAGAGACAGAGACAGAGAGAGAGAACATAAAAGAGGGAGCCAATATTGGTTTGAAGATAAAGTTGAACACAAAGAAAGGTCGAGGGAACTACAAGACTGCTCCCAACTAACAATCTCAGCTTCCGTGGAAAGGCTATCATAAATGCCCTTCCCGGAGAGTGAGATCAACAACTAACTTCTCCATGGAGTCCTCAACTAATGCATGTTGAAAACAGGAGCAAACACCCATACATAAACACTGAGTCGAACTAGAACCCAGAAGCAGATGGAGAGGACAAGACCATGCGGTAGAAGTACATAGAGACAGCTTACCTGAACAAGGAGGAGCTAAGGGCCACTAGACTGATAGCTGGGAAGCCAACAGGGGTCTGACTCGGACCCCCCTGAATATGTGTCTCAGCCCGAAGGTCTGAGCAGTCTAAGAGACCTCAGACAGTGGAGCCAGGATGTATCCCTGGTGCACAAAAGGACTTTGCAAACATATCCCCCATGGAGGGATAACTGCCTTATTCTAGAGATAGGAGAGAAGCCCTAGTCCCTACTTCACAGGACCTGTCAGATCTACATGACCCCAACTGGATGGCATTCCCCTACATATTGTATTGTGGTGGGGGGTTGGGAGGGGAGGGTGTTTAGAGTGCATGGGAGAGGGTAGAGAGGGCAAAAGGGAGGGAAGGAGGGAAGGAGGGCTTGGGGGGAGGGAGGGAGGGAGGGAGAGGGAACTGGGATCGACATGTAAAATAATAAAAAAAAAAAAAAAAAAAAAAAACGCTTTGACTCCAAAATTTAAGTTGAAGAACAAGTTACTGGGGAAAAGGATTTCTATTTTTGTTTCCACAGAAAATGAAAAGATGTGGATTCCTTCCAGACTAATGTGGTTTGATCACACCAGACTGCCTGAAACAGAGTACAAGCTGATCCTACATTCCAAACAGCTGGACAAAACAGCCCTACAGACTACAGCTAGGATATCTGAATCTTCTTCGAATCCCCCAAGACAGCGCCCCTTACCAGCAGGAAGTAGTTTGGAAAGAACGACGCCCAAATTCCCAAATATTGTGTATAAATGTTTGTTTTCATTTAATTGGACTTTGTTATATAAAATTAAATAAAAAATACTCTATATGCATAAAAAAAAAAAGAAATGATCCCTGACTATGTTAGAAAAGAAAATTCTGTGAGTTAATTATGGTAAATAGAGTTTATCTGATCAAAAAACAAAACAAAGCAAAAAATTAAATCAGAAATGACTCACATGTTAGCATGCCTCTAGAACCAGTGAGAACTATGAGATTTCCAGCTAACAGGGTTAGGAATAAAAATCAGTTGGTAGAGAATCTTGCTTGAATGTATGAAGTCCTGGGTTCAGTTTCAGGATCACATAAGCCAGACATGTGCTTTGCTCCCATCATTTAAAAGACAAGAAGTTCAAGGTTACCCTCCCAGATACATACTGAGCTTGGGGTCATCTTAGGGTATGTGAGATTTGTCTCAACACAAAACAAGCCAGTCAGCAAGATGGTTGGGCTGCATTCCCAAAAGCATAAACATGACTCATAAGAAACAATGATTTAGTCAATCAACTAAACTATCATTAAAAGCTTAGCTGATTGGATACAGAGTCCCCTGTAACCAACTTAAAGTTATTTGTTGTGACTAAATTATATATTACCCTAATCTTCTGGGTCCATTGTAGAAGCCCATTGCAAATAAATGGACTCATAAAATTTTACTTCACAACTACCTAGCAAACTCAAGCACTAAGATAATTCCAAGAACAAATAGAAAATTTTCCCTGTTTAAAGTTTGATTCCAATAGAAAAAATAAACAATAAATGCAAATATACTGTAATAAGTAGAAAAGGGAAATAAAACAATAAATTCTGGAATCTTAGAGGGTAGCAGATATGCTTAGGGGCTGGCCGTAGACAGGAAGTGGGAATGTTGTCATGGTAAATAGTTAATCCATGAAGGTTTTGCCTAGGATTAGATTTCTGAACAGACTACCCCAGGATTAGTGGTAGTCCTTATACCACAATATATAAGTGATGCAAATATAAAAGTACCTTTAACAACCAAGCAGGTGTCCACAATCATAATGAAGATGGTCTAAATTCTGCCATGCAGATGAACTCTTGGATGCTTAGTTCATGAGAACTTTTTATTGTGGGTCATGTCTAATGGGATCTTTTAGACATTAGTACTGCCATAATTTCCTCTTCAGTACTGATGGTCTTTCCTCCCAGAATAGCAGCTAAGAAACCAAACCATAAAAATCCAGTTCATTCACTAAGGATAAATACTGGTTCCACTGCTAGTGGTCCCACAAACTGCGCAAGTCCCTCCCAACTGTCACCCATGTTCACAAGGCCTAGTTTGATCTTATGCAGGTTCCCCATTTGTGCATTCTCGATGGAGGGATCCCTTGTTCATTCTAGATACAGGAGGCCTGGGGTCTTGTTCCTGGCTCAAGTGATGTGACAGACTTTGTTGACTCCCCATGAGAGGCCTCACCTTCTCTGAGGAGTGGGGTGGGGTGGGGTGGGTTGAGGAATAGGTGGAGGGAGGTGGAGGACAGGAGGGAGAGAGAACTGGAATTGGTATGTAAACTTAGATTATTTTACCACAGAGTAGTACTTCATTGTGTAAATGTACCACATTTTCTTTATCCATTCCTTGGCTGTGGGGCATCAGGGTTGTTTCCATGTTCTGGCTATTATGAATAATGTTGCTATGAACAGAGCTGAGCAAATATCCTTGTAGTATGAGTGTGTATCTTTAGGTATATGTTCAAAAGTGGTATTGTTGGTTCTTGAGGTAGATTGATTCCAAATTTTCTGAGAAACTGCCACACTGATTTCCAAAGTGACTGTGCAAGTTTGTGGTCTCACCAACAATGGAGGAATGTTCCCCTTACTCTGCATCCTCTCCAGCATAAGCTATCATAGGTATTTTTGATCTCAGCCATTCTGACTGGTATGAGAATGTATCTTAGAGTTGTTTTGATTTGCATTTTCTTGATGGCAAAGGATGTTGTACAATTCATTAAGTGTCTTTCCACCATTTGAGAAACAATGGGTACAAAACAATGACATCCTGAAATGTGCAAGCAAATGGCTTGAACTAGAAAAAAAATAACACAGACTCAGAAACACAGACACAAACCTTCATTAACCAATTTACAGAAGCAGATGCAGAGCTCCATAGCTAACTCTCCGAGTCCAGTGGAAGAGAAGGATGAGTGATGATATGAGTATAGGGGTCAAGATTGTGATGGGGAAACCCACACAAATAGCTGACTGAAGTAGTGGAAACTCTCTGACTCTGAGCTGACAGCAGGAGAAACATGCATAGGACCAACCAAACTAGGCCCTGTGAAAGTGGGTGACAGTTGTGTAGCTTGGGAAGTCTGTATGGTCATTGACAGTGAGACCAGGATTCATATCCAGTGATAGAATAGACTTTTTGGAGCCCATTATCTTTGGTGAGATGACTTGCTCAGCCTAGATATAAAGGGAAGACTTTGGTCCTGCCTCAAAGTGATGTGCCAGACTTTTCTGACTACCCATGGGAAGCCTTACCCTCTCTACAGTGGGGGTGGGGAATGGGGTGCAGGAAAGTTGGGAAAGCAAGCAGAAGAAAGGGAGGGGGAACTAAGATGAGTATGTAAAATGAGAAAAAAATTGTTCTAAGATAAAAAAAGATTGTTTTAAAAATATAAAGAACATTTCTTTGAAGACAAAGAAGAAGTAGTAGTAGTCTCCTGGCAATAAAATCAATATTTGTTTTCACTGAAGAAAAACTAAATTATAAATACTGAGGTATGGCATGTAATACCTTTTATGCCTATGTCTATGTTAAAGGGGAACTAAAAGAAGTGTTCATTATTAGCATTATTTTTATTTACTACTCTACAACTTCATACATAATATTCTTTGATCAAAGTTCTACCCATTGTCCTCTCTGTATTTCCTTTCTCTTCCCACAAAATACCCTCTTATTCTCAAGTCTCTGTCATATTTTTATGATGTTTTCATATCTGTGTATGTGTCCAAGTACATTTAATTGAAGTAGCCTGCACAATAATGGATTTGGGGTTAATTGTTTGAGTGGGAGCAATGTGCCAATTGCTACACTACTCAGACATATTATTTCACACTTCTTCACACACACACACATTTATATATGAATAAATAAATATATATATTTTTTCTTATTTTACATGTCAATACCAGTTCCTCTCCCTCTCTCCCATATCCCCCAACCCCACCTCCCATTCCATTCCCCACACACACATACTCCACAGGGAGGGTGATGCCTTCCAGGAGGGATCATCAAAATCTGTCAAGTCATTTGGAGGAGAGTCTAGGCCCTCACTCCTGCCTCTAGGCTAAGGGGGTACCCCTCCATGGGGAATGTGTTCCCAAAGTCCTTTCGTGCACAGGAATACATCCTGGTTCCACTGTCAGAGGTCCTTTAGACTGCCCAGGCCTTCTAACAGAAACCCACGTTCAGGAAGTCTGAAACGGTGCAATGCTGGTTTCCCAGCTATCAGTCTGGGGGTCCATAAGCTCCCCCTCCTTCAGGTCAGCTGTCTCTATGGGTTTCTGTAGGCTGGTCTTGACCCCTTTTCTTATCACTCTTCCCTGATTGAGTTCATTATCAATCTCATTATCAGGGAAGGGCATTTAAGGTAGCCTTTCCACTGTTGCTCAGATTATTAGTTGGGGTCATTCTTACAGGTCTCTGGACATTTTCTCTTCAAACCTATAATAGCTCCTATTATGATATCTCTTTTTGTTGCTCTTGTCTATTTGTTCCCTGCCTCAGTCTTCCTCGCCCCACATGTTCTCCTCTCCTCCCCTTCTCTTTCTCCTAACTCCCTCTCCACTCCCTGCTTCCCATGAGTCCCAATCAAGAGATCTTGTTCCTTTCTCCTTCTATGAGGGACCTTGTATGAATATCTCAGGTTCTTCCTTGTATACTAGTTTCTCTGGCGGTGTGAATTATAGGCTGGTGATCCTTTGCTCTACGTCTAAAATCCATATATGAGTAAATATTTACCATGTTCCTCTTTTTGTAACCTAGTTACCCCACTCAGGATGGTTTCTTCAAGTTCCGTCCATTTGCCTGCAAATTACAAGATTCCATTGTTTTGTATTTCTGCTGAGTATTATTCCATTGTATAAATGTGCCACATCTTCTTTATCCATTATTCATTTGAGGGGCATATAGGTTGCTTCCAGGTTCTTGCTATTACAAATAATTCTGCTTTGAACATAGTTGAACAGATGTCTTTGTTGCATAAATGTGGATCATTTGGGTATATGCCTAAGAGTTGCATTGCCAGGTCCTGTGGTAGATTGATTCCCATTTTCCTGAGAAACCGCCATACTGATCTCCAAGATGGCTGTACAATTTTCACTACCACCAGCAGTGGTGGAGTGCTCCCCTTTCCCCACATATTTCCCACCTCTTATAACCTTTTGAGTATCTCTAGTATCTCTGGAAGTAATGGGGACTAATATAAAATAATGATGGGTTCAGTCCTGTGCAGTCCATCACTATACCTGTGAGTTCTTCTAGACCACATCTAGAGCATTTTACAGCATTTTACAACATGCCTTACCATCTTCCAGCTCTCATCCTTCTTCCCACAATTGTCTGTGACATTTTCTGTGTTTCAGATGGCTGATATAGATGCGCCAATTATATCTGGATAATCAGCAAGTCATATACACAGTATATTGACATATTGATCATAACCCTGTGTAAATAGACCATGGTTAGGTGTAGCTCTGATCAATGGACATAATCTAATCCTAACTATTTAGAGGTCATTTTGACATCATATCCATTAACATGTCAATATTAAAATAATACCTTCTAGGGACTATGAGCACCCTAGTCATGGGAGTCCAAAATATGAACTCCTTCTGTGCCATGGGCCTAAAACCCAATGAGAAAGCAGCTATGTATCCCCCAAATAGTCATTATTCTGTTTCATAAATGGGTACATCTTCCTAGTAAGTCAGAACTATAATTTATAATGTTCTCAGCTGTGTCAGACTGGTTTTGAGTTTTTCCCCATGACAGCTATGTGGTACATTCTGATGCTTTGCCCTCAGTTCTAGCTTTATTTCTCTGTATCTTCTACAACAGGCTCACATTGTCAAACAAGTAGTTTTGATAAGTAACGAAGAATGACATGAGCCTGTATTGTTTGATAAATTTCTGGGTCTTCCATGACCAACAACTTATAGGAAGTTTTCCCACATCTGGCAACGTGATTTTTGTTTAAATAAAAGATGATGTACATAGTATGTCCCTTCAAACTCTTTCTCTTGAAATAGTATGTATCCATATTGCTTTTTATACTAATCTCACTGTGCCTATATTCTATACTTACTCCTATGTAAACTTTCTCACCTCCAGTATTTACACATATAACCACTTTTCAATCAACTATCACCCCCTTGAGGTAACTTCCCATGTACCTCCTTTATAGTTTCCTAGTGAGTATATATATATATATATATATATATATATATATATATACACTCATAGTTAAACACATAAACTGAAAATTTTGAAAATACCATCTATATGTAAGAGATAAAAGATATTTGTCTTTCTCAGTCTGAATTGTCTCAGTAAACTTTTCCAATTGTATTTAATCACCTGAAATAAATCTGTTTTTCTTTACAGCAAAATTCCATTGTATATATGTCTCACATTATGTGTTTTATTGTCTTTTAGTTGGTAAATATCTAAGTTGATTGTGCTTTCTTATAGTAGTTAATAAAACAGCATAGAACATGGATGCAAAAGTATCTCTGTAGTAGAATGTAGAGTGCTTGCATAGCTGGTTCATATGGTAGTCTTTTTGAGAAGTTTCCACACTGATTTATTTATTAGCTGCATCACTTTGCATGCACACAAACATAAATAATTGTTCCTTCTTTCTCTACATTTTGATAATTTTTTGTTTCCATTTTGTTCCTTGATGATCACAATTCTGACAGGCAAGATGGAATATCAAAGAGATTTTAATTTCTATTTGCCTGATTTACAATTATATTAAGTAAGTTTTAACATGCTTATGGTACTACCAAACAGATAAGTAGTATGTTTTGTTTTATTTTAATGAATGAAGAGAAACATGGACTCACAGCTTGCAGAAACTTCAGAATAATTGTTATGTGAGTTATCACGTGTATGTAACACACACTGTTGTCTAATAATATAAGGGACTTATACATTATCAATAATTTTCATAAATTAATGCAACCAGGATTAAATTGTCACATGCATGCAAATTTTTACTTGATTCATTAATTATAAAAATTGACAGAATCGGAAAAGTGCTTCCCAATGCATTTTAATTGTTAAATATTTGTAGATAGTATAAGAAGAAAGTCTGGATGTTTGACTATCCCATTCCAAAGCACAGAGGCACTGAATAAAACAGCAAAGATCATAAATCTCCTGAAGGCTGTTGCTTTTGTTGGTCAGTCTGACTTAAAATCTCCAAAGGTCATAAAGTCTAAAGCTGAAAAGAAATCATGAGAGAACAAAATAAAACTCAGGTTCTAGCAAGAACAGAACCTACAAGTCATCTTCAAGGATTTGAACTCAAGCAATATGATGACTATCAGAGCAAGTTACATGTGTCTCAGCTGGCCACAAAGAAGGTAAAGCAACACATCCAGAGGGATTTGGAGAATTGGAAGTGCACCTGAGTTCTGAACTAGAAAGGTAAAATGCCAGGACACGGATGGTGACCAGTGTTACATGATTCATTAAAGGTAATTATGGTAAGTATTGTTAATTTACTGAAAATGTACTGAATTGGGGCTAAAATCTGTTTATTGTTAACATACCATTTGACCAATTGTAGAATCTATATTTATACATAGAAATTTATAAAGTTTATATCCTACTAGTTGCAGAAATAGGAATAAACTATGTGAATGTGACCAACGGGGAGTGAGGGTTGGCCAGACAGCTTAGGCCTGCAAAATTCAAGGCCTAAGGGTACAGTCAACTCAAGTCTCCAGGTGGAAAGCAGGTGGACCAAAGGCAGCATTACAAATTTAAAACCAATCTTCCTAGTACCACATGTTCTCTCCTCCCATTCTTTCTCCTAACTCCCTCTCCACTCACTGCCCTCCCACCCACTCCCAATATGCTCAAGAGATCTTATCCCTTTCCCCTTCTGTGAAGGACCTTGTATGAATCTCTTAGGTTTCTCCTTGCATCCTTGTTTCTGTGGAAGTGTGAACTATTGACTGGTGGTCCTTTACTCTATGTCTAAAATCCATATATAAGAGAGTACCTACCATGTTCCACTTTTTTTGTGACTGGGTTACTTCACTCAGGATGATTTCTTCAAGTTCCATCCATTTGCCTGTTAATTTTAGGATTCGATCGATTTTTTTTTTCCTATGAGTAGTATTCCATTGTGTAAATGTGCCACATCTTCTTTATCTATTCTTCAGTTGAGACCATATAAAATATATCGCTGTTTGACCTCGAAAACATGCCTCACATGGCCACAAATTTGATTATTAGATGACTACTAGTATTGTAAATTTCTAGTCCTTGAAAGTTATTATTACAAACTATTTATGTAATAAAGAAATATAGGTTATTAGTTAGCCATCTAATAATCAATGTTAGGGTTTTTATAGCTTTTATAAAACACCATGAGCAATGTAATATGAGGAGGAAATGGTTTATTTCAATTTAAACTTCCATATCACTGTTCATTACTGAGGGAAATAGTGGCTGGAACTCAAATACAGCTGGAACATGGAGGCCAGAATGTATATAAAGACCATAGAGGAGTGCTGATAACTGATTTTCCCTCTCCCTTACTCAGCCTAGTTACTTATGTACACTAGTACAGCATTCCCAAAAGTCACACCATCCACAATGAGTGCACATCAAGTGCTAATTAAGAAAATGTGCTTTATGGACTTGGATACAGGCAAGCAAACTTGCAGAGGTATTTTTCTCAACTGAGGAAAAGCTAGGCCCAGAAAGAGAAATTAGTGTTTTATCCCCTCTCATACATGGGTCAACATTGTTTTCATGTTGTCTTGGAATGTCTGTAACAGACCTGGAACCTAGAATGGTGCAGTGGGGAGGACAGGCATGAAAGGCATTGGGCAATAGAACTTCTTTGAAGTGGAAATAGAGAGGAAGAATACTGAGGTGATGAGATTCAAACAGGAGAGGGATGTGAAGGAGAGAAGGAGGTAGAGGGCAGGTTAACCAAACCTAATGATATAAAAACATGAAAACTTACAACTATATCAGTGATTTTTTTTAAGTCCTCATTTTTATTGCTTTAAATAATTTGTTTCTTCAGATCTCACTAGAATTTTTAATTCTGCATTTTTTTGTTGCTTTCCTGTTTATTTGGTTTCTATGTTCATTGTTACTAAAAGATTGTTTGTTTAAAAAAAATTAAAACCACAGTGTGATGGGCTAAGTATAAGTAAGAACCAAATGCACAATGAAGGGACTGTCATCAAGACACACTCAGTTATAGATTAGAAGAGACATTAATTTACCTTCAGAGAGACTAGGCCCTTCATAGAGTAGGAGTGTTCTTTCTTGAGACGGTCTGTTAAAGTAGCAGCCTCGCTCAGTCACTGCATGTGAGTAGCTGATAAACCATATATTGTCTTCTAAACGATATCTGCAGTCCTCCTGCTTCCCATACTTAACATGGGGCAGATTATTATACCACAGATTTTACGCTTTAGATAGGCACATAAAACTTATTTTTATAACATAGGTATTGTGGGAAAATCTATCCTGAAATTTTCTACTAATTGACCCAATTTTCCAGTTCATTTCATGAGCAGCCAACAGGCCCCTTTGCATGTACAATGTTTGAATCTGGTTTGGAGAAGTTTCCTCAAAACACACTGGAATTAAAAATAGGAACCATCATGAGGTGTGAAATTATAACAGCTGCCACTTTATAAAAGTCTGAAATTTCATCAACTCATAACTTAATAGATAATATATATATGCAATTTCTATACCAGATTAGTCCTGAGATATAGATATAGCATTCTAATTTTTGGAGGGGTGTATAAATTTATGAACTATCTAATTTTGCCTTTTTAAGTTGAAGAACATTCATATATGCATTTCTGCAATTCTAGATATTGCTTCCCCGGAAGATGAAAAGGAATGATTAAGCTTATGTTGGTTATATAGTAAATGTGTGTGTGTATTTACAATAGTAAAATGTATATATGAGTTAACTATGCACAAAATATTAATATTATATAAATAAAACTAATACTAAATATAAAAATGATAGTTATAGATAATTTGATATAAAACTGAAATTGAGAAAATATTAACCAATAACTAGTAATAACTAGTTAAGTTAATACTGAAGATAGAATGAGAATGCTTATTCTATATTCTTTTTTACTGACTTTTTTGTTTTTGTTTGCTTGTTTGTTTATTTGTTTTTTTAACCTAGAGACTATTTTAACTAGTGCAGTAGGAGAAAGGAGAACAGGAACAAACTAATGTGTAGAATATTAACAAAATGAAAGGAAAAAAATCTTTTGACTAAATCAAGGGGTTTATTTGTTTTGTTTTGTTTCACTTTTTTGAAACAGGGTTGATATATCCCAAAATAGTCTTGAGGTTATTATGTATTCAAACTCTTGATTTTCCTGCAGAATGCTGGAATTTCAGACATGCACCACCACTTCCATTTACATGGTGCTGGAGACTGACCCTAGGACTTTGTACATTCTAGGAAAGCACTCTGAAAACAAAGATACATTGAATCCCTTAATTACAGGGTATTTTTTTCCTAGAAAATTTGGGAACTGATTATTATGTAAATGAACTGTATCTATGGGAATTAGTTATTCATTCCTTGCTGCTATTTTATTTTTAAAATCTGAACCAAATATTGGAGGTGTTGGAATCTACACTTGAGCCTCATGTGAGACTGTGTCAGAGACCCCATATGCCCAAATATGCTCTTCTTTTTGCCTTCCCTAACAGACTCCGTAAGGGACCAGCAGGAAGCAGTCTATGAGAAGGTAAGTTGATGCCAGCTGGATGTCAAGGGGACTTAGACATAGTTATGTGGGAAAGAAAACCAACCTTATGCCAAAGATAACCAAGTTTGTTATTCTTTCTTTAATTAATAGATTATATGCTTATAGATGATTGTGTCAGTAATTACACTAGTCACTATAGATGCACAAAATGTGAAGTATACAACAAGCTATGCATTTAATAAATATGTTGATGACATGTACAATGCAATTATAAATGCACTTTTTAGCTTGATAGCTTATTTTAAATATTCTGAATTTTTTTCCACTGGTTAGAAGGGATTCACTGAATTACGATTTTGAAAATTATGGATACTTTATTTTTTAAAATATAATTTGACATAATTTTCTTTACGTGTTTTCACATGTGGTGAATTAATTCATTCAACTGGAAGTCTTCAAATGTTAAGCTTAAAGAAAGCACTCCTTTAAATTGGTGTATATGTGTGAAAAATATAACCTAATTATATATTCTAAGATTATATAATATCTACATTTGGACACCTACTTAAGTTTTCAATGGGGAGAATGTGATCAATAGGAAAGTAGAGCAATATTCCATGCTAATTGGAAATTTGAATAAGGAATCACATCATAAACACTGAAACACCTCCCATAGAAGTAACTTGTCCAATGGATCATTCTTAATGGTCTCTAGAGTCAACTCCATCATGTGTTAATGGGTTGTATATGAATATTTTATTTCTGTATGCAGCTTAAAATTATTGTCCTTGTTGGCCAAATGCCACTTGAGCACTCCACTATCTACAAAGAAACTGACACATGATAACTCAGGGGCTGGTGAGAGTGACAAGACATGTTTACTCATCATGTCGTGAATCCATGCCACTGGTCAAACAAGCAGACCAACTGCTCTCCTAGTTCATGTTATAGCCATGTATCAGAAGCAGGGAAAGGATGTTTTATGAACAAATATTGTCTAAATTTAAAGATAGCATTTGCTTCTGCTTCCTTAAATGTTTCCCCTGTTGCTTTTTATCATTATTTCAGATGAAAGAAATTCCAAAATTTAAATTTTCTTATTATATTCTCTTTCTGAATTCCAGGGTGTTTAGACTATTGTTCCAATCCCCCTAAAAGCCATAGTTTAGGAAGAAGAACTTGCCAAAAATTTGTTTTCAGTTGAGCTCCAATTCCAAAATATAGTATGTTATTTGTGATTAATACTACATCTATATATAGAAAAATCAGCTTTCTGCATTTTAGAAAATCAGGGGAAACCCTCAAAAAGGAAAACGACAGGAAAAGCGACTGCTGGGTATCTTTTAAAAATTGTTTTTTCTTTTAAGATTGTAACTTTTCTAGGGCTTCTCCAACTATATCTGCTGTGTCTTTGTTCCTGCTGAATTATGTCTTGTTATTCAAATTCAGCCACAGTTTGTACAGCTCTTGAGCCATTGAAATAGCTATATGATGCTAATCTCAATGTTCTATAAGCAGTTTAAAGCTATATAGACCTTTACATGTACATCAGGTTAAGGAATGCATGTGAATTCTGCCAGACAGCCTGCAGAGTAGATTAAGGTTGTTTATTTTCAGAATGTTAATATCTTCAAAATGTAGTCAGCAAGCATAAGGCAGTGGCATTGGAGGATGCTGAGTTTATGCACAATTGCACACATTGATTCATTAACAATATGTGAGGCTCAAGTTGGCATGGTATTCAGGCAATGCTTACTTGTGGCAATATGGCCAGATCTCAAATACATTGATTGCCCATAAAATTTTCTGTGACTTTAGCTACAAATCTTTGGTGAGGATAATTAAACAGTAAAATACTTGAAATGATTGTTATATTATCACAAGGGAAATATAATAGAGATATAAGTCACCACTTAACAATTTTAGAGTAGCCATTGATAAACTAAACTCATCTTAGTTACAGAAAAATAAATAATTAGCAAGTTGTCATGCAACTAGAAAATGTATCAGTTGGATGAAGTATACAAGAACATTGAATTTTCAGTGCTGTTGCATATTTTTCATCTACGATATTTGGTTTGTATACATCAAGTTTTCCCATATTAAATTTACTTAAATTAATTGTAAAAGTTGAGTTCATACTATATGATATTTATTATCTTTGTAATAGACACAAATTATGGATGCTGTGCTATCAGGATTTTTTTCAAAACTACCCTCGTGATTATGAAAATATGTAAGGGTCGTAGACAAAAGAAGATTGGCCTGAAACTGATAATGTTGAAATTATGTTACAGAGTAACAATTATTACACTCCTTCACAGACCCAACAATTATTTTCAACAAATTTCCATAGTTCAATATTGTTTAGGTAAAAATTATTTCTGGGATTATAAATCCTACATACTCAAACCTTACATGAGAATTGATAAAATTGTCCCATGATTGTGCAGACTTAATCTCACATTATGGGGTTGGTAGGTTAGTTTTGGTTTTGTGTGCCATGTCTAAGAAAAATAACTTACTTGCTATTGTTATTATCTACAACTGTTGATGATCTTTTTCCTTTTCACATGTTCCTACTTTCTGCTCCTCATTGCTCTCTTTCTCTTTTCTTCTATTTTTCTTTTTTAATTTAAATATATTTTAATATTCTTACATATCGATCCCAATTTCCTCTCCCTCTCATGCCTTCCCGACCCCCCCCATTCCATTCCCCACCCACTCCACAGGTAGGGTGAGGTCTTCCAGGAGGGATCATTAAATTCTGTCCAGTCATTTGGAGTAGGGACTAGACACTCCCTCCTTCTTAAAGGCTAAGGATGTATCCCTCCATGGGGAATGTGCTCCCAACGTCCTTTCTTGCACCAGCGATACATCCTGGTTCCACTATCAGAGGTCCTTTAGACTGCCAAGACCTTCTAACTGAGACCCACATTCAGGGGTTCTGGGTCAGTCCAATGCTGGTTTCCTAGCTATCAGTGTGGGGGTCCATGAGCTCTCCCTTGTTCAGATAAGCTGTCTCTGTGGGTTTCTGTAGCTTGATCTTGACCCCTTTTCTTATCACTCCTCCCTCTCTGCAACTGGATTCCAGGAGTTTGTCTCAGTATTTAGCTGTAGGTGTCTGCATCTGTTTCCAACAGCTATTACATGAAGGTTCTAGGATGACATATAAGTTAGTTATCAATCTCATTATCAGGGAAGGGCATTTAAGATAGCATCTCCATTTTTGCTCAGATTATTTGTTGGAATCATCCTTGTAGGTCTCTGGACATTTCTCTAGAGTCAGTTTTCTCTTCAAACCTATAATAGCTTCATCTATTATGGTATCTCTTTTTTTGCTCTTGTCTATTCGTCCCCTGACTCAAGACTCAATCTTCCTGGCCCCACATGTTCTCTTCTCCTCCCCTTCTCTTTCTTCAAGCTCCCTCTCCACTCACTACCCCCTCTGCTCCCAATATGCTCAAGAGATCTTGTTCCTTTCCCCTTCTATGATGGACCTCGTATGAATCTCTTAGGTTCCTCCTTGTATCCTAGTTTCTCTGGTGGTGTGAATTATAGGCTGGTGATCCTTTGCTCTATGTCTAAAATCCATATATGTTCATCTTTTTGTGACTGGGATACCTCACTCAGGATGGTTTCTTAAAGTTCCATTCATTTGCCTGTGAATTTCATGATTCCATTGTTTTTTTCACTGAATAGTATTCCATTGTGTAAATGAACCACATCTTCTTTATCCATTCTTCAGTTAAGGAGCATCTAGGTTGCTTCTAGATTCTTGCTATTACAAATAATGCTGCTATGAACATTGTTAAAAAAAGATGTATTTGTTCTTAAATTACATTTTTCATGGTTTTTACTTCCAGGACCATCTCAGGAGCCCATTCTTTCATACACTTGGAAAAAGAATCCCTTATCTATTCTGCTATAAAGAACACTTATGTGATACTGCTACCAAGGTAGACAAATGTGCAAGTGATATTATATTGAAGGAAAACATGACTCAACTTTTCTTCATAGTTTCTTACTCTGTTACAGAAAACAAAATTTTCAGATATGAAAATGAACAGAGAGGGCATCAGTTTAGTATGTTTGCAACAAAGGTGAAGAATGAGTGAATGAAACTTGAGTTAAACAATATGCCAGCTATTCCTGGATATATGAACTTGACTCTGTAGTTCAAAAATCTCTGAACATTATTTCCTTAAAAGGAAATTGGAAAATGTATCTCTCATTTATAAATTGTCTTAAGAACTAAATTGAATGTGAAAATGTAAGTAACAGATCTATGATTTGCCTAATAGTTAAATATTAATTTTTCATTAAATATTAATTCATATCCATCTTCAAACTGTTCCTAATTATATCCAATATAGAACAAGATCTTTAAAAATTAATGGTGTTAAATGCTGAATTTCCTGGATTCTGGAAGGCAAGCTGAATGTCTTCTCTCTTCCTTCAAGACTATCTAGAGGATGCAACATTCCTTCTTAGGAACATAACAGGGAGCCCCAGAATCCTGAAGCTAGTTTCCTCAAGCTGCCAAACTGTTGAGAGAATAAGGTAGCTGTATAAACTGATGACATAACAGCATAGCCTGAAAACTGGACATAGCCATGAGAAGAGGAGAGAGAGAGACAGAGACAGAGAGAGAGAGAGAGAGAGAGAGAGAGAGAGAGAGAGAGAGAGAGAGAGAAAGAATCACAATACCAGTGTTATAAGGAGAATAAGTAGCTGGGATGATGGAAGCCCATGAATAGAAGGAGTCTAGGGTAAAGGTGGAGGTGAGAAGGCATAGACTGAAATGTATACCAGTTACTTGTGATACTGAGGGAGCGTGGAGTTCAGCATGCTCTTCGGTGTGCTAATAGGCACCGCATACAGCCATTTATCCCTTCTACCTTTTAGAATTTGGCGAATGGAGTTTTCTTTGGATCTGAGAGTAGAATTAGGTGGAAGCAAAACTACCATAGTATTTGCTTCAGTAGCACATACAATAAAATGTAGATAATCACAAAGAAGAATTGCAGGACCAGTGTATAAGAATGTCATGCATATTCAGAAATATGCATAGTATTAGTAGTTCAGTTGACATGACTGATTTGCTTAGCTCATATGTGAAGTAGGTTTAGTCATATCCACCCTGACTCTATGGAGGGGCTGGTGATGCAACAAATTTGTTTTTCAAACTAAACAGTTAGATATAAACTGTTACAAGGACACAGCATACACATTGATCCTTATGATACACTTCTTATGAAAAAACTATCAGTTCAAACATATAAAAAGACACAATCAAAAAAAAAGAACTAAAAACCCCAAGGAGTTTCTTAAATGACACCAGAGTTGAAGCAAGAAACATATCTACTGAACGTTTTACAATAGAAAGCTAGATCCATCTATTATCTTCAGGAAAGCACTACCTTCATGCAGTTAGTTATGGATAAAAAGCATGTCTTCTTCCTTGAGTTTTAGATTTTGAAAAAGCTTGTTGAGCAATGCCCAATAAGGAAGGAATGACACTTGAGATAATAATGGTGTACTATTACTATCTTCAACTTGGAAAGTGTGATCTTTGAATACTAGAATGTGTTTGGATTAGACTGGTGAGGGATATTTGTTATAGCAATAGTCCATAGGAAGTATAATCTTTCTCAATACAGTGTGGCATCATACTTAATAAAGCATTTTCATTGTTGATTGGTCAATATTAATTGCTGGAATTTGAACTTTTTTAGAAAGAAAGAAGCAATGAAACTGACCCTAGTCAAAAATGTACATAATGTTTGCAAAAATTTAAATAGGACTGGTTTTATTATGTTTTACTGTTTTCAAGTAACTGGCAAGTGCATTTAGAATATTTAATGAATGTGGCTTTAAAAAGTCTTGGTGAATACCAGCCATGGCTGCCTTGCCTTTGCAAGTTCAGATCTCTCACTTTGTTCCTCACATGTGAGCAGAGCTGGGAAGTTTGTAAGAGCTCACTGCTTCATGTCTATAGTATATTTTATCCCACTGTAAGTCAACCTCCATGACCTTGTATCAAAAGATGATAAAAGTGCTAACTGTAATACTGAATTAACTGACGACTTAAAGATAATTGTGGCTTGTGTGGGCTGAAATAATATAGGGAATATCTAAGAATTGTTATTGAAATCACATTGCCCCCAAGGAGTCTGATTAGAAACATAATAAACAGGGAAAGTTAACCACACTGCAATCAAGTCATGATAGTTACAATTTTATGACCTCAAGGATTCTACTTGTTACAACTACAGGGATTCTGATTTGGAGACAATTGTTCCATTTCTGCATAGGGATGTGGTAAACAAAGCCTATACCTGCTACAAAATCTCAGATCTCACAGTAATAAAACACAGATGGACACATTTGTGCCTCTGAATAGAGCCTCTAGTTGTTCAAAGTTCCCACATCTGCCTAGCAGGTGAACAAACAGTTCTACCTAACACTTTTCTCTTTACCAGTAACACAGAGCACTCAACTTCTTTCATACCACCTTGGAAAACAGAGGAAGTAATGTAATTGCATACAGTCTCTTAGAATCTTACATTTTATAGAGGCTGCTCATAATATACCTTGATTTAGTAATAAAGCTAGTTCCCAGACTTTAAACTCTATTTTATTCCCACTTTACTCTTGTTTGCTAGGACTTGAAAGTTTAAATACATAATGAGCTTTCCATAGAAGTGACTCAGAATGTATCTACACATAAGTGAACACTGATACCAAGAGCAGTTAAAAAGTGGGAAAAGGGACTTATTTTTGCCAAAAGTCTATGTTAAACTTAAAAGTAAAGGATAATCAAGTCTGGGTGAGTGGTGCACACCTGTGGTCTCAAAATTCTAGATGTACAGGCTGAAGAGTCATTAGTTTGTTTACAGCCTGGATTATGAAAGGGAACCTGTCTCACAAAATGAAAAAAAAATGATGACAAAGAAGATATGGAGGAAGGATTGAAAGGACAAAGGAAGAGAAATAGAGGAGACAAGAAAGAATCAGGGAGGGATGAAGAGAAGGAGGAAAGGAGGGAGGCAAAGAGGCATGAAGGGACTAAAGGAAAAGAATGTCTCAAGGTGAGACAAATACCCTCAAGTCTTTCATCCTTTCGCTGGAGTGTTTATGCTGCTTAGATATTGATATTTAATATTACATTATCCCTGAGTATAGTATTTTATTTTGGGAATAGATGATAAGAAGAACTTTGAATTGTCAGAAAGTCAAATTCACATTGATAACGGTAAACCAAATTACCACTTGGTAGACAGATAAGCAACACAATGATAATTTAAATATGGTTTGCTGAAATGAAAAATCATATCATTTTAAGGCTGTCAGCATACTATAAGAAAATAGGATGAAGTAAATATTACTTTTCATAGCATAGTTGAGTAATTTGGAAACAAGAGATGTGAATAAAATATGACCACAATTTTCAAATCCACTTACTTGATGTGAGAGACAGAAATACCAAGACATCAGATGGAAAGCTGATTTCTTGAAAACTTCACCACTAATAGGATCATCACATTTGTAGGAAAAAAAAATGTACTTAAATTTCAATTCAGCAGCACTCAGATGAAACCCTTTAAGTTAAGGATCTCTTAGCACAAATAGCATCATTGATTTCACACATCAAGTGACTGGGCATGTGGAGATATTCTGAGGTTGGAGAAGGTAGTGGGACTGATTACCCTTTCAAGCTAACTGGCTGAATTCAGGAAAGACTTCATGGGACCCCGTAGGACAAAGAAATGGGTTTAAAAGCAGTTTGGGACATAACAAAATGGTTCATTGTATAAAGGTGCTTGCCTAAAGCCTGGCAACCTGAATTTAATCCCCATAAGGAGGAAGAAAATAACTAACTCCCCAAAATTGTCCCTACACATGCACCAAGCAAGTGAGCACACACAGACCCAGACACAGACACACGCACATGCACACATGCACGTGCACACGCGCACACGCACACGCACACGCACACACGCACAAGCACAGGGGTGGGGGGACAGAGGGAGGGAGCAGGAAAGAGGGAGAGAATAAAAACAATAACTTGCTCTAGAAAAAGATTTTCTAAGCATACAATATCCCTTTTAATGAAATTTTTCACGGGTTCTATTCCTGTTCCTATAGAAGGATCATGTTTTTTTTTTTTTTTTTTTTTTCATGTTTGGCTATTGTCTCTTGAGAGACCTGCTCTTTTCTGAAGAGAAATGAAGGAGAGTTTATCTGGGCAGGAGAAATCAGGAGGGAGCTAGGAAGAGTAGAGGGAGGGGAAAATATGGTCTGCATGTATGATAGGAGAGAAGAATGTCTTTTCAATAACAAAAATCAAAACCAGAAAAAAAGAATCATGACAGCATGTGTAAATATAGCTGGAAATGTTTGGTCTGCTGTGCTTCTTCACTGGCCTATGTCAATTTTCTGTGCTAATAATTGAGATTTTAAAAAGAAATTTGGCATCATTCTTGCTTTTACAGAACATTTGTGTGCAGAAAGATGGATAAATTAGTAGAATTGACACCGCAGCCCAATAGCTCAGCCATTAGTGCAATGCTGTGCAGGGAAGACTGTGATGACTATCAGCTCCCTAGAAGGGAATCTCAAGTTTAAGGGTTCAGATAGAAACTGGCCAGTGAAGACATTGCAAAGACTGAGAAGAGGAAACAAGGGTAGCATTGAGGGTTTGGCAGGCCACCCCATGCAATCAGAACTTAAGCTCAGGCTGGGTCTTTATCAGGAACTTTATGCTGAATGAACTATCATAATCACAGTCCGAATACACCTTGGCCTTTATTGATTCTGCAGCTCATTCATTATTGAGAGACAGTAAAAGTGAACATGCTTTACAAAATATGAATTTAGGATTTCCTTTCCCTTCAGAGGTACAGTTTGGAAGCACATACATCATTGCTCTGAGGGGAGAAAGAGAGCACTCTGATCATCTCTGTAGATGAAAGACTCGAATCAACAGAGCAATGTGCTGAGGACAGGCCCATGGAAACTGAAAGGAGAGCATACAGAATGAAAGAGTCATTATTTATCTCCCCCCTTTACAGTAGCCAGCAATCCCTTAATACACATCAGCTTTCACTACATCCAAGGAGATGCTGACAGCTAACTTGGGGATGAGTCTATTCAGAAGATGCAGAATGCAATTATAATGGAGAGTACCAGCAGCTGGTCTACACTTTAACTTGCTTATGTTGATAGGCTCTCCAGGGAGTAGTTACTGGTGTGCTGGAGTAATCTTTAAGTCTTGGTGAGGAGGATTTGAACCTAATCTCTTGATTCCCCTAGTGACATTATATCTGTTTGAGGTTACCATTACAATTATCAATTTTATGAAAAACAAATGAACCAAGAATTACAGCAACCCGATGAATGAGAATATAATTGGAGCAAAAACTAATGAGAGGGGATGGGGACATAATTCTGTCAATAAAGCCCCTGCAAGTGTGAAGACTCCCATCTGATCCCTAGTACCTGTATAAAAGCTAAATACTTCAATAACTATAACCTATTATGGGACCTTGAGGGAGGTAGGATGATCATGGAGCTCTGGCTAGAAAGAATAGTAAATTGGTGATTGCTAGGTTCAGTGAGTTAGTGTTTCAAAAGACAACCAAGAGAATGAGGAAACCCCTGCTATTAATCTGTATCCTACAGACACACAAAAACACTCATGCATATTTAAGCACACATAGACACACACACAGAGAGAGAGACACACACAGTGACGTATACACACATGACACACACATACTGTGAAAATGTTCACTATCTAATTGGCCACCCCACAATATTAAAATATGTAGAGAGAAAAAAAAAACTTGTATTTAACACACAGCTCTTTCAGTTAAATTCATAAAAAGATACCCTATTAGCTTTGATCTGTGTACATTTTGATGCAAGCTGCTAAACATAAACTTCCCAGCCCCTCAGCAAGTTGTCTATATTTTATTCAGTCTCACTGGGCTTGTCTTTTTAAGTATATGTGTCACATTATTGTGTACGCTTGGGAGCATTAACTTTTGTTCCTGTACCCTTACCATCATGTAATACAAGGGTTACCACTGGCCTTATAACCACAGCAGGCTTCTCCTTGGCATCTATGAATGCAGCATGAACTCCATGCTGTGGCTTTAACACTTGAGGAAGCGCATGAATTGACCTAGGGTCCATTTCTGACCTTCAAGGCTAGCTCTGTTACCTTAGACAATTTTTTTCCATGTTATATGATGAAGACGAAATAGGAAATAATACAAAATAATTAGTAAATATGAGTTTCTTTGATCATGGAAAAATGTATTTTTTTTTCTTTTACCAGAAAGAAGTTTGATAATCCATAGTATTAGATAGAAAAGAAAACCTGGCATGGAACTTTGCAAAAAGACTCCTTTTACTTTAATCTCTCTTCTTTCCTCTCTCTCTCTCTGTCTCTCTCTTGCTCTCTTATGTGTGTGTGTCTAAGTGCATGTATGTGTTCACATGGGTGAGTGTCCAAGCATGTATATGTATTATCTATATACTTTTCTGTGCGAAAGCTAGCAGTCAAAATCAAGTATCTTTTTCAATTGTTCTCTATATTATTTTTTGAGACAGAGCTACCCACTGAAACTTGAGTTTGCTAAGTGGCTAAAATGGCTTACAATGAGCCCCATGGATGTTCCTCTCTCTTCCTCCCAAGGGCTTGAATTACAGGCTCATGCCACTGCACTTGGCTTTTTAAATCAGTGTTGGGGATCAGAACTCAGGTTCCTGTGTTTGAAAAGAAAGCACATTATCAATGGAACCATTGTCATAGCTCCCTAGAGGTGTTTATTGATGAAGAGGTTGGGAGCTGTGCTTTGTTAGTTTACTCAAATAGCAAGAGTGGCTGACTCAAACTCATTTACTTATCCAGAAATCTAAAGGGCAGGAAACATGTAGAAATCTATAACTCAGTAGTAGAATACCTGTTTATTATGGATGAGGCCCTAGAGTCAAAACTCAGAGAGTAAAATTACATAAAACTCTAAGAGACCCCAAAGAGATTCAAATCCTTAATTCATTGAAACAACAAAAAAATTGAGGTGTTGGTCCATTTATAGTATGGCTTTTGCTTTTATGTATTATACATTTATTAGATATATTCTCACATACTTCAGATTGTACTCATAGCTGAGGATGAGTTTGAACTTCTGATCTTTATGTCTCTGCCTCCAAGAGGTTGGGATTACAGGCATGTGTCATCATGTCCTGTCTATGTAGCATTGTGTCTCATACATGCTAAGCACTCTACCAACTGACCTGCCTCTCTCCAGTCCTGTGTTTCTTCTGTTTTAATTCTTTTTGAACTGGGACTCATATTGACTATTAGAAGATTATTTTATAATGTTATTTTAGACACAATTTATTGGTAACTCTATGTCAGATACAGTGATATATGCTGGTAACAAAACTGTTAATAAAAAGACTGCTTGCCCTATACAGTCCATAGTCTGGGCTGTAGTGAGAAAAAAACCCATGCTGTACATGGGAGGCATAACATATGTGTATCTTAGGATCTACTGTCAGACTATTTATCACTTTAAGACTATTGCGAAGAAACCAGAAACATTTGATAGTCTGTATGAAATACTGTGGTCAGATTGTAGTAGGTGACTGTTCTTACTCCCATGGGGAGCTAGAGAAAGCTAATGCAATCCCAGTAACTAACAGGTGGTGCCTGGCTCAGCCAGACAAGCATACATTTAAAGGTAATTCAATTCATATCCGTGCTTCCTTTGAAATTCAGAATATACAAAATATAAATGAAACAGAAAATTTTCTTACAAGATGGATTTTCATTAGAAATATTTTGTGAAAATTCAAACTAAACAAGAAGGGACAGAATTACAGTCTAAGGATTGTGAAACTTCTTCAGTGTTCTCATATTGACTAGGTGAGATCTCAAGAAACAACGAATCAGAAAGCAATTTTATCTTTTTCCAATTTTCAGTCATATAGCTCTTTTCAAATTGTAGCATATAGAAAGTTAATATGCTGATTACAATTGGTTCTCTTTCGATTAGAGTTCAAACCCAGTACCTCCTGTATGATATGTAGGTGCTCTGTGAACAAACTGCACATCTAGTCCCAAGATGTTTATTCCTTTTATTAGAAGATGCTGATTATGCATAATGGGTTTCATTGTGACATTTTCACATATACACATAATATATTTTGGCAAAATGAACTCCCATCACCCTAGTTTTTTCTTTCTACCTCACTTCTAATGGCCCTATTCTTCTGCCCTCCTGGTACTATAGCCATAGGAATTTGTGTATTGCTTGACATTATTTGGTTACATATGATTATCAAGTTGCTTGTGAACTCTTGATGGAAAGTTGTGTCAGAGGTACATGTTGTGAAGCTACATACTGTCCTTTAACCCTTTATAAACAGAGGCTGGTAGCCTAAGACAGGTAAGATCTTTTTTTGCTTCCAGTCAACATCAGATAGAGCATGCATGATAGAATGTGTGTACCAATGATGGGTAAGTCTGGATGTTGAAAAAGACAAACTAAGACAGGCACAGCCATCTGTCCTGTGGCAGAAGTTCAGGCATCAATCATTGAATTAAATAGGGGGAATTTTGAGGTACACAGAAGTAGCTCTGTTCCATCTTGACTTAAGAGCAGAGAGTTCAACCCTATTCTTGCACCTTCCAAGTTTAAACAACAGGATGCTTAGCCTAAATTACTGGGTGTCTTGCCTAAACAACAGGATGTTTGGCCTAAGGTGTAGCTATTGGATGTTTTGACTCTCAAGAACAAATTACAGGATGTTTGACTTAGGGAGTGGTGACCAGATGTTTTGGATATTGGGAAGGTAATTATGATTGCTCTTTGTATCATGGAAGTATTTTCCTTCTCCCTTTGGTTATATAAGGATTGTGAATAATAAACTTAAGAGCTTTTTTTCAGTGTTCACTGAGTGTCCTCCTGACTCTATCTTTTGTCTCTTGTTTATTTCTTTCCTTAATCTGCACACCACTTCTCAGGAACATACAGACTCATTGGCCAGACTCAACGCAGCCTTATGGGAGATGTCACATGTACTTTATGGCCTGATTACCACTGTGCCATCATCAGAGAGGCCTTCTAACTGTAAACCCATGCATATACTGTGTACTGGAGTTTTTAAGCAGTGACACCTTAAGCTTTATTGTGCACTTGGAAGTGGAATGATTATTTCCTGGAAACCTGGGATGGGAATGATTGTTGCCAGGAAACATTTTCCCAAACTGTACTGTTTTTAAAAATGTTGACAGTGAACCACCTGGTAGCAGACTCGGCAAGTCCGATCCAGGTTGATTAAGTCAATCTGAACCAAATTTCTATTCTCCCCTCTTCACGAGTCACTGCCTGCATTGACTGCAGCAGGGTCCCCCTTCAGCTTTCACATCTTATTTCAGTGTATATACATGTGTGTTTGTGTCCCTGTGAGTTTAATTATGTTTGTTTACTCTTGCTGTTACATTTCTGTTAGAATTCATACAAAACCAATGACTCTCCATGCTAGAACCACCTAAGAGACTGGTGTAGAAATTTAGTAGATAGAAATGGAGGAGTTCCATGATAGCTTTTCAGCTACCAAACTGGAAGCTGTAGAGACTACTAACACAGTAAGTTTCTAAATAAAATCTAAAAGAATAAAGGCTTATTCTTCCAGTCTTAGGAGTTCTTAACATCTCTGAGTCTCCCATCATAAGGAGCAGGATATCTGTCCAATGACATTTATATTCAGATGCTTCCTTGTCCTTTAAATCACAGAAATTTTCTGATGAGCTATTCTTGACTGTAGAGTATTTCCCCATACATAAACTTATTAAAGTAGGTTTGGAAATATATGTTTATATACTTACTAACACAGGCCATAGTATTATACATGTAGCTAGCAGTGAACAGGAAGTTAAAGAAAGCTGGCAGGAAAAAATATATACCCACAATTTAAAACATCTAGGTACTAGCCCTAGCTGTCACCTGAGACATGATGAAGTCCAGTGGGGATTCTCAGGTTAAATGGGTGGGTGGATAACATTAGAATTTTTAGATGGTTGAAAGTAAAGGGAACTGTGACTGATTCTGGGTGACAGATTTCAGAGTTTCATCTGAAAGAAAAAAGAAAAGAGGCTTTAATAATCACTGAAATAACAAAAATACCAAGACACAAACTACTGTTGTACATAACAACAAAATCCAAGTGGACTCAAGTGAAATATTTAAAAGTTAAAGAAATAAATATATCTGCAGAGAAATGCAAATGATATTATCTTGATTATAATAAAAAATACTGGCACATTTGAAGACTTAAATGGAATTACAAAGCCAAAAATTAAAACAGTAATTAAAACAAACTAATAAGTTTATTTGATAAACTAATCTATATACTTAGGATCTCTAATACATTTTAATTGATACAAAATATGTGATAAATAATTTAAATGTAGATGGGATATGGAGAGTTAGAAGAGCAGTGTATACAAGAGGGTCAATGAAAAGTAAGTGTATATGAAAATGCCCTTAGGAAACCTGCTACAGTATAATCTAGATTAAAAATAAACAAAAATATAATAAAGAACAGTTATAATTTAAAAAAGCATTTGAAATGAAACACATTAGGTACTCACTTTATTTAACAAGTTTTAAAGATTTTCCTGCCCATATACTTCCAGATAATAAAGATTATAAGGGCATGTTACCTCAACACAGTTAGTTGATTGACAGGATTGAAAAAAATGATCAAGAAAAAATTGCTGTACTTCCAGGATATTTGATCGTCATGTGATATCCAAGGCTGTTAATAAAGTTAACCTTGAATCGGGATGGTGTCAGTGACTAGTTGACTGGAATTAGCCAAGAACTTGGGGACAGTGGAGAGATAAGTTTCTTGCTGTCTTTGGCCAAAAAGCAAGGTGAGCTGGTTGCTTTTCAGCTTCTCTGACTTCCAATATTGGTAAATAGAATGGTAGAGACTTAGCTTAAACCTGCATATTGCAGCTGGGGACCTGAAGCCCCTCCAGGCTTAGTACCAAGTGTCCAGCAGGGCACTGATTGGAGGGTCCTTGGGGCTGCAGACAATAATTAATATATCAGTAGAATCATGTGCAGCCACAGAGCCAATAGAAAAACAACACATGTGTCTTGGAGGTAGAAAGAACAACAGAATAAAAAAATATTGACAGGTGAATTAAAGGATGGGATTCAATGAATGACAAAGCCTAAGTGAGGACTTATGATGATGACTAGGTAGTGAAGTACTTGATGTGCAAGCATGAAGACCCAGGTTCAAATCCCAGGTACTCACATTTAAAAACTAGACATTGTTTTGTGCACCTATAACTGCAGGGTGTTGTGATAGGGAAGAAAGAAAGATCTCTGTGCATGCACCTTCGCATGCACACATTTACTAACAAATACACACTTAAGTAAAAACCTTCTAGAAGATTGTGTCCCAATATTAAGGTAAATACAGACATTAAAAAAAAAAAAAAAAGCAGGAAGGCCAAAGAGACAAAACTTAAGAAAAGTGTGTAATTATGTTTATATAGTTTATTCTAAATTATCTCATCTTGTACCATATATTAAATACACTAACTAGAGTTACTTCTAGTTGAATTCCATACTGAGAACAAATCAGAGAAGCATTAGGCCTCAACTTCCAAACAAAAGTATATTACTGTTAAGCTGGAAATTTACTGGAACTCATTCCAATCATTGTAAAAAGAGACCTGGTATTCACAATAAGGGAAGCAAAAAAAAAAAAAAAAAAAGACAGAACGCTCCCTCATGCCCTCCTCTCTACCCTAGCCTTCATACAGTAACTGATGGAAACAGAAGCAGACACCCATAGCTTAAAAACTGAATCAAAGTCCTGGAATCCATCTGCCGAGAGAGAGGAGTGATGAGCAAAGGGGCTAAGACCAGACTGGAGAAACCCACAGAAATTGCTGACCTGAACAAGGGGGAATTCATTGACCCCAGTCTGATAGCTGTGAAACCAGCATAGGAACGACCCAGACCCTCAGAATATGGGTGTTAGTTAGGAGAACTGGGCAGTCTATGGGGCTTCTGGCAGTGGATCAGTATTTATCCCTAGTATAAGAATGGACTTTGGGATCCGATTTCAGCCTAGACACACAGGAGAGGACCTAGGTCCTGCTCCAAATGATATGACAGACTTTGAAGACTGCCCAAGGAAGGCCTCATCCTCCCTGGGGAGCAGAAAGGGGATAGGATTGGTGGGTGGCAGGGGAGAAGGGAAGGAAGAGGGAACTGGGATTGACATGTAAAACAAGCTTGTTTCAAATTTAAATTAAAAAATTTTAATAAAAAAGAAATGACAGAATGTTATAAGACTACTATGCAAATGAAACCCTTGCAATACTGTGCTAAATATAATAGCCAATGTTTTGCATCTAAGAAGAAGCACCAGAAAAGTAGAACTTTTCAAATATGGTTATTTCATAAGTGACAACTAAGATGTAAATATTGAATGTGTACTTAGCCAGAGAGTCTAATTTTTCATATTTTAATGTAAAGTTATCTCTTCAAAGAAATAGAAACCAGAGTGACACAAAAATTGTTTAGGCAAAAATTAGGGAGCACACATAGGAAACAGAGGACCAAATCGGCATTTTAATCTATTCGCTTTGAATTAGGAGAAAGAGAAGGGTAGGAGAGCAGAACATGTGGGATCAGGAAGATTGAGTGAGTCAGGGGATGAATAGACAAGAGCGGGGAAAAAAAGATATCACAGTAGACCATAATAGAGGGAGCAATTCTAGATTTGAAGAAAAAACTGACTTTAGAGAAATGTCCAGAGACCTACAAGGATGACCCCCACTAAAAATCTGAGCAACAGTGGAAAGGCTACCTTATATACCCTTCCCTGATAATGAGATTGATAACTAACTTATATGCCATCATAAAGCCTTCATCTAGTAGCTGTTGGAAACAGAAGCAGACATCCACAGCTAAATACTCAGCTAAACTCCTGGAATCCAATTGCAGAAAGGGAGGAGTGATAAGAAAAGGGGTCAGAACCAAGCTACAGAAATCCACAGAAACAGCTGACCTGAACAAGGGTGAGTTCATGAACCCCCAGACTGATAACTTGGAAACCAACATTGGACTGACTCAGACCCCCTGGGCAGTCTAAGGGACCTCTGACAGTAGAACCAGGATGTATCCCTGGTGCAAGAAAGGACATTGAGAGCACATTCCCCGTGGAGGGATACTCCCCTAACCTAAAGGCAGGAGGGAGGGCCTAGATCCTACTCCAAATGACTTGACAGATTTTGATGATCCCTCCTGGAAGGCATCAACCTCCCTGTGGATGGGAGGGGTAGTTGGGAGGCATAGGAGGGAGGAAATGAGAGGATATATAAAATAAGAAAAAATAATTTTAAAAAATGTTAAAAAATTAAAACAAGATTAAAAAATTCCCTGTGAGTATATTTAGAAACTCTGCATTAAACAAATAGGATCACATTTTTTCTTAAACCCTTGTATTAATTCTTTGAGAATTTCATACAATGTATATTGAACCTATTTACTCCTGTGAACCCAACCATAGTCACCATAACACCTTTCCAACCTTGAGATCATTTCCTATGTTTTACTCTCTTTATCAAGTACAGTCTATATTGCTCAACTAGTCTAGGAGCTGGGGCTTGTTCTGGTGTATGGTCAACCTACCAAGGTGCCACTTCATTAATAACCCTCTCCCAAAGCTATCAAATGCCAACAGATCCTTTTCTAATGGTGGGATGTTCACCTCCCTCCATTTGTGTTGAGATTTTTTTCTGATTGGAGCTTGAGCAAATCATCCTTGTTGCTATTCTTGGTGCTTTAATGATTTAATGTAGAGTCCAGCAAGAAGAGAGAAGACAATTTGGAGTATGCTCCAATTAATGTCAACAGAAACACTACTTTTCATAAGAGTATTCAGTGGATTGTTGTTTGAGAAATACACTAGGGAACATCACATCAAAATAAACTAAGAGGTTTAAGTGATGTAGCTGAGTGGACAGACTGCTTGCCTAGCATTGAAATATCTTTAGGTTTAATTCCATCACTTCATAAACAGGGAGCCTTGATACACTGAAGAAGCAGAAACAGAAGGATGGGGAGTTAAAGGTTATCCTCAGCTACACAGTGAGGTCAAGACAAGCCTGGGACACATGAGACACTATATCAAAATGTACAATGTTCGGAGAAGAAAAAAATGATTTAAAAAAATCTTGTATGAGGGCATTGGAGGGAAGGAGACAGGAAGGGAGGGAGAGAAAGCAAACTGGAATAAGAGCAAAAACATTTAAAATAAAAAAAAAAGAAAAAATCTTGTATGATTCTATTAACAAAGATATAATTAAATTTGTAGAGTACTTGTTTTGTCAAATGTTCTGTTTTGAAACATTCATTCAATGTGTCTTTAGCCCCTGTTGTCTACCCTGTAAAGCCATGGAATATACTGGAGATTCATAGGTTAAGAAAAAGACTGCTTCCTACATTGTGCTCACTTATTCAATTTCCCTGTGGATATTTAGTTCTTGGGGGCACATTTTTACTAAAAGACTAGTCTATATGACCATAGTCTTGATACACACATCATGAGATTATAGCCTAACAATGCCCTGATGCTTGGCCACTTCATCCAAACTGCAGATATTGTATGTAGATGCATATTACTAGCATCAAGTATATGAACTCTATAAATCAATTTTTCACAGTGACTATGATTTAAAGAAATGGATATCTTTGAGATGGGAAAGAGACCCACAGCTAAATATCATTAAGTAGAGAAATATCTCAAAAAGTATATTTTGGGGCAGAAAATGTGGTTGCCTATAAGAGATCCAGGAGAAACAACAAAATAAATAGAAACTGGCAAACACACCTTTCCTCTACATCTGCAGGCCCAGGTCAGTTATCAAGTACAATATACTTTGCTGATATTGAGCTCAAGGGATAAACAGACTGTGAGTTTCTCCATAAATAAGAACTGAAAAGCTAATTCTTGGGCCTTAGTTCTATTGCTGGGGAATCACAGACATGCCTTCAGGTCTGGGCAGTCAACTGCTCTGTGTAAAAGGCCAATTTTTTCACAGTCTTCAAACAAACATACAGATATTGCTCAGCAACATCTGCATCCAGTAGCTAGAAACACATGTCTGATAATTACCACTACACATAGATTATCTCACATTACACTATAGAAATATGTCTGGAGCATAATTAATGAAATTGTTTCTCACTGACTATGTCTCAAATCTGGCCTTTCAAGAATGCTAGAACAGGCCTCCACTAAAATAAATTTTAAGGCCACAAAACATTCTAAAAATACATTATAAACTTTTCTGCTTTAAAATCAGGATAAAGTGTGTGTTTAATAAGGAAGAAATAGAGTTTTAAAGACAATCTCTTCTGTGGCCTTCAATAATTCAAACTAGAATGTATATGTGTGTTCATGGCAAAGTTTTGTCAAAGTAATTAAAAAACATGGGGGAAGAAGACATCCATGTGAAAATAACAGGTCTTTTACTGCCAAGATACAATGTTTAAAGAGGTAGTTGATTCATTTTGTTTTATGTTTTGAATCTTCAAAGTTGTGTACTCTGAAATGTTCAGTGAGTTGGTAAATGGATTAATAGATGGATCAGTGATGAATGGAAAAGTCCCAGATACCATGTTTGGTCTTTTGATTTATAGTATTTATCTCTTTATTAGAAAGCAAGGGGAGTGGCTTGTTTAGTTCCCTGACATCCCAATTTCTCCTCAGCTTATAAATACCTGCTAGGAATACATATAGGCTGTTGTTTTTCCATATTTTTGCATGTGTCTCTGTGTGGTGTGTGTCCATGTACATTCGGAGGCCTCAAGCTGACTGTCTTAGTTAAGGTTTCTATTGCTGTAAAGAGACATCACAACAACTCTTACAAAAAAAATTAATTGCGGTAACATAGCTCAGATTTTATGATACATTTTTACATTTTTATGATAGTAGGACATGGTGGCATGCAGACAAACATGGTGTTGGAGAAATAGCTGAGAATCCTAAATATTGCAGGCAACAGAGAGTGGTCTGTCCCACTTGGCATGGCCTGATCATGTAGGAGACCTAAAAACCCATTTCCACGGTAATATACTTAGTCCAACAAACCATACCTACTCCAATATGGCCACACCTCCTAATAGTGCCACTCTCTTTGGGGGCCATTTACTTTCAAGCCCCTGATGTTAGGGGCTTTTCTTGGCCACTCACTATTTTATTCATCAAGGCAGTTCTTTGAGCTCCCTGATATGGCTATTCTAGCTTGCTTTCTTGCTACCAGATCCCTTCCACTCCACTGGGCGCTTAAGTGGGTGCCGGGAACTAGAACTCCATCACTTACACTGGCACTGAAAGGTATTTACTTGCTGAGCCAAATGTGGAGCCTTAGCATTGTCATTTTTAAGCTGAAAATGATTTTAGTTAAAGAATCCTTTGTTCTATAAATGATTCTGATCAAACTTAACTCTATTTGGAGTAATGTAAAAGAATTAACCAATAAAAAATACAGTTGTCCTTGGGTATTATGTGAAACTTTTTTAGAGTCCAACATTAAAATTAATAGCAATGGTATATAGAGAGAATTTGAAAACATACCAAAGCCCAAAATGATATTTTTCCAAATTGGCAACAGCAGTGAACATTCGGAATTCTAAAGAGAAGAATAAATTCCTCACGTTGCCTGAGAGCTGTCTGTAAAACACAGAATAGTCATTATATTTGGGCTCCACAAAGAGTTCTTTTAAAGAGAAATAGCATTCTCCATGGTTGTCTTTGCCCCAGAATAAAATATAGCAGGTATCTATTTTAAAGTTCAATGTCTAACTCCAGTTATGTGTCATTATCTCTCTCAACACAATTTCTTTGTATGTCTTTTCTGTGTTTGCTTTGACCATATAATTCCATTATGACTCATTCTGACATTAGATCAAACTGTAGGCTTTTATATCAGTGTCGTTATAAAGGTGACTCACAAATTTGAGCAAGCTATGTGAACACTGCTCAACATTTCCTAATATGTACATATCTGTCATTAAAAGAAGGCAACTTTATGAACACACTACTACTTAGTTTAACAACTTTTGAATATGCTATTTTGCTATAAACATGTCTACTGTAGAATTGGAAAGTAACACATTAATGTATTCAGTGTTTTTATCTCTTTGTCTACCAATTTCAAAATTCCAATGCTACTTTAATAAAAATTGACATTTGAGACATAATACAACCATGCATTTGTATGAGAGTAACATGTTACAAAACCACTTACAAGAAAATATTTCAGCCAGGTGGCTGTGACACATGCCTTTTATACCAGCACTCTGGAGGCTGAGGCAGGTGGACCTGTGTAAGTTCAAGGCCAGCCTGGTCTTCAAAGCTACATAGAAAAACCCTGCATCGAAAAAAAAAAAAACCAGAGAGAGAGAAAAGAAAGAAAGAAAAGAAAATATATAAGTAGTATTGAATTAGAAATGTTAATTTTATTAGTTATTGATTTTTCAGTAAGTTACAAGATATTCTTAAAATGAAATTCTAAAATTAATAGAAAATATTCTTTAAACTTTTTGTTCCCATAATTCCACTGCTAAGGTAGTACTTTAGATGAATCCCATACATTTGGTGATAGTCTTCTCATTATGTTTGGTCAGCAAACTTTATCCATCTTCAAAATTGTGTTCAAATATCAGATATGATTTTTAAGGACAAAACTAATTGAATTTATAAGGAACAGCCTTATGAAAGTTGTTTTTTTTTTTCCACTGTAAAAATTTAGCATCTTTTTTGATTTTGTATCTTTCATATAGTACTAATCATAATGTTGGCAATTAAATAAGAAAACTAGAGGTGTTAGCTCAATATGCTACATTGATATTTTGTAGAAATAGTCAAATACTTGTTTCCTTTTTCCTGCGCATTTTACAAATATACAAATATTTGTTACAGTCAGTCTCCACTCTCACTCATCAGCATAAAGCTTTTGGTAGTGAAATGGGTCTAAGAGAAGTTTGATCAGGTAAACTAGAAAAATAGACCTAACAGAAATTTAATAACAAAGTATAATGTAAAATCTTCATGGAAATTCAAAACTATCAAATATCCTCCATCTATAAAATGCAAAGCAAAAGTTGCCCTGGTGAATGCTTACTTTCCATTGTAAAATATACAGTTTTTACAAGGGCTCAAAAACACAACATGAGATTACCATATAAACAGTATCTTATTTGCTAGTCAACAACCTTAGTTTCTGAACTGGTTCATTCTCTATTGCTACATAAAGTACCTAAAGCTTGATCTCCATATGAAATAGGTCTGCTTTTAATCCACAGTTTTACAGGTCTGAAAATACAGCAGCAGCATGGCTCTGATGAGGGCTTTCTGAGTCCATCATGTGGCAAACACCATCATGGTAAGAGTATATATAAGGAGAAACTGTGAGCTGGCTGGGCCATATTCACACTGTTTGAAACAACCCTCTCATTTAATCCAATTCACTCCTAGGGGACACAACATATTCTACAGGACCACCATTAGCTGAGTGATTTAACCTTCCTTGGAATGTCATCTCCTAAAGGCTCTACAAGCTTAACTATGAAATACTGGAGACCAAGCTGTCAGTGAATGAATCTTTGGAAGACAAAAAGAATATCGAATTCAAAAATATTCTAGATTTAATCAAATTAATGATGCATGGCTTCCTTCCTTCCTTCCTCCTCTCTCTCTCTCTCTCTCTCTCTCTCTCTCTCTCTCTCTTTCACATTTTCTTTTCTTCTGATACAGAAGGTCCTCTATCCCAAGCTGACCCCAAACTAGCTACTTAGGTTAAGCATAACCTTAAACTCCCAATCTCTTTGTTTTTAGTTTGTCATCACACGGGGCATAAATAATGCTAGAGCTTGACCCAAGGCCTTTGTACGTTTTAGGCACTCTACAAACTGAACTACCACTCTAGCCCTGAATTTCCTCTTTGATTATGAACATAGATTTTATATATGAAAATGCCTAGGAGCTAAAAATCAAGGTCAGCTAATCTCAGACTTTACCTGGATGTTTTGTACCTCAAAGAGAGAGTTGGCCTCCTGAGGCCTCCTTATGGACATGGAAAGGTTTAAGAAAATAATTCCTTATTAGTTCTAAGATAAATTAATTAATTTCCTGAAAATGATGGCTGATAGGGCAGCCTTTTCTATGAATTTGCCATAACTTATAGGTAAAATTGATAGTTCCCAAGTAACTTCATTATCACAACACTAGAGGAACACGTACTTTGCATTCAAAAAAGTTGAGCTTGCCAGAATGACTAAGACTCAAGGTTTGGGAATATGTTGGCTTCTCTCAACACATTTAAATGTCTCATACCCAAATATAGAGGAAACTCCCTTGAGTCTGGCTTTAAGCCCTGTGAAATCTCTAAGAGTTGCCCTCAAACAGGCAGTAACTTGTACTCTGTCGTCAGAGACTTCCCAACAATGACTCCAGATGATCTGCTGAGTTCCACCTGTCTACGTGCTGGTATAGAACATTGACCCTGTTGTCCTTTGTGATGTTTGGCAATCAGGGAATTACTCAGTAAGCTGGCATCCCATCTTCTACTAGAACTTCTGATTTAGCTGTCCTGAGAAACAGTGATGAATCTTCCATCACACTGTGCCCCATTTCTTCACAACTCTATAAAGAAAATTCTGTATATAATCCTACATTCAAAACCACATGTTTTCAACTCAGAGACAATTGTCTTGAAATCTTAGCCAATAGAACATGACCCCACCTTTGTAAGCTTTCACTCTTTAATGTTACAGAGAAGATAAAGGAATACATGTTTGTATTAGGGCCAGTGTTTCTACAGAAAATCATCTTAAAGAGACTATACAAGTGTATTAAGAAAATGTCAACTTTTCAGTAACTTAGCAACCATTGAAGTAAAACTAGGAGCTTTATTCACTTTGTTTGCCTTTGTCATTCGGTTATTACTTGGACTGTGTTTAAGAACATAAAAATAGAGAAATTCTACAATGCTTAGGACCTGTAGTCACATAATTTGAGTTGAATGGTACATTTGTCATATACTAGACTGTGTGAACTTGACAACAGTTCTGTGTCTATTTATATATGTATGACATATATCAATTCATACAGACAAGCATTGTTGTAATAATCAAATTTGTCATAGTTAGCTATTATTTCTCCCAGGCACTCCTTTAAATGACTAAGGATATCATAATCCCCAGGGTAACAAAGAAGTCTTAAAAAGTACTGAGAATGAATTCACAACTGTGTAAAGCTTATAGAGGACAAATAGAACAGAGCAGATTTACTGTTCCTATTACCTAAGAATCTTTTAAAAGGTTAATTTCATATCAAACATTCAATATCTTAGTAAAAATTCCACCATTTCTTGTATTATTAAAGCAGCAAATCTTGAACAGAATGCTGGTAAATTGTATATCTATCTCCTAGAGGCATAATGTGCAATGTTGTGTGCATAGGGACACTTACACACACACACACACACACACAATTACAAACACACAATTTCACTCTGCTAGCTTCATGGGACTCTTTGCAGAGCTATGCTGAGATCAGATGTGCTTTCACAATGGGTAACAGATGTGTCACAGAAGAGCTATAGATGTAAGAGTCCCATCTATAGATGTAGGGCAAGGCAGCTGGAATCCCATGAGGCTTGAATTATGAGAGGTTGACATTAAGATTTCAGTTGATGCTTCATTTTGAATTTCCCAGTCCTTTTGCATCAGTGAGGGTAATGACAGGATTGTACACTTCAGTTCTATGTCCATTTCTTTTTCTCAGATCATTAATTGCTAAAATGGCTTGAAGTGCAAAGTATTGGATCTGGAGAATAAAGTAGGTGTTTTAAAGGAATTGACCGACCCAGTTTTAAGCCTGAAATTTATTATTACTTTAGAGATACAGTGATGTTAAGTCATGTAGTATTTTGCTTAGATAATTTTGTGAGCTTTTGCTTTTATACAATAAGAGTGGTATTTCTAAATACATAATAAATATTTATACACTCTTGACACTGTGGAATCTACCTAGATAGGATTTTTTCCAATGGCTTGCAGTCACTCAAGTGTTTATAAACTTCTCAATATTTCCAAACAAACTGCTTTCATAGGAAGATGACTAATATTTATTTAAAAAGATCACTGTGACTGTCACAAAATAAAACATTGAAAAATCTGAAACTGTTTCAGTAGCTATCATATTCCCTACCTGACAAACTTAGAAATTAATTATATTGCATATATTAAAAACTTATTTGGCAAATACACTAAAAGGATATAAAACTAAATTTTAGATAAATTGTTAATATATTTTAAAGAAATATTTTATATGAATGTGCACATTATTAATTATCAAACACACTATTAATAACTCCTGTATTAGTGCCAGCCAAAAGAAATTGAAATAGAATTTAAAATTTTAATGATGCATAAAAACAGTTAACTAAAAGTAAGTTACTCTTATTAGAGTTAAATAATTTATACCTAATTTTTATATCATCACTAGCTCTTTAACTTGTAATCAGTATAAACGGTATGGTTTGAATATGTTGTTTTGTTTTTTTCATACTGTATTTTTGGAACCCAGCATGTATTTAATATGTATATCTCATAGTTATATGCATCTTAACAGCTCAAAGCTGTGGCTGCTCTATGGAATATCTCAACCCTAATTAATAATCATTATTCATTTCAGGTTCAATATGATTCATCACCTTGTCTAAAAGCATTATAGACTTCCCTTCTACATTCTGTACTTTTATATCACTCATTGCTTACAAATGCTGACCCAAGTAATACATCTGTGGGAAGGAAAGGAATAACTGAGTCATTTAGCCAATTATGCCAGGAAATTTTTATGACTGTATGGGTTGTTAAAGTCATTTTTAATGGAATTACAAAGTAACATTATTCTCTGTTGTGCACTTCCTCTAACAATTTAGAGACAATATAAGAATTTCTCCCCAAGGCTAGTTTGAAAACCCTATTTTGCATTATGCTTTTTACATACAGAGACAGATCTCAGGAATAATTAGAAAACAAATTTGGTTTTCACCTGTGGTCATATGTAACATGATCATATTTGCACCAATGACAAACTCTTCTGTAATTGTGGTTCCATAGTATTATGATGAGTTAGAAAATTTCTATAATCTAATGACATGGTCTGACATGTAACATCACACTGTGGTGCATTATTGGCATATTTGTGACCACACTGGAGTGATAAGTCTACTGCATTTACTTCCAGTTGTATAACAATATAACACACATAACTACCCATAGAAAGTAATACTTGAGAATGATAATCCATTGTAAGTAGTTTGGGTATTTGCAGTGCTATCATTTAAGTCATTATTTTTTGAGAGTACTCCTATTTATAAAATTGTTTTTTGTGTGTATGTTGGAGGGTATTTTAATCCATCTACTGTTTATTGAATCTCTTGATTGAGTAATTGACCTACACCATCTAGGATACTGTGTTTTCACAGTGACAGAATCATCTGATGATGTGTTTCTTAGAACATATCCTTTTAGCAAATGATGCCTAAGTCTTCATAGGTAATTACATATTTTATAATGATTTCCACCCTCTTGGAACAGAAGACATATTTTTAAATATATTCCATATGATATAGTATTGAATATATTCTCATAATAGTAATATTGTAAATGTTAATTACAAAAGTAATTTAAAACTCTATATTACAATATTATTTTGAAGACAATATAATTACTGGGAAAGGGAGTGGAATGATTGCTTCCTTGTATTCATTGATGAAAATCAACACTGGGTTCTAATAGAGCTCCTGAGCAACCTTAGATTTTATATATATGATTCTGTTTACTAATACTTGTGGTAGCTCCAAGGATAACAGACCCTAGACACATTTGGGGCTAGATTTTTATGAAACAAAAAACAATTTTACTTCCTAGGCATGCATTTCCTGTAGGTATTGAATGATGGTAAAAATAAAGCTAACAGTAACCATCAGAAAATATTTGATGAAATAAATGAAAAAATAATAACCATCTAAAAGTGCCTGTCCTTTTTCAACCATGCAAGTAACCCACTTTTTTAGACATAAGAACTAACATGATTAGGTGTTCTAGAATATTATTGGGCAGATGTAGTTGGTTTGTTCTCTCTGTGTTTGGGGAGAAACAGTATACAGTTTAAAAAAATATTTTCACTGAGCAAATTCCTTCCCTGAGACATTTAATATCATCTTCCAGACACATTTCCACTTTAGGATCTAGCTGGTCTATGTATCTGGAACAAGCAAATATCATCTAAAAGTTTAGGTTAAGAGGTGAAGATTTTTAAAAGAATCTTAATTAGAGATATTTCTCCAGGGAAAACCCAAATTATTATTGAACAGTCTTGCTCCATTTTTTAAAGTTCACAGATACACAGATTTCTGCCATTTGGAAACATTGAGGCAACAAAAATCAAATGAAACCAGTCATCTAATATATAATATGCCTTCTAGGGAATCACAAAACTTTAAAAAATGTAAACACACAAATATCACACCTTCTAAACCAAGAGGAAGATACTTTCTTCCTATTCTTTAAGGAATGCTTAGCAGTAGGTGTGTATTTGTTGCTTTTAACTGTCAGCCAATTAATCCTTCTTGTACCTAAGATAATGACAGTCTTAGCAGACATATTATTTTTGGAGGCAAGAATATTTGTTGGTATTTCTTGGTGTGTCCTGTTGGTCTTCTACCAATATTACACATGATAAAAGTGGATTTTATATTGCTACAGAAAACTTTTTATTTTAAATTAAAGCCATGTTTGGATAACAGAATGAGAGGATTCAAAAACACGTATTCCAGTCATTTTGAAGATGAAAGAACCACCACCCAGTGTTTAATATTCCATTTTTCACTGTTGCAAAAACAGCTCCTAGATATATTTTACACAATACATACCAACTTTAGGGGTTGTTTTCACAAAAATGTCACATAAGTCTCCAGAGGCTGATGATTTGCTGTTTTTTATGACAGTGACCCTAAAAATTGTAGGTCCCAGGTTTAGGTAGTCAGAAATTAGTAGGCTAGAAGGACTTCAAGGGTGGACCCTTCACTCACAGTCAGCTCACAGTTCTTACCCTTAACACACTAAAATTGAGGAAAATGTCATATTTCATGGATTTGTCTTTAAATAATAATAACAAATTTGTGACCCACTCACATACATTTCAGTTAGTGACGATATGTCCTAGGTTCTGAACAATGAAAAGGGAAGCATAGACACAAGAACAATCTTTTCTATGGCTGACTCCATGAAATACAGCTGGATTCTCTGAATCCATCTACCTACACTTTATCTGAAACCTCTTTTTTGCAGGACAATAGATTAATGAATTCAGTATTTGATTCCCACACTTTAAACTCATATTTATAAATTTTAATGCAACTTATGCTACCAAGTCCTGTATTCTTCCATTTTAAATCACACACACACACACATACACACACACACAAACACTGCATATTTTGGAAGATTCAACATAGATTACAACTTCTCACAGAGAAGAGTGAATCTACATTGAGCAACTGCATCCATCAGATTGGCATGTAAATATTTTTATGGGATATTTTCTTAACTGTAAATGGTTATAACAACCCTACTGTGGATAGTGGCATCACTATGCTACCAGAACTGGTCTGTAAAAGAAAAGGAGCTGACAAAGACAGAAACAGCATTCCTCCATGGTGTCTGTTTCAGTCTCTGTTTCCAGGTTCCTGCCTTGAGTTCCTGCCTTGATTTTTCCCACCAATGGACTATAACTTGTAAACTTTTTCTTACAAAGAAGAAAAACAAGACTCTCAAAGTCATCCTTGATTTCATTGTTTTCCTTTATTTCTTCCCCCTTCTCCACTTTTCAATGATGGATTACCCAGTGTCTTATAGAGAATGTCGTTCTTTTTCTTTCACATAAATCCAAACATAAGCTGTAATAGCATTCTTTAAATTTCAAACCACAAATAAAAGGTATTATATGCTATAATTATTCAAATTTGTTTTAAAATTGGTTACCTTACAGCTTAATCTAACTTAAGCACAGTTTTTATCTTGTGGCATTACTCCTAAAGTTCCTTGGGCATGGAATATCTTTGTTTTGTTTAGCTTTTGTTTTTGCTGATAGGTATTCCACTCTCAGAAGTAAAAGGGTTTACATATATCTTAGGGCCCTTTGGTCTTGTTAATCTTGAAATGTCATCTTCTTTTATAACAAGTTCTCACCCCACACTCTATTTTTATAATCTGCTTTGTTGTATAAGACAATAGAAGTGGATAGATGTTGGTGGTGCACGCCTTTAATCCCAGCACTTGAGGGCAGCGGCAGGCAGATCTGTGTGAGTTCAAGGCCAGCCTGGTTTACATAGCTACTTCCAGGACTGGCTCCAAAGCAATACAGAGAAACCCTGTCTCAAAAACACAAACAAACAAACAAAAAATAGATAATAGAAGTGATCACATAAAATCAAAACCTTCAAACAAAAATATTTCCTTCATAGTAATCATGAAATTTTCTTGGAAAAAAATCCTAATTAATTTTGTTTTAAACATTATTGTTATGGTATAGATAAAATTGTCAGCATTGATTGTATTTGCATGTGATATATTTCTTAAACGTCCTGATTCTCCTCTATTTAGTCTCATAATGCTTTACTGTGCACATGGCAAAATGTATCAGAGACATGGCCAAGTGTCAGTAACTACAGAATTGAAAAAGAAGCTTCATATTTATGAATGTCTGTGCACATATTTTGTATGTGTGCATGGTGCAGACAATATACTCACTTACTGCACTTGTACAGCTGTTACTATCTATACAAACCTAGACAAGATTAGGTCCATCATCATTATGTATTGTGGACAGACCCACAAATCCATAACTTTTCCTGGGAAGCATTAGACTAGTAATTGTTGTTAGGGAAGGGGGTGTCACTTTCTACAGCTGTGAGTCCACAGGTAAGTAACTCTGGCTATAGTAAATTACCCCCAACCAATACTGGGGAAAGTAACTTTTTGTTAAACTCAGTGGGTAAACACCACCACCACCACCACCACCCACTGCCAGAAAAGACATGAAATTAAGACTAATTAAGAAGGTTTTAAGTAAGAGAGAGGATACAGGATTGGGAATGAAAATGATTAAAATGTTTTTTTGAATGTTATATATCTTTTATTTAATTTATTATTTTACATGTCAATCCCAGTTCCCTCTCCCTCCCTCCCTTTTATCCTCTCTGCCCCCTCACATGCACCCTGACCACCCTCCCATCCCCCCCACCCCAATTCCACTTGTACGGCAATGCCATCCAGGTGGGGTCATGTAGATCTGTCAGGTCATTTGAAGTGGGGACTAGGACTTCTCTCCTGTCTCTAGGTTAAGGCAGTATCCCTCCATGGGGGATGTGTCCACAAGGTCCTTTTGTGCACCAGGGATACATCCTGGCTCCACTGTCTGAGGTCCCTTAGACTGCTCAGTCCTTCTGGCTGAGACCCATATTCGGGGGGTCCTGAGTCAATCCCATGCTGGATTCCCAGCTATCAGCCTGGGGCCCCATTAGCTCCTCTTTGTTTTATATAAGTGTGTAAAACTATGAACTTAAAATTGAAATGACCTCACATAGTCTGTCAAACATTTTAAACAGCTATACTTCAATAACTTTAGCGATAAAGAATGACATATGTTCTCCAAGGTAAAAGTTGTTTTGCAAAGACATTTGCCATCATTCTTCAAGTCAGCGTCTGTAACTGATAGCCACTTCCACCATAAGTAGCTGCAGACAGAACTTCATCCTTGAATCAAAATTCTTGCATGATATAAATTTCTGTTCCAAATTTCCTCATTGCTCAGCTACCTCATCTTCCAAAGATAGCTAATTACTACTATGTTCCTTTTGTTTTGTTTTGTTTTTGCCAAGACTAAATTCCTCTGCATCCTGCTTCTATAAACAACATCGAAATAAAATCTGCATTTTCCTATTTGGTAAGTGTCAAGTTGGGTGAATGTTTCTGAGAAAGTAAGTAGTTGTGTCAGAAAATTCTTTCTCATATTTTGTTGTGTTTTTTCTCTGTCAGCCATGTCTGTCCATCTATTCTGTAGAGGTGCTGCCCATAAATACTTAGTCACTTGCCTACTTTTTTTTTTTTTTTTTTTTTTTTTTTTGAGTTTTATCTTTTGGATCAGGACGTAAACCCAATTAGAAAGTGGTTGGTATTTCCCATTTTTTTTTAAATAGCACTTTTATTGCCTTTATTTTCTTTAGCCCTTTTACATTTTGTGGGAAATTTTAACTTCTCGGTAAAAGGTATTTTCATTGGAATAAAAAGTAAGACTTTCGGGTGCCTGTCATTTTTCTAAAATGCTGTGAAGTTAGAATTTTATTTTTATTTTATTTTTTATATATATAATTTTTTATTTAATTTTATATAACAAAGTCCAATTAAATGAAAACAAACATTTATACACAATATTTGGGAATTTGGGCATCGTTCTTTCCAAACTACTTCCTGCTGATAAGGGGCGCTGTCTTGGGGGATTCGAAGAAGATTCAGATATCCTAGCTGTAGTCTGTAGGGCTGTTTTGTCCAGCTGTTTTGAATGTAGGATCAGCTTCTACTCTGTTTCAGGTGGTCTGGCGTGATCAAACCACATTAGTCTGGAAGGAATCCACATCTTTTCATTTTCTGTGGAAACAAAAATAGAAATCCTTTTCCCCAGTAACTTGTCCTTCAACTTAAGTTTTAAAGTCAAAGCGTTTTTTTTTTTTTTTTTAATTTATTATTTTACATGTCGATCCCTCTCTGCCCTCTCACATGCACTCTAAACACCCTCCCCTCCCAACCCCCCACCACAATACCATATGTAGGGGAATGCCAGCCAGTTGGGGTCATGTGGATCTGACAGGTCCTGTGAAGTAGGGACTAGGGCTTCTCTCCTATCTCTAGAATAAGGCAGTTATCCCTCCATGGGGGATATGTTTGCAAAGTCCTTTTGTGCACCAGGGATACATCCTGGCTCCACTGTCTGAGGTCGCTTAGACTGCTCAGACCTTCTGGCTGAGACCCATATTCAGGGGGGTCCGAGTAAGTCCCCTGCTGGCTTCCCAGCTATCAGTCTAGTGGCCCTTAGCTCCTCCTTGTTCAGGTAAGCTGTCTCTATGTACTTCTACCGCATGGTCTTGTCCTCTCCATCTGCTTCTGGGTTCTAGTTCGACTCAGTGTTTATGTATGGGTGTTTGCTCCTATTTTCAACAGGCATTAGTTGAGGGCTCCATGGAGAAGTTAGTTGTTGATCTCACTCTCTGGGAAGGGCATTTATGATAGTCTTTCCACGGAAGCTGAGATTGTTAGTTGGGAGCAGTCTTGTAGTTCCCTCGACCTTTCTTTGTGTTCAACTTTATTTCAAACCAATATTGGCTCCCTCTTTTATATTCTCTCTCTGTGTCTCTGTCTCTGTCTCTGTCTCTCTCTCTCTCTCTCTCTCTCTCTCTCTCTCTCTCTCTCTCTCTCTCTCTCTCTCTCTCTCTCTCTCTCTCTCTCTCTTTCCTATTTTCCATTCCTAACCAGGCTCAATCCTCCTGGTCGCACATGCCTTCCTCTCCTCCCCCTCATTTTCTCCTACTTCTCTCTCCATTCGCTGTCCTCCCCCACTTTACCTGAGCTCTGGGAGACTTGTCCCTTCCCAGTTCTGTGAGGGATTTTATATGAATCTCTTAGAATACTACTTGTATCCTAGTTCCTCTGGTGATGTGAATTATAGGCTGGTGATCATTTGATCTACTTCTAAAATCCATATATGAGTGAGTACATACTGTGTTTCTCTTTTTTCACTTGCCTACTTTTTAAAATCTGATTTATCTAGGACTTTTAAATTTAAAAGTAACCACTTCTATTACCACCTAATAATTTTTTTTAGGTTTCAAATACTTATTAATATAAGGAGTATGTATGATCATTAACACATGTTATAATAATGATAGTTAAATGAATCTAGTTAAATATCTATTAGTAAAATTTATAATTCTTTTTACTTTTAAAAATGTATGTACCAGAAATTTCAACTTATCCTTAGTACTTTTACTGTTCCCATGACTACAAATAAATAAATAAACAAAAACCCTAACAAAGTAAATTAAAAAAATTTATTCTGGTTCACAGTTTGACTGTATAGTCCACCATGTGTTAAAAGATGTCAGTGGGAGTATGAATTAGCTCCTCAACTGTCATCCACAGTCAGAAATCAGAGTGATAATTAGTTATGCACAGCTCACTTATTCCCTTTCATTTGTCCAACATTTAGTGTGTGAATTCCTACCTTAATGAATCTAATCTAGATAATCCCTTGCTAGCAAGCCAAGAAGTTTATTTCCTAGGTGATGCTGGATGCCATCAAGTTGATGGTCAATACTAACCATTGCAGTTGCTATAGGCTACAAACCTCCTAGACAACACCTCAAAAAATGACATACTAATAAGATAAAATCATAACCAATTTATTTAAACAAATTTCAGAAAACATAAAAGCCCTCATAAGTGAGGTCCCTGGGATCCAAAGCAAAGTGATTATTTTTATGTTTGGGACTGATGAAGTTATATCATGGCCATGCATTTTTTGATATTATTAAATTTAACCTTATTACACCATGAAGGAAGTTGCCAGTATGTGATGATATCATTGCCCAGAATTTCCATGGTAACTCCAACTTGTCCCTGCTTCTTACTATTTTTTCCTTTTCCCAAAGTATTCACCAACTTAGCAGGGTGAACTCATGGATGGGAATGACAATATTTTCTTCCTTTTTATACCAGATACTGGAAGATAGCCTAGGACATGTTAGGTTATGAACAAACTTTGCTTGATTATGTTTGGGTGCTAAAACCTAGGATTAATTCCTATAATTCCATACATTTCCCCTCCTAAAGATTCATTACAATAAAGGAACTTCGGGAGGCATCACCATCCCTTACTTCAAGCTCTATTATGGAGCTATAGTCCTGAAAACAACTTGGTATTGGCACAAAAATAGACAGGTAGACCATTGGAATTGAATCGAAAATCCTGATATTAACCCACACACCTACAAACACCTGATTTTTGACAAAACAGCTAAAAGTATACAATGGGAGGAGGAAAGTATCTTCAACACATGGTCCTGGCACAACTGGATGAAGGTGTATACAAGACTACAGACAGACCCATGTCTATAGCCATGCACAAAACTCCTCATCATAAATCCAGCCACACTGAACCTCTTAGAAGATAAAGTGGGAAGTACCCTTGAACATTTTGGTACAGGAGACTGTTTCCTGAACATAACACCAGTGGCAGAGACACTGAGATCGGCAATTAATAAATGGCACCACCTAATAAATTTTATTTCAGTCAAACTTACAATCTAGAGATACTTTCTGGCTAAATGAATAGTAAAACTTGCTTTGTGCTACCATGCATTAAAGATGGGTTCTGACCAGCACCGGTTAGATAGCTCTGAAAATTAATGGAAACACATATGTATGCAACTATTTGCATGTTTTCCAACTTTTTTATGGGAAATCTTTGTCATGGGCCAGTGGAGGCTGCTCAGTAACTAAAGACTTGTCACCAAGACCAGTGATCTGATTTCATTGCCTGGTAGAAGGAGAGAACTGTTTCCCACAAGCTGCCACTGACACGATCAAGAATACTCCAGGATGCACCACCCCCCGACATATGTACACACAATAAATTAGTAAAATATAATAAATTGGTAAATTTTGTCATACTCTTATTAATTTGAAAATTAAAATTTCTAGGTAGTACAAGCCAAACATTTTTTACAGTGATTTAGAATTACTGAATGGAATTTGCTTCCTGCAGGAAACTGAGAATAGCAACAGTACTTGAGATTTTTATTAAGTTCAAGAAAATACTTCTTTTATTAATAAAATGCAATGAAATCACACAAGTATGAGCTATATACAATACTATATATGTGGATACTAGTTACCATGTACACTAATACAAATACATGAATACCACTAATAAAATTCCTTTATACAGTGAATATCCTTATTAGCATCATTATGATTATAATGCTAAGTATAACAGCAATATGTTGATCATTCTGGTATGCAGATAAGAACTTAAACAGAATAGAGAGAACTAACATTTCTCATCTCTGTTACATAATTTTCTGTTTTGCTCCATTATCTCATACAATCATCTGGTCTGTGCTTATAACCAAAAGAGATCAAAAGTTTCATGACTCAATTCTGATAACTATAGTTAACTATGACAGTCTAAATACTACCAATTGAGTTAATAACTCAAAATATATGTTCTTCTGTGAGCAATTTCTCGGGAAACAAGTAGATATATGTATACTTTCTTATAGAACTAAGGAGCTGAGATAGCTTTTTAAACCAATTCCCACAACATAAAATCATTTCTTTCATCAGAACCCTAAGTCCAAACAAATCTAAACTCTGACATACAGGCTTTTAGAGACTCATATATTCACATTGTTCTTCACTGTGTTTGATAAGCATAAGACTGGGGAACCTTTAAACTTATTTCAAAGTTGTCATTTTCATCTGATTTTTCAGATATATGTGAATGATAGCTCAAAGCTATGTATAGAATTTCAGTCCTTTATTTTGAAATAAAAGCAATAGTCTCATCAGGAATCTTACATTCATGCCATGTGCTAACTGTCTTCCCCTCAGGTATAGTGAACTCTACTCATATATACAGCTCTAAACAAAGCTGAGGCACACTTTTGCACATAGAAGTATATTTCTTTAAAACTCTACTTACTCAGTGAAAAGCAAACCTGCTATGTCCCACTGGTACTTCCTTTCCCATGCCATCCCTATTCCAGGCCTCTTTCTTTTGTCCTTCTTTGTTTCCTCCCCATTGTTCTTTGCCCTCTCATCATCTTTTTTGTTTTTCAGAAACTTCAAGTCCTATTTACCTTGTTGTCTTAAAACATATTGTGAAGAATTTTCTATATAATCAATATTGCCTTTAGTATAATTTAGAATGCTTGTGTCATTCTTCCCTGTGGGCATCTCTACCTTTGAATTTTGAAAGGTAATGATGTTAAATGTATCTAAATGAATAGAACTAAAAGTTAAGATTTTTTCTTTCTTAGTCATTGCTACATTATACTTAAGATTTCTATATTTGGCATATCTATTTTACCTTTATCAAGCATGAACTTTAGAAAAGCCACTTTTCAGCTGATGTATTAAAACTCTCCTGCTTTATCACTATTATATGATCATGCTTTCTGGCTATGCAGACATACTCCGGCATCTAACTGGAGTATTATTGATGGTGCATCCATTATGATATGCTCATGTATATGTAAATGATGAACAACAATGTATGGATTCTTCTTGCCCTTTCTTTTTATCATCCACCATCACAATCTATAGAATATAGAGTATATGCCCAATTTGCAAAATAGAGAACACAAAAGATGTGGTATGAAGGAGAATTAGAGTAAAAGTAACAATAAAGTAATAATGATGGCAGCAAGTTAGCATTGATTTTTTTTCATATTTCCCAGACTTTTAAACTAAATGTCAAAACCATAAACATTGTAATCCTGAAACATCAAAGTCACTAAAGTCTAAAATCCAAGAAGACAGAAAACAAGATAAGCAATCAAACAAGAAAATTTTCAATTCTGTAACTCTAGGAAATCCAATTTCTTAAAATTCCTTTAAAAAATTAATATGGTGTCCCTGACCCCTCTGGGTCCCACAATCCTTTCTCTTCTTCTGCAGGATTCCTCAAACTTTGCCTAATGTTTCAGTGTGGATTTGCATCTGTTCCCATCAGTTTCTAGAAGATTCCTCTCTGATGACAATTGGGACAATTGGACTAGGCACAAATTGGTCACAGGATGTGGCCAGTTCAGGCTAGATATTTACTGTTGCAAGGAATCTAAGCTGTGGTCATCCTTGTAGATTCCTAGGAGATTCTCTTGTACCATGTTTTTATATGACACTGAAATATAAACCTTTTCCAGTAGTCTCTTTTAGCACTGTCTCACTCTGCCTCCCCCCATCCTGCACCAACCTGATCAATCATGTTCATATCCCTACCCATCCTCATTCCACTCACAAAATCTCTTCTATTTCCACTATTTCCACTTTCCAGTGAGATCTGGGTGTCCCCTCATGAACCTTCCTTATTACCTAGTCTCTCTGGGTCTGTGGATTATAATGTAGTTATCTGTAACAGGAATAAATAAATGACTCCGAGACTGATATTGGAGTTCAAGCTTCAAGCTGAATATTAGAAAAGCAAAGCAGCTGGGCACTAGCATCCTACCTCTACCTCAGGCTAAATGGGATGGTCCTGTCTCTACGAGGTCTCACCAAGCCTCAGACTGTAACCTTTCCTCAGAGTGCGTGGAGAATGAATCTCTGTCTGAGACCTTGCTTCTGTTTTATATACTTCCCTAATGTTGGAATTAAAGGTGTAAGCTACAATTTTCTTTTAGACTGATTCACTCTTGTGTACATCTTGGTGGCCTTCAACTCACAGAGATCCATCTATCTTTTAATCCTGAGTCCTAGGATTAAAAGTGTGTACCACCACCTCCTAGCTTTTGGCTGCTGGGATCAAAGGTGCATGCCTGGCTTCTATATATTGTGGCTGACTTTGCTTTCTGAATCTTCTGGCAAGTTTTAATAAATCATAAATAATATACCATTAAATTTAGAGTTTATTTTATAGCTAATAATCAAGAATGAGTACACACCATATTTGTGTTTCTCAGTCTAGGTTACCTAACTACTTGGGATGATTGTTTTATATATTTCCATCCATTTGCATCCAAATTTCCTGGTGTCCTTGTTTTTTAACAGCTAAGTAATACTACCTTGTGTAAATCTGCCACATTTTCTTTATCCACTCCTCAGATGAGAGACATCTAGGCTGTTTCTACATTCTGGCTATTCCAAATAAAGCTGTTATAAACCTAGTTGAGCAAGTATCTTTGTGGTATGATTTAGCATCCTTTGGATATATGCCCAAGAAGGGTATGACTGGGTCTTGTGGTAGACTGATTCCCAGTTTTCTTAGAAACTGCCACACTGACCTCCAAAGTGGCTATACAATTTTGCACTCCCATCAGCAATGGAGGAGTGTTCCCCTTGCTCACATCCTGTCCAAAATGAGCTGTTACTTGTCTTTTTTATTTTAACCATTCTTACGGGTATAGGATGGAATCCTAAAAGAAATTTCACAGAATCAACTAACCTGATTGCATTCAGGCTCACGGAGACTGAACTGACAACAAGGAAGCCTGAATGGAATTGAGCTAGGTATATATGTTACAGCTGTGTAGTTTAGTTCTAGTGGGAATAGGTGCTGTCTCTGACCCTTTAACAGAGTATTAGCACCCTATACCTCATACTGGGTTACCTTGCCTAGCCATAATACATGGGGAAGTACTTAGGCTTATTAAAACTCGGTATGTTATGCTTTGTTGATTCATGGGAGACTTTCCCTTTTCTAAACAGAAACAGAGGAGGAATGGATTGGAAGCTGGGAACAGAGGAGGGATGTGGTGCAGAAACTGGATGGAGAGAAAGGAGGTAAAACTGTGGCTGGGATGTAAATTAAATAAATAAGTAAATAAACTTATCTAAAAAAAGAAAGAAAAATTCTGTTCATCTTACTTTCTAGGAATAGATTGTCTTCAACTTCCTTGAACTTCAAAACCTTTTCCCTGCAAGTAAAATGTTATTGATTTTTTTAAAAAAGATGTTAGTATGATTTTTGAAATGATATTCATTTCAAAACCATGTGACAAAGCCATATAAAACTGCCTAGGCCGCTTTGAAGAATAAAATAGTCAATATCCATAATAATAGGCAACATCATGATATGTTTTGCTAAGCATAAATATCCAAATACACAAATAAAAGCTACATGGCTGTCAGTTCTGAGCAAACTGACTTCATATTTCATAAAGAGTATTCAACTCTGCGTTACTCGGAGTAGTTTTCCTAACTTCAACCACCTGAAACATAATGAATAATCCATGCCCTTTGATAAAGCTGATCAAAATTTTAATGGTGTCTGAGGTATCAGGAGATACAGGTACATCCCAGCTCTTAAATGAAGTCAAAATTGTCCTCTGTACACAGTCTATCTGAGCCTTACTCAACATCATGAAACTCTTTGACCCAGATGAAAACACTACCCTTTGGCCCCAAATTTGGCTTTCTGTTTTACATAGCCATCTCCCTCAAATAAAAACATTGTTTATAGTTTTAAAAATTTCAATATTGAAGATTTAATCTAATCTTTCAGAACTGTGACTTGGGAGAGTTAGATTGTAAGAATTCTGATTATTTAGGGTTTCCAAGTTCTTGATGATGGTATTTGTATGTCTGTGCATTTGGATAAGAACTATTAATTCATAGGACACTGATAGCATAGAACAGAAACCATACTCTTTACAGAAACTATATTCTATGATAGTATAATAGAAGCCATACACTATACAGAAACCATAGTCTATATAGTACATGAATTCCATAAACTTGTACATAAACTTGTATATTGTTTTTATTTGTTTAGAATTTCATACATGAGAACTATATTTATATAATTCCTATCCTTAACTCTCCCTCTCCTCCCTCCATCCCTCCAGTTTCTCCCTGGCCCCTTCAATCCTTCTCAAATTTACAATTTCTTCTAAAAAATCTCTCTCTCTCTCTCTTGTCCTCCTCCTCTCTACCTCCCTCCCTCTTCCTCTCCTCTGTGTGTGTGTGTGTGTGTGTGTGTGTGTGTGTGTGTGTGTATAGGGAGGATATTAAACAAACTGAATCTATTTACTCATATGTACATGTGTTTAGGGCTGACCACTTGGGATTGTATAAACAATCAAGGAACTTGCCATTGAAGAAATTGTATTCTTCATCTCTCAGCTGCCACTGACTAACTGTAGTTCTACCTCTGAGGGTAAAGCATGTCAGTCAGTGTTGTCATTACACAAGTCTTGTTTAAGCAACAACTTCGTTAAAATTCTATGGGCATAGCCTTCCTATCATGTCTAGATTATACTGTCTTTCAGCAGGCATCCTATCCTCTAATCCTAGAAATCATTACACCCTATTCTGCAATTTTCCTGCATTTTCAGTATAGATGTTGCAGTATAGATGTTACAACTGGATATAAGCAACCCATTGAGAAGCTTATTATCAATGATCAGGTGTGTATCTCTGTAACAGTTTCCTTCTGTTGCAAATGGAAGCTTATTTGATGAGGCATAAGTTCTATGCCTATATGTCAGTATAAGGATAAACTTTGGAATGCAGTTAGAAATTATATTGGTCTTTCTGGGTATGGGTAAGATGGCTTAGGATGCTGAATATTCCTTTAAGTGTTTTTCAGCCATCTGAGATTCTTCCACTGAAAATTCTCTATTTAGATTTGTAACCCACTTTTTAGTTGGATTGTTTGGTGTAATGACTAGTTTCTTGTGTTCTTTATATATTTTAGAAATTAACCGTCTGTCACATGTAGATGTGGTGAAAAACTTTCCCATTCTGTATGCTGCCATTTTGTCTTATTGATGGTGTCTTTTGCCTTATAGAAGTTCTTCCGTGTCATGAGGTCACATTTATTAAAGACAAACATGGTACATACTCACTTGTAAGTAGATATTAACTATAAAATAAAAGATAATCTTGCTACAATCCACAGACCCAGAGAGGCTATGAAACAAGCATGAACCCTTCCTGGGAAGGGAAAACAGAATAGATATTGTGAGTGGGATGGAAGCAGGTAGTAAAGGGAACAGGAGGGATCAGGTGAGAGGGTGGAGGGAGTGAGTACTAGGAGAGAAAACTTGAATGGAGGGGGCAATTCAGGGTTAAAGTAGATACTTAGTGCAACAAAAACTCCCAGATGACTGTAGGTAAGACTCCTAGTAATAAGGGATAAGGAGCCTGAACCAGCCATCTTTTCTAACCAGGCAAAGCTTCCAGTAGAGGTACTGGGACACCAATCTAACCACAAAACCTTCGACCTATAATTTGTCCTGCCAACAAGATATTCTTAGGTGATTGGAGATGTCATTCTGTAAATATGTTTCTCATACTGGTTAATGAATAAAGCACTGTTGGCCAGTAGGAAAGCAAGATAGGTTGGACTAGGAGACAAGAAGGAGTCAAGGAAGTAGTAGGGAGGAGTCAACATGGAGAGACTGCGGAGAGCAGATGCCGGCCTCAATCCCCAGTAAGATGAGACCACATGGAAATACTTAGATTAATAGAAATGGGTTAATACTTAAGACAGAGCTAGCTGATAAGAAACAAGTAACTGGCCAACAGCATGTATATCTAATACAGAGTCTCTGTGTGTTATTTGGGGCTGGCGCCACGGTGGGTCCAGGCCGGCAGGAAAAACCTACTCCTTACACTTAGGTAAAGGTGCCACACAAATTAAGAGCATAGCCAACCAATGACCGATCAAGTTTAGGATTAATAGCACAAAAGGGAGCCCATAAATGACACTGCCTGGAGGAAAAGAAACCAGAGGCAAGATGATCCAGAGACCCACAATAGAACCTAACATGTCCAGAAAAAAAGAAAGAAAGGAAGAAAGGAAGAAAGGAAATGGTTTCTAATGATATTCTTCTATACTCATAGACAGGAGTCTGGCATAATCATCATCAGAGAGGTTCTATGAAGCAACTGATGGGACAGTTGCAGAAACACACAGCCAAACATTAGGTGAAACTCAGTGAATCCTGTGGAAGAAGGAGAGGAAGGATTATAGGAGCCAGAGAGTTCAAGAACACCAGGAGAAAACCCAGAGAATCAACATTCCTGAACTCATAAGGGTTCACTAAGATGGAACCAACAATAAGGGAGCCTGCATGGATCTAACCTAAGCCTTCTGCTTATACACTATATGTGTGTAGCTTGATGTTTTTGTGGGACTCCTAACAGAGAGAGCAGGGACTATTTCTGATGCTTTTTCCTGCTTTGGGGACCCTTTCCCTCCTTCTGATTACCTCACCTAGCTTTAACAAGAAGGGAGGTACCTGGTCTTATTAAAATTTGATATGCTTTATTTGTTTGATATCACTGGAAGGCCTGCCATTTTCTGAAGGGAAACAGAGAAGAAGTGGATAGTGAAAGGATAAGGGAGAAAGACTCTGAAGAGAGGATGGAGGGGAAACTGCCATCAGGATGTAATATATGAGAGAATAAATTAATAAAAAATAGAAATGATATTAATTTATGAAATGGCAGTAACATATTCTCCTCTAAGGTCTATGACTTCTCCAGCATCAGGTAGTTGGTTAGATTTCAAGAACAAAGTATGAATTCTCTCCTACTGAGTAGGCCTTGAAAACAATGAGACATAACTGTTATCCACAAGATAAAGCATCTCTACTTCAGCACCACTCCTAGTCTACCTCAAGAAAGCTGAGGCATAAAACATGATGTATTAGCAGCTTTTCTCATGACTATGATTAAATACCTGATAAGGCAGCTGAAGGGAGGAAGTGCTTACTTTGGATCACAGTTTGAGAATCTTTCCTTTTCCTCCCACGAAGACAAGGAAGACACTGGAAGGACCATAGTGTTGCAACTGAATATATGAGCTCCCTTATTTAATCAACTCAACAACTTTGCTTCACTCTGGCTAATGTTTTGCTTGTTTTCATTTCATTAGCATTTTTCTCTTGGCTGTATTTCTTCTAGTGGCAAGTACTTGTACTAAGTGCCTAGTGTAGTTTATTTCTTGATCCATTTGGGTGGGTCAGGCAAAGTCCTTTCTTGGTCTTTTCCTTTAAAAATGATGATGTCCGGCTTCCACAGTTTCATAGTAAGTCCCTGAAGGTGGCTCATACTGTTTCATTTTTCACATTTGCATGCATGCATATATTAGATCATTCTTAGTTTAGGCACTTCATTATGATAATGAAGAATGAATCATTGAGTTGCCCACTGTGATGCATGTAATCCTTTCTTTGCTTCCCTCCTGACAAGATATGGCTGCTGATTTAAGTTTTAACAGAACAGTATAACTAAGGTAATGATTACAGCTGGAAGAGGTTCAAAAGACAGAATGTCTGCTTGGCTTTAATTTTTGGTTCAAGGTAATCACAAACCTGAGCTTACATGAAATATTGTAGCTTGAAGGCTTGAAAGTTTTAAGGACTCCGTTGATAATATTTTAAGTGTGTTTGCTACAACTACAACTGAATCAATAGACTTCCAAGATTCTGTCACTTGATCAATAAAATGCCATTGCTCCTCATCTGGCAGCAAGAGGATTCCCTAAAATGTGCAGTGTGAAGGAGTTTTCTTTTTACTCAATCAACAGTGATGCTCCTTGCCAGGGAGAAAAATAACAGTTAGTTCCATTGAAACATACAATTATTAGCTATCTAGTTATCTATTAGCAGGATTACAGGACGTTAGACCTGTAGTCTTCCCTCATAATCAATAGCTCATAAAACCAAAGACTTGAACAGTAAAACTTAATTAATGATCAGAATAATGGATCAGAGTCCCACCTCTGGCCTTAGAAGGAGACATGACATCTCAGAATGCCCATAAAGAAGTTATTTGATAAATGTTAAGCCCAATTCCTGAACCTTGGAAGATACTGTCTAGCAATAGGCTTTGTCATAAAGTCATGCTGTTACCCTATGAGAATCAAACCAAATCAGCCTGTCAATCACCTGAAAATGTGCCTCAGGAAAGTCTATTTATTTCTAAAGTTTTTAAGAACCATATAAAATCAAACTAAAATGTATATCCACAAGTTTGTCTCTGGGTACTTCTTTTACCCCTGAAGAGTATGCTAGTATTTTGTCTCAATCCTTTCCATTTACTGTGTTGTTGTTGGTGGTGGTGATGGGGTGGAGATCATGGTGGTGATATGTGTATGTGAGTATATGTGTGTGGATGTTCATGTGAGTGACTGTAGGTACAGGAGTGTCACAGCATGAGAGTGGAGGTCAAAGCACATCCTGAGGTGCTTGTCACCTTTATTGGAAAAAGGGTCTCTTTTGTTGGTTTTACTATATACATTGATCCAATTGCCCCAAATTCTTCAAGAGATTCTCATGCCTCCACTTCCTATTTCATGTTAGGAGTATGGGAGCTATAGATGTGATTAGTCTGCCTAGCTCTATGTGCTTTCAAGGGTTCTAGACCCAGATCGGCACACTAGTACAAACAGTGATTTGCTTACTAAACCATTGCTCAGCCCCTCAATTATTTTGATGGAAATAGTAAGTACTGAAGAGCTAAGGAGCAGATAGAGCAAGATCCCAGTGATATAATGTTCATATATAGACTTGCCATGAGCCAGGTGTTGGTGGCACACGTCTTTAATCCCAGAGTCAAGTGGTCCTCTGTGAGTTCAAGGCCAGTCTATTCTACAGAGCTAGTTCCAGGATAACCGATAACCTCCAAAGCCACAGAGAAACACTGTCTCAAAAAAAAAAAAAAAGAAAAAAGAAAAAGAAAAAAAAAGAAAAGAAAAACTTTCCATGAACATTCCTATCAAAAAACAAAATTATTAAATTATTTTTGTTTCCCTTGCCCTCCTTGTCTTCAATAACCCTCAGTACAATCCGACAAATACATATTTAGAGTGATGCTCCATGTTTAAGAAATTAATGTGGGTTTTTTGATTTGGTAGTATTCCTTTTTTTTTGAGGTCTCAACTAGGATAGGCAAGATGTGTCAATGGTCAGGAATGCTTACTATTTCTTCCTGAGCACCAGAGTTCAGTTCCTATGTTGGGTGCTGCACAATTTTCTTTTCCAGGGGCTCTAACACCCACTTCCAGACATCACATAGATGCATGCATATGTGCTTGCACACACACACACATGTACATACACACAAGCATAAATGCATAAAAATAATTTTAAATAAATCAGTATTTAAAGATCTCAAGTAATATTCCTATTGCAATTAGTTTTATTTTAAAGAACTCTCAGTAATAGTTTATAAAAAGCCACTGATATGTTCCTGTTGATAAAGACGGTGTAATTTCACCACTGTCCTTAATTTAACAATACAAAAGTAACACAAATGTAAATGTTCTGACATTAAGAACAGCAGGATTCATGAAACAACCTGACCAATTTAGCCTTAAGCTTTGAAGCATATTTTGTTGTTCAGGGTCAGTAGTGAGGACACAGAAAACCAGATTGTCTATTTTAATTGAGCATCCCATGTATTAATACCTGCAGGGTAGACTTGCGTAGGCCTTCTGGGTTGATCCACTAGTAGTGAGCTTCCAAGAGATAAAAGGCCTTTCCCAGTCACTCAGAGCAAAGTCACAGGAACGCTTTGTAGTAAGAACTCACAACACGTTTTCCTCTCCTGTCACTTAAGTAAGACCAGCACCAAGGAGATGAGAATAAAGATCACAATGACAGTACTGCTAGTGTTCAAGGGAACATGAAACCAGAGAAAGGGTGGCACAGTGTCTAGCAAACCTGCAGAGCTTGTAGGCCAAGGGCCATGCTTGTGAACTAATAAACAATAACCATGTTTTAACTTTTTAAAAGTTAAATTTAGCTAGGCAGTGGTGGTACATGCCTTTAATCCCAGCACTCAAGAGGCAGAAGCAATAGGATCTCTGTGAGTTCAAGACCAGCCTGGTCTACAGAGCTAGTTCCAGTACAGCTTCCAACACCATAGAGAAACTCTGTCTTAAAAAACAAAAAACAAAAAAATTGATAAAATAAAATTAAATTAAAAAGTAAAAGCAGGTATTTGTGTAAGAGGAGGCATTGGGACAGTGTGCATGTGGAGTCAGCTCTCATTCCAACAGTGGGTTCCAGTTTTGAGTTTGGTGGCAAGGGTTAACCCACTGACCCATATGATTAGCCCCTGTGATGAGATTTTAGATTTGACATATTGTGATATCTGTTTACTTACATTACCTCATCTCTCAAAGAGAGGAATGGATTTCTTCTTCATTCTTTAGTGTGGGTTGTTTGATAGCTCTGACTATTAAAAATTTCAGTGGATCAACTAATTTTGTGAGCACACTATTTCAGGAACCTAGATGAACTCAACTGTGTCTTCCTGCAGTATCAGAATTCATTGAATAATGATGAAGTCACAAGCTAGCTTAATCTGACTATCACAAATTTTCCAACTTGTCTCAACTCCCCTCGATAGCTGCGTGAGGCAAACACTTGTTCTTTTATTCCTATCTTAACCACTAACATTAACTCTCCTATCACATGTTACATGGTAAACTGAAATGCATATATGGATTTATATAATTACTTCAAAGGGTGAAACAGGATTCAGCTGAGTTCAAAGCTCCTAGGAGACATTATTGAGAGGCAGGAGTGAGAAGGTGATAGTGTATTTTTTTCAGGAATCTGAGATTAGTTAACAAATCTTACTGGTAGTTTCTATAATCTCAGCCACAGAGTCAGACAGCAGGGTCACAGGCTTGTGCCAAGCCACAAGGTTAGTCAAGATATAGAAGCAAGTTATAGGATTATGGGTACCATAGACTCAAAGAACAGAACCAGTTCTAGAGGGACAGATGGGTAGACAAGTGATTGATACTCCCAGGTGAAAGCACAGGCAGATTTTTTAAAATTTATTTTATATAACAAAGTCCATTTAAATAAAAACAAACATTTATAGACAATATTTGGGAATTTGGGCATTGTTCTTTCCAAACTACTTCCTGCTGGTAAGGGGCACTGTCATGGGGGATTATAAGATGATTCAGAAATCCTGGCTGTAGTCTGCAAGGCTGCTTTGTCCAGCTGTTTTGAATGTAGGATCACCTTGTACTCTGTTTCAGGCAGTCTGGCTTGATCAAACCACATTAGTCTGGAAGGAATCCACAGCTTTTCATTATCTGTGGAAACAAAAATAGAAATCCTTTTCCCCAGTAACTTGTCCTTCAACTTAAATTTTGGAGTCAAAGCATTTATTTTTAATTTAATTTATTATTTTACATGTCGATCCCAGTTCCCCCTCCCTCCCTCCCTCCCTCTCTTCTTCCCTCCCTCCCTCCTTCCCTCCCTTTTACCCTCTTTGCCCTCTCACATGCACTCTAACCACCCTCCCCTCCCATCCCCCCACCCCAATTCCATATGTAGGGGAATGCCATCCAGTTGGGGTCATGTAGATCTGACAGGTCATGTGAAGTAGGGACTAGGGCTTCTCTCCTGTCTCTAGATTAAGGCAGTTATCCCTCCATGGGGGATGTGTTCGCAAAGTCCTTTTGTGCACCAGGGATACATCCTGGCTCCACTGCCTGAGGTCTCTTAGACTGCTCAGTCCTTCTGGCTGAGACACATATTCAGGGGGGCCTGAGTCAGTCCCATGCTGGCTTCCCAGCTATCAGTCTAGTGGCCATTAGCTCCTTCTTGTTCAGGTAAGCTGTATATATGTGTTTCTGCCGCCTGGTCTTGTCCTCTCCATCTGCATCTGGGTTCTAGTTTGACTCAGTGTTTATGTATGGGTGTTTGCTCCTATTTTCAACAGGCATTAGTTGAGTGCTCCATGGAGAAGTTAGTTGTTGATCTCACTATCTGGGAAGGGCATTTATGATAGCCTTTCCACGGAAGCTGAGATTGTTAGTTGGGAGCAGTCTTGTAGTTCCCTCGACCTTTCTTTGTGTTTAACTTTATTTCAAACCAATATTGGCTCCCTCTTTTATGTTCTCTCTCTGTGTCTCTCTCTCTTTCTTTCCTGTCTTCTATTCCTAACCAGGCTCAATCTCCCTGTCGCACATGTTTTCCTTTCTTCCCCCTCGTTTTCTCCTACTTCTCTCTCCATTCGCTGCCCCCCCCCCACTTCCCCTGAGCTCTGGGGGACTTGTCCCTTCACAGTTCTGAAGCACAGGCAGATTTAAGAAGGCCATTGCCAGTGTTCTCTGTTTGCCAAGCCCATGATGAAAACACTGGTGTCAGAGAAGTTCTAACATAGGTTAGTGGGGGTGGGAACTACTGTCTGGATAGGAACCATCCTCTTTGTGGAGTCCTTGTACCCTGTCCTCCAACTGGTTTGCTCTAAAGCCTAGCTGCCCTGACATAATATTTTTACCTATTTTCTCATGTGGTCCCAACTTACTTTAGTAAGTCCATAGGGTAGCACTCTTTTATTTTTAGAAATAAGTATCAGTCTATGACTCATGGGCAGTACTAGTCAGAGAGTGTTATCTGTGTTTTCATCAAGATAGAGTCTGGAGATGCTTATAAAATGGAGTCTCTCAAGCAAGGCAACACCAGATAAGTCATTGTTTATACAAAATAGGATAACAGAGCAAGATATGACCTGATTGCAACATAAGACCCCAAATTAAAATATACTCACAGTATCAATATGTAATTGGGAATAGACTCATTGTTGCTTTAAGAGAGTATCCATTCTCTGAGGCGTCACTGGACAATTTCTATCAAGGAAGAGAAGTGGGTGTGGTGACCCATGGAATGCTGGATAGTCAGGGTAGTGAAATAAGTAAAACATTAGAGGGAGAGGAGTTTGGTAATGGTAGTGGTGCTTATTAATACTCCCATGTACATGGAGACAGAGGAGATGCACAGGACCCCTGTCTACCCTCAAACTTCCTATGACACTGAAACATGTCAGAGTATCTGGGAAAAAGAAAGTTAACGGATAGCAGGATTCCATGATGTGGTTTCTAAGTTCTACTTTACTTTGTGGTACTTTCTGGTGATGAAGCTGATTTTGGAGTCATTCAAGTTCTTCTAAGTAACTCCCTACACATCCTAGGTAAGTAATCCCAATAAACTAAATTTGCCAAGCTCAACTTGAGTAAAATGCTTACTTTGGTCTCTCATCAGTTTCCTATCTGGAGGGAATCCATTTTTGTTCACATCTCCCCAGGAACAAAAACAGCATAGATACATTAAGAAAGATAAGGTTCTAGAAAAGGTATGTGACTGGAGTGAACCCTGAAACTTTAAGTTCTCCTACTAGAGAACATAGAAGAATGCAGAGACTTAGGAAGGAGGACACATGAAAACAAAGAGAGACTTCTGTCATACAGCCACAGTCAAGAAGTATCACATGGTCATGTGAAGCTGGAGAAGGCAAGAACAGGGCTTCCGTTTGAAACTATAAATAGTGTAACCCTGCTGACATCTTGATTTCAGTCTTCCAGTCACTCAGTTAAATTTACACGAATTTCTAGTGTTTGTATTGATGGTTTTGTAATTTGTTTCTGAATAGTAACCAACACCAAAGGGCCCAATCACTTAATATTTGGTGTTCATTGAATTATTTATTTAATTATGTTAATCCCTTTCAACAATGTCACTATGTCTGGTCAAGGCTGACAAGCCACAGCAGAAGCTGGTGGACAACTTTGGATTTGAAAAATTCAAAGCATTAACTGGGAGAAAGCATTCTGAAACCACTCAGAATGAACTTCTTTCGAAAACTGTCTCAAATCCTTAATCACTTCCAGACTTTGATATTCTGGGTGAGGCCAAATCCTCCATTGTTAGTTCTGTCTCTACCATGAATGAGTGTACTTCACATAACAATGATTAGAATTGATGTTCCTGTTGCAAAGAAAGTAAGGAGAGCATTATTGATTTAGAGTTGAAATATAATCTAAGGTTTCATCTGGCTTGGTAGAAATTTTCTGCCTGTTTTTAATAACTGAAAGAACTTTAAAAGATAGTTTCATCAACCAATATTGCAAAGTTTTATCATAACTTGAGAGAATGATAAAAAGGAAAATCTCCGAAGTTCCAGGTTGTTAGAAATTTAAGAACTAATGCATTTTCTAAAAATTAGACTCATGCTTTTAAATTTTTCAGTGACATCTAACTACCATAGTGATTTATATCTTGAAACAACACCTGAAAAACAGACATTGATACAATCTAATAATAGTTGTCTGCTCTTTTTCTTACTATTAGAACGATAATTATATTCCATTTCTCCCACAGAGATTTTTCTTACTGTAAAGGTATTTTAGTTTAGAAGTGCTTTATTAATTGTGATATGACTGCTTTGTGAATAAAATATGAACATGATCATCAGATACAAAGACTGTGAAGAGGGAGGGAAAGGCTCTGCAGAGGATAATAGTGCTTGCTCTGCAAGTATGAAGACTTGAAGACCTAAATTTGACACCTTACAATTAACATAGACAACTTGACATGATAGCACCTGCCTGTAACTCCAGCACTGGAAGAGAAAGGCAGATGCCCAAATCTTGCTGCCCATCTAGTATAATAAAAAAAAAAAAAGGGGGAATTCTCTAAGTGAGTACATACCATGCTCCTCTTTTTGTGACTGGGTTACCTCATTCAGGATGGTTTCTTCAAGTTCCATCCATTTGCCTGCAAATTTCAAGATTCCTTTACCCCTCCCCCCCCCAGTATATTCCATTGTGTAAATGTGCCACATCTTCTTTATCCATTCTTCAGTTGAGGAGCATCTAGGTTGATTCCATGTTCTTGCTATTACAAATAATGCTGCTATGAACATAGTTGAACAGATGTCTTTGCTGCATTGATGTGGATCATTTGGGTTTATGCCTAAGAGCAGGATTGCTGGGTCCTGTGGTAGACTGATTCCCATTTTCCTGAGGAATCGCCATACAAAATGGCTGTACAAGTTTGCACTCCCACCAGCAGTGGAAGAGTATTCCCCTTTCTCCACATCCTCTCCAATACAAGATGTCATTGGTGTTTCTGATTTAGCCATTCTGACAGGAGTAAGAAGGTATCTGAGAGTTGTTTTGATTTGCATTTCCCTGATGGCTAAGAATGTTAAGGACTTTCTTAAGTGTCTTTCAGCCATTTTGCATTCCTCTATTGAGAATTCTCTATTTTTAAATAGGGTTATTTGGAGTTTTGTTGACTAGTTTCTTGAGTTCTTTGTATATTTTGAAGATCAGTCCTCTGTCAGATGTAGGATTGGTGAAGATCTTTTCCCAGTCTGATGGCTGCCGTTTGGTCTTGTCAACTGTGTCATTTGCCTTATAGAAGCTTCTCAGTTTCAGGAGGTCCCATGTATTAATTGTCAATCTCAGTGTCTATGCTACTGGTGTGGCTGGAATTATGTTGAAGACTTTGATCCATTTGGACTCTAGTTATTTGCATGGTGATAGATATGGATCTATCTGCAGTCTTCTACACACCAGCATCCAGTTATGCCATCACCATTTGTTGAAGATGCTTTCCTGCTTCCATTGTATAATTTTAGCTGTTTGTCAAAAATTAGATGTTTGTAGCTATATGGTTTAATATCAGGATTTTCTATTTAATTCCATTGGTCTAGCTGTCTGTTTTTTGTGCCAATACCAAGCTGTTTTCAGGACTATAGCTCTATACTACAGCTTGAAGTCAGGAATGGTGATACTTCCTGAAGTTTTTTGATGGGAGATGTCATTCTGTAAATATGTTTCTTGATTAATGAATAAAACACTGTTGGCCAATAGGAAAGCAAGATAGGTGGGACTAGGAACAAGGAAGTTTTGAGGAGGAGGTAAGGGGAGATTCAAAATGCAGGCATGAGAGAGAAGAATTTTGGGCCCTCTCTCCGGTAAGATAAGACCACATGGAAATACTTAGATTAATAGAAATGGGTTAATATTTAAGACAGAGCTAGCCAATAAAAAATGCTTATAACAGGCTAACAGCTTTCTATCTAATACAGTGTCTCTGTGTGTTATTTGGGGCTGGTGTGGCTCTGAGACCCAGCAGGCAGAAAAATTACTTGTAACAGTTCTTTTATTGTTCAGGGTTGTTTTGGCTATCCTGGGTCTTTTTTTTTCAATATAAAGTTGATTATTATCCTTTCAAGGTCAGTGAAGAATTGTTCTGGGATTTTAATGGGGATTGCATTGAATCTATAGATTACATTTGGCAAGATTGCCATTTTTACTATGTTGATCCTACATATCCAAGACCATGGGAGATCTTTTTATTTTCTGGTATCTTCTTTAATTTCTTTCTTTAAATACACAAAGTCCTTGCTATATATATCTTTCACATGTTTGGTAGGTGTTACCCCAAGATACTTTATGTTGTTTGTGGCTATTGTTAAGGATGATGTTTCTCTGATTTGTTTTTCTCAGACCCTTTATTGTCTGTATATAATATGGCAACTGTTTTTTTTGTTTGTTTGTTTGTTTTTGTTTTTGTTTTTTTGTCATTCTTGTATCCTGCCACTTTGCTGAAGGTATTTATTAGCTATAGGAGTTCCCTGGTAGAGATTTTTGGGTCACTTATGTACACTATCATATCATATGCAAATAGTGAAAGTTTGACTCCTTCCTTTCCAGTTTATAACCACTTGATTTCCTTTTGTTCTCTTCTTGCTCTAGCTAGAACTTCAAGTACAATATTGAAGAGTTATGGAGAGAGTGGACTGCCTTGTCTTGTTCCTGATTTTAGAGGTATCAACTTAAACTTCTCTCCATTTAGTATGATGTTGGATGTTGGTTTACTGTATATTGCTTTTATTATGTTTATGTATGTTCCTATTAATCCCTGATCTCTTAGACATAAAGCAAAGGAGCACCAGCCTACAATTCACACTGCCAGAGAAACAAGGATACAAGGAGGAACCTAAAGAGAGTCATACAAGTTCCCTCACAGAAAAGGAAAGGGACAATAGCTCCTGAGCATATTGGGAGTGGGGGAGGGGCAGTGAGGGGAAAGAAAGTTAGGAGAAAGAGAAGGGGAAGAGAGGAGAACATGTGGGGCCAGGAAGATTGAGTTGGCAGATGAAAAAAAGGAGAGCCAAAAAAGAGATACCATAATAGAGGGAACCATTATAGGTTTGAAGAGAAAACTGACTATAGAGGAATGCGGAGAGACCTACAAAGATGACCTTAACTAACAATCTTAGCAATATTGGAGAGGCTAACTTATATGCCCTTCCCTAATAATGAGATTGATAACTAAATTATATGCCATCCTAGAACCTTCATGTAATAGCTGTTGGAAACAGAAACAGACACCTACAGCTAAACACTGAGCCTACCTCCTGGAATCCAGTTGCAGAGAGGGAGGAGTGATAAGAAAAGGGCTTAAGAACAGGCTACAGAGACCCACAGAGAGAGCTGACCTGAACATAGGGGAGCTCATGGACCCTCAGACTGATAGCTGGGAAACCAGCATTGGACCACCTCAGAACCCCTGAAAATGGGTCTCAGAAGGCCTGGGCAGTCTAAGTGACCTCTGACAGTAGATCCAGTCCAAAGGACTCTACATGCTCATTCATGGTGTAGATATACCCAATTTGTGTGCATATAATATACACAGAGTCTCTTAGGGATAAGGATTTCTTTTCAATTGATTTTTTCCTTAGTACTGTCCATTAATACAGAAATCAGTGCTCAACTGCATTGATATTGTCACCAAAACACAGCAGTACCTATATACAATTAATCAAGACAGGTGTGTGTGTGTGTGTGTGCAATATGTACACCACAATTAAACAAGTAGCAGTTATTAATTCATGTTGGAGCTTCCTGAAGTTGAGCCAGCTGAGACCAGACTGTCACATCATGGTCAGTTTTCTGGGACAGATTGAATCTGTGGCAATTCAGTATTCACACTCCTCATAGTCTCGAGGATAATCCTAGCAATGTGACACACTATTATGATACACAGCCCCATAAACTGGTATCGAAAAGTATGCACTACATACTACATTGTATATATTAAGGATGACTGACATTGTCATTTAGAAACTGAATACTTTTCCATTTCGAACAAATATAGTTGTCAGAGGCTGACTGCCCCCAATAAAAACAATCAAGTCCTAAAATCATGTCTCAATATCTAGAAAATGTCCTTGTATCTGTATTTACACTTCACATCATGACAGCAGAACACCCTGGGTGTTTGGTATTATCTCAATCAAGTTAACATATTGTAATCATCCTGCCAGGTATGAAGATATTCTTAAAAGACATTCATGTTCCACTCATCCGCTGACAGCCTATTGAAACAAGGCACCCCCAAGGAATTGGACCTTCTCCTGAGAATCTAATGATAGGAAAAGGAAAAGGCAAACAACTCATTTCACCCAGAAAGGGAACTTGTCTCTCAGAAAGAAATGTCATATCTTGCCAACAACTTATAGATCTCCATGCAGGAAGAACTGCATTTTGGGAGGGTCTGCTCAGCTATACATGTCTCTGGACCACTACTTAAACCTAAACATCATGTCAGAAACCCCAAAGATGGATTGGGGATAAGTTTCGGAGGATCACTACATCTCTTTGTTCCTTTTCCCAATGTGACCACATTGGATACATCTCTGTTTTCTGCTTGTCACTATTATTTGGTTGTTTAATTGGCATATTTAAGGTTGGGTGCCCAAAGCTGACATAGTAGGGTTGTCAGGTCACAGGCTCTGATCCTGTTAACTTTGGTACTGATGTAGTTTACATTTTCTCAATGAATAGAATCTGCCATTAAATTACAGTCATACAAAGTTTCCTCCCAGTCCTAAATAATTGACCTAATGCATTTGAAAATTTCACGTACTACTTTATGCTCTAAAAAAAAAAAATGAACATTCACTTCTTAACAATTTTACTTTTGTTGAAATAGTTGAAAATTCCCATAGTAAAAAAAAAATATAATGCTAAAAAATTCATGCCTAATTATCATCATAGAACCTTCACCCAGTAACTGATAGAAGCAGATGCAAGTACTTGGCTAAGCTCCTGGAGTCCAATTGAAGAGAGGGAGAAGGGATTATATGAGCAAGGTAGGTCAAGATCAGGATGTAGAAACCCACAGACAGCTGTCCCAAGCTTGTGGGAGCTCTCGACTCTGGACTGACTGCTAGGGAGCCTGCATAAGACCAACCTAGGACCTCGATAGGTAGGTGACAGTTATGTAGATTGGACTGTTTGTGGAAACCTGGCAGTGGGACCAAGATCTGTCCCTGGTGCATGAGCAGGCTTTTTGGAGCCTTGAATAGCCTTGCTGCAGGGGTCAGGGAAGTGGTCCTGCCTCAACTTGATGTGCCAGGCTCTGTTGACTCCCCATGAGAGGCCTTACTCTATCTGAGGAGGGTATGGGGGCAGGAATGGGAGGAGAGGAGGAAGGGATAGCGGTGGTTGATATGTGAAATAAAGAAAAAGTTTAAAATAAAGTATTTCATACATGTGTGAATATAAGATGTTCTTGTGAAGTCCAGCCCACATTTGCCTCCCTAACCTTCACCACCTTTCCCTCCAAACTTCATGTGCTCCTTAAAAAAAATAATAAACAGTTTTTCTTTCCACATTGTCAATAAAGTTAATATCGCATTTCTTATCTGAAGAGCTTCTCTGTCTCCTGCAGTACTCCCATGCCTTGTTCACATGTTTTCTGCTCATCTGTATTGCCCACTACAAGTACTTTTGCTTTAAGCCCAAGTGATAAGCCTGTGGTAAAAATTTAAAGGCTTTGTAAGCTCTGCTGAAGATCCCATGTTTATACAAGAAGACATGAAAATGTCAAACCCTTGAGGGTGTGTGAATTAAGGAAAGCAATTTAATAGGAGAAATTTCCTTTAATTATATGCAATCTTTTTATAGAAAGTGTTAAGTTGAAATCTGCTATTGTTTGTTAAGTATATTTGCATAAATCTGTCTTTTACAGTGAGTTAGTCTGAAAAGATAAATATAGGACTTAAGTCATAAAACTCTTGCTTATGTTCATTAAATAGCATGCCTTATATTAAATAACCATATTTTGGGACAATAGTTTATACTACAGAAGCGTGTGTGTGTGTGTGTGTGTGCACATTCATACATGTGTGAGTGTTTGTGTTTGTGTGTATGTGTCTGTGGCACAAAAGTATAATCACCAACAAAAGCCAGAAGAGAACACTGGATCTCTTGGAACTTGAGTTACAGGTGACTGTGAGCAGCCTGACATTGTTGTTGGGAACCAAACTTCTAAAAAAGCAATAAACACTCTGAACTGCTGAGCCATCTTCCCATGCCCTATTTTTGGATCCTAAGATAAAAAAGCCTGTGCTTTCCTGCATAAAAATACATCAAGATTTACCTTTATTATTCTAATTTTAAGGCAAAATCATAGTTACCACATTTAAAACACCATTACATTTTTACTAATTTGTTATTATTTTGGGTGTGTATAATATATGAAATATATGCTGGAGTGCTTAGAAAGGCCATGGTCAATATTAAACATCTTCTACAGACACCTCATTTTTGTGAGACAGGATCTTCCACTGAACCTACAGCTCACTGATTGGCTAGACTGACTGGCCAGCAAATCCCAAAGATGCAGCTGACTCAGATTCCCAGCCCTGAGATTACAGGTGTGAGCTACCACCCCTGGCTTTTCTCCATGCTGCTGAAGACCCACTCTTAGATTCTCATCCTGTGTAGCAGGCAATTTATCTACTGAGCCATCTCTTCAACGAAACTAGCATAAGATGTTTAGAAGTTCAATGTTAAAGCTAGTTCATACTAGCAGAATTTCGTACACAATTTTATTGTAGAAATAGATCTAGAAACAAGGGGAGGGGACATATTTATCTTAATACTTACATACACTGTGTGTTTATATATGTACATACAAGAAACCTGTATTTTCCCACCCTTTCAATATAAATGAATACTAGCAGCTAACACGTTTTTTGTTTTGTTTTTTGTTTGTTTGTTTGTTTGTTTGTTTGTTTGAAAAATAAGAAAATAGCCTTTAGTTAGTTGCTTTCAGAATCAATGCTGGTTTTCTCCTCTAACTTATTTGATCCTGTTTACAAGCTATTAAGTATGATGCTCTCTCCTTATAGAGTTAAGAACAGCATAAGTTCAAGGTAAGCATCCAATACTCTCAGGAGTCTTACCTGAAGCCATCCTTTAGACTCCTGGAAGTTTCCCTTGCATCAGGCTTCTACCTGACTCTGTAACATCCCTCTTTCCAAACATCTCTATCAGCACTATAACCCTCTCCCCAACCCAATCCCTCAAGTTCCCAATCTCATCTGCCTGCAGTCCAACCAGAAGATCTCCTTTATTTCGCCTTCCCAGGGAGATCCATGTGTTCCCCACAAGGGCCCTCTTTGTCACCTAGCCTCTCTCAGTCTGTGGATTTTAGCATGGTTACCTCACAGTCCCATTCATTTGCCTGCAACTTTCATGATTTCACTTTTTCCACCTTATTAATATTCCATTGTGTACATGTACTACGTTTTCTTTATCCATTCTTTGGTTGAGGGGCATCTAGCCTGTTTCCATTCTCTGGCTATTTCAAATAATGCTGCTATTTACATAGTTGGGCAAGTGTCCTTGTAATATGATTGAGTATCCTTCGGGTATGTGTATGTTTAACTGTGGTATGACTAAGCCTTGAGGTAGATTGATTCCCAATTTTCTGAGAAACAGCCATATTGGTTTCCAAAGTGGCTGTGCAAGTTTACATTCCCATCAGCAATGGAGCAGTGCTCCCCTTGCTCCACATCCTGTCCAGCATAAACTGCCATTCTGACTGGTGTAAGATGAAACCTCGGTCATTTTGATTTGCATTTCCCTGATTGCCAAGAATTATGAACATTTCTTTAAGTGTTTCTCTGCCATTTGAGATTCTTCTGCTGAGGATTCTGTTTAGGTCATTATACCAAATTTTTATCTTATATTTTTTTTCTTATTTTACTCATCAATTTCAGTTTCCTCTTCCTCCCTCCCTCCCATGCCTCCCCCCAACCCTGCCTCCCATCCCATTCCCCATCCACTCTCCAAGGAGGGTGAGGCCTTCCAGAAAAGTTCATCAAAATCTGTCAAGTCATTTTGGGTAGGGTCTAGGCCCTCCCTCCTGTCTCAAAGCTGAGGGAATATCCCTCCATGAAGAATATGCTCCCAAAGTTCTTTCCTGCACCAGGGATACACCCTGGTTCACTGTCAGAGGTCCCATAGGTTTCCCAGGCCTCTTAACTAACACCACACGTTTAGGAGACCTGAGTCGATCCTATGCTGGTTTCCCAGCTATCAATCTGGGGTCCATGAGATCCCCTTGTTCAGTTCAGCTGTCTCTGTGGGTTTCTGCTGCCTGGTCATGACCCCTTTGTTCATCGCTTCTCCTTCTCTGAAACTGGATTCCAGGAGTCCAGCTCAGTGTTTAGCTGTGGGTGTCTGCTTCTGTTTCCGTCAGCTACTGGATGAAGGCTCTAGAATAGCATATAAGGTAGTTATCAGTCTCATTACCAGGGAAGGGCACCAATTTTCAATTGAATATTTGGGTTTTTTTTGTATAGTTTCTTGAGTTATTTATATATTTCAGAGATCAGCTCTCCATCAGATGTGGGGTTAGTGAAGATCTTTTCCCATTCACTAGAATGCTATTTTGTCCTATTTACCATATCATTGCCTTACAAGAGTTTTCAGATTCATGAGGTCCCATGAAGTTGGAAGCTTTTATGCATGTTGCCTGGTGCCTGAGACCAGTTTCTTTCCCACCTGCCAGGTTCCCATAGACACTTATGAAATAATCACTCAGAGGATAATGTATTAATTATAATTATTTGGCCAATGGCTCAGACTTTGTATGACTAGCTCTACTTATAAATTAATCCATTTCTAATATTCTATATTAGAGGTTCATGGCTTGTTGCCTCACATCTTGCTTTCCCTGTGACTACATGGAGTCTCTCCAAATCTGCCTTCCTTCTCTCTGTATATATGTTTGGAATTCTTACTTAGCTATATTTTGCCTGTTCATTGGCTGAAACCAATCAAAGCAATGCATATTCACAGTGTACAGAAAGACATGCCAAATCAGCCCCATTTATTAAGTGTTGATCTTAGGGTCTGTGATATTGGTGTTCTATTCAGGAAGTTGTCTTTTGTGCCAATGCATTCAAGGCTGTTCCCCACTTTCTTTTCTATCAGGTTTGGTGTAACTGGATTTATGTTGAGGTCTGTGATCCACTTGGATTTGAGTTTTGTGCAGGGTGATAGATATACTGATCAATTTGCATTCTTCTAGTTGCTTATATTGTTAGATCAGCACCATTTATTGAAGATGCTTTCTTTTCTCCATTGTTCTCCATTGTATAGTTTTAACTTCTTTGTCAAAAACCAAGACTCCATAGTTATATAGATTTTTGTTTTATTATACTGATCCATCTATCTGTTTTAATAAAAATACCATGCTGTTTTTATTACTATAGCTCTGTAATAGTGCTTGAGACCAGGGATGATTATATCACCAGCAATTCTGTTATTATATAGGAGAGTTTTAACTATCCTGGATTTTTTGTTTTTCCATATGAAGTTGAGTATTTTTCTTTCAAGGAATTTAAAGAATTGTGTTGGAATTTTGATGAGGATTGCATTGAATCTGTAGATTGCTTTTTGGTAAGATGAACATTTTTCTATAGTCATTCTTTCATAGTTCTATGAGCATGGGATATCTTTCCATATCCTGATATCTTCTCCAATTTCTTCCTTAAAAGATATGAGGCTCTTGTCATCCATCTTGTTATTTGCTTTTATATCATTTGTTGCTATTGTGAAGAGTGTCATTTCCCTGATTTGTGAATACTCCAGTAGTCATCAGAAAGTCTTCATCCAGTGACTAATGAAAGCAAAGATCTAAGGCCAAACACTGGGCTATGCTTAGAGAGTCCTACTGAGGAAAGGGAGGAAACACGAGGGTAGATGTAAGGAATAGGGTTTTTCCTCCCTCCGCCTCTTGTCCCGCCGCTGTGCCAGCCCCAAATAAAGCACAGAGACTCTGTATTTGATATTATGCTGTTGGCCAGGTGCTAGTTTCTTATCAGCTAGCTTAATTATTAACCCATTTCTATGTATTTCCACGTGGTCTTACCAAGAGCGGAGGAATGGCGGTTCTGTTCTCTCCACGCTCTCCATCCTGACTCTTCCTTCCTCTACTTCCTCTTTCCTCCTTATCTCCTAGTCCTGCCTATCTTGCTTTCCTATTGGCCAACAGTGCTTTATTCATTAACCAGTATGAGAAACATATATACATAATGGCATCTCCCATCAGGTAGACAACATTACAGGAAAACCCACAGACACCACTAACCTAGCTCTTGCTAACTCACACAGTCTGAACTGACAACCAGGGAGCCTGCATGAGAACAACCTAGGCCCTTTTCATATATATGACAGTTGTATATCTTGGTCTATATGTGAGAATACTGGCAATAGAAGCAGGGATTGTGCCTGGTGTTTTGTCTGGCTCTTGGAAATCTTTTCCTTATTCTGGATTGCCTTCTCAAACCTATTTAAGGATGAGGTTGTCTTATATCTGTTTGATATGCCATGCTTTACTAAAGCCCATTGGAGGCATGCCCCTTTCTGAGCAATTCCAGAGGAGGGGTGGATTGAGGGGGCAGAGAGGAGGAGGGGAAGGGAGTGAGAGGAGAGGAGGGAGGGAAGGCTGTAGTCAGCATATAAAATAAAATAAATTATAAAAAACAACAGCATAAGAGTCATATGAAGGGAGTCACATATACTGTGAGGATGGGCATGACACATTCACTTTTCTTTCACACAGTGGATTAAACCTATGGGCTCATACATGCTACATAAGAACTCAACACTGAACTCTAGCCCTAGCCCTTTTTATTTTGAGACAAGGTCTCATTACTTAGGCTGGCCTTCAAGTTGTTCTCTTTTTTCTTGGCTTCCAGAACACTTGGCATAACAGGACCAATCACCCCAGTCTAGACATTTTCATTTTTCAATATGTAACATCAGGTTCCATTAGGAAATTTGCCTGAAGTCTGCATCTACTGAAACAAAGGGAATGAAGGCTGAGGAAACAAACTCAGGAATCCAGTTTCAAGTGACCATTCAACCATTGTTTATTATCTTGAGAGCATGATGACCAGAGAACTACCAGTAGTGATCCTCAACCAACTGTACACTAATAGAACTCACAGGCAAGAATAATTTGTCTGTAATTTCATCAGAGTGGGCTGAAGACAGGAAAGCATATCCAGGACACATTTACAGATCATGTATTTAAATTAGGGAGAAACTTAGGCTTCTTCTCTTCTAATCTCCTCAGTGAGATCTTACACACATTTAAACATAAAAGGCAATTACATGGTAAGAATAGTTTCCCTAGACAGGTGTATAATTTTTTTCCTTATTGAAATCAAGAACAGTAAAAAGAGTTGCATGTAGCTGAGAGGCCTAACCGTAGCAGATATGAAAAGCTGCACACATTTTGCAGAGTGGATAAACTGTTAGTGGTTCAACGATTTTTGAAAACGATTTGCAAAACTGCTGTAGGGGACAGATAAGTAAATGTTGATTGATTCATTGAAGGATGCTGGCTCTGGCTGAACTAAATGACTGGAAAGGTGTACTCCAGAGTTCTATTTCTTGTTCCACACCTAATTTGCTGCTCCTGAGGCAAGCGATTTCAATTCAGCATGCCTCCGATGCCTGCTTATATGGATTTCACTTCATTTGTTAGCAAGGCATAGGCTGGCTGGAGAACAGCCTACAGAAGAACAAGGTGATACTGGCAAGCAGGTGGGGGGAAAATGATGAAGAGGTCAAGTGAACAACAGCAATAAAGGCTGAATGTGTTTGGCTGAAATGTTACAAGTTGCAGATTTACAGTGGTTATTGCTCAGTGTGATCAACAGCAACATTTGAGGGCATAAAATCTGAGTGTCTCTGTGGGAAGTTTCCTCTAAGATCAAATTCTTCCCACCTTGGTGATCCATGAATAAACATTTTATAAGCAAATACTCTATGTGCATTTTATTATGAAACAATTACAAAGGTCAAATTTTAATATGCTGGTCGAGGTCAACAGAATAAATTGTATTCTCATCATACCCTTATTTATAGATTATAGATACTGTATCCTTATAGTGTAATAGATCCCATCCTTACTTATAGTATAATAGATATTGTATCCTTAAGTATAGCTAAAATTTTAGTTTATTCAGATCTCATTAATGTACCCAAGTTCCTATGTTATCAAAGTAAAATTCAGCTCAAAAACTACATAGTCCAGGAAATTAGGATCTGATAGATTCAAGTTGATGTTGCTTAGTTGATGTAAACATAGTAGCAAAGAATTATGCTCAAAAAATACAGTTCAGAAATATTAACTGAAGATGGAAAAAATACTAACATAGGCAATGCAATGGTTGACCATTAAAGACATAAAATTAAGTGTTTAAACCACTCAGATAAAGATAATTATAGATAACACTACTTAAATGGTGAACCTAGACTATTCAAAAATGACAGAGTCAGAGAGAGAGAGAGAAGACTTGTTTGGATGGAGTGAATGAAATATCAGTGAGTCATAAGTACAGTTTCAGTTTGTAATAATAAAAAGATTCAAGATGTAGATTGTAGTGATGGTACCATAGTTTGAAGGTGTTTAAAAACCCATAATTATATACATAAAATATAAAAATCACAAATATCATGCTGTTGTTCTGTGGTGCTTAATCTTGACTGATCACTTAAAAATCACCATGAAACAAACATCTGGGCAAGTCTAGGAGTGCATTTCTAGGTTAAGTTAATTGACTTTGGAGGGAAAACCATGACATGGGCAGCACCATTCCACAGGCTAGATATCTGGAAAGTAAAAAAGAGCAAATTAGGAAGCACTAGCATTCATTTCTCTCTACCTCCTGAGTATGGATGCAATGTGACGACTACACCACACTCCCACCATAACATTCCCCACCATGAACTCTGTACCCTCAAATTATACCCTTCCTTCTTGAAGTTAATTTTGTAATAACAAAAAGGAAATTAAGAAAAAGCACCTTAACCATAATGACACTGAAGCACCTTCTGGGAAGTCAGCTGTGACTTAAGCCAGTTAACACTAAATTTCTTTATGTTTTGGCTCTTCTGGTGCAGTCGGCTTGTTTGAGCCCTACTCCACAAGTGTTAACTAACTTGGCTTACATTTCAGGCTTCTTGTTTGTAGTATGACCATTGTGCATCTTTTTTATAAAGGCTGTATAGTAAGTTGTCCATACTGCCACCATCTGCTGTTCAGCACCAGAAGCTTTCCAAAAAAAAGAAAAGAAAAAGGAAAAGATTGGGCATGTTCACGACACCACCTCTATTTTCTTCTTTTCCATATATTTAGCAGAGAAGTTAAGCTAGTAAATGTTACTACTCCCAAAATAGGATCTTACCTTGTTCACTTCCTTGATAACTTATCAGAATGAAAATGGATGCGATCTTACATTGTTCATCATCAGGGTGAAGAAACTTTGTTTTCGTGATGGACATTCCAGGGCAACTTGGTTCTTAACTAACATTAGAGTTATTAAAAGGGAACCTGAGAAATGCCAACCATTCTATTCCAGTGAAATGGGTTCCCCAAAAGGACTGGCATATGTTGCAGGCTTAGCTAGGTCCTTGCGAAGGTCACATAAAATTCTTCTGAAGCCATGACCTTTAATGTAATGTAGTTGTGTATGGACATATGATCTTCGAGACATTGTAGGTGAGATCATGAGACAGGGACCTTCATGATGTGATTGTAGCCTTATTTTTAAAAATGGCATGAGACTGTAGAAGTTGAGAGCAGTTGAAAGTAGTTATTGCTCTTCCAGAGGACCAGATCCCAGTTCCCAGAAGGTGGTTCACAGTTGCCTGTAACTAAATATCCAAAGAGTCTTGTGTCCTCTCCTGAATTCAGTGGGCACCTACATGCACATGTGCATTGCCATATGTAAATACATAGAGATATATACAAATCTTTAAAATATTTTTAAACTAAGAGGAAACACCTAGAACTTTCTTTTTTCACTCTATAAACAAACAAACAAAAAAGCAACAAAACAGACCACCAGCAGAAGTTCAGGGAGTGGTTCCTCACCACAAACCTACCACAATGGCACCTTGATCTCACGCTTCTGGCTTCAAGAATGATGTGGCAATTATAAGTTGTTACTTAAGCCATTCATGTTCCAGTGCTTCATTATAGCAACCTAGGCAGATAAAGTATCTTCCTAAAATCACCTTATAATGATCTTTGGTTTTATATTGAATCTTGCTGACCCCTGTGGAGTAACCTACATGACATAAAGGAATGAAAATAGTGAACGTTGCAAGCCTTTCACTTTCTCACATATGGCTCTTCCCTAGAAAAGTTCTGAATATGACTGGGAAATGACTGCATGAAGTGTAATTAGAGCTAACATAAGATGCCCTGATGTTGTACAAGTTCAAAGAGTAGCAAGCCCATAGTAGGAATAAAGATGAGATTATCAATAATGATATTCATCTTTCTCCAATAAGACTCTCTCAAGCCATTGAGAATACCAAAAGTCTAAAAGATCATGGGGCACTGCCTGTCAATGAATGAATGAATCAATGTCTACTTAGCTTCGTGAGATGTCCATTGGACAATCTGGAAAATGAACTAACCATTGTACATCTTAAAATACATGTGGAATCCTCTGGGAGTTTTCCCTTCTTTCTCAGTTTTCCCAATAGACAAATTAGTGCTACCTATCTGGTAACAAATCTTAGGCCATCTGCTAATAATAAAGAGGTGGCAGAGAACTAGATGAAAGGCCACATGGTTGGATTGTCAGCTTGTACCCTCAACTAATAAATGCCCTAGTGGTCATCTTGTTAAATATAAACCAACTCCCTCCCTTTCTTATAGTGTTATAAGTAATATAACACTGTATGAAAAACTCAGACAATCATTTGGTTATCTTCTCTAAACATGTGACTTTCTCCTTGGGACCTATCACATGCAACTTCAAGCTCTGAAGGAAACTACAGATATCTATTAGAAGGCCATGGAGTTTTCTTAAACATAAAGATTCTGTAGGTTACTGAGGGGAACTTCTCAGAAAAAAAAAAGTGTTATTTCTACACAACTTGAGAGCCAACTTCACATCAGGAAAAAAAAAAAAAAAGGTGTCATCAGAATAAGTACCATAAAATTTTTCAGCTTCAACAGATATGATCAATGACTCCAACAAAATTCTAGGAAGCCACATAGTCATAGTCCACTCACTGACAAGAATTATTACAGATGACAGAACTGTCCAAGATATCTTCCTTCTGAGTCAGTGTAGAATCAGTGGAATTATGAATACATCCTAACCTTTTAAATACTATGACTCAGAGCATGTGTGAAATATACATTCAGAAATCTAACAAGAGAGCTAACTACCCGTGATTCTGTGGTCGCACAAGAGATTCATATAAAGTCCCTCACAGAAGAGAGAAGAGACAAGTCGCCCAAAGCACAGGGGAAGTGGGGGGGGGCAGTGAATGGAGAGAGAAGTCGGAGAAAGAGAGGGGATGGAGAGGAAAGCACATGGGACTAGTAAGATTGAGTCAAGGTAGGAATAGAAGTCGGGAGAGAGAGAGAAAGAGACAGAGACAAGGAGAGAGAGAAAGAGAGAGAGAGAGAGAGAACAAAAAAGAGGGAGCCATTATTTGTTTGAAGAGAAAACTGAACCTAAAGAAAGGTCTAGGGACCTACAAGACTATTGCCAACTAACAATTTGAGCAACCGTGGAAAAGGCAACAATAAATGCCCTTCCCGGATAGTGAGATCAACAACTAACTTATCCACTATCATGGGGCCCTCATCTAGTGCCTGCTGGAAACACCCATAGCTAAACACTGAGTTGAACTAGAATCCAGATGCAGAGGGCAAGGACAAGACCAGGTTGCAGAAACACATAGAGATGCCTGACCTGAACAAGGAGGAGCTAACGGGCTCCCAGACTGATAGCTGGGAATCCAGCATGGGACTGACTCAGACCCCCTGAATATGGGTCTCAGCTAGAAGGACTGAGTTGTCTAAGGGACCTCAGACAGTGGCACCAAGATGTAGTCCTGGTGCACAAAAGGACTTTGTGAACACATCTCCCATGAAGGAATACTCCCTTAACCTAGAGACAGGAGAGAGGTCCTAGTCCCTACTTCAAATGACTTGACAGATCTACATGACCCCATCTGGATGGCATTCCCTACATGTGGAATCAGCATGGGGGGATGAGAGGGGAGGGTAGTCAGGGAGCATGTGAGGGGGAAGAGAGTGTAAGAGGTGGGAGGGAGAGGGAACTAGGATCAACATGTAAAATAAAAAAGTAATAATAATAATAATAAATGTACTTAAGTGAACCTTGGGGCTTGATGTCTTCAGATGAATGTCTTTATAAAATGCAGAATCTATCAGTGTGCTGATACTGAAAATCAGCATCTTCACATAGTAAATGTAAAATCATTGTAATCATCCAAGAAGGTACTTCGGGTGTGATATGTGTCTAATCCAGTCATCACAATAACTACAATAACCACAAACACATGTGTTCTGCCATCTAACATAGCAATTAATTTGATGAGCTGTTAATCCTTGCAGTATTTAGTTTTGTTCTGTTTCCTCATAAATTCACTGCTATAGCTCTCTTTTCCATTTTTCTGACTTTTTTTTTTTTTCAGCCTTATTCCATTTGTCATTTTCTCAATAACTTCCCTGGAACCTTCAGAGTAAGTTTGTTGCCATGATACTTCAGAAAGGCAGAGCTGTGTATCACTGCTGTACAAAAAGCACATTTTTTATTCTTTTTGTGTTTCTATTTTCCGTAATTAGTAATCACCTTTGCGTTACAAATTCATTCTTTTTATCCATGATTCAGAAATTGAAAGTGTAGAAAAAATAAGAAATATTTTTTTTATAACTCACTAAAGTGTAGCTACTGAACAGACTAATGGCAAGTTACTTATAGTCCTGTCTGTTAGTGCCTAATATCAGACAAGGCCTACAGAATCGTTAACGTATTTTCTTCTTGGCAGCTGCCTTATGTCTTGCTCAAGACAAAATTATACACTCATTATACATTACTTTTTCAAGTTTCAAAAAAAATATTATCTTAATTCTGAAGCATATTAGATCGAGTTTGGTGTGGGCTTTTGGTATGCCCTACTCATTGACTGATCAGGCGTTGGATTCCATAATACAGCTTTGGGTAGCAGCAAGTATCTCAGTCTCATGCAGCCTACTTTTTTTCTACTTTGAAGATGAAAATTGATACCTAAAATGGCTCACATGATATTCATCACATAATTTTTCAGGTTACAACTTATAAACATAAAAATACCAGTTTTTTCAGGACAGGGAAAAGCAAAATATATAAATATACAATTAATAAATCATAGTTAATAGGTGCTATTATGAATTATGTCACAATCTAAAACCTCCAGAATAGTTTTCTGATTCCTAATATGAAAAATCATTAATGATTTTTTTTACATGCTTAAGTTTCTGTTCATAAAGTTAGTCTAAACATTGTTCCAAAGAGAATATGACATGCAAAGTTGGTTAAATATGGGAAAGGCTGCAAATTGTTATAACATCAATCCTATCATTTAAACAATACAGGATGTTTCCCAAGAAGATACTTTGCTAACATTTCAGTCATGAATATTTCCTAACAAAATAGGCATGAGTGAAGTAATTATTCTTTACAGACCATTTTCAATGTTAAATAGGCACTAAAATATTGTTTTTCTGCCACATCTTCCTATAAAGTAGTAAAATGTCTTTTACAGTTATTCTTTCAGGGGTTGAAAATAAAATCAGAGATGTTTTAGTGCTCCCTTTATTGGAGATAATATGATAAAATCACCCAATGTTCAAGCCCAGAAGGCTCTGAAAGAACATCTGATTTGGACATTCATTTCAATGACTTAACAGGGCCTGAACATTCAGTTCTTTGTTAATGGTCTTTCTGCTCAAAAAAGCATATGCTGAAAATTGTGTGGCCATTGGAACATTCTGGGGTAATAATGACAACAACAACAACAACAAATAATAATAATAATAATAATAATAATAATAATAATAATAATAATAACAACTAGTTATTTTAGGCAAATACGGACATCATACTTTCTCTGTAGTTACTCATTTGATCTTGCATCTGAAGAATATATATGTGGCCCAAAGAACTGCTTTTGTTAACTGAAATTTAGTTAAATGATTACAATGATCTTGGCAATTTGTTTTCAGGCACTTTCAAAAAGAAACAATGTTATAATATTTATAAATTTCATTAAACAATGTATTTTTATAATTTTAGTGTAGTTTTTAAATTTGAGAATTTCATACATAAGTACTGTATTCATATTGTTACAATCCCTACAGTTCCTTCCATGTCACCCCTCAAAAATAACACCTCTTAAATTCATGACCCACTTTCTATAATGCACATACACACACTCACATCCAACCTGCAGAGTCCACTCACTGTTGCCTGTATGATGGTGTGTAGAAGACTGCAGATAGACCCATGCCTGTCACCATACACAAAACTCAAGTCCAAATGGATCAAAGACCTCAACATCAATCGAGCCACACTGAACCTCTTAGAAGAGAAAGTAGGAGGTACTCTTGAACAAATTGGTGTAGGAGACTGCTTCCTGGACATAACTCCAGGGGCACAGACACTGAGAACAACAATTAATAAATGGGACCTCCTCAAACTTAGAAGCTTCTATAAGGCAAAGGACACAGTGGACAAGACCAAACTGCAGCCCACAGACTAGGAAAAGATTTTCACCAACCCTATATCCGACAAAGGTCTGATCTCCAAAATACACAAAGAAGTCAAGAAACTAGACAACAAAACAACAAATAACCCTATTAAAAATGGGGTACAGAACTGAAGAAAGAATTATCAATAGAGGAAATCAAAAAGGCTGAAATATACTTAAGGAAGTGCTCAACATCCTTAGCTATCAGGGAAATGCAAATCAAAACAACTTTGAGATACCATCTTACTCCTGCCAGCATGGCTAAAATTAGAAACACCAGTGACAACTTATGCTGGAGAGGATATGTAAAAAGGGGAACACTACTCCACTGCTGGTGGGAGTGCAAACTCCTAAAGCTATTTTGGAAATCAGTATGGGGGTTCCTCAGGTTAATGGGAATTAGTTTACCACAGGAACCAGCAATCCACCTCTTAGGCATATACCCAAATGACCCACATCCATGCAACGAAGACATGTGCTCAACTATGTTCATAGCAGCATTATTTGTAATAGCAAGAACCTGGAAGCAACCTAGATGCCCCTCAACTGAAGAATGGATAAAGAAGATGTGGCACATCTACACAATGGAATACTACTCTGCAGAAAAAAAAAAAATAATGGAATCTTGAAATTTGCAGGCAAGTGGATGGCACTTGAAGAAGCCATCCTGAATGAGGTAAGCCAGTTACAAAAAAGAGGAACATGGTATGTACTTGCTCATATATGGATTTTAGACCTAGAGCAAAGGATTGCCAGCCTATAATTCACACCAACAGAGAAATTAGATTACAAGGTGTCTTCTAAGAGATTCCTATAAAGTCCCTCACAGAAGAGAGAAGAGACAAGTCCCCCAAAGCACAGGGGAAGTGGGGGGCAGTGAATGGAGAGAGAAGTCGGAGAAAGAGAGGAAGAGGAGAGGAAAGCACGTGGGACTAGTAAGATTGAGTCAAGGTAGGAATAGAAGTCGGGAGAGAGAGAGAAAGAGACAGAGACAAGGAGAGAGAGAAAGAGAGAGAGAGAGAGAACAAAAAAGAGGGAGCCATTATTTGTTTGAAGAGAAAACTGAACCTAAAGAAAGGTCTAGAGACCTACAAGACTACTGCCAACTAACAATTTGAGCAACCATGGAAAAGGCAACCATAAATGCCCTTCCCAGATAGTGAAATCAACAACTAACTTATCCAGGGAGCCCTCATCTAGTACCTGTTGGAAACAGAAGCAAACACCCATACTTAAACACTGAGTCAAACTAGAATCCAGATGCAGAAAGTAAGTACAAGACCAGGTTGCAGAAACACATAAAGATATCTGACTTGAACAAGGAGGAGCTAATGGGTTCCCAGACTGATAGCTGGGAATCCAGCATGGGATTGACTCAGGACCCCTGAATATGGGTCTCAGCCAGAAGGACTGAGCAGTCTAAGGGACCTCAGACAATGGAACCAGGATGCATCCCTGGTGCATAAAAGGACCTTGTGAACATATCCCCCATGGTGGGATAACTGCCTTAACCTAGAGACAGGAGAGCAGTCCTAGTCCCCACTTCAAATGACCTGTCAGATCTACATGACCCCATGTGGATGGCATTGCCTTACAAGTAGAATTGGGGTGGGGGGATGGAAGGGGAGGGAGGTCAGGGTACATGTGAGGGGGCAGAGAGGGTAAAAGAGAGGGAGGGAGGCAGGGAGGGAGGGAGGCAGGGAGGGAGAGAAGGAGAAGGAACTGGGATCGACATGTAAAATAATAAATTAAGTTAAAAAAGATATCTTTTAAAAAATAAAGAAAAATAAGAGAAATAAAAGCAGGAACAAAATATGGATAAAAAAAACAGATAGATACAGATTTACATTCAAAGTATTTTGATTTTCCAGAAATTCTTTTTTCTCACCTGTACTGGCTAACTTTAATAGTCAGCTTAACACAGCCAGCAGTCATTTATGAAAAGAGGCCTCAAATGAGGAATTGTGAGGATAAAATAAGAGTGTGTAGAATGTTTGGGCTTTTGTCTTGATATATGATGTTGGAGGACACAGACCACTCTTAGTGGCACCATTCCCTTGGCAAGTGGTTCTAGGATGTGTAAGAAAGCTATGGATGAACCTATGAAATAGCAAATAGTATTGCTCCATGGCTTCTACTTCAAGTTCCTGCCTCAGTTTCTGCCTTAAATTCCTTCACTAACAAAGGTAAAATAAATCCCTTTCTTCTCTAGGTTGCTTTTAATTAGCAACAGAAGGAAACTAGAACATCACTTTTGCAACAAAAGTATCTAGTTTATGAACTTATTTTTTTGTTGTTGTTGTTGTTTTGTTTTGTTTTGTTTTTTTGAGACAGGGTTTCTCTATGTGTAGCTTTGACTGTCCTGGAACTCACTCTGTATACCATGCTGGCCTTGAACTCACAGAGATCCTCTTGCTTCTTACTTCCAAGTGCTGGGATTAAAGGCGTGTTCCACCACCACCTGGCCCAATTCATTATTTTTAGCAAAAGTTATCATTTAATCTATCAGAGAGCTTTAATGCCATTTGGTATTATCATCATGAAAAAAAATGTAAAGTAACAAATTAATTTTAACATTATATTTTCATTTGTTAATAATTTCATGTTAACTATGATCCAGGTCATGGCCCCACATGAATGTACAAACTGATGGGTTGAAGTCCATAGTTATCATCAGCATTGTGTCATTTTAATTTATTAGCTGTGGAGATTACTATTGATACAGTGTATGTTCCTTCTGAACTTCACCTCCCATTACTTTCCTTTATAATGTAAGCATGCTTTGCAATATGAACTTTTATGTTTTGAAGACTATATACACTTATATTAGCCTTTGGGCAACGTTATTGAAGTCATATCTTTCTAATTATTACTTCTACTGTGAAATTTGTTGACGCTACAGAAAATATATTCTTTCTCTTTACTACAGAAATAGCTAGAGCCCGGACATCAAACACTTGGCAAAATGTCTAGCAGGTCACACAACAGAAATGGGCAAAGGCTATGTTTTCACTGTAAATGACATTACTCAGATGATTCTTGCCTCAGAAAAATGTGTCCTAAATAAACATAGGGAGACATATATTGTCATTAATAATCAGATACCTCCCGATTTTTATTGGGATAATATAAAATCCAGTCAACAATGTGGTTAATCCCATCCTTGATGGATCCAATCAGGTAACTAAAATGCCCCCTAGCCCCTGCACTGTACATAGTTCAAGGTCACAAATCTCAAGGTCACAAATCCCTTAAGGAAAAAGAAGTCAGATATTATGCATAACTCTGCTATAACTGCATTAACACAATCATTAAATATTTCGTGGTTGTATTTTTAAATATTAGTTATCAGTAAGGTCTTATTTTTAGGACCATTAAGAATTCATAGGTAACAGGAGGAAATGACTGACATTTTCTGTTAGAGATAAATTTAAAATAGGTAGTTGCGCCATCTGTTGGTAGTACTACAGTCATCAATTGAGAAGCTAATCGCCTTCTTAGTTTTAACGGCAAGTGTTATTTCTACCCCTGCTTCCTGGAAAGGCTTTCAAAAAATGCTTTAAGAGCCCATGTAAGGTGAGAATAAATGCTGATAATTATGGTACTTTAAAAAAAAACACGGAGTTGTGAGCTTTACGTTATTTGCATTATTTGCTTTTCCGCATGTCTCCAAAGAGCCATAGATAATGCTTTTTTTTTTTTTTTCTTTTCTTAAACACACACCAATTTGGATCTTATGGCATTAGAGAAGCATATCATTTGGACACTGACAACTAGTATTTAAGATGGAATTACTCCCCCAACTACAAACTCACTCCAGGAAGCTAAAAGCTGCAAAATGAAGCAGCTTCCCTGGCTACAATCATCTAACTACTTCTTCCCATAGGCATGCTAACAGAGTCTTCCCCAAAATGACACTTTGTGATATGTCATACATATGCATGACTCCATCCTGCCAAGGAGCAGGAAGCAATGTGAGTGCTTTTTGTGAAAGGGATGATTTGAGTCAAAGTTGTGATGAATAAAAGTACATTAATGAACAAAGAACAAAGGAAATTTCTTCCCATAAAAAGGAATGCAATTTCTGTATAGCATCAAAGAAATAATTAAAGGGATAGTCCTTTATTTGACATTGAGAGTCTCTTGCATTGTCAAGATACACATGGAAAGGTGTTCTGTGTTTATAGGCAGGCAGAGAAATTTGTCTTTTTAGGGTAAACAAAAGGGCAGGTAGTTTCAGTGACTTGAAGTATTTCTAATATTGAAAAGACTCGGTCCTATTCTTCTATTATCAATCCACTGATAATGAATTTCAAGATTTTAGCACAGTTGCTACATCAGGCTATGTCCCAGGACCAAGTGAAGGTAAGACGAGAACAACAAAAGCATCGGTAAGTGTCACCTGGTCCCAGTTCTACAAATGTTATATAACCATATTCAATCTTTTAAAATAATCATGAAACTAAACAGTGAATTTAATGGTAAAAAAATGGCCATAACAGTAGGCAACAGTGTTTTACATTGAAACTTTATTTGATACATCCCATGAAGAATGACTAACATGTTCTTGACTGAGTTTTGTGAAAACAATTAGGTGTTTTCAGGAGAACGAAAGCCTTAGGAGTTCACACTCCCCCTGAAACCAGGACCATTGATGATATCTTTCCAATGATGGGGAGGGTTATGCTTCAGGAAATGTGAATCCATTTTAGGTAGCATGAAATGCACCATTAGATTAAATACTATGATGCAATTTGGATTGCCAACCCTCATCATTTTCTTTGTCTCCTCATTTTCTTCCATGCACCCCTACTTAGGGACAGAATATCAATTGCAACATGGATTAAAAAAAAAAAACTAAAGTAATAGTTACCATCCATAAATAATATCTTTGCAGGACTCCTTAATGATCAAGATACATTATCCTTTCTGAGACTACTTAGCATTTTGTTTCTGAAGTCACCAAAACATTCTTCTATGCCAGAACAATCTAATAAATACTCATCTCCATTCTGCCTCTCTAGCTGAATGACCAGAATGACTACATTCTGCTTTAGTTGTTTTTGACCTTGTTTAAATTTTATGTAAGGGGTAAGTATTTATAGTCAGGGATATATATATATATATATATATGTATGTAGCCAAAGGAAGATACCCTTGAACCCAGATTCTCAGCACATTTAACATAATAAGGCTGACCATTGAAAAGAGTGAAAATGTCAATAAGGTCATAATCATATCCAGCCAGCAACTCTAGATGCCATGCATTATTAAGAAAGGCAGTGAACAGGAAGACACTGGAAACACATCACCTAGCCCACTTTATCATTTTGTTCTCAAAACCAAAAGGAATTTGAAACAACAAATTTAAGTGTGGACACATTATAAAATCCTAAATTAAAATTTTAAATATAAATTTACTATAGGCAAACTGCCTAAATATGATTTTATTTATCAGTGATCTTATCTGAATTCACAGATTTGAACTTTTTAGAATCCATTATTCTTATGCTGACTGGTGAATAATAGTCAATTTCATAGCAATAGCAATTCAGTAAATGTCCTCACTATTCAGTTATCACTCCTAGTTTACCAGTTCCATCTTTAAGATAACTGACCACCAGTATGACCCCATAGACTGGGAGTAATGCTTCCTAGATGTTCCGTTCTTAAAAAGGGGTGGGAGTCAATACACCTCAGACTTCATGTTATCTTTACAGTTATTTCAAAATAACAGATCATACTGTTAAAACATAGACATAAGACAAGGCAAAAAGGCAAGCATATACTGTGTTCACCAAATAATCCTCTCATTCTTCATTATTGTAAAACCCGCCAATGTCTTGAATGTTTAAAAAGCTCCTGGACCATGTGACATTTAAATAATTACAAAACTATGTAATACAGTTCTCTCTGAGATCCAGGGTAAAAATGTTAGCTGACCTGGAAGACAGTGCATCTTGACCAGGACACCATTTATTCTAGTGGAGTGTTAAGAAAAATGCACGACAAAGAAAGTGCAGCTTAAGGGCGTCCAATAAATCAAAGCAAGGAATTATTTGTGTAATAGTAAATGAAAATTTGATAACATTTAATCGTATTATTTTTGACATAGTAATCCTGACTGCTGGCTTGGTAAGCACGCATTTCATAAATTGCCTTTTTACCAACAATATTTCTTTTCTTTCATTTTCCAAATGGTTAAAAACTAATAATAAATGATACATATGTTTGTTAACTAGTCTATAAAATTGAGTACTGTAATATTTTGAGTATTAGTCAAAATATAAAATTAAAACTCATATATCAATAAAATGAAGTTGCATTTCAAATTTATGTACTAATTCATTTGAAAAATGTGGATGATTGAGGATGTTGTAGCATTAAAAAATACTAGAGAATGCTAGATGTTTTAATATATGTTAAAATGTGGAGCCTGGAATTTACTTTGAAGTCATCCATACATCCTGAATGAATTTCAAAATATTTATAGTGTCTTAAGCTCAAGATAATAATGTATACTGAATATCAGTGGTTTGTTTTTATTTTTGCTGAGATTATTTCACTGAAGAAATGAAAGCTTGGGGGAGAAGGTAAAAACACACTAGAAACGTTTTGAAGGTTTCTTTTTCTTAATTTTGATAAATCAAACATATTTAATATCCTGTCAGAGAACTTCTAATGTCATCTCAAAGAGGTAAATCTACATAATAGAAAGCATTTGTACATTAGCATCGGTATTTAGGAAGTCTTAAGCATTATTTTATAATTTCTTCCTGAAGTCATAAAACTTCTCTGCTGGACTCTGAAATGAAACAATGACAGTGGCAGGAAGGCACACTCCTGGTTCACAATAGGAGGGAACCCTTTAGAAGAGTTTTTGTTGTTGTTCCCATTGCTATTTTTTTCCATTTCCCGTTGTGTAGTCACATTGTACTCTCACTTCCCCTTGGAACCATATGGGGAAATAATAAAGTGCCTCTCAGTACACAGCTATTCAGTGTTCTCTAACTAAGGGGAACACTATGAACATCTTACTGTTGTCATAGATGTCTATTCTGCCATACAAAGCACCAGAAGAAACGGAAGCGAGTGGGAACAATGGATAATGGGCACTTTAACAGTTTTAGGATTTTATGAAAAAGGAAACAAAAGAAGTCAGACATGACCCTTGATAAAATGCAAACGATGTCCTTGGCTCTTTCTAGTCAAAAAAAAAAAAAAAAAAAAAGCCTCTTACAAGACTAGGACTAGGGCACAGACATAGACATCAATCAATCGCCAAAACTTGATTTCTTTTTATTATTTAAAGAAATTGTATCTAGCATCAAATCGTGCACACTGTAGCACCACTTACTGTCAAAACAATTAGGAGCCTTTAGCAGCAAACACTAAGACTATGGTCAGTGCCTTTCCCAGAAATTCCAGCCTTATAAGCATGTCTAAGGATTCAGCGCCATCTACAGGAAGCAGGAAATAAAACATTGTGACTATGAAATTCTATATAAATAAAACTGTGACTATGAAATTCTATATATACACTAAGACTGTTTCTATCATTTTAATTAGTATCCCTCCTACTCATGTGTGTCAAGTGCATAGAAAAGAAGCAACAGTGGCTGACCTTCAGCCCTGAAAACATACAGACAAGCAACACTAAATGGACTCAGAGGAGTGTGTTTGTGTGTGTGTGTGTGTGTGTGTGTGTGTGTGTGTGTGTGTGTGTGTTTTAAACAATAATTAAAGAAAAGAAGTCCTAACTTTAAAAATGAGGGTGGATTGTAGGGATAAGAGAAATTATAGAGGAGAAATTATGTAAATATATTTAATTGAATTTTAAATTTAATTTTTAATTTTAAATTAAAAATTTAGTTTTTAAAATACTTTGGTCTCAAGTCTTGCAAATTATGCTTTTGCCTGGGAAAGTTCAAGAGAGGAGAATACAGAGGGTAAAATATATTTGACTCTACCATTACTAAGTCTTTCAATCAATTTTTCCCTTATTGTCTTAGTAAAAGTTGTCATTGCTATGATGAAACACCATGACCAAAGCAAGTTGGGGAGGAAAGGGTTTACCCAGCTTATACTTCCACATCACTGTTCACCATTGAAGGGGTGGAAGCAGGGCAAGAACCTGGAGGAGGGAGAGAATAGAAGGCTTTGGAGGAGTGCTGTTCTTACTGGCTTGTTCCTTATAACTTACTAATCTGGTTTCTTCCAGGATCCAGGACCACCAGCCCAGGGTTGGGCCCTCCCTAAGTGGACTAGGCCTATGGAAATCATTAATTAAGATAATGTTCTACATGCTTGCCTGGAGCCTGATCTTATGGAGAAACTCTTTCAAACGATCTTCCCTATTCTTGAGGGACTTGAGGTTGTGTCAAGTTGACATGAAACTAGCCGACATAGTTTTTTGTTTTTGTTTTTGTTTTTCTTTTTTTTTTCATGTTGGGGATAAAGAGGGTGTATGCATGCAGGTGTGTATTGGTGTGCATTTGTACATAGAAACTAGAGGAAGATTCCAGGTGTCTCAACCTTTATATGAGTGCCAGGGGCTTGAACCCATTTCCTCAGGCTTTTATAGAAATTGTTCTTACCCCTTGAGCCATCTCTCCAGCCTCTCTTGCATATTGTTAAGTCATTCATCAAACATAAATTTTTCAAAACAGATACTAAGGAGAAACACTGAGAGAGCCTTCCCTAAGACTCCACAGTGGCTTGAAAGCTAGAATCCATGAATGTTAGTGCAAAGTAGTTCTGTCTCCAGAGCAGGTTTTGATCCTCATCTTCTTTGGATGTGTGTCCACCCCCACACCAGTCCATGCTGATCTCTATTCTCCAGCAAAGTCCAAGAAAGGCAGGGGAAAGGGCTGGCGACAGCCTTTCTCAGAATTTGCAGAAATCTGATGCTAACATCCTTCTTGCTCCAGGTTAATTGACAATGTGTGCTTCTGCTTACATTCAGAAGAAACACCTTAGTGTTCGTTGGCTCATTCATCATGGAAATTATGTAAATATATTATAATATTAAAAACAAAATAAATTATTTTAATAAATAAAATGTTGCATTTTCTCCCAAATACATACGTATTCATTGCTAAGTATGTTTCTGAAAACAAAAAAAGAAAAAGCTAATTGTAAGTTGGTTTTGGACAAGCCTAACTCTTGCTGTGGATGTCTCTTCAAAATAGTAAGTGGACCTGATACACAATATTTTCCAGTCTGTGTGGCTCTCCAGTTTTTTGAAAGCATGCATCTACCTTTTAATCACTAAATTTCCCCCCACTAACTTAAGCTTAAAATGCTCAAACTTACAAAGAAATTCCTTGTTTGTATTTCTAGTTCCCAATTCTCATAATGTCAGAACATCTAATAATACATAAACTGCAGTCTGACTAGTCCAATGCACCAAAAATGATAACTATGTACCACTCACTTTTCTCTCTGCATGGTGTTATACCATAAGACATACTACTCACCATAGCATTTCATCCCAGGGCAAAGAGAGAACTCACTGCAAAGATAAATACCAATTGCTATTCAATAAAACATCTATTGGATGTTTTTCAACCTCAAGCCTTTTAAGACATACTTACCTTCAGGTTTCTGTTACTTATACAAGAATGATAAACTCATAAGTGTAAGCTTCTTCTCCATTAGATAATGCATTATGGATGGCATACATTCAGAAGGAAGCTGCATAACAGTTCTAATTAAATTCATGTGGCAATACTAATGAAATAAATGGTATGCTGCTGAAACCTTGATAGGATGGTAGGGAAAGGAACTTATACATCCATCCAAGGGACCAGGATCAGAGGAAACAGCAGGGAGACATTAACAAATACTGGAGAAGAGAAAGCAGAGAATCAGTGGAAACAAACATAGCAGGATAGAGTAATATGGTGTGTGTGTTTTATAAGGAATTCTGGAACAATTCTAACTCAGAAGGGCCTGAGTCCTCCAAGTAGAAGAATGGATGTGAATGTTCCCCCATTACTAGAGCATCGAAAGGGCACTTGAATAAGAAGGCATCAGTGCTTTTATGATGCAATGACTTTACCTACTTCACCTAGAAAATACTGATCCAGAAAGATTTCACACTGGGTTTCTAGATACTCAACCACAGAAGGAGGAGATTGAACATTCTCCATTCTCTCAAAATGTAGGAACTTTATTGTGACTCATGAGACTGTGCCCTTTGCTCCTTGGTCAACTTCTACAAATAAACGTGAATTTCATTTTCTTTGAGAAGGATATAGGACAAACTTTCAAGATGACTGGTCTGAGATGTAAAATTTTAAAAGGAATCCAATTTAGAGTATTTTAATCTCCACCAATAGCAAAATGTGTAGTCCATACCCATCCAGCTCTATAATGAACAGAGAAATATTTTAATCAGTTTTGAGGGACACACTTCTAGATATTAACAGGTAATTAAAACTTGTTAAAATTGTAAATAATGCCTCCCAGCAAAAAAAAAAAAATCCAAAGCAGAATGTAAAAGATTTTGAAAACATAAAAATTCAGTGACACAGACCTCTGATATTGTAGTCAAATAATGAAACTTAGTGCTAAAGACAAATAAATGGGAAATTTTAAATATGATTATAAAACATTTTATATGATAACTAACGAAATCCTTGATACTTTGATATGTTGAACATCTGCAGAATCTTGCGTCTATGCTGGTTAGTTTTAGGTCAACTTGACATAAGCTAGTGTCATTTGTGAAGAGGGAAACTCAATTGAGAAAATGCAGATTTGTCTATGGGTAAGTTTGTGATACATTTTCTTTGTTAATTGTTTGTGGAGGGCACAATGCACTGGAGGCAGTGCCACCCCTAGGATGGTGGTCATGGCTGTTATTTAAAACAAAAGGCTGAGCAAGCATAAGGAGCACGCCAGTAAGCAGGGTAACCCCATGGCCTGTGCTTCAGTTCTGCCTCCAGGACCCTGCTTTGCTTGAGTTCCTGAACCGACTTCCATCAATGATGACTATTACATGGAAGTATAAGTGAAATAAACCCTTTCCTCTCCAACTTGTCTCGACTATGGTGTTTTATCACAGCAGTAGAAACCTAAACAAGACAGTGTCCAATGGAGATCCTAGACCACCCCTCAGTTAATGAGTGCCAAGGCCTTTCAATACAAAGGTTATTTCAACAAATCCATGCTTATTAGCTAATCTTGTTTTAGGAAAATGTCCCAACAGACCTATATTTCCCAAGATGTCTCTATAAAAGTAAGCTGTATCACGTATGACTGCTCTCTTTCCTCCTGAACTGTCAGTGAAGAATTGGTTGCAGATTTTTATGAATTAACTGAGATTTGTCATGGGGGAAGATCCTGGAATGTATTAGGAGTGATCAATGAAGTATTTAATTGTATAATCATACATGTTGGATCCAATCAGTTAGATATAAGTGACTAACTTAAAGATAACCAAAGAAGTGTTAATCTTGTTTAAGAGTCTCATCAATCAACAAAGTAAATGTAAGTGTGGATGAATTTTAAAGCATAAATTGATTGCTAGGAGCAAGCTCTGCATTTCTACTTAGTTTGTGCATGCAGAGGAGATCAGGAAAGGTCAAGTGAAGTGGCTGTGAATTGACATATTTGAAATTTGGGCTTTAATTAACTGTTTAGGGGAATCAAGAATGGATAAAAATGTACCTTAGCTTTTCATCTTTCTTTTGCAAATTAAGTCTGAGGTGCTAAAAACAGACAATTATGAAAGAAGTCCAAGATGCCAAACTCAAGATACTACAAAGGATAATAACCATTTGTTGTACATTTAGAATACAAAGTTATTCAGCTGTTTGCACATGTTCAGACTTGTCTCATGAAACACTGTGTGGATTTAAGTGTCCTTGTACATAACTGTAATCCTATAACAAAAGGAGCAGAGGTAGAAGAATCATGGCTTCAAGGCAAGCTTAGCCTACATAGCAAGTTCCATGATAGCTATGTTACCAAGTTAGAATTAGTTTCAAGAAAAGAAAATGAAATACTGTGAGGAATGGGCAATAATTTAATAGAATAAACACAGAAGAATCATGTCCAGTGTGGTATGAATTAAAGATCTCTAGGACAATGTTGGATCTGAAAAAAATAATGGGATTACTCTGCATCAGGGCACATGTTAATTTCTGATGTCAAATGTTTACATTCACCCAAGCCTCAATGACATTGTTCAATCTTTCTTACAGATAAGGCTCAACCCCTTGCACAAAATTGTACCTTTTGATCTTTTGGTAATCTTCTACCAAATATTTACCAACATATTCTAAGATTATGAAATAATAGTGTATGATCACTGAAAATTAAATATTGTCTGAAACCAAAGGAAATAAGGATACTGAACAGAAATTATACAGAAGTCATGGGAAGTGACCTGACATTGCAATAATGTCTGAGGATATCACACACTGGTATCCACTCCTTAGTGAAAGAAAACTCTCTCTCTCTCTCTCTCTCTCTCTCTCTCTCTCTCTCTCTCTCTCTCTCTCTCTCTGTGTGTGTGTGTGTGTGTGTGTGTGTGTGTGTGTGTGTGTATGTGTTATGTAAATACAGGGTCTTTTACATTTCAAATAAATTTCTGGAGTAATATATTTTTTCTCTGTAACTGATTTGACAAAATTTTAACTAGGTTTTCATAAGATATTACTTTGTGCTTTTGCCAAACAGTTCTTCAAATACTGAAGGCAGAACTCAAGTTCTCAGACCTTCTGCATGAGTTAGCTTCCTCTTTAGCTAGAACAATGTCCTAAGGGATCTCTTCCATTCATTATTGAAACTACTGTTAATTTTTTTATATTATATTGAAAATGCTTCTGGAAACATTTTCTTCTTGGTTACTGTCTATTTTTTAATGTTTCTTTAGAGGTTAATGAGACACTCTAAAAATGTGCATTCAAAAAAACTAATGCCCAACTTCTGGTTTTAACCTCAATATGTAAAGAGCTTAGAAGGCATCACTCCTAGCTAACAAACTGAAAATAGGTGGTTTTTCTTGGACCTGGAATCAGAGACTGAGATTCCAGGAACAAATGTCCAAAATCTAGGCAAATCCAGGCAAACATGGCAGAAATCTCCTCCTATAGAACAGAGACTTTTGGAACCAAAAATAAGTGGGTACACTGAACTGGTAATTCTGATGGATGATATAATTCTTGTAAATGATGTAATTCTTGTGGATGATATAATTCTTGTGGATGATGTAATTCTGATGGATGATGTAATTCTGATGAACCTAAACTCATTCTGACAGGTGAGTTTAGACTCATGAGAGAATCTTGGTCCTAAAGGTAAAAGGTATTCTTCATGCTTAGACTCTACCTACCTCCATGTACTTCCCTGGCTCTGACATGGAAGACCTTAATGTGAGTCTCTGGGGGCTCTGGTAGGGAGTGCAGAACAATAATAAAGGTGTTCTTAGACTCTTTCCCAATAAATCCAGCCAGTACACACCATTCTGAGCTAGGAGGGTTGAGTTTGACAACAGTCTGGACTATATTTTGAGAACTCGTGTGGAAAATAGAGAAATAAGGAAGAGATCTTGGATGATGGAGAGAGAGAAATGAAAAGGGAGACTGTTCCATGGTGTTCCAAGTTTGGGGAATACAGGCATATACTGACTGGTTTTCCATTCACTGTCTTTCTAATTCACAAAAATGGGATAGTGATACAGTGACAGTGACACATCAGTCAAGATTTTCCATGGAAACAGAACAAATGTGGTATATTCACAAACAAAGGAGATTTATTATGAGGGGCTAACTCAAGTGATCTGAGAGTCCAAGAAGTCACTAAATATGCTAGTTGTTCTGTGGAACTCGGAAATATTGGGGATGTGGAGTTGCTAATATTTGAATCCTGACTAAAGACTGAAGTTTCAAACTCTGGAAGCACTAGTGTCTGAGAGCAGGAGAAGATGAATAACCCAGCCAAAGCACAGATGAATTCTGCCTCCTCCCACTCTGTATCTTTATTCAAGTCATCCGCAGGTTGAACAAAGCTCATTTCACATTAAAGTAGGCAGGATTTATTCATTTATAGATTCATGTGTCAATTTCTTTTGTGTATGTGTATGTGTGTATGTGTCATTATATTTATTGAAGTTCTGTAGAACAAATTTACTAAATTTGTATTTAAATCTAGAATAGTCCTTCCCTTGGTCTCCTTGTCATTATTTTGTTGCTCAATTTCTTTTTTCTTTTCTTTTTTTAATGTTGTACAAGACAACGGTTTTTTTTTTTTATTTTACATGTCGATCCCAGTTCCCTCTCCCTCCCTTCCTTCATCCTTCCCTCCCTCTCTGCCCCCTCACATGCATCCAGTCATTGCTATGCAATACTTGTCCTGCTTTCAATACAGAATTACAAAACATACCAAAGACAACAAAAACAGAGTGTGTAAAGCTGACACAAACACAAACTTTAACTGTAGCACAGATGTTTGGACTATCATCAGAAAGGGGACTTCAATGATTAATATGCAATAGAGCACAATGAGAAGGATAACTGACAGAATACAAGAACCAAAGGGCAATGAAGGCAGAGATCAGAAGAGAAGTGACTCAAAGAAGATACTAGAAATGAAGAAGAAAACAGTAGAAATGCAGAGTGCCTTCAGAAAGAGCACCAATTACATGAGCATAACTGACAGGGAACTTGTAACTTTGGAAAAATAAATAGAAACTTCTTGAACTTAAAGATATCTTGTTTGCTGCTTTGCTGCAGAAAACAAACCAAAACAAAGCAAAACAATATCAAAACCAAAAACAAACAAACAAACAAAAAAATGAAGGTTAGTTCCTAGCACCCACTGTGTGACTCACAGTCATATATGCCATTCAAGTATTTCTGAAATAATTGTCTCTATGACTAAAGACAAAAGGAATCTGACCTAAAAGTCTTTTTTTTAGCCTAGTTGATAAAGCTGTTTCCCACCTGAGAAACCACTAAAGTTATATTCTTGAGTTGGCAATTCATTACATTTGAGTAACACAAACAAAGCACTGCTGGAATAAAATCCCAGATATGAAATAAATATTAATGACTCCAGGCTAATATAAGTAAATGAAATTTATAGATAACCATGGGGCTGGCACAGCGATTAAGAGCAATTGTTGCTCTTATAGATGTCCTTAATTCAGTACCCAGTACCCACATCAGGTATCTCCCAACAAACTACAACTTCAGCTTCAAGGAGTCTGACACCCTCTTCTATGCCCCAGAGAACTCTCACTCACATGCATGAGCATGTGCACCACATGCACATGTGCTCGCGCTCACACACACACACACACACACACACACACACACACACACACACACACAAATGGACTCACGTATATTAAAACTAGTAAAAATAAATCTTTTTAAAGTATGTAGAAAGTATTTGACAACAAAAAGCCACAATACCTGGACCTAGACAGTATGGAGTAACTGGGTTTGGAGACCAAACTCAGGCCCTCAGCTAGAGGAGCAAGTGTTTTTAACCATTCAGTCTGTCTTCAGCTCTTTTTAAATCTAAAATAAAAGATCCCATTTGATGATCTCTTCTAAACTTGGTGACCTATGAGACTAAGCTAAAGAGGAACATTTAAATGAGGTTAGAGTCAAGATAGGTAATCAAATGTGTAGCTGATATATTCATCACTCTTTGGAAATAGTAACTACCTGTCTAGGTAACATCATTTCATACAACTGGATTTATCTGTTGAAGTAAGAATATTATATTTCTTCATGAGTATTCCATATCTTTATTTGTCAGATTATGGTCCAGGGATCAGCCACATAAGCATCACATGAATCCTGATGAAAATGCAGACTCTTGTTCCATACCTGATATTCAGTGAAGCAGATTCTCCCGAGGGATACCTACATGTCAGAAGTGCTTCAAAATGGCTACCGTTGCTTGGAACAATGTTTCCAAGACATGAAATACAGAATGTAAGCTAAAGTTTGATTCTGGATCTCTTGCTGCCTCTTTTGTTATTCATCTTTTTCCTGTCCTCCATGCAGAATGTTCTCCTTTGCTACAGCAGCAATCTGCCTTGTTGTTGGCTTCTGGCCTGTCCCTATTGGAGCAAAGCCTCCAGAAGCCAGTTATTCAAAAGAGTGGGAGACCTGGGATTATACCATTAGTATTTGCTTTGTTTCAGTGAACACATAATAAATGCTTGTTATGTGACTTGGTAAAACAAAGCCTCTATCTAGCAACTCCAGTAAGATTTTCAAAACAATTACCTTGAGAACAAATGGAGACATTGAAACCACCAAATTAAAAGGTCTAGAAGATGTCCTCAGAAGTATACTGTGCTGAGAGAGCAAAATACATTGTTTTGACATTGAGCCCTAATGAAGGAGGTTGTGTGTGTGTCTCTCTCTGTATGTATTTGAATATCTATTAAAAACTGCTTATTAAAATTTTAATTTGCTGTCAAAGACAACTTATATGAAGATGAAACTATTTTATAATGCATTAGCCAAGTGTGGCAATGACAGCTAATGTTAATATAATCTGGATTTTTAAGCATTAATATTAAAAAAAATCTGAAGCTGAGAGATGCATTTAGCCTTGTTTATAAGATGAAGGAAATGCTTTGCATCTTCTGTTCTGATGATCATAACAAGCTGGTGAATTAAATATTTTATGGCTCAACACAAACATGGATTGTTAATGAGAGTGCCTTCCATGATGTCACACTGTCCTCTAGACATAGCCTTGAATGACACACTGTCATAAGAGGCTGTAACATTTACCCTGGAAAAGAAATGTTTGCCTCAAGCAACAATTGACATTTCTGGCTTTTTGCCTGAATGTCAAGCTCTATTTCAAATCACTTTCCCTCATCATTTGGTGCCCTGGCCTTGGGTCTCAAACTAGTATCAGATTACTGGGTCTGACTCATGGCTTACCTTTATTTCTTTGAAATACATATCTCTGTCAGTAACATAACAGCCAATTTCCTAAGAAGCCAAGTGCTTGCCAGTTGAAATAATCTAGCAGAAACAATAGAAGTAACAGAAGAATGACAGATGTGGATGCTCAAAATATTCTCCCACTTTGCATATATCAGGAGGCCTTGGGTACTACAACAAAGTCTGCATGTCAGTGGGAACTCTGAGCCTCTTGTGTATCTTATCACAGCCATGCACTGCAGCTTCTAGTGATAAAAGTTTTCATCTGAAATATTGCCCATAGGTGCATTTGTTTGAACACCTGGCCCACAGCTGGTATTGTTCCTTGAGAGGTTGTGAAGCCTTGTGCTGATGCTTCTCTGGGGATGAACTTTTGATGAGAATAGCATGGCCCCATTCCCTGCCTCTCTCAGCTTCCTGGTCTGGCCTATGTGAGAGGTAGTGCTCCTCATTCTTCTGTTGTGCCTTCCTGTCCTGGGTGAAATTTACCATCTAAAAGCAACAAAAATGAACCTTACATCTCATAACTGTTTCAGGTATTTTATTACCATGATAAACAAAGTATGTCCATAGATACTTGGATAGTAGCAACAGTTCCTGTGTCTTTATTCTTTTTTTATTATTTATAATTTTTTATTTAATTTTATATAACAAAGTCCAATTAAATGAAAACAAACATTTATACACAATATTTGGGAATTTGGGCATCGTTCTTTCCAAACTACTTCCTGCTGGTAAGGGGCACTGTCTTGGGGGATTCGAAGAAGATTCAGATATCCTAGCTGTAGTCTGTAGGGCTGTTTTGTCCAGCTGTTTTGAATGTAGGATCACCTTGTACTCTGTTTCAGGCGGTCTGGCGTGATCAAACCACATTAGTCTGGAAGGAATCCACATCTTTTCATTTTCTGTGAAAACAAAAATAGAAATCCTTTTCCCCAGTAACTTGTTCTTCAAGTTAAATTTTGGAGTCAAAGCATTTTTTTTTAATTTATTATTTTACATGTCGATCCCAGTTCCCTCTCCCTCCCTCCCTCCCTCCCCTCCAACCCTTCTTCCCTCCTTCCCTCCCTTTTACCCTCTCTGCCCTCTCACATGCACTCTAAACACCCTCCCCTCCCATCCCCCCACCCCAATTCCATATGTAGGGGAATGCCATCCAGTTGGGGTAATGTAGATGTGACAGGTCATGTGAAGTAGGGACTAGGGCTTCTCTCCTGTCTCTAGAATAAGGCAGTTATCCCTCCATGGGGGATATGTTTGCTTTATTCTTTATTGTTGCATAAATATAATGTATTGGCATGGTAAGCAAAATCTGTTAATCTCCCTCTGCCTCTTCTGTAGGAATTAAAAGTCCCTTATAATCTCACATGTGCGCGTAGGGGCCAAATCAGGGTGCCTGGTGCCTTCTTCTATCATTCTCTGCCCTTTTTGCTAAAGACAGGGTCTCTCACTGACAGGAGTCATGCCCATTTGGCTAGGCTGACTGGCCTGTGAGCTCCCAGGATCCATCTCTCTTTGTCCCCCAATGCTAGAGTTACAAGAACGTACACCGTGCCTGGTTTTTTCATGTAGATACTGTAGGGGGAGTGGAAGGTGTGGCTCTAATCCAAGCACATTCAATACATATATAAAATTTCAAATAAATATAATACAAAATAAAAGTAAATAAAATAAAAAATTAAGAGTACGTATACTATCTTCCTTCTGATTTACCTTCCTTGTCCTTGAAGAATGTATTCACATAATATACACAGATAATGTACAGTTATGACTATAACAAAACTACATTATTGAAAATTATATTAAAACAAGCCCTAGGATGAAAGATGTGATAAATTAATACCAAGGGCTAAATCTACTATCAGTGCTACATATTCTAAGTCCCTCCATATACCTTGATGTCTCTAGCATAGGTTACAGTCATACAGGAACACTCCATTGTATACTTTGTTAGCTCTGTTTTGGGGCTACTTCTCCATGGTCACTCAAGCACATGTTAAAGACAAAGGAGGCATCCACATCACTTGACATACATGATAATTAATCTTGAGAAGTTCCTGAGGGATTAGAACTGTACACTTTGGTGTGTGTCTGTGAGAGAGTTCCAGAGAGGACTGACATATGGAAGAGTAACTAAGAGTGAATCACCCACTGCATTCATGGGCAATGTTATCCAATGGTCTTCAGACCCTGACAGAATCAAATGGAAGAGACAGGCACCCAGTATATGGGGTTGCATCCTTCATTGTAGAACACTTTAATGTTGATGTCATTTCTCAAGGCGAGCAGAGACTTTCAGTAAACACTCACACAGACACTGCACAGGTGCTCCCAGGCTTCCAACATTGCACCTGGATGGCACCGTGGCTTGAAGGCCTCCAGCTGCTTGTACTAAGAAGCTCCTTTTACAGAGAACAAATGGCCATTCAAAGACAGCTCAGTTAGAGCCAGCAAGAGGATCCCAAATAGCTTGCTACCATGCCCGATGACATGAATGCAACCCCTAGAACCCACATAGTGGAAAGAGAGAAATGACTCCCACAAGTATCCTCTGACTTTCACACATGCACTATAGCATAAGTCCACTGACACAGATACACACACACATAGTCAATGTCAGCTTACTCAGCCAGTCATGGATGTAATCCTTCCAATGAGTCCCCTTTAAGAGTTACGTATACTATATAGAACATTATATCCACTTACACAGATACATATAAAATCAATGTAAGTACTACTCACCCAATCATATGAGTGATCCCTCCAATAAGTCCCTTTTAATAATTATATATGCTATAATTTTGTTACATAGAATTATGTAATCCCAGAAAACATGGTATATATGAAATGTAATTGCTTCAATTCCTACAGGGAACCTTGTGTGATGTGGTATGAAGCTCATCCCATCTGGCCCAGTCTGAAGTAGCCTGAAGGCACTTTTTCTAGGTACTTTCTTTGAGGAAATCATCAGACTTAAAGATGATTTAGAATATCATATGGTTTCTGCAGGCAGAGAGGTATTACGGGGCAAGAATCTAGAGAAGGAGAAAAAGGTATTTTGTAGACAGACATTTTCTCCATCATTTGGTTTATTGGCTGCTGAGGTAGCAGGTTGGAAAAATGAGTGAACAGCAGGAATTATCCAGGGTCCCTGGATCCACATATAACTTTGACTTTATGTTTTTTAATATCTGAACCGTATCCACATTGCCAAAATTCAATTTCAACTTCCAAGTGCATAAATATATGTACTACATTTCATAGCAGTGTGTACATTTCAAACTGTATCTGAAGAGCTAAGTATAGCTGAAAGAAATTACACTGCTACATTCCCCTTGTTTCATGTTGAAATGGACTCTATAAATATTAGTAGTAGAGGAAACCCAGTACTTCTGTCGGAAATAAGAAGCATAGTAACTCGGGAAAGGACTCACACACCTGTGGGCTTTGCTTAGATGTGAAAAGATGTGTGGCTAATGGTTATGACTTTAAAATAAAATTGGCTGCATCTTGTTTAGTTTAAAGCTCAGATAACGCTAGTGCAATGTGCACTCTTTCATCGGTGTTCTGGTAGTTCTCTCTCGTTCTTTAATATATTCTTAAGCATAATGTTGGCATTTCATAAGAATAATAGTCTAGCGACGAGATGAAGCAAAATGTGTAATCAAACCTAACATCACATCTTTTATGAGGATTTTGAAAAAGGCAATATTGTGACTGCCTCATTGAAATTCAGTGCGTGTAACCTAGAGTTATAGCAATTCTTACTCCCTAGTTTTTTAGGTCAGCTACATCATTGTCTGTTCAGCCCTACACCACCCCTACCCCCAGCTAGTGATAGTCTCCAGATTTCATGTTCTGATTTTGAATTTTAAAAAAAGGAGAGCAGTCACAACTATAGCTTGTTTCTGATTTATATATATATATATATATATATATATACATGTATATATATATATATATGTATATATATATATATACATGTATATATATATATATAATTTTACATATAGATCCCAGTCCCTTTTCCCTCCTTCCCTCCCATGTCCCCACCCCCTTCCATCCCACCCCCCCCATCCAGTCCACAGGGAGAGTGATGCCTTCCAGGAGGGATCATCAAATCTGTCAAGTCATTTGGAGTAGGGACTAGGCCCTCCTTCCTGTCTCTAGGCTAAGGGAGTGTCCCTCAATGGGGAATGTGCTCCCAAAGTCCTTTTGTGCACCAGGGATACATCCTGTTTCCACTGTCAGAGGTCCCTTAGACTGCCCAGGCCTTCTAACTGAGACCCATGATCAGGGGGTCTCAGTTGGTTCAATGCTGGTTTCCCAGCTATCAGTCTGGAGGTGCATGAGCTCCCCCTTGTTCAGGTCAGCTGTCTCTGTGGGTTTCTGTAGGGGTCTTGACCGCTTTTCTTATCACTTCTCCCTCTCTGCAACTGGATTCCAGGAGTCCAGCTCAGTGTTTAGCTGTGGGAGTCTGCTTCTGTTTCCATCAGCTACTAGATGAGGGCTCCATGATGCCATATGTTAGTTATCAATCTCATTATCAGGGAAGGACATTTAAGATAGTCTCTCCATTGCTCAGGTTGTTAGTTGTGGTCATCCTTGTTGGTCTCTGGACATTTCTCTAGAGTGAGTTTTCTCTTCAAACCTATAATGGCTCCCTATTATAGTATCTTTTTTTTTCTCTCTCTCTCGTCTATTTGTCCCCCAGTGAGAGGGAGTTAGGAGAAAGAGAAGAGTTGTTTCTGCTTTTATCCCAAGTAAGTATGCTAGTTTAGGGTTTTCCAGATGGGCAGAGGTGCTGCCAAACTATTTTTAATCTAGTTAATATCTTTACTAGGTAATCACAGTGGCTAAGAATCAAGGATTTTCTTCCCATAGTTTCATGTGGAAAGTCAGTGAGTAATTTTTTCAATGTATTTAGGCTTCTGTATATTTATACTTTATACTTTAAAATGGCGAGAATATTATTTGCATTCAATATTGGGTTATGAGTACTACATGAGATAGTATTTTAAGCATAGCTTACAGTATTTCTCAAGTTGTAAACACTCATTAAATGCTAAGTATCACTATGGTTATTTCAATACGTACCCATAATTAGCATTCCATGAAATCCTACTGGCAGATAAATCACTTTTAAATATCTGTTGTCTGTTTTAAATATCTGTTGAATTGTTAGCTCTCATTTGTATCAGTACCCCAGGTTTTGAAATTATTCATCTTTTTGTGTATAATCATTTCAAGTAACTTTGTTCTCTAATTAAATACATTCTGACTTTAAAATAAGTTATCAGAGATTCAAAGAATGGCTGTATAGATAAAATCACTTGGTTCTCCTTCAGAGAATCAGAGTTCAGTTTCCAGCACCCACAATTAGATAACGTCTTCTCCAGGAAATTCAATGCTGTCTTTTGGCCTCCTTTTGCACTTCATGTACCTGTGTACATACAATCAGGCACACACACACACACACACACACACACACACACATACACACACACATACAACTTTTAAAGTAGAAACTAAAATTAGCCATGAGTAAATTGTGATTTTATAATTCAAAGTTTTTAGAAAATTTTAAATTTCAGACCAATATCATAATTAAAGAAACATTTTTCAATCATCCAAATTATTTTTATTATTAATACTTAATTTCCTTTTATTCAACTGAGTCCATTTATATCTGTGACTAAGTATCATCCCATACTAAATATAACTTCCTTAATAATTACAAATAGAGCTAGAAGTAGGAAAATGCTCAGAGGAAGTTGATTTAAATGAACATGTAAAGTAATAAATATATTTGTGTGGAATTACAAAGACACTTATTTGGTGATATAAATATTATGTTTCAAACTTTTAGATTTAGTGTGTGTGTGTGTGTGTGTGTGTGTGTGTGTGTGTGTGTGTGTGTGTGTGTACCTGGTTCCTACAGAAGCCAGAGAGAGCATTGGACCCTCTGCAACTAGGAGGGTAGATGATTGTGGGCCCCCATGTGGATTCTAGGGGGAAAGAAAACTCAGGTCCTCATGTTTTTAAACACCACAATTTATGTTTCAAAAATACTTGAAAAGGGGAAATGTTAATGATCTCCCCAACACCACTTAAATAAATATTCTGTACATTTGATAGCTACTTTCAAAAATTATTTTAAGGAAAGATTTTCTTTAAAATAAAATGAAGTCCTTATAGTTCATGGTTCCTTAAATAAGGAACTTATACTTTTTACCAGATAAGATAATGACTAAGAGACTGAATACTGAAAACATTTTTGCATGAGGTTTTTCTTTATGTACCACAAAGAGGGAAATGTTATCAACCATAACTACAACTTGGCAAGAGGAGTGTAAAAGGAGAAGCAGCAGTTTATGGCTGATGATTTTTAAAAATCTATTCCCTAGAATGTCATAATATGGAATTAAGTGCAATTTTATGCCTGACAAATTGGCTTATGTAATTTTCTTGTTCCAACCAAACACACAAGAATGAGAATTCTTGAAAACAAGATATTGTGTGAGGCACAGGTAGATAGTGATGTGTTACAGAGTAGCTACTGATCAGAGACACAGGTGGGGTCAAAATATCATGATCAGGCTTTTGTTCTCAGTATGGACCCCAAACTTGTTTATGTAGAATATTATTTTGAGTAAATAATATTTCAGTCATAGACTGCTACAAAGATTCACATATTTATGACTTTCTAGTGAGGTGTCAATTCTGAAAGTGTGACGGAGCTCCAACAACAGGAAAATCTGTCTCCTCAAAGCACAGAAGTATCCTTCATGTTATAAGAGCCAGAAATTACACCTTCCTGTGTCTCCAGTAACTAAAGATGACAGAGAATAGTTGTCTGAATATAACTAGAGAGTTAACATTACCATCTGTGGAATATAATAGAGACCACAATTATTAAGAAAAAGGGATGTGCAGCTACTCTAAGTATGTATACACTGGCAGTTTACAACATCAGTTCATAATTTTTCACTTTATAAGCTCAATCTGCCCTAAAGTCCATTGTTATATGCTTCCTTGTAACATTTAATCTTCTGAAGACCAGATTCTCTACTCTCTGTTTTATTGAATGTGAATGTGGTAAACAAATCCATGGTCTTCTAATTATGTCAAAATTATGTCAAAAGTCATGCTTTGATTTTTATATAATTGATTTCTATAATTAATTTGGTGATGCCAGATACTAATTTAATGAAACTGTCGCTTCAAGATAATAACCCTTACACTCTGTGCCTGTTACAATGATATTCAGATTGTTTTATTTGCCAACTCCTCTACCCGACTCATTAAGATTAATAATGTTAGTGTATTAGTTTAATAATTCTCCATGTAAACTCTCCCATGCTGACTTTTATTGAATAAACAAGTTCAAAATTGAGTCCCTACTATAATACAGAAATAAATTAGGTGGACATAAAGCACTGCCATGAAAGCAATCAGTGTGGTTTTCCCAGTAATGGAGAAACTTAGACACAGTAGGCTATAGTTCACCAAAAATAATGAAATTATTAAGAAATGATTGGCTTGGCTACAACATCACAAGGCTTCTTTCATGGAATGATAAACCCATTCACACCAAGCCACAGAAACTAGCTATGCAAATCCAAATCAGAAAGTTAACACAACACCAATTGGTGTCTGATGGAACTACTAGCTGCTGGGCTTTGGAGATAGATATAAGAGAACATGGTACTGCAGCCTAAGAGAGATAAGGAACACGCATTTTGACCAACAGTAATTCCAGATAGTCTCTTTTCAATAAACTCACAACCATGACTTTATTGCAGGAACTTAACCTTTAAAGTAGGATTTATGTAATATAGCTTCCTTGTACTGAAAGTAGCTCTAGCACAAATGATATGATTTCTCTTTCCCCTCATAGCTCTCCTTTATCCTTCTCAATCTACTTTTTGTCTCATTTTGTTTTGTTTTTGCACCTGTTATCATTAATCCCAGGCTGCCCCCAAACAGCTGATCTCTTCATCATTATCTTTACCTCCTAAGTTTTGGTATTACAGGCCTGAGCAACCACATTGGGCTACACATGATGTAATTCTAGAATCATATTTATATCTTTTTTTATATTTAACATCTTTTCTTATTTTACATATTGATTCCAGTTCTCCCTATACCCATCCCTCCCATGCTCCCCAGCCCCCCCTTCCCTCCCATTCTCCACCCACTCCACAGGGAGGGTGATGCCTTACAGTAGGGATCATCTAAATCTGTCAAGTCATTTGGAGTAGGGAGTAGGCCCTCCTTCCTGTCTCTAGGCTAAGGGAGTGTCCCTCCCTCAATGGGGAATGTGTTCCCAAAGTCCTTTCATATACCACAGATACATAATGGTTCCACTGTTAGAGGTCCCTTAAACTGCCCAGGCCTTCTAACTAAGACCCATGTTCAGGGGGTCTGATTAGACCCAATGCTGGTTTCCCAGATATCAGTCTGGGGGTCCATGAGCTACCCCTTGTTCAGATCACCTGTCTCTTCAAACCCATAATGGTGAATTCAATTATGATATCTCCTTTTTTGCTCTCATCTATTTCTTCTATCAAGAAGACTCAATCTTCTTGGTCCCATATGTTCTTCTCTCCTCCCCTTCTCTTTCTCCTAACTCCCTCTCTACTCACTGCCCTCCCACTCCCAATATGCTCAGAAGATCTTGTGCCTTTCCCATTCTGTGAGGGACCTAGTATGAACTTCTTAGATTCCACCTTGTATCCTAGTTTCTCTAACAGTGTGAATTATAGGCTGGTAATCCTTTGTTCTATGTCTAAAATACATATATGAGTGAGCACATCCCGTGTTCCCCTTTTTGTGACTGGGTTACCTCCCCCAGGATAGTTTCTTCAAGTTCCATCGATTTTTCAGCGAATTTTGAGATTCTATTGTTTTGTTTTTCCGCTGAGTAGTATTCAATTGTTTAAATGTGTCACATTTTCTTTATCCATTCTTCAGTTGATGAGGTTGCTTCCAGGTTCCTGCTATTACAAATAATGCTGCTATAAACATAGTTGAACAGAAGTCTTTGTTGCATGGATGTGTATCATTTGGGTATATGCCCAAGAGGAACTGCCACATCCTGTGGTAGACTGATTCCTATTTCCCTGAGGAAATGCCACACTGATCTTCAAAATGGCTGTACAAATTTGCACTCTCATCAGCAGTGGAGTAGTGTTCCCCTTTCTCCACATCCTCTCCAGCATAAGCTATCATTAGTGTTTCTGATTTAAGCCATTCTGACAGGAGTAAGATGGTATCTCAGAGATGTTTTGATTTGCATTTCCCTGATGTCTAAGGATGTTGAGCACTTTCTTAAGTGTCTTTCAGTCATTTTAGATTCCTCTATTGAGAATTCTCTATTCACGGCAGTACCCCACTATTTAATTGGATTATTTGGTGTTTTGGTGACTAGTTTCTTGAGTTCTTTGTATCTTTTAGAGATCAGCCTCTGTCAAATGTGAGGTTGGTGAAGATCTCTTCCCAGGTTGTGGGCTTCTGTTTGGGCTTATCAACTATGCCCTTTGCCTTACAGGAGCTTCTCAATTTCAGGAGGTCCCATTTATTGATTGCCATCTCAAGGTTGTGATACTAGTGTTATGTTCAGGAAGAAGTATCCTGTACCAATTTGTTTAAGGATACCTCCCACTTTCTCTTCTAAGAGGTTCAGTGTGGTTGGATATATGTTGAGGTCTTTGATCCATTTAGACTTGAGTTTTGTGCATTGTGATAGTCATGGGTCTATGTGCAGTCTTCTACACACCATCACCCAGTTATGCCAGCACCATTGTTGAAGATGTACCCATCCTTCCATTGTATAATGATAGCTGCTTTGACAAAAATCAGATGTTCCTAGGTGTGTGGGTTAATAATCAGGATTTTGGATGCAATTCCATTGGTTTACCTGTCTATTTTTGGTGCCAATACCAAGCTGTTTTCAGTACTATAGTTCTATAGTCAGGCTTGAAGTCAGGGATGGTGATGCCTCCTGAAGTTCCTTTATTGTACAGGGTTTGGATGTCCTGGGTCTTTTGTATTTCCATATAAAGTTGAGTATTATCCTTTCAAGTTCAGTTAAGAATTGTGCTGAAATTTTGAGGAGGATTGCATTAAATCATTAAATATGTAGATTGCTTTTGTCAAGATTGCCATTTTTACTATGTTTATCCTACCTATCAAAGAGCATGGGAGACCTTTCCATTTTCTGGTATCATCTTTAATTTCTTTTTAAATACACATAGTTCTTGATATATAGACTTTTCATTTGTTTGGCTAGTGTTACCTGAAAGCATTTTATGTTGTTTGTTGCTATTGTAAAGGATAATGTTTCTTTGATTTCTTTCTCAGCCCCTTTATCGTCTGTACATAGTAGGGCTATTAAATATATATATATATATATATATATATATATATATATATATATATATATTCTTATATCCTGCTAATATGCTAAAGGTGTTTACCAGCTGTAGGAGTTCCCTGGTAGAGTTTTTCAGGTCACTTATGTAAACTATCATATCATCTACACATAGTGACAGTTTGAATTTTTTTCCCAATTTGTATCCCCTTAATCTCCTTTTGTTGTCTTATTGCTACAGTTAGAATTTCAAGTATAATATCAAAGCGATATGGAGAGAGTGGACAGCCTTGTCTTATTCCTGATTTTAGAGGGATCCTCTTAAGCTTCTCTCCATTCAGTTTGATGTTGGCTGTTGGTTTACTGTATATTGCTTTTATTGTGTTTATGAATGTCCTGTTATCCCTGATCTCTCCAAGCCTTTATCATGAAAGGGTGTTGGATTTTGTCAAAGGCTTTTTCAGCATCTAGTGAGATGATCATGTGCTTTTTCTTTTTCAGTTTTTTATATGGTGGATCACGTTGATAAATTTTCATATGATAACCATCCTTGCAATTCAGGGATGAATCCTACTTGGTCATGGTGGATGATTTCTCTGATGTGTTCTTGGATTCGATTTGCCAGTATTTTATTGAATATTATTACATAAATGTTCATTAGGGATATTGGTCTATAGTTCTCTTTCGTAGTTGTGCCTTTGTGTGGCTTGTGTGCCAAGGTAATTGTAGCCTCATAAAAAAGAGTTTGGTAATGAAACTTCTGCTATTAGCTCTTCCTTAAATTTCTGGTAGAATTCTGCACTGAAGCCATCTAACCCTGGGCTTTTTTCTTTTATTTTTTCTTTCTTTCTTTCTTTCCTTCTTTCTTTTTTTTGTTTGTTTGTTTAGTTTTTTTTGTTTTGTTTTGGGTTGGAAGGCTTTTGATGACTGCTTCTATTTCATTAGCAGTCATAGATATATTCAAATTGCTTATGATTTAATTTTGGCAAGTGGTGCCTATCCAGAAATTTGTCCATTTTCCTTTGAGTACAGGTTTTTAAAGTACAACCTGAAAATTCTCTGGATTTCCTCAGTGTCTATTGTTATGTCCCCCTTTTCATTTCTTATTTTGTTAATTTGCATGTTTTCCTTCTGCTTTTTGGTTCGTTTTGACAAAGGTTTGTCTATCTTGTTGATTTTCTAGAAGAAGCAACTCTTTTTTATGTTGATTCTTTGTATTGCTTTCCTAGTTTCTACTTTATTGATTTTAGCCCTCAATTTGATCATTTCCTGGTATCTATTCCTTCAGAAGGGTTTGGTCCTTATTGTTCTAGGGCTTTCAGTTGTGCTGTTAATTCTCTAATGTGACTGTCCTCCATTTTCTTCATATGGGCACTTAGTGCAATGAACTTTCGTGGTAGCACTGCTTTCAAAGTGTCCCATAACTTTGGGTATGTTGTGTCTTCATTCTCTTTGAATTCTAGGAAATCATTAATTTCTTTCTTAATTTCTTCCTTGACCCAGGAATGGTGCAAATGTGCATTGCTTAGTTTCCATGAGTGTGTAGGGTTTCTGCAATTTGTGTTGTTGTTGAATTCCAACGTTTTCTCATGGTGGTCTGATAATATACAGGGGGCTAGTATAAAGCCAGTATAAAGCCTTATTACATACTAGGAATATGGAGCTTACTCATAGACTCTTCATGAGGGTCTTTAATGCAGTATTAGATGTGTACATCTGCTTGGCTAAGATAAAATCACCATGACTGTTGCTCATGCCTTAATGTTATACTGACTCAAGTAAAGGGGACTTGGGGTTGATATAACCCTCCAACATACGATTGACTATTTTATGACATTTTTGTACAGTCAGAAAGACTTTTCTTGCTTAGGAAATGTTTTCTATTGTAACACAGATGTGTTTCTCAATGCCTGGGTGTTTCCTCTTTTGAAAATGTTGAGCCAACTGATTTTTAAAAAGAGAAAAATTATATTCTAAGTTTAGCTCTGCTGAAAGAGCATGCAAGAGTTGTCATCATGTGCTTTGGGAATGTGTCTTAATGGTATCCTGAAGCTGATCAAATGAAGATGAAATGACAGACCAGAGTCCCAGGCTGAACAGAGACTTCAATTTGGAAGAGAATGAGAATGTACAGAAAGATTTGAAGAATGCATGTATGCCAGTGAGCATTTTATCACTAATCCTTCGAATTTGAAAACTTTACATTTTTTTTAATTCAAAACTCTGACTGGCTTTTATGTACAAGATGGCTATCATTAGATAGTGAACTCAAGTTTGGAAGTGATTAAACATGTGACAAGAAGATAAATGCCTCTTTGTACATTTCCTGTTTGCAAGGGGATTGCAAATAAAGCCACTGCAAACATTTTTCCCTCAAAGTGGTTGCTATTTTCATGCCTACCTGCAAGAGATGTGAGTTCTGTTTACTCAGCATACTTCACTTTTGACCAGTCATTTATTGTTCAGCAGCCTAATAGATGTGAACTAGTATCTCATTGTTATTTAATGTGAATTTCCCAAAGAACTGAAGATACTTGGCATTTTTTATGTGCTTATTTGCTATAGTGTGTGCCCAAATCTTTTGCTCTAGTATTGAATTTTCAGTTTATTTCCTTACTGATAATTATTTACTATATTTACATTTTGCTGATATAGCCTATTACTATGTGGCTTTACGTTTCCTTAACAGTGTTCCAAATGCTGAGGTACTTAACTATGGTTGATTCTATTCTGTCTTTTCTCATAGCTAGGGTTCTGTTATCATATTTAAGAGCAAGCTTCATTAAATTCACAGCCATGGGTTTTTCTTATTCAATTACAACAGAAAACTTATATCTTAATATATAGACCAACAATTTATTTAACTTTTGTACACATTGAAAAGTATGAACTACAGCTCATTTTCTTTAGGTATGCATCTATTTAAAAATGTCTGCTGAAAAATATTTTTCCCAGGGGAATGAATTCTTTTTGTAAAACTTTATAGAAAATTGACAGTATTTAGTGAGTCTGTACCCATCTTCTCTTTCCAGTTCACTGACTTATGTTTGTGTCCTTTTGCTAACACAACACAAACTTAACTTACATCACTTCATATACTTTTAAAATATTATTCTTTTACTTTAGAGATTATAATTACAATTTCCCTTTTTTTAGCCCTCTACATCCTCCCACACTACCCACACTTGCTCTTTTTCAAATTCATGAGCCTTTTAAAATTAGTTATTGTTATGTGCATATATGTGTGAAAATTCCTAAATATAACCTGCTCAATATGCGTATTTTGCTTGTATGTATATTTTAACAGCTGACCTTTCAGTTACATTTCCATTTTCTCCCTTTTTCATAATGAATTACACTTTCTTTTATTTATATTACTATTTAATTTTTTTTAATTTTATTTAATTTTTTATAACAGTCCAATTAAATGAAAAAACAGAGTACAAGCTGATCCTATATTTAATTTTACAAAATACACTATTACTAAAATTTTTATTCAAATTTTATTGCTTCTCTAAATTAATTTTGGAAGGATTAACATTACAACCTTCCAAACCTTACAATTTATAAGTAGAGCAGAGTTTTAGCTTGTTTGGGGATTTCTTTAATAGCTACTTCTTTACTAAATATCTCTGTAATTTTGACATATAAACAACACATACTTTGGACAGATCAGGGAATTTGCTGTGAACTACTTTCCCTTTATTTAAGCAAGTATCCTAATGCCATGTTAGATGGCTTTCACTGAAAGTTTTGTAAAGTTCAGATAAAATTGAGATTATCTAGGGGATAATATATACACACCTTTAACCACACCTCTTTATAATCAGTCCCAATATCTGAATCTCCCTGGTCAATTGTTCATTAGTTAATTGGTTGTCAAGGATTCTGTGGTGGTTAGGATGAGCAGTATTCCCATTCTATTCATGTATTTGAACACTTTATCTTGAATGGTGGCACAGTTAAAGAAGGTTATTGGGCATTCAGGGGATGGCTTTGAAGGTTTATAGCCTAGCCCCACACTTCTTATACACTCTTTCTCCTCCCACCTCTGTTCCTGTCTCTATCTCCATCTCCTCCCTTTTCCCCCTCCCCCCTCTACCTCTCCTTTTTGTATTGATGAATGTCATCAGCCAGCTTCCTGCTTCAGCCGCCTGTGGCCACCCCCCATTATGGACTCTATCCTCTGGAACCTTAATCCAATATAAACTCATTTTTTACTAAGTTGCTTTTCTCATGGTTTTTATTGAACAACAGAAAATTAACTAATACAGATATTATGGCTTCCATAATCAACTTTACCATCTTTAGGCCTTATGCTAATTTTGTCTTGATCAACTGAAAAGTCTCCTCTTCTATCCCCTCCCCCTTTCCTTCTTCAATGTCTTATCTCCCTCTTCTTCTCCCTTCTTGTATGTGGGTTGGAGGCAGGGGATAGCTGTAAGACTAAGAGAAACAGAAGTTTTCAAGGGCTTCTATCTAAACACTTGTCTTTTGTACTCTTTATTCATAACTTTTGGCCCTCACTACATGGCTAAATGTGACCTTAAGTTCTTTATTTTTCATGGAGATATTTTACCTGTGTTCCCACCAATACTCCCTTGGAGAATCTAGACAAAAACTACCAACTCCTTCCATTACCACTATGGTGATATAATGCTTATGATCTAATAAAGCTACTGGATATCATTTTGCAAAGCCAGACACAGAGTTGGGTCAGCCCCAAATAACACACAGAGATGCTGTATTAGATATAAAGCTGTTGGCCTGTTACTAGTGTTTCTTATTGTGTAGCTCTGTCTTAAATATTAACTCATTTCTATTAATATAAGTGTTTCCATGTGGTCTTATCTTACTGGACAGAGGATCTCTGAGTTCAAGATCACCCTAGGCTACCAGACAGTGAACCAAAGCTCATGCCTTTAATCCCGGGATTTGAGATATAGAAGCAGTCAGTCTCAGGATTATTCCCTAGTCATGTTGAGGAGAGCATAGCAGTATGAGTGAATCTGAGGAATAGTGAAGTTGGGAAGAGTTTGAGGATCACCTATTTGGTCTAAGCTTTGGTAGAGGTAAGAACTAGTGGCTAGCTGCTTTTCTTCTCTGATCATCAGCTTGAAGCTTGAACACTAACATCTGTCTCTGGGTCTTTAATTTATTGTGCTACATACCACAGATCCTCAGAAATCAAAGCTTTCCTCTCATCTTCTCTTTTATTAGTGGTAAATTGAATCCTCAGCCACCCAATTATGCAAGTCAGATATCAGAGCATATTTCTTCAAGTGTGTTCCTCATAGAGTCCACATAAATACAGCACATTGTACCCCATTGATTATTCTTTTTCCACATCTCACAAAGCCTCCTACTCTGCTACACACTCTCTAACAACATTTAGTCCACTTATTTATAATTGTCAGAATTTACTGCAGGTTTGTCCCTCTGAGTTCTGTTCATCCACATGCAGAGAAACAACTTGTACTTCAAAGAGCAAATGCTGTGGTATTCTACACAATTAAGCATCTTACACATACACATGACCCAGAATATCAACACTTTTAGTGAAGACCCAAATGCTAATGAAAAAAAATGTGTATCCGGGCTCAATCATATATTGTCCAAGATGTCTGTCTCATTGACAACAGAGGCATTTTCTCTCCCTTTGTACTTCTGTGCATTTTTACTATAATATTTTTATTAATTCCTTGTGAATTTCAAACATACATACAACATATTTTAATTACTTTCACACCCCATTTTTCTCTCACTTCTCTCAGATCCACTCCCCACTCCTACTCCACTCCCAACTCCTCCTCACCAATCACGTCCAATTTGTCCTCTCCGTATATACATACATTCACTGCTGTGGAGCCATCCACTTGAGTATGATGGACTCACCAGAGAGTAAACAAAGAAAAGCAAATACTCTTCAATTTACATACATATATACATACTTATCTACATACAGAATTGCATTTTGAAGAATGACCACCAGAGGGCAGGCAAAACCAACTTATAAAGTTCAAGTGTCTTTCACCATACAACTGTACTTATTATTTGTCCTCAATTGTATTTTTTAAATATAGACAATAATTAAACAATATTTCCATAGTTTAAGTGAAGTGCTTCCTATGTAGTTACCAACTTCTGACTTACATTTTTTGAATTTTTTCACTATAATTATTAATAATAAAATATGCTTTCTAAAATGGTGTTTATTAAAATACATGTGTGAAATTAATCTAATAGCATCCAAATATTTCATAATAACCTTAGTCATTATTGCTCCATGTCCTACTGTCAAGTTGCCTATATAGACCACAATATGTTATGTTAATTGAATAGATAATCATGCAGACATAAGTGTACTCATACACATATATGCAAGCATGTATGCCTTTGCATTATGTGTATTATGCACATATATTCGTCTCCACACAATCATGAATACATGGTCAATATTTACAGTGTCTTAACATTAACTAGGTCATCAAAATATGAGGTCTCAATAGTTTCCGATAAAGGATACTTGTATTTTTTTAAGTATTTACATCTGTAACATTTATATTAATTCTCACAAATTATCACATAAGAAAATTGATACAACCATTAAAAAAAGAAGGCATCATTAGATCTAACTAAGCTGTTCTGACAAGATAGAAACTATTTAAAGAAAGAATATTTCTGCAGATACTTGAAATAAAACTGTGTGATATGAGTAATAAAAGCTCATCACATGTATTATTAATACATTAGACATCTGAAAACACATTCTTTTACAAAGCAATACTTCCTATTCATTTGCATAAAAATTTTAGGATCAAACGCTATTTAAAAAGTTGTCTTACAAATCTGAAGTATGGCTTAATTGTGTAGATTTTACAAGATACCAATAAATAAAGTGGTCATGAAATGATATGTAAACTATGTAGATTCTTCCACATTGACCGACTGTCTCCCATGAGCACCTGAAAAAATCAAACTAGTGAGTAGATCTGAGATCTGATATATAATATAGCAATGAACAAAGGTGGAAAAAACAAATTGTTACCTTAACTTGCTGGTCCCAGTGACAATGTAAAATTGTTAAATTCTGCCAAATGATTAATTAAAAAAAATAATAAAGGGCACTATTTTATTTTAAATCCTCGATTTTTTTATTTGTTACATTTTGTCCTTCCTCTTGTTCTCTTTCAAATTCATGGCCTCCTTTATTACTAATTGTTATTACAGTTATGGGCAGGATTCATGGGCATGTCTGGTTTTTTATCTGAGTTAGGGCATCTAGTTAAAACAAATAAGCCAAGGGGGAAATAAAGCATTTATATATTGAGAAGGAAGAAACAAAATTCTCCTTGTTCACAGGTAATACTTTTTATTTATAATTTTAAAACAATCAAAGTAACAAATGTTCCTCAAACTAATACACAATCATAGCAAGGTTGCAAGACAAATAGTTACTATATCCAAACCAATTATTTTCCAGTATACTAGGATCGAACATCAGCGTAAAGAATCTGATTTCCAGGAAATAAACTTGTAAGTCAGCTAACCTACTTTCTCGAAAGTGTTAGACCTGAGCTTTAACCAGGTTGCTAGGAGACAGGGCTCCTAGGATTCCAGAGGATTTATAAGAAGCGAAATGCACAACCAAACCCAGTTGCTCAGTTCGCTGAAAGATTGACCATGCTACCAGCCAGTCAGTGAACGTGCGGACCTCTCCAGCCACTTAGAGCGCCAGAACTCCAGGCAGTCACGCCATTACGCTACCTTGACTTCCTACTCTGGGCGCTCACAAGCCGCTGGCAGGTCCCTCAGGTGCTTCTTCGAGGCCGAGCCAGTGGGTCAAGGGGAGCCATGCAAACCATCCCTATAGTGGGCTTGGGCACCTGGAAGGTGAGGATACTCTTGGGCTGATTAAAGGGGCTCGAAACTGATGAATACTTGCTCAGGAGCGGTCAGGATCGAGGGGTGACTCCCTCCACACACGTGCTCTGATCAAGGTACAGCCTGAAAGAGAGATCGGGCTCCCTCTTGCGTAACAAGTATTAAAAGATCCTAAAATACCTGCCCCCTGTCTGGTTTAGGTTGTCAATCAGTCAAGTTAAACTTTATGTAAAACAATGAGATCTTGAACACGACCTTGTGTGAGCATTCACGGACTGCCAACCTCCAAAAGAAACATTTGTACCATGTAACACTAATCCTCCAAGTGTGCATGACATGACCACCAGGAAGCATACTTTGCATGCTAAAATAACCAAAAGAAATGAAAGAAAATTAAATAATTGCACTAAAGTAATTTTAATTTTTCTGTCTGCTTCTGGCTTCCACTTAATGACAGTAGAGTTATTTGCTAGTGATTTCATTGCTTGCACAGTAGATATTATACGTTGATAAAATACTTTTTAAATAGAATGAACATGAAGTTGGGGTAGGGGAGGAAGGTGTAAAAGGTCTGGGAAGGGGACAATATAATATATATTGTATGAAAAGTTAAATAAAATTCTGTTTAGAAAAAGCTTTAAAAATAAATGTTTCTCTGGAAAGTTTTGTAAAAGGGTGGGATTTTTAGGCAGTTTGATGATTAGAGCGCTCTTTGGTGCTTCATAGTGAAGGTTGACATGGAAGAAATGTCAGTAACTGTTGAGATGAAGGCTTAAGGAACTCAAGAGGTCTCTCCAAAGTTCATCTTTTTTCTTATTCCTCAAATACTTATTTCTGTTGCTCTTACCTCTCACTAGCTCATTTGACAGCATTCTAACATTTATTTTATATAACTGAAAAAAGATATTCAGTTATTAATTTTGAACTGCTCTGAACCTACAATTTGTTATATAAAAACAATTACACGGGTATGTTTTAGTATCATTAATGAATATTTGTAATTAAAATAGGTATAATGTCACCTTCCCAACACAATGAAAGAAATTAATTCTATCTCCTAAGACACAGGGGTGTGAGTTTCCTAAAATGTGGAAAGCACTGGGAAACCACAGCACAAGGTGACATTGATTAGTGGTATTAAATAATGTAGCTATGCTAGTTATGTATGTTCTTTTGAATAATTAAGTACACTATGGATCAAATCAAGGAAGAGCTCAAATTAAAGACTTACTTGGGCTGTTACCTCTCAGATTGAATAGACATGTATACTGTGTACCATTACACTTCACCTGTGTATGTCATACAGTAGCTGATGGGTCCCTTTTGTTTTACCTTCCCAGTTGATTCCACATCCCTGAGTGTTAGATCCCAGATTGCTTCATGCCCCAGCTACTGTTATTCATTCAGTAATCATTCAGGAACAGAACATACAGCTCAGTCCTCTGCAGGAGCTGAAAATGTAGCCTGTGGCCTTTCCCTGGATGAGTAATGTAGCCAGACAACTAATCGCATCCTGACTCAACTGGGATATGGTGGGGAACAACTGTGAAGTCATTCTAGGTTTCTTGATAAATTCTCTTCATTTAACACCTCTCGTTTGGAAGCAAAGGCCTCTCAGATTATGAAAACGATTACAAGTGCGGCATTTAGTGAGATGAAAGAGCCTATTGAGGATACAGTATTTCATGTAGTATAAGCATCAGGGTAATCAGAGCAGCATCGTGCTATTCCTGAAAGGCCTAAGAAATGTTGAGGGAAGAAAGTTAAATTTACTCCTATGAACATAATAGCAAAGTGAGCTTTGGCACATGTACATCAAGAGTATACAGCCTGAGAATAAGGGAAGTCAATGAACAAATCCTGCTATAATAGTGAAAACAGCTTCCATAGATAAAACGCAGTAAAAATGGGCTACTACATAATAAATACCATGGAAAATAATGTCTAAAGATGAGTTTGATAACACAATTCCTGTTAGTCCCCCTACTATAAATAGGAAAATGAAGCCTAGGGCTCATAATATGGCAGGGGATCATTTGATGTTACCTCAGTGCAGTGTTGCTAATCAGCTAAGCACTTTAACACCAGCTGGAATTGCAGTAATTCTAGTGGTGAATGTGAAGTAAGCCTGACTATCTACATCAAGTCCTACTGTGAATATATGATGGGCTCGTACAATAAATCCAAGTAACCTAATATATATTATTCACACTATACGCATATAGCCGAATGGTTCTTTTCTTCCTGAGTAGTAAGTAACAATGTGTGAGATAATTCCAAAACCTGGGAGAATAAGACAATAAACTTCAAGGTGACAAAAGAATCAAAATAGGCATTGGTATAGAATTGTATCTCCCCCTCCAGCAGGGTCAAAGAAGGTTTTATGAAGATTATATCTGTCAATAGTATTGTAATACCTGTGGCTAATACTAGGAGAAACAAAAGTAAAAGTATAGCTGTAATTAGGACTGATCAAATCAATAATGGTTTTTGATATTGTGTTGTGGCGGTGGTTTTATGTTAACAATTGTAATGATAAAAATTAATTGCACCTAGAATGTAGAGTACACCAGCTAAATGGAGAGAAATGATTGTGAGATCTACTGATGCCCCAGCATGAGCTACATTTCCAGCTAGTGGGGGATATATGGTCACCCTATTCCTGTCCCCGCTTCTACCATTGAGGATACTAATAGAAGTAGAAATGATGGGGGTAGGAGTCAGAAACTTATGCTGTTTATTTGGGGGAATGCTATATCAGGGGCTCCAATTATTAGTGGTACTAGTCAGCTTCCAAACCCACCAATTATTATAGGCCTAACTATAAAGAAAATTATAACAAATGCATGGGCTGTTACAATAGCATTGTGGATTATAGTAAGGCTCCAGGTTGACCTAGTTCAGCTTGAATAAGAATGCTTAGGGCTGTCCCCACTATTCCGGCTCAGGCTCCAAATATTAGATAAAGAGTTCCGATATCTTTGTGATTGGTTGAAAAGAGTCATCAGTTAATGAACAAAGGTAAAATGACTGAGTAAAGCATTAGATTGTAAATCTAAGCAGAGGTTATAGGCCTCTTTTGACCAAATCTTAAGGTGATAATCACATCGAATTGCAATTTCAAAAGTGGAGATAACATACTCTACTAATGCTTCTCCCACCCCCTTTCTGACTTCTGACTTTGGCTGATATTAGCAGATGTTGTAATGATTTGGGTGTTTATGTATTGCTTGGTTCACTTTCACAGGTGAAAAGGGAAAAGGGGGGCACTGAGTTGGTTTCCCCTGATGATAGAAGGATCCTTGTGTTTGCTTGTATTTCAGGCCAGTCCAGGAGAAGTAGCCGATGCTGTGAAGGTGGCTATCAGCTTGGGGTACCGGCACTTTGACTGTGCTTACTTATACCACAATGAGAGTGAGGTCGGAATGGGAATCAATTCTATGATCAAGGAGGGTGTGGTGAAAAGAGAGGATCTGTTTGTTGTCAGCAAGGTAAGGTTTCTCAGTTGCAAGGACTGTAGGTTCTCAGCTCCTGTAGTGACAGATACTGGTACAACTGGAATCATCTAGCCTAGAGGATTTTTCGGTTTCCTTGTGGAAATTGGTGTCTTCAGTTTGCAGTTGATTCAGAACTAACAAGGTCTTCTACAGTTTCATGAGCATGTTAAGTTGCATTATGTATATGTTTGCTTAGACTTTTTTTTAACACTGGACCATTCAGATGGACATGTAGAGACACCACCATTCATGCATGCCACACTTGATTGAGTGATGACACCTTTGTACCTGAAGTTTACAGGATACAGTTCTTCTAGTCCTGGTAAACTGTTGTCTGTACAGACATGCCTAACTTAGAATCCCCTGCTAGTGACAGTTAAAGAGCACATTGAAAAATCTCCACTAAGAAATTGATGCTATTATGACTGTAAACCACAAATGAACATAAGGTGTGTATGAACACAGCAGATGTAGGAGTCTGTATGAAGGAGTGGGAGGCTGGAGAAATGGGCAGGGTTCAAGTCATCCAAGTCTTGGCTTGAAGAAGCTTGCACTTTTCCTTGAAATGTAGAGGTTTGAGGACAATCCCTGTTTCTAAGTAAGGTAGTTTCTTTTACCTGTCAATGAGAAGTGAGCATAGGACATAATGGTAGCTGGCAGGATGACTGTGCATTTTAAAAAGGGCATTTTAGCAGTGCAGGTGGGAGATGATGAATGTCTGTCTGTTCTGTCATAGTGAGAAAGAGGAAGTGGATGTGAAACAGAGTAAGAAAATAGGCCCCATGGACAGCAAAAGGTTAAACTAGCACTCAAAGGCTGCTTTTTTTTTTTTTTTTTTTTTTTTTTTTTTTTGTCTTCTTTTCTTGCCAGGCATGGTGTCTCACAGCATTAATCCCAACAAAGGCTGGCAGATCTCTGTGAGTTTAAGGCCAGCCTGATCTATATAGTGAGTTCCATAAGAGCCAGGGCTACAAAGTGAGATGCTATCTCAGGATACAGGGGGAGAATCTGTTTTTTAAAACAAACACACAAAAAAAATTGTTTTAAATCTTGATCCTAGTTGTTACTGTCAGACAACAGTCATATGTTTAAGTTCCAACTGTCATTCAGGAGCTCTGCTCAGGTTGCCAGATGACACATGGGCAGGGTCCCATTGTCAGCATTTGTAGATCTGAATTTGTTGAATTCATGAAGAGTTTAAGGTCTCATATCCATAATTACACATTTCAATGGTGTTTCTACTGTGGCTCACCTCTCTGCTTTACTTAACATGGTTGATTTTTTACTGCTCATCTCTATTGTGTAATTTTGAGTAGAAAGAGGGATGGAGAGAAGCTGGAGTATGCTCACAGAGATTTTCTTCCAGTTCTTATGCAGAGGGCTGGGGAACTAGGGATTTTGAAGTCTCCATAATCAAACTGCATATTGCTTTCAAGTTTGTGGTAGTCAGCAGTGAAAATGTGCTGATCATTGTGGAAATTTGGAAGAAACACTGGAATATAATTATAGTAGAGGACATTACTTATTTATTCACAATGGGAATTATTAATAATGTTATGTATTTACCTCTAATTTGGGTTTCTCCCCTTCCTTTTCTCCCCCTCTCCACTGTCATGTATGTGTGTGTATGTCAGTGTGTGTATGTGTAGTATGAGTGGGATGTATGTTCATGTGTATATGACTAAATTCATGTGAGCAAGCTAGAGGAGGATGTTACTGTCATGCTCTAACATTCTACTCAACTCTTTTGGGACAAGGTCTTGTTAATCCCATAGATGTGAGGAGAAAGACCATTGATCCAAATTGTGGCCAAATTAACTTTAAAAAGCCTGTTTAAAAATTTGTGTACATGGACTGTTCCTAAAGGTAGGTTCAACAGATCAGCACTGGATATAAGATAAGGGTTTTTATGTTGCAGGACTAGGAGTTTTCCAAATATGTGATTGGGCAGGCAAATAGGCAAGGTTGCATGAATACAACATAAGCACATAACAAGTTGGTCATAACTTTCTGAAACAAAGATGTGGTTGCAAGGGGATCATAACAACCTCCTGAAACAATGTACAGTTGCCGTTTCCTGGAAAAGGCAATACAGAATCATTTGTAGTTAAGTTTACAGGTAGGGCACAGACCAATTCTTGAGAAACAGATTTAATCATAAACAGGAATGAACCTAGTTGTCTTTACTATAAGATGGCTTTCAAACCCAAGATGAAAGCAGGCTGATTTATTAGTTTCTCACTGAACCTTTAGGTAGGCTAGCAGCCTCCCTTTAAATGCCTTCCTGTGCTGCCCTGAACCTCCCTTGAGTAAAGAAGGCTTCCTGCTGTGGAAAATGACAATTCTTTTCTAAAGATAATGTCACTATTTTACTTCAGAACATGCTGTGTTGTGTTGTCAAGTGCAAGTTTGTGGGAGGGACCAATGAGTGCATGATCTGTTCATTTTAGATTATGACCTTGTAATAATAGTGTCCCTTTCCTTTTGTAGCTGTGGTGTACCTACCACAAGAAGTCTTTGGTGAGAACAGCATGCACCAATACCCTAAAGGCCTTAAACTTGAAATACTTGGATCTCTACCTCATACATTGGCCCATGGGTTTCAAGGTACCAATCACTTTGTGGCTAGATTATTAGGAGATGCTATTCTGTAAATATGTTTCTCCTATTGGTTAATGAAGAAAGCACTGTTGGCCAATAGGAAAGCAAGATAGGAGACTAGGAGGAGAGAGGAAGGAGTAGGGAGGAGATTCAAGATGGAGGACAGAGAGAGCAGAACGCCGGCACCTCTCTCTGGTAAGATGATACCACGTGGAAATACTTATTAGTAGAAATGGGTTAATATTTAAGACAGAGCTAGCTGATAAGAAACACTAGTAACAGGCCAACAGCTTTATACCTAATACAGCATCTCTGTGTGTTATTTGGGGCTGGCCTGGTGGTGGGACCAGACCAGCAGGATATAACTACTCATAACACTAGATTTCTGCAAAGACCCAACCATTTTCTGTGTTTTATCATAGAAAATTTATCTAAAATAGAAATTAAGCTGGAATTTCCAACTTTTAAAATCATTAGAAATTACTAAATATGCTTTTACTGATCTTGTCCTGTGAACCAATTAGGAAGGTATGTAAGCCCTTGTTGCTGTTCAGCAGAGTGACTAGGTTTTTACCTCTTAGCATGTCTTCTTCTTCCTTCCATACCCTGCCTTTGTATCCTCACTTGGCTGTCACTCATCTTGATGGGAAGTCTTAGAAGAGTGAAAAGCCTAATAATATTGTTGGGAGAAAGTTGACTATATTAAGACATGAAGGAAGGCCTATTGTTCTCTGATTTAAAAAATCTGAATCAGACTGGGATTTAAACTTTGTGAGAGTTTCATGATGGGATTTTACTGCCTTCACCCTCCCTTCCCACTTTGTCTTAAAGTGGCAACTGAGCCTAGAGAAGAGAAGTGGCCCAGCCAGGCCAGTAGAACCTAGTGACAGGGTTAAGGCTAAGGTGAAAGTCCATTGGTGCAGACTGCACATCTGTGTTCTCTCCCTACGTACTCTCCTGATGGAGGATGCCACAAGCCCCAGTAACCTTCTTGTGTTCTGGTTCTCACAGCCCGGAGAAAAAGATGTGCCTTTGGATTGCAATGGCATGGTCATACCCAGTAACACCAACTTTCTGGACACATGGGAGGTAAGCTGAAGCACACCATCTGGTTACTTAACCCCCACTTACAGATACCCAAATGAAAGTTTCACAAGATCTCTTGAGTATCTATATTAAATTTTACCAGGTAATACTGATTGTCAACTTGACATCATCTAGAATTAGCTAAGTCAAGAATCAGACCCCAGGGCAAGTCTTTGAAGAGGTTCCTAGACTGCATTAAATGAGGCTAAAAGTCATCACCCCCCCAGTGTAAGCAACATCATTCCATGAACTAGGGTCCTGTACTGAATGAAAGAGAGAGGTAGTCTGGCACATGTGTGTATCCCTGTCCATTTCTGAACAGAGGATCTAATGTGACCAAGGCCCTGGGACTCCTGTTACCAAGACTCCTTCACAATGATGGATAAACAGCCATCCCCTTAAAGTGTAAGCCAAAAAGAAGCCCTTCCTTATGTTGCCTTTTTGATAATCTTGTCAATACAAAAGGAGGAGTAATTAATACACACCATGAATTATGGATGAATACCTGGAAAACTGAAGATACACCAAATGAATTTCTCACTAATTTAATTTAGTTTAGTATAGAGAACAATACAGACCTTTCATTTTCCCTCGACTGTTTCTTTTTTAAATTAAAAAAAAAATATGTACCTCCCCCAGGAAACACAGAGTAATACAAAAGGAAATTTAAAAACCCATGTTTTCAACAGCTTCTGGCAATCACTGGCATTGTAGTCCTCTCCTAGTTCCTATAGGTTATCTTTTAATTGTTACAGAGACATAAGGTTGAGAACATTCTTAAGCTCACATTGGGAAGGTAGGCAAAGGAAAAAGTTAGAGGGATGATGACAAAGTGCCACGTCAATGTCCAGGGTCCAGATGAAATACACTGAGTGCTGGAATTGAAGTGAAGAGCAATGACTTCATGAGAGTCTCATGAAGTCAGTGACGTTGACAAAGTAGGAAGAAAGAATAGCAGGGTTCTCTGACTGTGAGTTCTAGTATTATTGCTGCCCGGCTTGAGGAACAGGGCATCGCCCATTCAAGTATAATCGGCAAAGCTTAGGGAAGAGTTTCAACTCAAAAGATGCAATAAAGAGCCATACCTGTGAGAATAATGGGTGAAAATGTTGAGGTACTTCAGGCCCTTAGAAAGAGAGAAAGAGAAGTCCCTGGGCTGGGCACTGACAGCCTCTCTTCCCGTAAAACTGCAAAACTTGGAAACCAACCAGAAAGAAACTGAGCAAAATGCTTCAGAGGGTCTGAGCTCTTTCTTTCACCTTGGGTTTCTGTTCATCAAAGATCTGGGATTTAAACATCTGTGGCGTTTATTGGGTGATTATTGCAGAATCTTAATTCATCTGTTTCTATCTTCATAATCACTGGAGACTTATGCCTGACTTGACACTGCCATGATGCTCATGGATTTTCTGAAAGCCTAGATGGAGGGCTCACTTATCAGATGTCAGCACAGTATCAGATAGCTTTGCCTTCAAATTACTTAAAACATGCAATTGTTAGAGTGAGAATCAAGAATGCTGGCCCATCACTAAGCTCATGATGAATATCTGGGTGGGAAGAAGAGTGAAGAGATAGAGTCAGCAGCGGAGAGGGCTGCTCTAGCTCACCTTGGAACATAGGAGTAGGAGGAATAGCACATATACACTGAATGCTTGCTTGATGTCCAGCTGTGGCCAAACGCTTCATGTGTATCATTCCATGTTACTTTGAAACAGACCTGGTGTAGATAATACTGTCCACTGGTTTAAGCTTCAAGTAAAATGCTTTTAAAGCATTGGGACACTATCGCAAGTCACTAAAGGGCATGGCTTATGTGGGTGCTAGACAACATGTATAACTTGTGTACTCAGCACATTTCTTTCTCTTTCAGGCCATGGAGGACCTGGTGATTGAAGGACTGGTGAAGCACATTGGGGTGTCAAACTTTAACCATGAACAGCTTGAGAAACTTTTAAATAAGCCTGGTTTGAGGTTCTGTCCCATCACTAACCAGGTGAGTCAGTGGATGGTCAGAAGTTTCACATGTTTCCTCCATGGGGCAGTGGATGAGACAGGTAGCATGTTTGCCTCTGCTAGCTGTCAGAATTGTAATGAGGTAACAGGCAGAAGTGACTGGTTGAATGGCCAAGTGTCTGTATTTCCAGCATATATGGTTAAGAGATGAGAGTAGGTAGAGTGTGACATGGATCTGGATTCTTGGCAGGTGTTTGGGAGGCAGATGGACAAGTGTGTTCAGAATAGCAGAGTTCTCTTCAGACCCTTCACCCTCATTAAAGGAGGGCTGTTCCTTTTCACTCACCCAGCCCATGCACAAGAGCAGTGGGTAATGCTGTCTCCATCCAGGCTGGCAGAATTTAGAAACAAGTCTCTTCCCACCACCATGCCTGTTCTTCACATTCTGCTATGGAATATATAGTACTCCAGATCTCACATTTTATATGGTTACTGGCTAATAATACCAGGACTTAATGACTATAGAAATTTTTATCTGAAAATTTAGCTGTAGGTTGTAGGTTTAGCTGAAAACCTGGGCATTCAAAGTTTTTCACTAAATATTTGTCGAAAAGATGCAATTAGAGAATTACATGTGACAAGTACATGCTGCATGTGACATCAACAAACCTTCAAAGGAGATGTCCCTGGAAGTTGATCTTGCTGGATGTGGCATGGTCCTGAAAGCAAAGGCAATGCTCATAATTTTTTTCAATTCCCTGTAAATGAGCATTACTTATAAGTCTGTTTACAACCTGGAATTGTGCATGAGAAAACAGAGGAGGCAGTAGTAACTGCATTCAAGGCTGTGCTTAAAACTCAAATCCTGGTGACAAAAGATAACCAGTAAGCAAATTAAAGGTGCAAATGTTGTGTAATGTGAGTGCTGTAGGAAACTTGAAGGGCAGGAAAAAAGCCCCTTGAGCAGGTGATGTAGGAATGTCTGCATGACATAGGGGTCTGAGAGTCTGCCAGCTTGGAGCTACTTATAGCATCTGACATCTTGGAGGTGTCAGAGACTCAGCATACTCATTGGTAGGTAGAGACGCTGCCAATTTAAGAGAGGCCATGTACCTAGTTAGTGATGGTGGGGACATCAAATGTGTCTTCTCTTCAGTGCTTTACTAGTATGCTGCTTGTCTGAATTCCTTTGGTGCACTGTGATTCTGTTTGTAGATTGAATGCCACCCATATCTTAACCAGAAGAATCTGATTGAGTTTTGCCATAAAAGAAATGTGTCTGTGACAGCTTACCGTCCTCTGGGAGGCTCAATGTAAGGATATGTTAAACACTGTGCTAATCTGAATGCTAACTGATGCTAGTATCCCCCCACCCCTTCTGTTTCATTTGAGAGGTGGGGGAACTTCACTGAGAAGGTATGGAGGGGACTGCCCACACCATTCAGGCCCCAGGGAGAAGAAGTTAGAGAGCTACTTCTCAAACTGGGGAGTTGCCTTGATTGGGCTTCCCTGTGAGGGTAACCAGCTTTGAAGGGACAGTCTCAGCATGGAGTGAACCCTCTGCTGATCTGTCTGGTAGTTCCTCAGTCAGCTACTAACCTGGCTTTCAGAGCATGTCACAAAACTCAGGTTCTTTAGATAGTGCCAAAGTGACATCTTCTTTCCCATAACCATAACCTGGAATTTGTACCTTTCCCTTATTGAGCAACCTAAGCAAGAACTGTGGAATCATCCCTTTCCCGTACCCCCACTCCAATACATCACAAAGATCAATTGCTTTTTGTAATAGGAGACCCTGAAGTATGTCTTTTGATCTCTGCTGTCATCACCTACACCTTAACCCACTTGCGTATCCATCAGTTCCTATAGGCTACTCACCTGCTAGCTGAAGTGATCTCATTGCACACAATCATGTCTGCTTCCTATTTTGACTTTGTTATGCCTGAGTGTGTGTGTGGAGGAGCTGACCTAGCTCCATCCTTCTCTGGTCACTCTTCCCCATTCCTGCAAATCTTCAATATTTCAGTCACATAAAACTGCTGGTAGTTGCTTAGAGAGAACATTCTTTCTGGTCTTTGCAATTTTGCATATGCTATTCCTTTTACTAAAATCTGTATTTTTCTTGAGTTTGTTTGCTCTTGTTTCTGATGTCATGATGAGCTCAGCAGCTCTGTGCCCTCCAGGAAGTTTCCATGCGCTCCTTTTTGTATTTGGTGCATTCGCCTTGTCATAGCATCTCATCTTTATTCCCTTTAACTATCTAATGCACTAGGTTTCTTTTCACCGATTGTCACTGATGTCCCCAGACTACAGGGGCCATCTCTTCTTAGTCTATTCCTACCCTCAGATTAGATGCCAGGAAACTATTAGGAAGCTGGGAAAGGCTGGGCTTATCTCATTTTTCTTACCTGTGTTTTTCATGTGAATTAGGGTGTACATATTTGGGCTTAATAGCAGCTGCGGAGTCCCTAGAATCTGGGGCATATTTTACAGCTGAGCCTTGGTGTAGAAGGGTCTCTGTTAGAAAAACTGAGGGACTTATAGCAAGATAACACCTGCTCACTATGGTTCTTTCTGAACAATTTGAGAACTGTGACTATCTTCATTCTTGAAACCGGTTAACTTCTTAATAAAAGATGAGTTGCTGGGCTTGATTCCACAGCATTGTGTAAACCAGATGTGGTAGTATACACCTAAAACCCCCGCACTTTGGGAAGGAGGCAGGAAGATCAAAAGTCCAAAGTCATTCTCAGGCTACATATCAAACTCAAAGCCAGACATGAGACCCTGTCTAAAATAAAATAAAATGGCTTATTTAGTCACTCGTATCCCTGCCTGGATGAATTTTTGATGTATACAGACAGTCTTAAAAATGTCTTATACAACAAGAAAACCTCACCCAGGTCTGGTGACATCTGCCCAGCAGTCCCAAGAGGCAAGAGGATTGATTTTGAGGCCAACCAGTTCTACTAAATGAGTTACCTTAAACATAAAAGGTAGGAAGCAAGTAAAATAAGTAAATTCTAAATCTTTAATCTTAGAGAAAAGTAAACTGTGTAAGCATATGTGCTTACTCTTCTGCTGACTCAACATGCTTTGCTGTATCTCTCTAGAGATGGGGTTGACTTGTTGGATGACCTTGTCATTAGGAAGATCTCAAAGAAGCATGGGAAGTCTCCTGCTCAGGTACATGGGAAGAAGTGTCATGTGCTGAGCTCACACTTCTCCAACACCTCTCCCCACTGTCCTGAGCCTTGTCAGTTTCTAGAAAGGGGTCACTTCACCCTGAACAATTTGATTCTCCAGAATGTTCCAGTTTGAAGCTGTAAGTTGGTTGCTTCCATGTTCTCATCCAGTCAAGCCATATATCCTTCCTTCCTCGGCTGTCAGCACTCGGTATGCCCTCCAGTGCCATTCCTCTGCCCCACCAGTGGCATAGATAACTGGTGTGAGAGAGAACAGTCATTAAAGTCAGCCTTATCCACATGTCCTGATCATTTGGGGAACCGGGCACATGTTGAGGGATTCTTGTAAAGTGTGAGTGAGTCTTCTAACCATCTCCTTGAGCTGACAGCATTCATTACAGATACATTGACAAAGCAGTTAAGTTTGATTTGTAAAGGCCTTTGAAGTTGCATGACTTTTGTGCTCTTACTGTACAATGAAACTGAACTATCATGATTCCTTTGCCTTGATTCCATTTGTTTGATTTCTATGTGAAACTTTTTTTTCTTCCCTACAGATTTTGATCCGATTTCAGATCCAAAGGAATGTGATAGTGATACCCAAATCTGTAACCCCAAGTCGGATTAGGGAGAATTTCCAGGTGGGCTTTTTCTTGTTTTAGAGTTTTTCAGATCATGATTTTGAAAGTAGAGTGCTGGCTAACTTTCATAACAAACAACCCACAACTCCATGGCTGTCATCCCACAGAGGTGTATTCCTCTATGAACTGTGCTGATAGTCTGCCTTTCACAGAGTGAGTCAGGACAGGCTCTTACTGTGCCCCCCAACCCCCACTGCCAAAGCTGGATATAGTCTCCATTCAACTGGGGAAAGAGGTAAAAGGAGCTCATGGAGACGCATGTGACAGACCACTGTGTGGAATGAGCGCCTCCCTCCTGTCCAGTCATTCTGCCACACTGACCCTCAACAGAAGCTAGATATGCCCAGTGTATGCTCAAGAGGAAGGAATGCAGGGTTGATGAGCATCTATGTAGTATGGGCCATATGGAGTATGTTCACTAGTCTCTTGAAGGCAGCTGTTGTGGGTGGTATGTTCTTTACAAGCCAATGAAAACTGATGTGCTAGCCATCTTAAATTAGCTAGAACATTATAAAATGCTGATTAAGAGATGCCTTTTTGAATATAGCCTTTTAAAACTAACCGAGAATCACAGCAGAAATGGGATCAGATGCAGAGGACAGAGAATAGTGTCATTTTATGAGAGGCTAAAGAGAAAGTGCTAGTCAATTCTTGAAAAGCCAGAAATTGCATACCTGAGATAACTAGAAGAATAATATCAGAAGGATCCTAGACTGTGGGCTTGTCCTCTAAACTGTCCAAAGGCTTTCAATACAATCACCTAGGTTCTCTAAGACAGCTCTGAGTACCCATTTAGTATTTATTGTAGTACTGTTTACTTCTTCCTTTGGTTCCAATGACTCCAGCACTGAGGCTGCCACTCTATTATTCCCATATCTACTGTGTAGCTGTTTTGGCCAAACCTGAGGATAGCTATCTTCCTAGGGTAGAGTCTGGGGTCCAACAGCTACCCTCTTTAGCAGGGCGAAGCCACTGGATGTTCTTCTCCTCCTTCTTGGATATAGACGCATAACTGCACTGAGTAGTGGTCTCTGTGCGACACTGTTATAGGGGAATTTGATCATAGCTGTCAAGTGTGTTAGAGGGGGAAGGCAGGAGAGGTAAGAATATTATTTGAAAATGAAGTTACTTGGGCACTTGCTGGGGGGCCAGCTTTCGCCCCCTGCTGCTGCTGCCACTGCCAAGGGCTACTATAGCTGCTCTCCCAAGATGGCTGATCCTCCAGGCAAGTATTTCAGCTTTGGGAGCCAGGTGTGGTGCCGGACATACCAGGAACAGTGGCTGCAGGGCGAGGTGGTGACCTTCGACTACCAGTCCAAAATGCTGGCTCTAAAATGTCCCCCTTCCAGTGGAAAGCCCAACCACGCAGGCATCTTGCTTATAAACTTACAGTATGTTTCTGAAATGGAAATAATTAATGATGGAACAGAAACCCCTCCTCCACTAGCATCACTTAATGTTATTAAGCTTGCCAGCAAAGCACAAATGTAGAAGGAGGAGTTGAGCCAGGCCTATGCAATCAGCGCTGGCATCTCCCTGGAGGGCCAGCAGCTCTTCCAGACCATTCACAAGACCATTAAGAACTGTAAATGGCAAGAAAAAAACACCGTAGTCATGGAAGAAGTTGTTATTACACCCCCATATCAAATGGAAAATTGTAAAGGCAAAGAGGAAAGTGCACTGAGCCATGTACAAAAAATAGTTGAAAAACATTTTAGAGATGTGGAAAGCTAAAAGATACTGCAGCGTTTACAAGCCCAACAACCACAGAAGGAGGCTGCCCTGTCATCCTGAGTCCATAAACATGGAGGACGACTCTTCCAGCATCCAGCCACAGAGATGGTGTGATGGTGGTGGCTTGATTGGAGGAGGCCAGGGGAGGGAAGGGAGCCTATATTTCCTCCTGGCTCTAAAGAGTCAGTGTTTCAAACAACCTAGATTTGAACAAACACCCAACAAAAAGTACAGGAGGATAATTTAAAAATTGAATCATTACTTGACTAACAGACTGCAGCCACCATGTCCTTTTCACAGCCCCTTCTGGAACAATCATCTTCTTAGTTTGATTTTTGCAAATTCCTTTCCACTCTGCACTTCACCTGTGATTTTCTTTTCCTAGTTTGTTTCTGCCATTCTGTTTTTATACGTGGATATACTTGCCTTCTGAATGATTGAAAGAAACTTTTACATCTTTTCCTCCAAAATAAAAGTAACAAGCTGACTGTGAATCTGAAGTTGAGACCAGAGCAGAAGACAGAAGTCTCATTTTCAATTTTTCAATTTTTTTCTTGCCTTTTTTTTTAATTTTATTTCTTTTTCTTTTCTTTTCTTTTTTTTTTTTTTTTTCTTTTTTCTTTTTGTGCACAGGGCATGGCTTGAATTAGTTTTATTTTTCTTAAATATATATACATATATATATATGGAAATATATATTAAAATGTTCTCTAAGTATTCTGCTTCTTGCAGGTCTCTTTTTACTAGATCATGGCCACTCTTCCCACCCCATCCCTCTGAAAAGAAAAGTATGCTTTCCTGTCTTCCACTCAGAGCCTGATGATTAACTTGACTTAGTTCACACAGCGAGGACCTCCTGCAGCCCTGCAGGACCAGTGTGCAGATGGGATTTGGCATTGAGGGTCCCGACGGCTTTCTGCTCTTTAACTATGTACCTGTCACCTTTGGTCCCAACCTCAGGACTACCCCTGCCTTTGTCTTCATGGCACTTGATGAACTCTTATCACTCTCCACTTGGAAGTCAGCTGCCCCTCCCCCAGTGCCTCTGCAGGAAGACCTGACTTGCAAGGCACATCCATCTCAGCTCTTCTTCCTCTGAGCTGAGTTGCTCTTCTAAGAAACCTGAACTCGGTCTACCCTGACTTATCTTAAGTCTATGTCCAGAGCCTCTAGCCAGGAAAAACCTGAATAACCTGTAGTTTCTCTTCTACCACCTTCCTGCTCTTCAGCCCCCTCCTTCCCCCTGAAATCTTATAAGCTAATGACAGTTTGTATGTGCTCAGCCAATGGGCAGCAAACCTGGAAATAATTTCTGGACATTAGCCCACCAGTTTGCCTGGTTTGACTAACCTGCTGAGAGCAGAAACTGGTACATATTGCCCCTGCACCTCCAGGGTAGTTTTATGGGGTAGAGTGCCACCACCGGAATATCGGGCACTGAATGGGACATGGGTGAGCTTTGGGGGTAGGAGGGAGGCTAATTTTTTTTTTTTTGGCCATGATCTCTTTTCCCTTTTTTTTTTAAATTAAATAAATGGATCAAAATTAAATAATTCAAGCCCTGCCTTCAAAATGGGAAAAAAACTTTTTTTTTAGTATTGTTCAGCAAAAACAATAAACCCAATTTTTTTTAACCATCAAAAAGAAAGAAAGAAATGAAAAACAGAAAAAGAAAATGAAGTTACTCAAAATGTTCTTGGGTTATTTCATGCCAAAGTCAGTACCAACTGACTTCCTAGTTGATTGTGTAGGAGGAACAAGGTTTATCTATCTAGCTATCTATCTATCTATCTATCTATCTATCTATCTATCTATCTATATCTATCTATCTATCTATCTATCTATCTATCTATCTATCTATCTATTTTCTTTGGAGAGGAAGAGGTAGGTCAGTGGAGAAAACATTTCACTTTTGTAAAACTCTTTCTCTATATTTCTCACCCCCATAAAATAAAAACAATATATAACCCATCTTTTTGAGTTTTCCTAAATGTAAGTGAGGCTAAACCTGTGCCCATGAAGTGATAAAAATCAAAGTGCATTTTGGGGGATCAACTGTCTTAGGGGAAGTTCTAGGTGTCTAATGAAGAATTTCCCATCTTGTTGTCCATTGTAGGGAATATGCATGCCAATTAAATGGGCTTGAATCTGAATTCCCTGTGATCATCTGATTTTGTTTCCAGGTATTTGATTTTGAATTAACTGAAAAAGATATGGAGGAACTCCTAAGCCTAAACAAGAACCTCCGGTTGGCTACATTCCCCTTGTAAGTCCTTCTCCTTTACTTCCTTTTAAAAGATAAAGGGAGCTATACACAAGTAGGGTGACTGGCTCTTGAATAGATATTTACTGTTATATTCAAGGTTAATTAAACCTTACTGTAAGTCTTCGTTGTTAAATGTTGGGCCAGTGAACAAAGACAATGACTAATTTATATACTAGATAGTTAGAAAAGCACAACTCTGTCACTTAAGATATTACCTTTAAAAATGGCTGTTTTTATTTCTATTTTTAATTTGTGATTCTATCTTTCAGAACAGAAAACCACAAGGACTATCCTTTCCACATAGAGTACTGAAGGCAGCTTCCCTCACCCTCGTTTGTTCTCAGATCACCAAGGTTGGCAGCATGGTTCCACCTCTGCAAAGGCTGTGTGGTCTCAGCCAGGAATGACAACAGAGTTAGAAGCAAGGGAAATTCTGCTTAGAGCAGAGGACCTGTTCTTGGAGAAACATAAAGACACAATAATGAGAAAGAGAAGTTCCATGAGGGCCATGGCTGTTGCTGAGTTGTTAGACTGTTGCTAAACAATGTAATTTATGTAGATTAGTCCTTGTGGCTTCTATCCTCTGAAATGAGATACTGATGGCTCATGAATTAAAATTACCTTCACCTTTGAAGAAAATCCGCTTGATAGAAGTGTTTGAATAATCTATAACATTTGAGAAGTTAATATAATTAATATCCATAAGTTGGCTTCAAAAGCCATCGGCCTGAGGCCAGTTGTGTTTTTCCTTTATACTACTCTCTGCACTCCAGAGCTTTCTAGATTATTTTCAAGCAAAATCTACCCTCACAAAGCAAAATGACCATGATACTTTGCATATCTCAGATTACTTATACTTAAACCAGTGCCAATTTGGAATTTTTTTTCCTTAATCATGATTCATATCAAAATGATCCTTTGACTTGTGGGCTGCATGGATTTGATGGGAGCATTTCCAATGCAATGGGACTGAGGATGGAATTCCCCATTAGCAGTGGTCCTGAACATGTGCTTGTCTGCAGAATGAGAATATAAGACCTCACCACTCTCCCCTGGCCAGTTGTTGCTTGGACTAAAGAAGACACTGAGCCCCAGTCCCTCATTAAAAGACAGACAAACCCTTGAGAACATGTTTCAAACTAACTGGAACTTAAGCATACATAAATATAAAATTCAGGCCATGGCCATGTCATCCCCAAGAACATCTACCCAGCCCCTCTTTGTTAAGGAAGCATTTAGAGTCCCCTCTTAGGTCAAAGATTTGGCATCCAGCTGTCTGCCAATACCCAGAGAACTGAAATTAATGAAAACAGAGAAACAGTGTTTTTTCTACTTGAGTTTCAAGAAGTAAATTTGAAAGTTTCTTCTGTTCCTTTTGTGGGAGCAAAAGTGGAGGTTATTTTGCTTTCAGGAGGAGGCTTCATTCTTGAAAGTGTCCCAAACTGTTCACTTCAGCCTGTCCTCATGAATCCTCAAGACAGGCACTGTTTTCAAATAAAGGCAGCATTTTTCATTTTAAGGGGAAAGATTGATGTCTGCCAGGCTGCCCAGCAGATCAGTTGATAGTGGGTGCTTTATTAGAAACTAAGACTGGCAATCCTTCCTACTAAGCCGAAATTTCTCTCATTTATAAAACTGTACTTTATCCCAGACTTCAGAATTGTTAGAAATGGAATCATGGGATGTAAGCTCTTCTAGTTAGTTGTAATTTTTGTCAACTTGACACCACCTAGAATCACCAAGCGGCAGAAACACATACAGACAGCTTACCTGAACAAGGAGGAGCTAACGGCCACTAGTTTGATAGCTGGGAAGCCAGCATGGGACTGACTCAGGCCCCCCTGAATATGGGTCTTAGCCAGAAGGACTGAGCAGTCTAAGAGACCTCAGACAGTGGAGCCAGGATATGCGAACATATCCCCCATGGAGGGATAACTGCCTTAATCTAGAGACAGGAGAGAAGCCCTAGTCCCTACTTCACATGACCTGTCAGAACTACATGACCCCAACTGGATGGCATTCCCCTACATATGGAATTGGGGTGGGTGGATGGGAGGGGAGGGTGGTTAGAGGTCACCTAGAGATTCTTAACAAATAATATAAATCAGGCTATTCTGTGGGAAAGTCTGTGGGAGACCAGCTTTACTGTTAATTGATGCAGGATGACTTAGCCCATTGTTGTGGTACCTTCCTTAGGAAGGGCAGATCAAAGCAGGAATTATAAGCTGACTAAACCCTTCCCTAGGTTGCTTTGTGTTGTAGAATTTTGTCACAGCATCAGAAATAAAAGTAGAATGCATGTTATGACTTCATATTTTATTTAAATACTATAGTCATCATACTTTTCAATAGTTATCTTCTACAGTCTCATTTTTAACTGTAAATTAGTGTGTGCTAAAATGTTGTTTCTAACAAAATTACTGGGTTAGCTTGCTATAAGAATGTGTTGTAACAGTTCCATACTGATCAGTACCTAGCATTGTTTATATGTATCTGTTTAAAAAGTGTCTTTTTGAATACACACTGGATTCATTGATGTTGAAATCATACCCAACAAGCATAAATGTGTGCTTGTCTAATACACCCATTTTCTTTATAAAATGTATGGCAGCCTCTTGGGATGGGAACACTGGGCAGCAAGTACTGTTCCTGGGCAATATTAAACTATGAACGGACAACAAGAACCACAACAATATGAAAATGGCCCTAAGCAGACCATGTAAGAAGGACTCTGCTTATGGCCTGTTCTTGTTGATTTTAAATGTCAGCTTGCCACACCACAATGTAGAATCACCTGGGAAAAGCAGCTCAATTGAGACATCACCTATATCATGTTGGCCTGTGAGTGTATCTGTGAGGGACTATCTTGATTGTTCATTGATGTAGGGAGACCAATCTCATAATGGATGTCACAGTTCCCTGGTAGTAGATCTGAGCTATGTAACACAGGAGAAAACTAGATTAAACTAAGAAGCAGTTGTCAGTGTAAATGCACTTGTTTCTCTGCTCTTGACTGGATATTATGTGAGTAGCTGTATTATTTCCTACATTGTCCTCATTCCATTTCACAGCAACATAAATGAAACTAGAGCATATCCAAAGGGCTGAAATAAGAAGTCATCTGTAAATGAAAAGCTAACTGTGCTGTGAATTCTTTAATGATCATGTAAGCGCATGGATTTGGATTTCAGGGATTTTCCTCCAATATGTGTAAACTGAATAAATAAATGACCCAGAGACTGAAATTGGGGTTCAAGCTTCAAGCTGAATATCAGAAAACACAGCAGCTGGCCACTAGCTCTCAGCTCTAGCTCAGGCTGAAGGTGCTGATCCACACACAAACTCTTCACCAAGTCTCAAACTGCTACCTCTCCTCAGTATGGGTGGAGAACAAATGCCTCTCAGAGACCTTGCCTCTGTCTTACTTCCCTAATGTTGGGATTAAAGGTGGAAGATATAATTCTCTTTTAGACTGATTCACTCATGTATAGATCTGAGTGGCCTTAGACTCGGAGATCTGTCTTTTTCTTAATCCTAAATCCTAGGATTAAAGGTGTGTGCCACCACCTCATCAAGTGGCAGGAGGGTCACTCACGTGTTCTTCTGACTGATATGGCCTGCACCTGAGCAGCAGAAGTCCGCTGAAGTTGAGGACAAGGGCTCTGTGGGGGAGATTTGACCATGTGGATTGTGATTAGACCACGAGTATAGCTGACCTTGCTTCAGAAGGCAAAGTCCACATTCAGCTAACTGGAGTGGACCACTGAGTTATTGGCAGACTAAGAGAAGAAAGAAAGGTGCACAGGAAAGGAAGAGGCAGAAGCAAGTGGCTGTGTGTTGTCTCTGGTGCTCTTTTGACTTGTGTGCTAGAAACTTCACAACTTCACACACCAAAACAAACAAACAAACAAACAAAAGAACAAAGTTAATAACAAGGATCAGAAGAAAGTTTTTCTATCACTTGGTATGGGGGGAGGGAGGTAGGAGAAAGAAGAGGGAAGAAGGGCAGGGAGAAAGAAAACATGAGGGGTCAGGAAGATCGAAAACAGAGAAGGACAGCAAGGAAAGAGATTCAGGGAGCTGTTATGAGCTTAAAGAGAAACCTGGCACTAGGGAAATTTCCAGGAATCCACAAGGATGACCCCAAGAATCTAAGCAATACCCAACTGGACTGGCTACCTTAAGTGCCCTTGCCCTATAAAGAGACTTATGACTACCTTAAATGCCATCACAGAGCCTTCATCCTTTGTCTGATGGAATCAGAAGCAGAGATTCACAGCTAAGCACTGAACCAAACTCCTGGAATCCAGTTGTAAAGAGGGGAAAGTGATGCAAAAGGGTTCAAGACCACTCTAGGGAAACCCACAGAAACAGCTGACCTGAGCAAGTGGGAGCTCATGGACCCCAATCTGAGAGCTGGACACCAGCATGAGACTGAACCAGGCACCCTGAATGTGGGTGTCAGTTAGAGGGATTGGGCAGTCTATGGGTCCTCTGGCAGTAAAACCAGTTTTTATTCCTAGGGCATGAATGGGCTTAGAGGTCATTCCCTATAGAGGGATAGTCTTTCAGTCTTGATACATGGTAGAGGTACTTGGTCCTGCCCCAAATGATGTGATAGACTTTGATAATCCTCCATGGGAGGCCTCACCTTCCCTAAGGAGTGAATAGGGGGTTGAGATGTGGGTATGGTGGGGGGAATGGGAGGAAAGGAGGGAGAGGAAAGTGTGATTGGTATGTAAAATAATATTGTTTTTAATTTGAATAAAGGTTAATTAAAAATATGGAAATTAAAAAATGGTTTACCTATTAAAGAAAGAAGAAAACAGAAATGTCACCTTCAAAAAATTGTTTATCTAGTCTTGACTTAATCTTAGTATGTAGAACCTATCCAGAAAACTGCACATTTCTTTTAAATTTTCCAGTTTTGTGAAGTATAGATTTTTGAATTATGTTCTAATGATTCTCTGGATTTCCTCCGTGTCTGTTGTTATGTCCCCTTTTCTTTTCTGACTTTGTTAATTTGAATATTCTCTCTCTACCTCTTGTTAATTTGGGTAAGGGTTTGTCTATCTTGTTGATTTTCTCAAAGAACCAACTCTTTTATTATTATTATTATTATTTATTATGATTACTTCTATTGTTCTCTTTGTTTCTACTTTATTAATTTTAGACCTTAAATTGATTATTTCTTGTTATCTTGGGTAAGTTTGCTTCTTTTTGTTCTAGAGCTTTCAGGTATTTCATCAATTCACTGGTATGGGATTTTCCTTAACTTCTTTTTGAAGGTATTTAGTGCTATAAACTTTCCTCTTAGTACTGCTTTCAAAGTGTCCCATAAGATTGGGGGTACATTCATTTTCATTGAATTTTAGGAAATCTTTAATTTCTTTGTTTAATTTTACTCCACCCGGGGGTGATTCAATTGGGAATTATTTAGTTTCCATGTGTTTGTAGGCTTTCCAGAATTTGTGTTATTGTTGAATTCTAACTTAAGCTGTGGTGATGATACAGGGGATTATTCATACATATATATATGTGTGTGTGTGTGTGTGTGTGTGTGTGTGTAGATTTGCTTTGTAACTGAGTATGTAGTCAGTTTTAGAGATGGTTCCATAGGGTACTAAGAAGAAGTTTTACTTTTTTGTGTTTGGGTGGAATGTTCTATAGATGTCTGTTAAACCCATTTGAATCATAACATCTGTTAGATCACTTATTTCTCTGTTAATTTTCTGTCTGGCAGACATGTCCATAGGCGACAGTAGGGTGTTAATATTAGTGTGTAGGGTTTGATGTATGATTTAAGTTTTAGTAATGTTTCTTTTATGAATGTGAGTGCCCTTGTATTTGGGGTATATGTGTTCAGGATTGAGACTTCTTGATGGGTTTTTCCTATAATGAATATGAAATGTCCTTCATCATCTCTTTTGATTAACTTTAGTTTGAAGTCTGTTTTGGTAGATATTAGGATACCTAAACCAACTTGCTTCTTAGGTTCATTTGCTTGAAAAGTCTTTTCCTAACTCTTTACTTTGAGGAAATGTCCGTCTTTGAAGTTGAGGTGGGTTTCTTGGATTCAGCAGAAGGATGGATCCTGTTTTAGTATCCATTCTGTTAGACCATGTTTTTTATAGGCAAGTAGAGTCCATTGATATTAAAGGGTATCAATGGCCTGTAATTGTTAATTTATGTTATTGTCTTGGTAGTGGTGGTTATTTTCTTCAGACTTGCTGTTGTAGGACTATTTATTGTCTTTGATTTCCTGGGTATTCCTAATCTCCTTGGGTTGGAGTTTTGTTTCTGGTAATTTCTATAGGGCTGGATTTGTGGATAGGTATTTTTCAAATCTGGTTTGTCGTGGAATATCTTGTTTTCTCCATATATGGTAGTTGAAAGTTTTGCTGGGTATCATAGTCTGAGTTGACATCTGTGGTATCTTAGAGTCTGGATAATGTCTGTCCAGGACCTTCTGGCTTGGAGAGTCTCCATTGAGAAGTCATGTATTATTCTGATGGGTCTGCATTTATGTGTTACTTAACTTTTCCCCTTTAAACTCTTAATATTCTTTCTTTATTCTGTGTGCATTTTGATTATTATGTGGTGAGAGGACTTTTTTTGGTCCAATCTATTTGGTGTTCTGTAAGCATCTTGTATCTTCATAGGCATTTCCTTCTTTAGGTTGGGAAAGTTTCATTCTATGATTTTGTTGAATATATTTTTTGTACCTTTGAACTGGTATTCTTCTCCTCCTTCTATCCCTAATACTCTTAGGTTTGGTCTTTTTATGATGTCCCCAGTTTCCTGAACATTTTGTGATATGACTGTTGGCTTTCATGTTTTCTTTGACTGATAAGTCTATTTCCTCTATCACATCTTCAACACCTGTGATTCTCTCTTCTATTTCTTGCATTCTGTTAGTCATGTTTGCATCTGTAGTTCCTGTTTGTTTACCCAATTTTCCATTTCCAGCACTACGTCATTTTGTGTTTTCTTTATTGTCTCCATTCAATTTTCAAGTCTTGTACTTGTTTATTCCTTTTCTCTTGGTTTTCTTGACTTTTTATAAGAGATTTTTAAGCTCATTTTCTTCTGCTTCTTTTGTGTTGGGTGTTCAGGTCTTCTTTATGTGGTACCATTAGATTCTGGTGTTGTCATATTGATCTATAGATTGTTGGATATATTCTTGTATAGATGTCTAATCATCTCTTTTTCCCGTTGCTACAGGCAGTGTCTTTGCCTCTTGGTCCAGTTCTCTCCATCCTCTGTCAGTCTTTGTGGGTTTGGTGGTTGACTAGGATTTGTAGGAAACAGGGTCTTGTGTGTGTGTGTGTGTTGGGGGGGGGTGTTGGAGTAGCCTGACTGCAGGTATCTTTCCTGCTGACCTGTTAGTATCACTGAAATGTGTAGGGAAAGGTCCTGGAGTTTATCCCAGGACCTAAGACCTAGAGGCTGTGTGATCTAGATGGGAAGCTGGTCACTCAGCTCTCATTCCTCTCTGTGCAGTAGATATCTGTGTCCCAGGGAGCCACTGAGATCACAGGGATGGGTGAGTTGGAGTCATTGTAGGATTTGTAGGTTACAGGGACCTTTGGGGGCTGTTGATATAGCCTTCCAGCAGCAATTGTTCTTGCTGATCTGCTAGTGTGGCTGTGATGGGTGGGGGCAGGAGCAAGGGTCTTGCCCCAGGGCCTAGGGCCTAAGGCCTGTGTAGTCCAGATATAAAGCTCATCACTTACCTATAACGTTCTTCTTCAACTATTTTATGAAGTCACTTAGTTCAATGACTTTTCCTCTTAACATTATTTTTATTGTGTCTCATAAGTTTGAATATTGTTGAGTTCTAGGAAGTGATTAAGTTTTACTTTATTTCTGCCTTGACCAACTAGTCATTCAGTAGACAGTTGTTCAGTTTCCATTAGCTTGTAAGCTTTCTGTTAGTTTTGTTGTTGTTGAAATCAGCTACAGTCTCTGATGGTCTAATAGGTTGCAGGGAGTAATTTCAATCTGTTTGTATTCTTTAAGATTTGCTTTATGACTGAGTATATAGTCAGTTTTGGAGAAAGTTCCACAAAGTTCTGAAGTGTATTCTTTTGTGTTTGGGTAAAATTTTCTGTAGATACCAGTTAGTACATTTTGTTTAAAATGACTATAAGCTCAGTAATTATTGTTTAGTTTTTTTCCTTTTTCTTTTTCTTCTTTTTTTCTTTTTTCTTTTTCTTTTTTCTTTTTTTTTTTTTTTCTGTATGACCTGTCTGTTGGTGAAAGTGGGGTATTTATGTCTGTCACTGTCAGTGTGTGAGGGGTGATATGTGGTTTAAGCTTTAGTAATGTTTCTTTTAAAAGCATAGGAACCCTTGCTTTCAAGGCATAGCTCTTAAAAATTGAAATGTCATCTTGGTGTAATTTTCCTTTCATAAATGTGAGGTGTCCTTCCCCATCTCTGTTGATAAATCTTCGTTTGAAGTCTGTTTTGTTTGACAGTGGAATAGCAGTACTAGCTTAGTTATTGGGCCATTTTCTTTGAAAATCATTTTGTAACTTTTTACTCTGAGGTAATGTCTACTATTCATGATTTTGTGTATTTTTTTTGTATACTGCAAATGAATGGATATTGTTTTTCTCATCCATTCTCTGAGTCTGTGTCCTTTTATTGGGAAACAGAGTCTATTGGTATTGAAAGAAATCAATAACCAATACTTTTTAATTCCTGTTATTACGTTGGTGGTTTTGTGTGTGTGTGTGTGTGTGTTTGCTTCCCCTTTTTGTTTTGCTGGTCTATAATTAATAATTTACTGTGTTTGCTTGGCATAGTTAAGTCCTTAGGTTGGAGTTTTCTTTCTAGTATTACCTATAGAGCTAGATTTGTAATAGGTAGTGTTTAAATTCACTTCATTATGGGACATCGTATTTTCTTCATCTATGGTGATTAAAAGTTTTTCTTGGAATAGTAGTCTGGGCTGGCATCTGTTGTCACTTACAGTCTACAAAACATGTCAGGCCCCTCTGGTTTTTAGAGTTTCATTAAAATTCATGTGCAATTATAGTTTATCTGCCTTTATATATTACTTGGCACTTTTACCTTGCAGCTTTTTATATTATTTTTTGCTATGTGTGTTTATTGATTTAATTATTATGTGGTAAGGAGACTTTGGTGTTCTGTAAGCTTCTTGTACCTTTATAGGTATATCATTCTTTAGGTTAGCAAATTTTTCTTCTATGAATTTGTTGAAAATATGTTCTGGGTTTTTGAGCTGGGAATTATCTTTTTCTATTCCTATTACTCTTAGGTTTGGCCTTTTCATACTGTCCCAGATTTCCTGGATGTTTTGTGTTTTTACAATTTAGATTTTTTAATTTTTAATATTTTATTGACTGATATGACTATTGCTTCTATTGTAACTTCAACACTTAAGATTCTGTCTTCCCTCTATGTCTAAAATCCATATATGAGTGAGTACATACCATGCTTATCTTTTTGTGACTGGATTACCAGCCAATAATCCATACCTCCACAAAACCTAGGAAACAAGGAGGATTCTAAGAGAGATATACATGGTCCCCTTGAGAAGGGGAAAGGGACAAGATCTCCTGAGCAAATTGGGAGCATGGAGAGAGGGAAAATGGAGTTAAGAGAAAGAGAAGGGGAGAAGAGGAGGGGAGGGGTGGGCATGAGGAAACAGGAAGATTGAGACAGGGAAAGAATACAGGAGAACAAGAAAAGAGATACCATAATAGAGGGAGCCATTATAGATTTCAGGAGAAATCTGGCACTAAGGAAATGCCCAGAGATCTATAAGGATGAACCCAACTAACAATCTAAACAATGGTGGAGAGGCTACCTTTAATGCCCTTCCATGATAATGAGATTGATGACTACATTATATGCCATCCTAGAGCCTCCATCTAGTAGCTGATGGAGGCAGAAGCAGACACCCACAACTAAGCACTAGCCAGCCAAACTCCTGGAATCCAGTTACAGAGAGGGAGGAGTGATGAGCAAAGAGGTCAAGACCATATTGGAGAAACCCACAGAATCACCTGATCTCAACAAATCAGAGCTCATGAACCCCAGTCTGATAGCTGGGAAACCAGTATGGGACTGACCCAGACCTCCTGAAGGTGGGTGTTAGTTAGGAGAACTGGGCCTCCAGTAATGGATCAGTATTTATTCCTAGCATAGGAATGGACTTTGGGAGCCCTCCCAAATAGAGGGATATTTTCTCAGCCTAGCCCCTACCACAAATGATATGACAGACTTTGAACACCCCCATGGAAGGCCTCACCCTCCCTGGGGAGCAGAAAGGGGATGGCCTGGCATTTAGTGGGGGTGATAGGGGAGGATGGGAGGGTGAGGGAACTGGAATTGACATGTAAAACAACCTTGTTTCAAATTTAAATTAAAAAAGGAAAAAAAGAAAAAAAAGGAACATCTCTTCCTTTTCTTGTATTTTGTTGGTGATATTTGATTCTATAGTTCCTGTTTGCTTACCTGGATTTTTCATTTTAGCTTTTTCATTTTAGTATTTTCTTTTTAGCTGCTATTTCCATTCCTAGGTCTTATTTCCTTAAACTGTTTGCTTGCTGTTACTTTTCCCCCTCTTGGCTTTGTTTAATGGATTTATTCATTTCCTCCTACTTTTTGTTAGTCTTTTCCTCTAATTCTTTAGGAGGCTTACTTATTTCCTGTTTAAGGACCTCAACTATCTCCATAAAGTTGCTATTAAGGTCATTTACTTATTCTTCAGCTATTTTGAAATATTCAGAGCTTGCTGTAATAGGATAGTTGAGCTCTTATGGTGACATGTTCCTCTGGCTATTATTGATATTGTTTTTACACTGGTATTCAGGAATCTGGGATGGGGTGATTATAGGTATAGGTTCTGAATTCTGAGTTTGTCTTGGATCAATGGGTGTTTTGTTCTCTGGTTTCTTTTGCTTTTCAGTGGACATAGTGACTGCACCTTAATCTACTGATATGCTTACTACTGTCTTGGGCCCTGTGTTCATGTAGGCAGCACCCCACCACTCAGACTAAGTCCTGGTGGGATTTCTAGTCATCTCTCCCTAGTGGCTTTGCTGCTGCTGCCAAATGTATTTTTAACTAAGTTTCTGTCATTGTATTTAACAATAAAGAGCTGGGAGTCAAGATGTTGAGATGAGAATCTGCTAGCTCAGAGAGTCAGAATAATAACCAGCTGACCTTCCTTTTTGGCCAGAGACCTAGCAAGATAATGTCTCTCCAAGTATCCCAAACTAAAAAGATCATAAAATTCCAAGCCCCTCCCTAGTTCTTCCCTTGTGTCTCTATCCATTTTCCTGGTTCCTCCATATTCTCTATGGCTAATTTCTGTCAATTTGTTGATGGCACTACTCCTGATCCAAGATTGAATTATTAACACAGTCTTGGGTTTCACTGTGCAATCAAATATCTTGCAATGGGTTTTTGTTTCCCCTCTAATTGTCTGGCTGAAGTGCCCTGTAGTTGAGCAAATGGTCTTCATCCAAATTGAAGGAAGGACTTATGATGGCTATGGTGGCCTCTGATCAAGAAGTAGGTCTCTGCCCTTGGGGCTTAGGAGACAGTGATAAGGAGGAGTGGGGTTATTGGGGTGGAGGGAATGAAGGGGTGAGGGGGTAATCACCTAGCATTCAACAGACTAACTTGGAATTTGGCAGCTCTGATTGAGCTGGGGCATGTTTGACTTTCTTGGTGAGTACTGGTTTGACATATTAAGTTCTGCTTCTATCTTTTATCAAATTATATGTACATGTGTGGTGATATTTATGATATAATGAAGATCAGAAGGCAAAGCTAGCCACACTAGTTAGCCATAGAGGCTAGGCAGTGGTAGCACATACCTTTAATCCTAGCAGCCACACTAGTTAGCTATAGAGACCAGGCAGTGGCCGTACATGCCTTTAATCCCAGCACTCGGGAGACAGAAACAGAAGATTCTTTATTAGTTCAAGGCTACCCTGAGCTACACAAAATTGTTTGAGTCTAAAAGAGAAACAGCTCACACAAAAGGTGATCTCAGCACTTAGGATCCAATGCCTTTAATCCTAGTACTAGAGAGGAATACAAGATGAGAGGAGAAAAGAGCTCATTGCAGTGTCAGTAAGTCTGAGGTTTGGTGGCAAGCGGTGCATTCTGAGGTTTGGTGGATCTCCCTTTGTTTCACAGCATTGGGAGAGGTGAGAACTCTGTAGTGGTTGGCCCCTGTGCCTATCCATTCTTCATCTTTAACGCCAGTATCTGTCTCTGAGTTTGTATTATTCTTGATACATATGTGTGTATATATGTATAAGGGATATGCATGTATGTGTCTGAGTACCCACAGTATCCAGAAAAGTGTATCCTGGATAGTATGCTTTGAAATTATTGTCATTTTCTTGCTCATCTTGTGTAAAGTTATTCCCATCTTTAAAAAAAAAACGAGTAAATATTTTTTAATAGGCTTCTAGGTGCTTATTATAATGATAATTAAATCTATAGGGGCAGGGAGATGACTCAGCAGTTAAGAGTACTGGCTGCTTTTCCACAGGAAACAGTTTTAATTCTCACCAAAGACATGGCAGCTAACAGGTGTCTTCCAGAATATCCAGCACCTCCACACATGCAGGCAAACACAGACTTAAATTTATTAATTTAAGAAATAATATCTTCAGGAATATTTTGTTTGTAACTGGAACCTCACGCATAGTACAGGCTGATTCATTTCTCACTATGCTCCGTCAACCCTCATGTACTAAATCCCATTCTGTAACATTGGAACTTCTATGTGCAAAAGGCCTAATGTAGCTCTGGGTTTATTGTTCACCATTCTCAATTATGCCTCACATGTCTGACCACGTGATACTCATTTTCCATCTGTGAGCTAGAGAAACAGATTAATAAATGCCTACTAACTGTTCCCCCTCAAAGGATGAAAACACTACTTATTCTCATGGAAGAACTGTCTATAAAATAACTGTTTTCATCTACCACATCCAGAACACAGACATATAGGCAGATTAATTTGGAGACATCATATTTTATTTGGATTCAGAATGGAACACTTTTCTTACTTTTATTTTCCTGTCTTAGCTGAAGTGTAGCTCTAGGAAGTTCTGAATTGCTGCAGAGTAGAAGTGACAAGACAAGCAGCTAGGAAGTCTCCCACCAGCAAACCTCCCAACAGATATTCACACCTGCTAGTATTCATCAGAAAATGGGTAATTGGGGTGGCCCTCAAACCTGCAAAGACAAAGAAAATCCATATTGCATTTGATCACTCTGTTTCTGAAAGGGGTGATTGCTATGAAGCTGATATTAGTGTGGAAGTATAAAATTTTCCTAAAGCATATAATCTTCTTTTCTTATTTTCAAAACATTACTTTCTATTTGAAAAGAAAACAATAGACAAATGGTTCAGATTATCTTCCTTTCCCAGTACCCAACATATAGAAAGTGAGTATAAAATGTTCAAACATATATCTATCAACAAAAGCAAAGAGGGGCTTGAGAGATGTTTCAGCCATTGAAAATTCTGGCTGCTTTTTTCAAAAGACCCAAGTTCTATTCATAGCTACTACATGGTGGCTCAAAACATTATATAACTTCCAGTTTCAGGGAATCTTCTACCCCCCTCTGGCTTATATGGCTCCAGAAATGCATGTGGTGGCTTATATGGCTCCAGAAATTCATGTGGTACACATGTATACATGTAGACAAAAACCACCTGATTAAAAATTAGATTATATATAAGAAAGAATATTTTTTATTATTCTTGAGACAAGGTTTCTCTGTGTAGCTCTGGCTGCCTTGGAACTCACTCTGTAGACCAAGCTGGCCTTGAACTCACAGAGATCTGCCTGCCTCTGCCTCCCAAATGCTGAAATTAAAGGTGTGTACCACCTCCTGACCATGTTTTTTATTGTATTTATGATAATATTTTTATTTAAATTTGCAACAAGCTTGCTTTACATGTCAATCCCAGTTCCCTCCCCATCCTCTCCTCCCCTTTCCTTCTCTCAATCCCCATCCCATCCCCTTTCTGCTCCCAAGGGAGGGTGAGGCCTTCCATGGGGGTCTTAAAAGTCTATCATATCATTTGGGTTAGGCTCACAAACAAAAATATAAGGATATTTTTAAGTAAACAAATATCTAGCCCTTTATATTAAAAATTTACAAGGAGGTCCTGCAGACATCATTCCAAAGGGCCAGTGTAGTTCCAGTATGTTCTAGATGGGTTAGATGTTACTGTGGACCAACACAATGCCTGGCTGTGGATCTGGTTGGTAGCTGAGCTTCTTGATCTAGATCATTGGGGCGTCATAGGATCTCCCTGACTCAGAAAGGCTGGATGATGTCCCAGAGGAGTTTCAGTGAGGATCCAGTAAGGATGATGAGTCAGAATCCAAGGGACATCAACCATACCAAAAACTCATTGTAGTGACTATTTGCTAGTAAAGCTGGTTGGACAAAAGCATATGCTAGATGACACATTGCTCCTAATGCCACCATAATGAATGAATTGGTGTTGTAGTAGTTTGAATGCAATTGCCCCCCCCATATTCTCATAGGGAGTGGCACAATTAGGAGGTATGGTTTTGTTGGAATGGGCATGGTATTGATGGAAGAGGAATGTCACTGTGTGGGTACATTTTGAGGCTTCCTATGCCCAGGATACCATCCAGTGTCACAGTTGACTTCCTGTTGCCTGCAAGATGTAGCACTCAGCTATTTCAAGTACATGTCTGTCTGCATGCCGCTATTCTCCCGATATAATAATAATTGAATGAATTTCTCAAACTGTAAGCAAACTAGCATCCCCAACTAAATGTTTTCATTATAAGAATTGCTGAAATTATAGTGTCTCTTCACAACAACAAAATCCTAACTAAGTCAGGGTGATGGGAATGATAGAGAAGTGAAGAGATTTTTAGGGTTTGCTTTGCTTTGTTCTTTTTGTTTGTTTGTTTGTTTTCTTGCTTGCTGTGTTTTGTATCTGTTTTGGGGCACTGTGGAGGTGAAGGGAAGATATGGTGTTCCTGGGAAGTGAGTGGAATTGTGGTGCATAATGTAATATTTCCAAAGAGTCAATAAAGAAATTACTCTAAAAATTTCTCAAAGAAAGAAATACTTTCCTATGTTTCTGAAAACAAAAAAGCAAATTACACACTCTATAATTAAAAGTAATTGAGGTAGAGAGAGGTGGTTTCTTTGAGGAAGACAATAGCTATTAATCAATGATCTAAGTTCCATCCTTGGAATCTATATATAATAGAAAGTGAGAAACTATGGAGGCAGTCACCTGACCTATCACATTTACCCAAAGGCATACATTTATATGAATTAATAAATGTAACAATTTAAAAATACTGGGGAAGATATAGATAATAATTAAACTAATATTTTTTTAAAAAAAATTGCATCTGTCTTAGGCTTAATTATGTCTTAGGATCTCATTGTTTCTGAGAACTGTACAAAGATCATTAATGTATTTTCTCATTTCAGCTCAATATTTTAATTAGTTTCTGAGTATGTGAATACACGGGTATCTGAATCTTGTTCCTGTTCTTAGGGCTCTTCTCTTTCTGTTCAATTGTCTTTCCTAGAATTAATGTGATGGTTTTTGCTTTATCTTATTTTATTTTATTTTTCCATATTTGGCTTCTGTGTCTTAGAAGACTGTTCTTTTCTAATGAAAGGCAGAAAGGGGGTGGATCCAGAGGGTAGGGGATATAGGAAAGGACTGGGATGAACAGAGGGAGGGAAACTATACTCAGGATATAGTATTGAGAAAAGAATCCATTTTCAATAAAAGCAAGACAAATGAAAAAAAAACTTTTAGTCAAATAAAAATACAAAGTTCATTGTCATAGTAATACCATATGATAAAACACAAATAAATCTATATGTTAAATTTCCAATTAAAATTTTTCTAAATATAATTATGACATAGAATAATTAGATGGAATAATAGCATATCATATATGTACCAATATTTTGTAATATACATTATCCAATTTATGTGTATTGAGTGGATATGTAGCAATATTTGATTTTCAGAAATATTGGCTTACATGGAATGCTCACAACAATGGTATTTAAGTTCAATTTCAAAATTGATCAGTCATTCATTAGAATCCTGCCAAATAAAATATAGTGGTTTTGATTCAGTAATAGAAACAGTATTTGTACAAGATAAAATCTCATATTCAAGGATATAACTATAGATCATCATAAAAATTAGGCACAAAAGTTATGAAGACTTAAAAGATTACTCATCAAAGATAGTAATATGAATAATAGTTCTGCCTCTATATAATATGAACTACCTTATTTATTCTCTGTATGCTATTAAGAAGGGCATCTAGAAATTTTTATTACAGGCAATTTTGCATTGTGTTTATAATTTTCACAAAATACCACATTTTTCACCTTGAATTAAGTTTGCCATGGGGAGTGAGAATATATTTTACTTAATTTACCTCATTTATAATGTATCTTGTCTCAAATTCTATAGCCTTATATGTACAGTGAAAAACAAGGCTTCTTTGGGCCATAAATTCCCTACAGCAATGGAAATGTTTCTTTATAATATTTGTCTAAATGCACATGTGTGTCTGAATATGTGTGTCAGACTTTATTGGTGATTGTAGATGCATATGCATCATACAAGTATGCACAATCCATAAGAAACTCTTAGATGTAATCCTCAAAAATGCATTGACATCTTTTGAGACAGAGTTTGTCATTGACCTTTTTCTCACCAATGAGCATAGGATGGCTATTCTGGAAGCCTCAGGGATTTGTATGTTTTTTTTTCCTCTGGAACACGTGAATGACATGAGCACACTACTGCACCCAGATTTTAATTATGGTTTCTGGATGTCATATTCAGGTCATACTTTTAAGTAGTTAAATCATCTCCTGACTAGGGTATGTTTCAACATGCCTTAATTTCCTTGGGCCTTAAATGTTTTCTCTATAATTTCTCATTTATCTACATTGATCTCTTTATATATCAGAAAATCAGTACCAAATGTACTATTATGAACATCTTATGTAGTTCCTGAACAAAAACACATCAGAAAGACATGAAGGTTTTCAAACTATTAAAATTGTTAATTTTCCTGAATACAGTGAACAATTTCATATGCAGGTGATTGATGGCAGATGTCATTCTGTAATTATGTTTCTCTTATTGGTTAATGAATAAATCACTGTTGGCCAATAGGAAAGCAAGATAGGCGGGACTAGGAAACTAGTAGGAGAGAGGAAGTAGTAGGGAGGAGATTCAACATGGAAGAAAGAGAGCTGAACATCAGCCCTCTCTCTGGTAAGATGAGACCACGTGGAAATATTTAGATTAATAACAATGGGTTAATAATTAAGACAGAGCTAGCCGATAAGAAACTAGTAACTGGCCTACTGCTTTATATAAAATACATAGTCTCTGTGTATTATTTGGGCCTGGCGTGGCAGTGGGCCCAAGCTGGCCGGGAAAAAAAAACCTTATTCATAACAGGTGATGATATAGATTACAAGGTTTGTGATCATATGTTTTGTAGGATCTGGATTTAACAAAGTGCTGGAGAAAATGACATAGTGGCATGGTATTGTTATGTTATTGGAAATGTTTCAATGGGCTTCTCAAAATGTCCACAGTAGTATATATCTACAGGTCTACAGGGTGTTAATATTTAGGTATTTATACTGACCTGCCTTTAGACCTCTTGCAATTTATGCCATCAGCTGTGGCCACTGAGAGTGCCACCTGTGCCTACTCAATGTTATATTTTAAAAGAGCCCTGCCCATCTCCCATCTCTCCCCTTCCCTCTCTGTCAGTCTGTTCCTCCCCCTTCTCTGAACCTCCATTTCCTCTCTCCCACTGCTTCTGTCTCCAGAGGTCAGTTCCCCCATTCCCCTTTCCCCCTTTTACAGTCCTTTTCCCCTAATTAAAAAAAAAAAAACCCTCTGCTTGAAATCTATCACATGGCATTTTTCTCTCTCCAGATGCTTTCTTTAAAATTACAACATTGTTCCCTGACCAGGAAGGCTTTCCTAGTGTTCTCCCCTGGCTGCAGGGAGTTTGAGGCACTCTGAAACCCTAAAACTCAGGCTACATACAACAGCAGTGCTTCTCCAAAATCACTGAGTCCCTATATCCCAAACCAGCATGATTAGTGAGCCCCTCCCTTATCCCTGGCTATTCCCAAGGGGTGAGAACTAGCCTCATCAAACATGCTTTTTCACTGTTTAGCCTCAGAAAGTCCTGCTGCCAAGTAACTGTCTCAAGTTCAGAGCTTTTGCCCCCCACCCTTTGAGTGAGGACTCACTGGGTGGTCTGTGCCTATCTCAAAACTGATACTGTGAATTCCTGGAACACAAGGAATTGCAGACCCTTCAATCTTACTTTTCTGCCACATTCATGGAACTGTGTCATTGTCTATACCTCCTTTCTCCCATTGGAATTTTTGGAGACCTCCTAATCAATTATCATTGCAGGGCTACCATCTGTTGGCCATAGAACTGAAGGCATAAGACTACCAAACATATCCAGGTGATGGAGGCTGTGGTGATGGGAAAGGATCAGACACTTTGAGCCCTAGGGAATCAACTTGGATCCACATTGAACAGCATCTTGCCAGGTCCAGGTGGCACCTGATGGTTCTGCAGAGCCTGGACAGTGAAATGAAATAGCCGGCTACTCCAGGATGTGGCTAGTACCTCAGCTTTCCCAGTTCCCCCAAAGATGTGCCCCCCAGGTCAGCAGGAAGTAGTTTCAAGAACACTGAGTCCTCATCCCTGCCTTACCTACTAGCCCCTTCTAACACCTCATCTTTTTATAATAAATAAAAATGGAAGAATGTTAGTATTTAGGCATTTGTACTGGCCTGCTTTTGGGTTTCTGACAAGACATGCCTTCAGCTGCTGCCACAAATAAAATCACCTGTGCCTATTGAGTTTGTTCCCTTTTAAAAGGGCCCAGCCTACCTCCCATCCCTCTCTTCCTTTATTTTTTTCCCTGTCTGTCTGTTCTTCTCTCTCTCTCCCACTGTTCCTATCCCCCTTTTACAATCCTTTTTCTTTAATAAATAACCTCTCTGCTTGAACACTGTCACATGGCATCTTTCCTCTCTCTGGTCGCTTTTTTAAAAATTACAACACAGATCACACAGATTATCACCACATGGGAGACGGAGATTTAGCAGTGATGCAGGCTTACCCAGTACAGACCTTCAGGTACTACAGATTAAGGTGGCCCTGGATCTGCTTAGCCTGCTACTGTGAATAAGGTCAGAACTCTGAACAGATCAGAAAGAATCCCAGAAGTTATTTTTCATAATTCTGAGCTCAGTTTGCCTCTTCCCTCTTTGTATTTATTGAGATAACATTTAAAGCATCCCTTCTGTAAAGAAATGGAATAAAACATGTTGCCAAAATTACTTACATCAACGGAATCACATATCGCAGATTTCTGTTCAGGCCATCAAGGACTTTCATATCTTCTGAACTCAAATTGAATTCAAAAACCTACCAGACAGATAAGAAACATTTTTGCATATTTAAACAGCATGTTTGCCAACCTGTACACTATAAATGCAATAGTGAAGATAAAAATGTAGAAAATACTCAGACCTCACAAAATACAAAAATATTCAATCAAACAATCAAGTGAGAAATGAATACCAGGGACAGCATCACTCAAGATCCCTCTACATATTGAACCCATTCACAGTATACAGGAAAAGGAGATTTGAATGGAAGGTGAGGATGAAAGAAATGTGGTTTTAATGTGATTTAAACAAAAAAAATCATTGCTTAGATAATCTAAACCTGGAGTACAATTTTCTAAATGTGTAACACAATTCAGTAATTGTCATTTATATAGTTTTATTTCCACATTGGAAAAAGAACAATCAAGTATAAGAATGTGGGACATTACTTAAATAGGGATTCTACTAATGATAATTAATGTTTTATAAATGATTTAATAACTGGCCTCCAGGAAGTCATCTTTAATGCAGTTTGGGCAGTTTAATCAACAGGCTGATCTATAATTATTAACAAATCAAAACAAATGGGTCCATAAATTACTGGTCTTGATATGAAAATCAATATCAGAAATAATAATGAAGTATTGAGCATACAGAAAATTACACATTTTATTGACACACATGAATGCAAAATTACGTGAATATTTGAAAATTATTAAAACAGAAGGGGATATCAAGAAAATAATAAAATCAAACGTATTTATGTATACCTGAGACAAATAAAAGCAGATTACTTATGAAAAATATTAAAGTATTATGTAAAATATCATCTACATAACAGGAAATTGCAATAAACTTATCTTGATGGTCAGCACAATACTGTTGCAACTCATAGTCTCTAAAATAATAAGCAGATGTGATATCAAATGCAAACTTATACTCCAGTTGGAAGTTATCATGTGGATTCTAAGCTTTTATTACAGAAAAACCATAAATAACCAAGGAAAGCCAGGTGTGATGAATCATTTCTAAAACCCCACCACTTGAATTGTAAACAGCACAAAGTTTAGAAATTCCTGATCATCTTCAACTACATTGCCATTTTAAGATCAGTCTACTTTAAAAACGACAGCTTCAACGTAAACTACCATTGGTAAACACAAAACCACCCACAAATCGAACTCAATCCAAAACTGCACAAAACTCCCTTGACTTAAAATGCACAAGAAACTTAACTGTCCTAGATGTTTCAGGTTCCCGCTTTTTCTCTCACTTTTCATTAATAGCACAATGGAACAGCAATAGCTCGCAGAAGTAATTGCACAGCTGGACTCTCCTATGTAGGGATGTATGCAGGTATTTGCTATAAATTAAAAATAAAATCCCCAACCCCATCGCTGGGCTTCTACTAGAGAGACTTCAGCTGCAGAGTGCTTGACCCTGGCTTGATCCATCTGATGGATCTTTGACCCCCATTGCCAGGCCTCTATAAGAGGTGAGTCTGAGACCAATTTGGGTTAATCCCACCCCCACCCCCCCAGCCTTCCCTGGGAACTCCCTGGATTGGCCCTGATCTCGCTCCCCCTATGTCCTGTCCCTAGCAAGAGCACTCCAGGTGCTCTGATACACACCCACCCACCCCCACCAAGATCCTGCCCTCTCCCTACCCTGTGCCCTACCCTGCCCACTGTCCCATTGCTCTAGTTGAGCACTGGGACAGAGGGTGGATCAAAAAATCCTGCCAACTTTGGGGAACTTCCTGGAACGGTTCTAAGCACACTAGACCTGCCTATCCATGAAGGACCACCCGGATTCCCCACCTGCCTGCTCTCTGACCCCCACCACTGGTCCTCTGCAGGAGTCCAGGTCTCCTTCAAGAGATCTGCCTATCATTACAGGGCCATCCTGAGTCCCTGCCTGTGGGATCATTGTCCCAATCGCCAGACCTCTGGTAGAGCCCTCACCTGGAGAGTGCCAGGCCCCACCTAGATCTACCTATCCTGAGTACCTGCAAGAGCCTGATATTTGAGCCCCATCACCAGAACCCTGCCTAAGGGGAGACCCCCCCCTAGAGAGCTTGGACCACACAGAGCTACAGACATAGAACTTCTGACCCACCTAAGCTCACTGGGGAAGTACCATAGAGAGAGACCCCACCTGCACCTACTGAAAGAAGGAATGGGAAGACAGCAATGCAAGAAAACACATAACAATAGAAAGACAAGCATGACAATCTATAGGCTCTACACCAACTAGACCTGAACACCCCAAAGCAGATGAAGTAGAAGAGAATGAATTTAAAAATATCTTCATAAAAATGAGGCCCTCAAAGACAATGTGAGAAAATCCATTAAAGAAATGGAAGAAAAAACAAACAAAAATTTGGAAGAAACGAACGAATAGCTAAAAAAAAAAAAAAAAAAAAAAAAAAGTACGGAAAGCCAAGAAAAGAACATTTAAACAGATAAAGGAAACAGTTCAAGACTTAAAAACTGAAATAGAGACAATAAAGAAAACAAACTGAAAGCATTCTGGAAATGTAAAAACTGGGCAAATGATCAGGGACAACAGACACAAGCATAACCAACATAATAAAAGAGATGGAAGAGAGAATCTCAGGCGCTGAAAATAAAATAGATTCATTGACCAAAGAAAATCATAAATCCTACAATTCCTTAACACAAAACATCCAGGAAATGAGGGACACGCTGAAAAGGCCAAACCTAAGAATAATAGGCATAGAAGAAGGCAAAGAGCCCAGCTCAAAGGTGCAGAAAACATATTCAACAAAATCATTGAAGAAAACTTTCCCAATCTGAAGGACATGCCAATGAAAGTACAAGAAGCATACTGACCACCAAATAGACTGGACCAAAGTAAAAAAAAAAAAAAAAAACATTTGACACATAACAATCAAAGCACTTAACTTACAGAATAAAGAAAGAATATTAAGAGCAGCTAAGGAAAAAGGCCAGGTAACATATAAAGGCAGACCTATCAAAATTACACATGACTTCTCCATGGAAACTCTCAAGGCCAAAAGATCCTGGATAGATGTTCTACAAGTACTAAGAGTTCATGGATGCCAGCCCAGGCTACTATATCCAGCAAAATTCTCAATCACTATAGACAGAGAAAACAAGATATTTAATGACAAACCCAGATTTTCACCATATGTATCTACAAATCCAGCCCTACAGAAAGTATTAGAAGGAAAATTCCAACACAAGGGAGTTAACTATGCTCACAAAGACATAGGCAACAGATAATCCCACTTCATCAGAACCAAAGGGTAAAGCAAGGCAAATATATTCACAATACCACCGCCAATAACAAATTTAAAACAAGCAAGCATTAACAATCAATTGTCATTACTTACCCTTCAACATTAATGGTCTTCAATGCCTATATAATGACACAGGCTAACAGAGTGGATACAAAGACAGACTCCAACCTTCTGCTGCATACTAAAAACACAGCTAAGCTTCAACCACAGTCAGTACCTCAGGGTAAACAGTTGGGAAAAGAGCTTCCAATCAAATGACCCAAGAAGCAGCCAGGTTGTTATCCTACTATCTAAAAATTTAGACTACAAACCAAAATCAATCAAAAGATAATGATGGTCATTTCGTATTCATCACAGGAGAAATCCATCAGCACAAAGTCTCAATTCTGAACATCTATGCCCCAAATACAAAGGCACCCACATTTGTAAAAGAAACACTACTAAAACTCAAAGCTCATATAAAACCTCACACACTCATAGTGGAAGACTTCAACACCCAACTCTCACCACAAGACAGGACCACCAGTCAGAGATTTCACAAAGAAACAAATGAACTAACAGAAGTTATGTGTCAATTGTGTTTCACAGACATCCATAGAACATTCCATCCAAACACATGGAACCTTCTCTGAAATCGACCACATACTACGTGACATCAAAAACCTCAAAAGATACATTTAAAAAAAAATGGGAATAGTTCCCTGTATCTTATCAGACCACCATGATTTAAGTTGGAATTCAAAAAACAACATAAATCGCAGAAACCCTACAAACTCACAGAAACTGAACAATGCACAATTGCACCATACCTGGGTCAAAGAAGAAAAAAGAGAGAAATTAAGAACTTCCTAAAATTCAATGAGAATGAGGGCAAAACATACTCGAATTTATGGAAAATCTTGAAAGCAGTGCTACAAGGGAAGTTCATTGCACTAAGTGCCCATATGAAGAAAATGGAGGATAATCACATTAGAGAATTAACAGCACAACTGAAAGACTGAGAACAAAAAGAAGCAAACTCACCCCGGAGGAGTAGATGCCAGGAAATAATCAATTTGAGGGCTAAAATTAATAAAGTAGAAACAAGGAAAACAATACAAAAAATCAATGCAACAAAGAGTTTGTTTTTTGAAAAATGAACAAGATAGATAAACCTTTATCCAAATGAACCAAAAACACAGAGAGAGAACGTGCAAATTAACAAAATCAGAAATGAAAAAGGGGACATAACAATGGACACTGAGGATATCCAGACAACATTCAGGTCATACTTTGAAAACGTGTACGCCAAAATTTTAAAAATTCAAAGGAAATGGACAAATTTCTGGATATCTATCACTCACCTACATTAAATCAAGAAGAGATAAACAACTTAAATAGACCTATAACCCCTAACAAAATAGAAGCACTCATCAAAAGCCTTCCAACTAAAAACAGCCCAGGGACAGATGGTTTAAGTGCAGAATTCTACCAGAATACCAATACTAGTGAAATTGTTCCACACAATAAAAATAGAAGTTTCATTATCAAACTCTTTTTGTGAGGCCACAATCACCTTGGTACCCAAGCCTCACAAAGCCACAACTAAGAAAGAAAACTATAAACCAATATCCCTCATGAACATTGATGCAAAAATACTCAATGAAATAATGGCAAACAGGTGGTCTGGCTTGATCAAACACATTAGTCTGGAAGGAATCCACAGCTTTTCATTTTCTGTGGAAACAAAAATAGAAATCCTTTTCCCCAGTAACTTGTCCTTGAACTTACATTTTGGAGTCAAAGCATTTTTTTAATTTAATTTATTATTTTACATGTCAATCCCAGTTCCCTCTCCCTCCTTCCTTCCTCCTTCCCTCCCTCCCTCTCTCCCTTTTACCCTCTCTGCCCTCTCACATGCACCCTAGCCACTCTCCCCTCCCATGTCTCCACCCCAATTCCATGTATAGGGGAATGTCATCCAGTTGGGGTCATGTAGCTCTGACAGGTCATGTGAAGTAGAGACTAGGGCTTCTCTCCTGTCTCTAGGTTAAGGCAGTTATCCCTTCATGTTTGATCAAGCCAGACCGCCTGAAACAGAGTACCAGATGATCCTACATTCAAAATAGCTGGACAAAGCAGCCTTACAGACTAGAGCCAGGATGTCTGAATCTTCTTAGAATCCCCCATGATAGTGCCCCTTACCAGCAGGAAGTAGTTTGGAAAGAACGACGCCCAAATTCCCAAATATTGTCTATAAATGTTTGTTTTCATTTAAATGGACTTGGTTATATAAAATAAGTAAATAAATTTAAAAAAAAAAAAAAAAGCCTCATTCTGTGTCCCAGAATGATGGCCAGGAATTTACTTTGTAAAAAAAAAAAAAAAAAAAAAAAAAAAAAAAAAAAGAAAGAAAGAAAGAAAGAAAGAAAAAAAGAAATACTGGCAAACAGAATCCAAGAACACATCAGAGAAATCATCCACCATCACCAAGTAGGCTTCATCCCTAGATTGCAAGGATTGTTTAACATATGAAAATCTATTAGCATGATCCACCATCTAAAGAAACTGAAAAAGAAAAACTACATGATCATCTTCCTAATTGCTGAAAAAAATTCGAAAAAAATCAACACTGTTTTATGATAAAGTCTTGGAGAGATCAGGGATAATAGGAGCATATCTAAGCATAATACAAGCATTATACAATAAACCAACAGCCACCATCAAATGGCATAGAGAGACACTTAAGGCGATTCCTCTAAAATCAGGAAAAAAACAAGGCTGCCCTCTTTTTCCATATCTCTTCAATATTATACTTGAAGTTCTAGCTAAACAGTAAGACAACAAAAGGAGATCAAGGGGACCCAAAATGGAAAAGAAGTCAAACTGTCTCTATTTGCAGTTGATAGGACAGTTTACATAAGCTACTCAAAAAAAAAAAAAAAAAAAAAAAAACTCTACAAGGGAACGCCTACAGCAGATAAACCTTCAGCAAACTAGCAGGATACAAGAAGATAACAGAAAATGGAAAGAGCTCCCATGCTCTTGGATAGGTAGGATAAACATAATAAAAAATGACAATCTTGTCAAAAGCGAGCTACATATTCAATACAATCCCCATTAAAATCCCCACACAATTCTTCACAGACCTTGAAAGAATAATAATCAACTTTATATGGAAAAACGAAAGACCCAGGATAACCAAAACAATACTGTACAATAAAGGAACTTCAGGAGGCATCACCATCCCTGACTTTAAGCTCTACTACAGAGCTATAGTCCTGAAACAGCATAGTATTGGAACAAAAATAGACAGGTAGTCCAATGGAATTGAATTTAAAACCTGACATTAACCCACACATCTATGGACACCTGATTTTTGACAAACTAGCTAAAAGTATACAATGGGAGGAGGAAAGCATCTTCAACAAATGGTGCTAGCACAATTGGATGATGGTGTGTAGAAGACTGCAGATAGACCCATGTCTGTCGCCATGCACAAAACTCAAGTCCAAATGGATCAAAGACATGAAAATAAATCTAGCCACACTAAATCACTTAGAAGAGAATGTGGGAGATACCCTTGAACAAATTGGTATAGAACACTGCTTCCTGAACATAATTCCTGTCGCACAGGCAAATAATATCGACAATTAATAAATGAGACTTCCTCAAACTTAGAAGCTTCTGTAAGGCAAAGGACACAGTTGACAAGACCAAACTGCAGCCCACATACTGAGAAAAGATTTTCACCAATCCTTCATCTGACAGAGGGCTACTCTCCAAAATATACAAACAACTCAAGAAACTAGTCAACAAAAGACAGAATAACGCTATTAAATGCTGGGGTTCAGAAATGAATAGAGAACTCTCAATAGGGGAAATCCAAATGGCTGAAAGACACTTAAGAAAGTGCTCAACATCCTTAGCTATCAGGGAAATGCAAATCAAAACAACTTTGAGATAGTATCTTACTCCTGCCAGAATGGCTAAAATTAGAAACACCAATGAGAACTGATGCTGGAGAGGATGTGGAGAAAGGAGAACACTCCTCTACTGCTAGTGGAAATGCAAACTCATAAAGCCATTTTGGAGATCACTATGGCAGTTCCTCAGGAAAATGAGAATCAGTCTACCACAAGAACTGGCAATCCCCATATAAGGCATACACCCAAATGATCCACATCCATGCAACAAAGACATCTGTTCAAATATGTTCATAGCAGCAGTGTTATTTGTAATAGAAAGAACCTGGAAGCAACCTAGATGCCCCTCAACTGAAGAATAGATAAAGAAGACAAGGCATATTTACACAATGGAATACTACTCATTGGGAAAAAATAACACACAATGGAATCTTGAAATTTGATGTCAGGTGGATGGAATTTGAAGAAACATTCCGGAATGAGGTAATCCAGTCACAAAAAGGAGATCATGGTATGTACTCCCTCATATATGAATGTTACACATAGAGCAAAGGATCACCAGCCCTTAATTTGCACGACCAGAGACTGTGATACAGGGAGGATTCTAAGAGATCCACACAAGGGGAAAGGGACAAATTCCCCAGATCATATGGGGAATGTGGGGGGGCAGTGAGTGGAGAGGGAAGTCAGAGAAAGAGAAGGGGAGGAGAGGAAAGCACTTGGGACTAGGAAGATTGAGTAAGGGGATGAATAGATGAGAGAAGACAGAGAGAGACAGAGAGAGAGAGAGAGAGAGAGAGAGAGAGAGAGAGAGAGAGAGAGAGAGAGGGAGGGAGAGACCATAAAAGAGGGAGCCATTATAGGGGTGAAGGGAAAACCAAACCAAGAAAAATGTCCGGAGACATAAAAGACCCATCCCAACCAACAATTTGAGCAACTGTGGAAAGGTTAGCATAAATGCCATTCCCTGATAATGAGATTGACGACTAACTTATCCACCATCTAATAGCTGATGGAAACAGAAGCAAGCACCCACAACCATACACTGAGCCGAACTGGAATCCAAATGCAGAGAGGGAGGACAAGACCAGGATGCTGAGACATATAGAGACAGCTGACCTGAACAAGGAGGAGCTAATGGGACTCCCAGACTGATAGCTGGGAATCCAGCATGGGACTGACTCAGATCCCCTGAACATAAGTCTCAGCTAGAAGACCTGAGCAGTCTAAGGGACCTCAGACAGTTGCAACCAGGATGTATTCCTGGTGCAAAAAAGGACTTTAGGGGCATATCCCTCATGGAGGGATACTCCCTTAACCTAGAGGCAGGAGGGAGGGTCTAGTTTCTATTCCAAATGCCGTGACAGATTTAGATGACCCCGCCTTGAGGGCATCATCGTACATATGGAATTAGGGGGGATGGGAAAGGAGGGTTGTTGGGGGCATTAGATGGTGGGAGAGAGAAGAAGAGGGAGGGATGGAGGGAGGGATGGAGGGACTGAGAGGGAACTGGGATCGATATGTAAAATAACAATAAAAGAAATGAATATATATATATATATGTATATATATATATATAATCTCCACTTAAGATGTGGAAATATAAAATGATAAACATAGATACAATCAAGCTGTGTTTAAGTAAGAGAATATGTAAATATGCTTTGTAAGAGAATTTGTAAATATGCTTTGGTTGACACATGAAGTCTTAAAAGAGTAATGTATAACACAAGTCAACCACAGAAGAAAGTGATAAAAAGGTGAATTATAAAGAGAAGGAATTTCTGCTCATGATAACACTTATTGAAATTTGAAAAGTTAGTGTTTTTAGAAAAGGCTTCAAAATTCACTTTAGAAGCCGAGACCAATTCATTTCCAGAACACAAAAGCATAGTTAATGGATTGATAATAACAACATAATAATTCCAGAGGAAGAAGGAGCCTCTTGCAGGGGTTATGCTCCTAATTGTTTGCCCAATACAAAAGGACCAGCCCTGGCATCATCAACAAAAACTGACTCAGCATATTTAACTTATACATGGTGCATATAAAGACGTACATACAGATATTTGTAACAATAATTATTAGGAAATAAGGGCCTATCAATTTGACAATGGATGGGCATGGGAGGAGTTAGAGTTAGGGAACTGGGAAGGAAATGGAGAAAGGAAAAGGGAGGAAGAAAGTGGTATAACTCTAACTATATTTTAGTGAATATCTACAAAAATTATACAAGAATATAAGAATAGCCACTTCACGGCTTCCACTGTCCACTGTATTTTTTGAATTTAGGGCCATTTACACTAGGATATGGAAGTGCTTTTTCCACATGTCTTGATACTTCCTTCATTGTATGTAGTGCACTTTCTCAGTTGAATATGCCAGAAGTAATGACATTCCTGATCTAAATTAGAGCATAATCATACATAAAAGCCCTTTCTGAGAAGTTGTAAAACAATTTCAAATTGTGCAAAATAGTGAAGTAAAGCCAAGGCTGGATGGGAGAAGAGTTAAGAACTGTAAAGAGGAGAGACAGACAAAATACATGGAAAAGAGACTGAGGAACTATGTGGAGATAAGACAGGCTCCTCTGCGAACAAAGGAAACTCATCTTGCAGAAGACATGTCAGAACCAGTACAAGAGGAGAAAAACTTTTCTGAGGTCAGACTAGACAGAAAAAAATAATCTGCTGACAGAAAAATTAGCTGAATAATTGTCTGATATATGGAGCCCATACAAGGAAATGGTTTGTTTCTTTAACTCATACACCTATTTTTAGTAAAAATAAACAATTAAAGAAATGAATACATAAATAAATGACCTCTGATTTGAAAGGAATTTTCTCTCTATAGGGTTTGAAGAAGTGACTAAAAATTAAATTTAAAGAGGTTAAATACTTGAGTAGTAAATAATTGTGTGTGCAGCAAAATACAAAATAGAACACAAACAATTTAAAGACCTATAAATACCAGATACTAGTCCCGGGGTACCTCATTTTAAAAGACAAAATGTCATTTCATTCATTCAAACTCACTACACACATTGACAATGTAATGCTGAGACCAAAAATATCTGTCTTCAACAATCTAATCCTATATTGCAACCAAAATTATGGTGCTTTTACAGAAAAAGATACAGCCTTTCAAATGTAAAACAAACACATGGGAAAGCATAGGTTGATATAGGATCCTGAGTTGTAGGAAAAAATACATAGGTGAATAATTATGAACAATTTTGAAGCTGAAAGTCTCACTCATCACCTGTATATTCTCTTTGATATGCTTTTCATTCAAAGTGCTATTGAGGGCCACAATCCCACGCTGCAATTGGTAGCGAAGGGCTATCAAAGCTGGAGTTCGATTGTATTTTTTTGCAATACAATGAAGAACTGGTTCTTCCAAGAGGACAGGGGAGTTCTGGTCCACCCTGAAAGGAGAAGTAGGAAGGCTAAATTCTTAATCTATAGCATATAAAGAAGTGTGAAATGTACAGGAATGTGGCCTTAAAAATAATTGGGTTTCCCAAGTGTGTTCCTGGACCTGTAAAATCAGGATCATCTTTCATCCTCCCCATAATGCAAATTATCTCTGCTTCCAGATCATATGCATATGAACATAGAACCGTGGTACTAAATGTATGTCAAGAACAATTGTTAATTTATGTTTAATTTTTAATATGCACATTACCATCTTTTATAGCGTTGTGTTCCCAGAACACCATAGGCTATCAGTGCAATATCTTTTGACTTGCAGAAATCCAGAAGTTTCATTTGGTTGAGATAAAGATGACATTCTACCTGAAGGTAAATGAAGATACTATATTAAGTGAAATCCCATATTGATATAAAGACAAGTATTAAAATACTATAAGATAATTAGGGAAAAACTGTGTAACAGAGTATGACTTGATTAGAACAATACTAATTCATAAGTAAATAATACCCCACACCTTTTGCTTCGAGAAATGTTGATTAATTTCAATGGGTCAAAAGAATATCAAAACAAGACAAACAAACAAAAAACAAACAAACAAAAACCAAACAAACAAAAAAAACCATGAAAATGGATTTTCAGGTGGTTTACAATGGGTTTGTGTGTAGATAGGGAAAGGAATACTAAAGGATAATTATGCCATCAGCAATCTTGCTTTGTATGGACTCTCCCACATAATCTTCAGTTTTATAAATAGAAGCAGAATCAAAATGGTGGAAGCCAGCATCTATAGCGATTTTGATGATCTCCTTAAAATTACCCTGAGGAAACTGGGAATCAACAAAAGGCAGCATTTATAGATAGATATGCATGATTCATATTGTGTTTGTGCACAAAATGTGACCTTTTCTCATATCAACTTTTCCCTACTACTTTTTTTTGTAAGGAATTTGTGTAAACTTATTGTGACATTTGTCTATCAGATAACATGAGTAAAGCAATCTGTGAACTCCTTCTGTTCTGTTCTTGGCAAACACAGGTTAGTCATTGTCATAAGATGTCTCCACTAGCACCCAGGACCCAGGACTTACTACAGGGAAATATACGAATAGTAAACAACATTTACACACTATGCTCCAACTGACACAAAATTAAACATTGCTTAAGAGAATGCCACCCATCCCCAAGCCAAGGCCACAACACTGAGTTCAAAGTTCATGAACACTCAGCTATTGGGTGTTTTAAGAAGAAAAACATCACCTGCCCCTGCTCCTAGATAAAGGATGATTGCAAAAACTAACAGACATTGCCGTTTCAAAAACACCTAAACTAAGAAAAATAACATATTTTCCCACTCCTCCTCTAATGATCTCCCCTTGCTTCTTCACTATCCTTAGCTACAAAACAACTTAATAGATAGTTTCAAAGATACACATTACCTCAGGATAAAGGTTTGGGAAAAGATCTTCCAATCAAATGGACAAAAGAAGCAAGCAGGTGTGGCTATCCTAATATCTAACAAGTTAGACTTCAAACCAAAATTAATCAAAAGAGATGAAGACGGTCATTTTGTATTCATCACATGAGAAATACATCAACACAAAGTCTCAATTCTGCGACACACACAGAGAGACAGAGACATAGAAAAAGATAGAAAGAAGAACAGCAAATTTAAAGCTCTACAACTAGGCCATAGAGACATATCTGTGGTCAGGTTAAGCACATTATTGGAAAATAGCTTTCATTCCAGGCAAGTAAATCCAACATATTTGAACACAGATGATTTATGTCTAAAATCTGTTCATAAGTTCCTCATTTCTGCTATTGCATTGTTACATTTTTCTAGTTAATTCTCTTGTTTCAGGGTTAATTAATGATTAGTTCTACAGTCAAAGTCCATAACAACAGCACTTGAATGACTGAGGGGATTGTAGGTTCAATACTGGCCTGTTTGCAGAGGGATACTTCTGGGAAATATCAACAGACACAAAAATAGCACATGGGATGTCTACTTAGTCCATTTCCTTGGAATAAAACGAAATACTGAATCAAACTCAAAATAGAGCACAAAAGTTAAATGACACATGTTTCTCATCTCAGAAACCTTATTGTAGCAATATCATTACAAACTGGCTTTTAAAAAGTGTAAAATAGCTTCAAAAAAATACAAGAAGGAAAACCACTACAGTTACTATCAACTTCCAATTGAAGGATCTTACAGTTAGGTTTCCTTTTACTTCTTTTGTATGTAATTTATATAGACAAATTTACAGCTTAAGTGCAAAAGAATTTGAGAATACATGAAACATTGAACATCAACATGCTTCTGATCTTTAAGCCTAGAATCTATTCAAAATTATGTTTAGGGCTTTATGTAATAATTTCATATAATAATTATTTTCAGTGACCATGTACCCTGAATAAATAAGGACAGACCACATCTGACATGCCTTAGAGTTATCTCAAATTTGCATTCCTTACTCTCTTCCCATCCCGATATTGAGAAATATATGTTCTCTTCCTTCAAACTGAGAGACTCACAAACTTACTCTTTCTATCCAGCTGTTGTTATATACTAGATACCCAAACTCTTATCATTGTTAATCCCCTTTTATTTCCATTCTCAGCCTATAGTGATACCTATTTATTATTAAATTTATTTGTTATAGTTTTCTATTCTGAGGCAGAGTAGGACACTTTCTTTTGTTCTCCAGCAGGCAGTCATAGTAGTGTGTACATAGTTGGATCTATGTAACTACAAATGACAGAATAAAATTTTCTTTTATGAATGAGTAATTCACAATTAATAGCTGATATGTTTCCTTATATATACTTTATATGTTTTATTGTGCATATCAACTGCCTATGATACCATGTTACATATTGACATTTTCCAACAAACCTATAATATAATATTGTTGAGCATGTGCTGCACCCAACATTATGCTCCTTCCCTTTCCCCTTTTCATTTCCTACACATTAGTAACTTTCATTAAATAAAACAATTTCCCTTGACGACGGACATATATAAACACATGAACTTGTATACCTACATAAAATCAAGGAACTTTAAACAAGAGAACACATAATAATTGTCCTTTGGAGACTGGGCTCATTTGCTTTTGGTAATTATTTTCACTTATCCATTTAATTCTGGTGGAATTAATACATATCTATATCTCTATATCTCTATCTCTATTCTCTCTATATATATATACTCTTATATCAGTTCTCATGTTGTAGACTTAGGTTGGATTCATAATGTAAATATTGTGAATAGTGTGACAAGAAGATTAATGATGAAATAATTTTGGTAATAAGTTCACTTTATCACTTGATATCCTTGAATAGTCAACCTGGAGTGACAGATTATATTCTCCTTATCCATTTATTGAATAATAGGCATGTGAACTGAATCATTATCACCTATAATATAAATGCCTCAACACTCTAAGTGAATTTGATAAAAAGCCTCTGTATAGGCAATGTCTGTAAATATGTCTCTCAAAGCATAAGAAAAAAAAAGGAGAAATATAAAAATATGATCATATTACATGTTGAGAGTTTTACAGCACAAAGGTCAACCCCTGTAATCAAAAAGTGTCAGTCTCTCAAGAAAAGAGAAACTCTATAGAAAATTAATAACAATTCTCTTTTTATTTACTCTTATGTGTTTTTATATGTATTTATTATTTGTTCTTATTTTACATATAAATCCCAGTTCCCTCTTCCTCCTTCCTCTCTCTCTCCCTCCATCCCATGCCTCCCTCCAACCAACCACCTTCCATCCCATCCCCCCCTCGCTCCACATGGAGGGTGATGCCTTACAGGAGGGATCAACAAAATCTGTCAAGTCAGTTGGAGTAGGGACTAGGCCCTCCCTCCTGCCTCTAGGTTAAGGGAGTATCCCTCCAGGGGGAATATGCTCCCAAAGTCCTTTTGTGTACCAGGGATACATCCTGTTCCACTGTCAGAGAGATTTTAGACTGCCAAAGCCTTTTAACTGAGACCCATGTCCAGTGGGTCTGAGTCGGTCCAATGCTGGATTCCTACCTATCAGTCTGGGGGGTCCATTATCTCCCCCTTGGAACATATTACTTTTAAAAAGAAAATATACAATGTTTTACACATTTAATACTGGATTGGTCATCATTCTAATTGTAGAATTTGGATCCTCTGCTGCTGGACGCTATTTGGCGGTACACTTCTGGGCAGAACCGGGATCAGACAGAACCTCTGCTGCTGGATGCTATTTGGTGGTACACCTCCAGGAGTAACTACCACAAGCTAAGGTCTACAACTAAAAGTATCAAAGTTCCAGGACAGCAGAATTATACCTAAGATAACTGTAACATCCTTCGCAATTTAAGTTGATATAATATCTGGGATCAATTGTTCCATACCTATGGCAGATAATTTTACAATGCAGAATTTTAGGAATTCTTTTACTTCATATATAGAAGGAATTTTAGCAGAAGAAAATTATGACTGGACCAATATGTACATTTATTTTGTAATAGCAATTGGTTTCATCATTAACTTGATATTCTTAAAGAAATGGTTTGAGATTACAGCAAACAATAAGGAACTTGTACAAACCATAAGAGTCTTAGTAACAAGGATTCAAAACATTGAAAATGATAGATCGCAAAACATAGAATGCTTAGAAAAAAAAGGTTCAGAATATTGAAGATGGCATTGGAGAGCTGACAGGTAGAATACAAAACATGGAACATAAAAATGACCAAGTAGAAAACAGAATTTGTTCCATGTCTGATGCCTCAATAACCAAAACAGAAACAATGCAATGTATTAACATGCTAGCAGAGACAGCTCGTTCCTGGTCGGAGGAAGCTAATAATAAGTTTAAAAAACTGGAACATCAGGTAGAAAGATTAGATGATAGAATCTCTTCCATGTCTGAGGAGTCTGCCAGACACACTATGGCCTATGGTTGAAGGTGGAAGATTCAGAGGAACTTCGGGTGACTGACCAGGCAGTGAGGTGTCTCTGTCATTTCTAGAGTTTATATACTATCCTTCTCAAGTCTTTGAAGGAGTTAAAGACAGATAGTTATGGTTATAGTTTTCCTTGGTTAGGATTGAAGTTGGGTCGCATGTAGGACTTTGGACTTACAAAAATTGAATAGATGATGGAATAATTTCTTAAATCTTACTAAATGTTAGTGGACTAAATATTGTTAACTGTGATTTTTTTTTGATAACTGTTGTGTGATATATTTTGTTATGTTGGGGTTAGAATCCTTCTTTTTTTTTTTTTTTTTTTTGGACAGAAAAGAGGAGATGATGGGAGATGTCATTCTGTGAATATGTTTCTTGTACTGGTTGATGAATGGAGCACTGTTGGCCAATAGGATGGCAGGATGGGTGAGACAAGGAGACGAGGAGAGGGGAAGTAGTAAGGAGGAGTAAACATGGAGAGCCTGGGGAGAGAGGAACACCAGCTGCTCTCTCCAGTGGGATGAGACCACATGTAAATACTTGGATTGGTGGAAGTGGGTTGATACTTAAGACAGAGTGAGCTGATAGAAAACAAGTATCTGGCCATCAGAATTATATAAAATGCAGAGTCTCTGTGTGTTAATTGGGGCTGGCGTGGCTCTGGGCCCAGGTCGGCAGGAAAAACTTACTCATAACAATTCTAATTGTAGAATTTGGGACACTGAGTCACTCTGTGTGTGTGTGTGTGTGTGTGTGTGTGTGTGTGTGTGTGTGTGTGTGTATGCTTGTATGTTTATTTTCAAGTGCACATGAGCATAAACCACAGCATGATTTTGAAGTTCCTAGGACAACTTGTGTGAGTCAGTTCTTTATTTCCACTATGTGAAGGATCAAAATCAGGTTTTCATGCTTGGCAACAAATTCACTTAATCACTGATCAGTCTCACTCGCCCCCATCATATGTGTCTCATTGATACATTTATAACACTGATAAGCTACATTATGATATGCTTATATAAAGTACATCTTATACATTGACCATATTCATTCTCAACCTCCATTACATTCTTGTCCCATAATTTCCATTCAATTCTCCAAATTTCTATTATTAAAAAATTCTACTTCTTATGTTCCTGAGAACACTTAATAAATAACCAGTTTGAGATATATCAACCTTTTCACAAAATCCTATGTATAAACACACATTTCCTCTTTGAAGAATCACGACAAAGCCTAAATGTGGAAAAAAGTATGGACTTACTAAATTTTTACTATGAAATATTGCACTAAAGCATCAACTATAAACTCTACAGGTTGAAACAGTCAGTTGGATAGACACCTCAAATATGACAGATTTTAGTAAGAAATAAAAAATAAAGTTAATTCATATATATGAAGTAATTCAAAATCAATAATTTCATAAGAATGCACACAAAAAGAGGTAATTTGAAATAGAAAAAGATTACTATAGCAACTCCTTTCTCAGAACATTGGTAACTAAACATATAATTTTACAAATAGTTGTACAGATTTACTATGTGATTTTTTTTTTAGGAGACAATAAAACAAGAAGTAATAACACAGCTGAAAGGGAAGATTATTATTGTCAAACTGACACAAAATAGCTTACCCAGGCCAAAAGCTTAGAAGAATTCTCAAATGTCATGAATTCCTTATTGGAAATCATCATGCACCATGTCACACTATTTATGATGGAGAAAATGATGTTGAAAAAGAGTTCTGATACTCTGTCAAACGGAACATCATTAACAGTGGGACGTTGGACCAGTGCATGATTCTTTTTCAACTCCCATGTGAAAGTCAACACATGGGAGGATGTTTCCTTAGCAAAAACTTGTTTAACATTAGTGTAATAAGCCACTCAATTCAACTTCTAGTTATACATGTTTGCCATGGTTGAAAAGCTATCTTTCATTAAAACAAATTCTAAATGCATCCAGTACATATTGTTCCTAGGTGTCATCTGAAAAAATACTGGTCGATATGAAAGTATAAAAGAGCTAGAAAATTCTTTGGGAAAGATGTGTGAAATACATTTTTACCTTGATGAGAGAAGAACTAACTATGATGATTTGGAAGAACAGGGAAATCTTACTTTGCAATGATAATTCATAGTGGCATTAGAGCTGAAGAGATTACTCAGTGGTTAAAGCGATTGCTACACAAAGAAGAAGTCTGTAATTGAGACCCCCAAGAACCTACAGAAATTTGTGATGGGAGACTGCTCTGCCATATTTCTAGGTTGAGATGAGAGACACAGAATCCAAGAAGCAACACAGCTAGCAAGAGTAGCCTTATTCAACATGGGTGGAATGACAGACCATGTTTAAAAAAACAAGCTGTAGAAGAAGACTTCTGACATCAGACTTAGGCCTCCTGCAAATATGCATATGCACACAATGTATGAACACCATACACACATACCCAAGAAAAGAAAATATAATGCAAATCCAACCATAAAAGAATATGTGTCTTCATTCCTGAGTGATGTTTTATGGAATCATTAGGGTTTGACAGTGATACATGCATCAAACTCTGAAAGGTTTGGCATCATATTGCACACAGACATTAATATGTAATCACATACATGTTACTAAAATTTTCAGTCCTGAAAAATGTCAACAATTTTGGGCATAGATGAATAAATATAAAAGGCATCTACCATCCATTCACATATCTTAAATGTTTTAAAATAATCATTAAACTACATCAAATATTATCACATTATCTTTTTCATATTTTAATATTTTACTGTCTAGTGATTTGGTTCTTTAATTATAAGCATATAAATAGCATACAACCCTATTTTCTATATGTGACTTTTACTTGTCTATTGCAACCTGAGAGGGTGGTGCCACAGATGTAAGGAAGTTGTTCACACTTTGATTCCAGAAACCAGGAGCAGAAATTGAAATATCTGAAATAGTATTCAAATTTCTGAGTATTAATTTTACATACCCAAGTAATATCACAACAAATAATACACTTCCCCCACTAGCCTGGATGAGAATTATAATCTTCTGTAATAATTAATGTAGCTAAGTCTTGTGCCATAAGCAACAAAGCATATAAACCTCACAGAAACTCAGACAAGTATCATCTATTACTTTTGCAGCATCCTTGTTTCCTGGACATCTCAAGCTTTCTCAGTGATATCTAAGCACAGTTCCTTATAGCCTTCCCCCATTAATCACTGTTCATTCTCATTATATCAAGTATATGTTCAACTTTCCTTCAGTGTGATCAATGACTACAGTCTTCTTTCATCATCCATACCAATCTAAAATCTACTAAGGAGTAGATTAGACAATATATTCCACTAAGACTTCAGAAAGTAAAACACAATCAACTGTCATAAATATCCTGTGCATAAACAATCTGCTATTAGCTTCTGATATTTCACAAAATTGAAATGAATGTAATAAGAGTACCTACCAATCAGTGGCCAGAAGAGAAACAGGAATAGGTAACAAGGAGAAGAGGCTGAGTATTCCCACCTGATTGCACACAGGCTTGTACTTGAGGCCTGGCTTGTTCAGGATCATCTCCAGCTGCCTGTGGTTAAAGTTAGATACTCCAATGGACTTGGTCAGGCCTGCATCCTTACATTTCTCCATGGCCTAAAGAAGAAAACATAATCACAAAATAGTTTTATTCAGTTGTATAACTCCTTTTTTTCTTTACATTTAATTCATTCATGATACTCCAGCTTTTAGAAACATAGCCGGTGGTAATAACCTCATATTTTAACACAGAAAACAGACCCCACTCTCATAAATGAAATTGTGACCTAATTTTTTTCTCTAATTACATTCCTCCTGTGGTCTCCAATGTTAGTACTCACTTCCCAGGTGGCACAGAGATCCACTGTATCAAATATTAATTTTCCATGTTCATCCAATGGAAACTCATCTTCACCTGGCTGGAAACAAAGCAAATACTAAAGTAATGTCTCAACAAATGCATTTTCCAACCAATGGCAATACTATAGGTAAAGAGAGTGCTGAGAACTAAGTGTCCATAGGATAGAGGGAATCATAATTAATGTCATTATGTTTGTCATGTATTTTGAATGTTGTTGTATGAAGTACCTTTGGATGGTAGTATTCTATTTTCTTATACCTATTATATGTGTTCAAAAATACTGCACCTCTGGGATATATGGAGCATACTTCTTGACTTTTATGATTGTTTAGAACTTTCCACTTGATGGATAACCAATTTGGGGGCTCTAACCTGGAGAAGACTATTTCTCTTGCTCTAATTCCTTAGCTGTTTGCGGTTCCTTGACTAGTGTTAAGGTCTCATGAGATTTTCTTCTCCCAAATTAAGCTGTATCCTGGTTATTGTTCAGGTCTTCTTTAGTTGGCATGGTGGTGAGACTTCATGAGCACAGATTCTCTGATATCTCTAGTAGATGCCATCTCACAGAAAACTTTCTACTCCTCTAAATCTTACAATCACTCTCCCTCTTCTCTACTGTCTTCCCTGTACCTCAGCAGGAGCTGTATTTCAGATGCACAGAACCTATAGTTGCCACATTACTAAATCATCATAAATTACAAACTATCCTAAATGGCATATTTCTGGAGATTTGAATAACATACTTTCAGGGCAGTTGGGAAATGTATGAGGTACAGGTCCACATAGTCCAACTGAACTTTCTTCAGTGACTGTTCCAAGGAAGATCTCACAAGTTCTGGGTGAAGGCAATTACACCAAACCTACAGTGGAAGGTAGAATACACGTTGAATTAATAAATTCTAATAATTTTTTCTTTTACTTTACCTAATACAGAAATATGTTTCTACTTATTGAAATTGAAATCTACAGGTAAAATATTCGACTTCTTCTGAAATGTTCTTTAATCTGTCCTAGACATGCACATCTCTAATGTTTATTATGAAATAATCTTTGAAATTATTCAAGACCGAATATTTTAATCAAGCAATAATATTGTTCTTCATCAATATTATATTTCACTGGATTGAACTGCTTAGAAAGAGTCTAACATTCTACACCAATTCCATATGGTATAGTTAGTGTTGGGAGAGCTGCCATGTGTATGTGCTGCTTTGTTTATTCAGTATACACATGTACGGGCCAAATGCCATTCTTGAATGCCTAGCTCTGTAACTCACTTCATTATTTGCAATTTATGTAAGTGTACAAAAAATATTTTTAGCATTTTGCTATAATTCTTGATAAGTTACATCTTGTTTACATTCCGGTATCTAATCTTAGTTTTTTCTTATTGATAAAAGAATCTAAAATTTTCAGAATAATAAAAACTGTTAGAAAGTCATCTGAAGATAAGCAAGGTTACTTAATGTCTTCCATAGTCAACTTTACAACACATTCCTATGGACTAAAATGTAGATATGAGAGAAATGAAATCAAATTAAATTAAGGAATCTAAAGACAGTAATAATAAAAAAAATTTCTGTCAATCAATGCTATACCTAATATGCAAATGCATGTAAGTAAAAGATAAACCAATAAGTAAAATTCACTAATAATTACTGACCTAGTCATATGGATATCTCTGCAAATATGGTTCATTTGCATGTACATTTTTGTACATTTGTACCTTAGATGTGTAAAATATATCTTCTCTCCTAACAGTGCCATCAGCAATCTTGCTTTGTATGGACTCTCCCACATAATCTTCTGTTTTATAAATAGAAGCAGAATCAAAATGGCGGAAGCCAGCATCTATAGCGATTTTGATGATCTCCTTAAATTTACTCCGAGGAAACTGGGGAGCAACAAAAGGCAGCATTTATAGATAGATATGCATGATTCATATTGTGTTTGTGCACAAAATGTGACCTTTACTCATATCAACTTTTCCCCACTACTTTTTTTGTAAGGAATTTGTGTAAACTTATTGTGACATTTGTCTATCAGATAACAAGAGTAAAGCAATCTGTGAACCCCTTCTGTTCTGTTCTTGGCAAACACAGGTTAGTCATTGTCATAAGATGTCTCCACTAGCACCCAGGACCCAGGACTTACTACAGGGAAATATACGAATAGTAAACAACATTTACACAGGAAACTATGCTCCAACTGACACAAAAATTAAACATTGCTTAAGAGAATGCCACCCATCCCCAAGCCAAGGCCATAACACTGAGTTCAAAGTTCAGGAACACTCAGCTATTGGGTGATCTAAGAAGAAAAACATCACCTGACCCTCTCCCCTGATAACGGATGATTGCAAAAACTAACAGACATTGCAGTTTCAAAAACACATAGACTAAGAGAAATAATGTACTTTCCCACTCCTCCTCTAATGATCTCCCCTTGCTTCTTCCCTATGCTTACCTGCAAAAATTCAGCTTAACAGACATTATCTGTGTTCACTGAACTCTAGTCAACGAGTGACTGGGTCCTGTGCCATGATCACAGTGTGGCCAGAACTTGAGAATCCCCATCTAAGGCACCAAATAAAACTTTCTCTGGTTGTTTGAGATAGTTTAAATTCTCCCTCTTTTTGTTTACTCCAAACATAAGTCTTACATATTCTTACAATGTGGACTTTCCATAGAAAGTTTGTTCACCAGGAAAACCATACAGAACTCATCAACGTCCCCAAAGACTGAAATCATAAAGGGTGTTCTGATGTTTAAATGGATGCTGTTTAGAAGCCCCATTCAAAGATCATCATTTGCAGTTTGTTGCACACACACTTGACTTATTATGTCCCCAAATAGTGTCTCCAAGTAAAAATATGATTATGAAACACCAGTGCTTGTCCAGGAAGTGGAATTTTATCCACATATAATGAAATCAGTATTCTAATTTTTAGCAATAAAATTGCTACACACACTGACACACCGGCTAACTGCTTGTGACACCACCCTCTTCATTTTAAATTTCTAAGATGCTCCCAATCTTCTCATGACTTTCATTCTACTTTACTTCACAATTTAAACAATTCTTGTCATTGTTCTTCATCATTGTCCTACAGAAACCATATAAAGACCTTAATCCTTTGAGATGACTCAATAAATTAAGCATTTTCCACTTTTCTACAACCCTGATGACTCTTGTTTTATACCTGAATTCTACAAGGTAGAGGAGAAATAACCTGTGTATTGATCTCTGTCCTCTACAATGGGACCATGGCAAATATGCACGCGTGCACACACACACACACACACACACACACACACACACACACACACACACACACACAAAGACACACACATACACACAGAGAGAGAGACAGAGAGACAGAGCAAAAGACAGAGACAGAGTCATAGGAAGAGATAGAAAGAGAGAAGCAAGCAATGTGAGGGAAGAGGATAGGAGAGGGGAGGGCATGGGAAGAGAGGGATGAGAATAGAGAACAAACAAAATTAAAAGGAATAAATTTATAAAAGAAGAGTAGACACATATCTGTGGTCAGGCTAAGCACACTACTGGAAAATAGCTTTAATTCTAGGCAAGTAAATCCAACATATTTGAACACAGATGATTTATGTCTAAAATCTGTTCATAAGTTCCCCATTTCTGCTATTGCATTGTTACATTTTTCTAGTTAATTCTCTTGTGTCAGGGTTAATTAATGATTAGTTCTGCAGTCAAAGTCCATAACAACAGCACTTGAATGACTGAGGGGATTATAGGTTCAATACTGGCCTGTTTGCAGAGTGATACTTCTGGGAAATATCAACAGACACAAAAATAGCACATGGGACGTCTACTTAGCCCATTTCCTTGGAATAAAACGAAATACTGAATCAAACTCAAAACAGAGCACAAAAGCTAAATGACACATGTTTCTCATCTCAGAAACCTTATTGTAGCAATATCATTACAAACTGGCTTTTAAAAAGTGTAAAATAGCTTCAAAAAAATACAAGAAGGAAAACCACTACAGTTACTATCAACTTCCAATTGAAGGATCTTACAGTTAGGTTTCCTTTTACTTCTTTTGTATGTAATTTATATAGACAAATTACAGCTTAAGTGCAAAAGAATTTGAGAATACATGAAACATTGAACATCAACATGCTTCTGATCTTTAAGCCTAGAATCTATTCAAAATTATGTTTAGGGCTTTATGTAATAATTTCATATAATAATTATTTTCAGTGTCCATGTACCCTGAATAAATAAGGGCAGACCACATCTGACATGCCTTAGAGTTATCTCAAATTTGCATTCCTTACTCTCTTCCCATCCAGATATTGAGAAATATATGTTATTTCAAACTAGACTCTTCCTCCAAACTGAGAGACCCACAAACTTACTCTTTCTATCCAGCTGCTTTTATATACTAGATACCCAAACTCTGTTTATCATTGTTAATCCCCTTTCATTTCCCATCTCAGCCTATAGTGGGAACTATTTATTAATAAATTTATTTGTTATAGTTTTCTATTCTGAGGCAGAGTAAGATACTTTCTTTTGTTCTCCAGCAGATAATCACAGGAATGTGTACATAGTTGGATCTATGTAACTACAAATGACAGAATAAAATTTTCTTTTATGAATGAATAATTCACAATTAATAGCTGATATTTCTTTACATATACATTAAATGTTTTATTGTGTATATCAACTGTAACATGATACCATGTTACATAAGGACATTTTTCAACAAACCTATAATAATGTTGAGCATGTGCTGCATCCAACATTGTACTCCTTCCCTTTCCCCTTTTTATTTCCTTCACATTAATCCCCATCATTATCTAATACAATTTCCCTTGACGACAGACATATATAAACACATGTACTTGTATACTTACATAAATCAAGGAACTGTAAAGAAGAGAAAACATGATATTTGTCTTTTGGAGGCTGGGATCATTTGCTTTAGTAATTTTTATATTTATCCATTTTCTTTTGGGGGAATGAATACATATCTATACATATGCATATATATACATATATATGTATATATATGCTTTTACATTAGTTCTCATGTTGGAGATCTTGGTTAGGTTCATAATGTAAATACTGTTAATAGTGTGACAAAGAGATTAATGTTCAAATGCTTTTGGTAATAACTTAACTTGATATCTTTGTATAGTCAACCATGAGTGACAGATTACATTCTCCTTATCTATTTATTGAATTATAATATAAATGACTCAAACTAAGTGTATTAGATAATAGCTTCTGTGTAGGCAATGTCTGTAAATATGTCTCTCAAAGCATAAGGAGTAAGAGGAGAAATATAAAATAAGATCATATCATACTTTTAGATTTTTACAGCACAAAGCTCATGCCCTGCAATAAAAAAGTATCAGTCACTCAAGAAAAGAAGAACTCTATAGAAAATGAATGACAATTCTCTTTATTTTACTCTTATGTGTTTTATATATAAATTTATTTTTTTTCTTATTTTCCCTATCAATCCCAGTTCCCTCTCCCTAACTTCCTCCCAATCTCTTTAATGCCCCCTCTGATTCCATTCCCACCCCCACTCAACAGGAAGGGTGATGGCTTCCAGAAGGGATCATAAATCTGTCAATTCATTGGGAGTAGGGTTAGGACCTCCCTCCTGCCTCTAGGCTATGTGAGTATGCATTTAGCTGTTTTGTCAAAAATCGGGTTTCATAGCGTTTAGTTTAATATCAGGATTTTCAATTCAATTTCATTGGTCTACTTGTCTATTTTTATACCAATACCAAGCTGTTTTCAGGAGTATAGTTCTATAGTAGAGCTTGAAATCAGGGATGGTGATGCCTCCTGATGTTCCTTTATTGTACAGGGTTGTTGTAGCTATCCTGGGTCTTTTGTTTTTCCATGTAAAGTTGAGTATTATCTTTTCAAGGTCAGTGAAAAATTGAGCTGATATTTTAATGGGGATTGCATTGAATCTGTAGATTGCTTTTGGAAAGATTACCAATTTCCTATGTTTATCCTAACCAACCGAGAGCATGGGAGATCTTTCCATTTTCTGGTATCTTCTTTAATTTCTTTCTTTAAAGACACACATTTTTTAATATAGGTTCTTCACATGTTTGGTAAGCACTATCCCAAGATACTTTATGTTGTTTGTGGCCATTGTAAAGGGTGATATTTCTCTGATTTCTTTCTCAGCCCCTTTATCAGCTATTGATTTTTTGTTTTTTGTTAATCTTGTATCCTGCTAATTTGCTAAATGTGTTTACCAGATGTTGCAGTTCCCTGATAGAGGTTTTCAAGGTCACTTATGTAAACTATCATATCATCTACAAATAGTGACAGTTTGAATTTTTCCTTCCCAATTTGTATCCCCTTGATCTCTTTTATTGTCTTATTGCTTTATCTAGAACTTCAAGTACAATATTGAAGAGATATGGAGAGAGTGGGCAGCCTTGTCTTGTTCCTTATTTTAGAGAAATAGCCTTAAGCATTTCTCCATTTCGTTTGATATTGGCTGTGGCTTTACTATATATTTGTTTTATTATGTTTAAATATGTTCCTTTCCTTTATCATGAAAGGGTGTTTGATTTTGTCAAAGACTTTTTCAGCATCTAATGTGATGATCATTTGCTTTTTTGTTTTAGATGTTTAGTGATTTAATCTATTAACTTTCTTGCATTAACTACAAGGAACTGATTTTACAATTTATTATTATTTTTTTTAATTATTTATTTTTATTTTACATGTTGATTCCAGTTCCCTCTCCCTCCCTCCCTCCTTCCCTCTTACCCTCTCTGCCCCCTCACATGCACCTTTTATAGTGATCACACTGATAAATTTTTGTGTGTTACCAGCCCTGTGTCCCTGGGTGGAAGCCTATTTGGTCATGGTGGATGATTTCTCTGATGTGTTATTGGATTTTATATGCCAGTATTTTATTGAGTATTTTGAATCAATGTTTATGAGGAATATTGGTCTGTAGTTCTCTTAGTTGTGTCTTTGTGTGGCTTGTGTGCCAAGGTAATTAATTGTAGCCTCATAAAAAGAGTTTAGTAATGAACCTTCTGTTTCTATTATGTAAAACAATTTGAGGAGTGTTGATATTAGCTCTTCTTTGAAATTCTGGTAGAATTCTGCACTGAAGCCATCTGGCCCTGGGCTTTTTTTGGTTGGGAGGCTTTTGATGGCATCTTCTATTTCATTTTGGGGTATAGGCTTATATAAATTTCTTATATATTCATAATTTTATTTTCATAAGGGATAGATACTTAGAAATTTGTTCATTTCCTTTGAATTTTCGAGTTTTGTGGAGTACAGGTTTCCAAGTATGACCTAAAATTTCTCGGGATTTTCTCAGTGTCCCTTGTTTTGTCCCCCTTTTCATTTCTGATTTTGTTGACTTGCATGTTCTCTCTCTGCTTTTTGGTTAGTTTGAATAAAAGTTTGCCTATCTTGTTAATTTTCTGGAAAAACCAACTGTTTGTTACATTGGATCTTTGTATTGATTTCTAGTTTCTACTTTATTGATTTCAGCCCTCAAATTGATTATTTCCTGGCATCTACTCCTCCACGGTGAGTTTGTTCCTTTTTGTTGTAGGGTTTTCAGTTGTGCTGTTAATTCTCTAATGTGACTATTATCTGATTTCTTCATATGGGCACTTAGTGCAATGCACTTTCCTAGGAGCAGTGCTTTCAAAGTTTCCCATAAGTTCAGGAATGTTGTATCTTCATTCTCATTGAATTCTAGGAAATCTTTAATTTCTTTTTTATTTCTTCCTTGACCCATTAATGTGCAATTGTACAATGTTTATTTTCCATTATTTTGTAGGGTTTCTGCTGTTCGAGTTTTTGTTGAATTCCAACTTTAAAGCATGGTGGTCTAATAATATGCAGGGGGGGCTATTCCAGTTTGTTTGTTTTTTTTTTTTTGTATCTGTTGAGGTTTGTTTTGTTGCCAAGTATGTGGTTGATTTTAGAGTAGGTTCTATGTGGAGCTGAGAAGAGGGTATATTCTTTTGTGTTTGGATGGAATTTTTTATAGATGTCTGTTAAAACTAATTGAGACATAACTTCTGTTAGTTCTTTTGTTTCTTTGTTAAGTTCCTGTCTGGTGGTCCCATCTACTGGTGAGAGTGGGATGTTGAAGTCTCCCTCTTTGAGTTTATGAGGTTTTATGTGAGCTTTGAGTTTTAGTAGCATTTCTTTTATGAAAATGGGTGCCTTTGTATTTGGGGCATAGATGTTCAGAACTGAGACTTTGTACTGATGGATTTTTCCTGTGATGAATATTAAATGACTTTCTTCATCTCTTTTGATTGATTAGGTTTGAAGTCTAACTTGTTAGATATTAGGATAGCTACATCTGATTGCTTCTTGGGTCCATTTGATTGGAAGATCTTTTCCCAGTGCTTTCTTTACCCTGAGGTAATGTCTGTCTTTGAAGCTTAGATATGTTTCTTGTATGCAGCAGAAGGATGGATTTTGTCTTCGTATCCATTCTGTTAGCCTGCGTCTTTTTATAGGTGAGTTAAGACCATTAATGTTGAGGGAATGTAAGGGCCATTGATTGTTAATTCTTTTGTGTTTTAGATTTGTTGTTTTGCTAGTATTGTTAGTATATTTGCACTGCTTCTTCTTTTGGATTCTAGTGAAATGGGATTATCTATATCCTTATGTCTTTGTGAGCATAGTTAACTTCCTTGGGTTGGAGTTTTCTTTCCAGAACTTTCTGTAGTCCTGGATTTGTGGATATATATTGTAAAAATCTGGCTTTGTCATAGAATATCTTTTTTTTTTCTCCATCTATAGTGATTGAGAGTTTTGTTGGGTATAGTAGCCTGGGCTGTCATACATCTATCCAGGACCTTCTGGCCTTGAGAGTTATCATGGAAAAGTCAGGTGTAATTTTGATAGTTCTGTCTTTGTATGTTACCTGGCCTTTTTCCTTTGTTGCTCTTAATATTCTTTAAAGAAAGTATATTATGAGCTCCTGTCTCCGGTCCCCTTTGAGAGCACCCTTGGAGCTCTGATACACCCCCACCCATCCCAACCTCCAGCCTACCCCCCCACCCTGTGCCCTACCCCACCTACGGTCCTGCCGCTCTGGTTGAGCACTGGGACAGAGGGTGGAGCCAACAGTCCACCCTACTTCGAAGACCTCTCGGAGCAACTCCGAACAAAGGAGACCTGACTATCCACATGGGACCACCTGTAATTTCCACCAGCTTGGTCCCTGACCCCGCCTCCAGTCCTCTGCTGGAGTCCCAGGCCCCTCCCAGAGATCCGCCTATCTCTGCGGGTCCACTTGGAGTTCCTGCAGGCAAGATCCTTGACCCACAAATCCGGGCCCCTGCCAAAGAACGAGGTCTCAGCTGGAGAGCGCCAGTTTCCAGTGAGATCCCACTACCCTGCAAAACCTTCTCAAGTTCCAGCCCAGCCCTCGTCCTCTTCTGCTGGCTATTGGCCAGAGGTGAGTCTGGGCCCAATTGGGGCTGCCTGTCCCCTTCAACCTCTTTTCCCCCCTCCCCCGCCTGAACTCCCTGGATTGGCCCCTGATCCTGCTGCTCCTGTCTCCGGTCCCCTTTGAGAGCACCCTTGGAGCTCTGATACACCCCCACCCATCCCAACCTCCAGCCTACCCCCCCCCCCCACCCTGTGCCCTACCCCACCTACGGTCCTGCCGCTCTGGTTGAGCACTGGGACAGAGGGTGGAGCCAACAGTCCACCCTACTTCGGAGACCTCTCGGAGCAACTCCGAACAAAGGAGACCTGACTATCCACGCAGGAACACCTGTAATTTCCTCCAGCTTGGTTCCTGACCCCGCCTCCAGTCCTCTGCTGGAGTCCCAGGCCCCTCCCAGAGATCCGCCTATCTCTGCGGGTCCACTTGGAGTTCCTGCAGGCAAGATCCTTGACCCACAAATCCGGGCCCCTGCCAAAGAACGAGGTCTCAGCTGGAGAGCGCCAGTTTCCAGTGAGATCCCACTACCCTGCAAAACCTTCTCAAGTTCCAGTCCAGCCCTCGTCCTCTTCTGCCGGCTATTGGCCAGAGAGAAGCCTCCTAGAGAGCTTGGACCACACAGAGATACAGACATTGAATCTTTGATCCACATAAGCCCATCTGGGAAGGACCATAGAGAGAGGGAAGAGACACCACCAACACCTACAGGAAGAAACTATGGGAAGAAGGCAATACAAGAGAACACCTAACAACAGAAAGACAAACATGACACCACCAGAATCTAGGGAATCTACACCAACTAGAATGGAACACAACAACAAAGCAGAGGAAGCAGAAGGGTACGACTTAAAAATCACCATCATAAAAATGATAGAGGCCCTCAAAGAAGATATGAGAAAATCCCTTAAAGAAATAGAGGAAAAAACAAACAAAAAAGTGGAAGAAATGAACAAATTCCTTAAGGAAAGTACAGAAAGCCAAGAAAAAACAATTAACCAGGTGAAGGAAACGGTTCAAGATTTGAAAACCGAAATTGAGAAAATAAAGGCAACACAAATGGAAGGAAAGCTGGAAATTGAAAAGCTGGGCAAAAAATCGGAAACCACGGACACAAGCATAACCAATAGAATTCAAGAGATGGAAGAGAGAATCTCAGGCGCAGAAGATAAACTAGAAGAAATAGATTCATCGACCAAGGAAAACCATAAATCCAACAAATCCTTAACACACAATATCCAGGAAATGTGGGACACCATGAAAAGGCCAAACCTAAGAATAATAGGCATAGAGGAAGGTGAGGAAGCCCAGCTCAAAGGTGCTGAAAACATATTCAACAAAATCATCGAGGAAAACTTTCCAAATCTGAAGAAGGACATGCCCATGAAAGTACAAGAAGCATACCGAACCCCAAATAGGCTGAACCAAAGAAAAAAGACCCCTTAATCAAAACACCTAGCATACAGAATAAAGAAAGAATATTAAGAGCAGCGAAGGAAAAAGGACAGGTAACATATAAAGGCAGACCTATCAAAATTACACCTGACTTCTCCATGGAAACCCTCAAGGCCAGAAGGTCCTGGATAGATGTTCTAAAAGTATTAAGAGAACACGGATGCCAGCCTAGGCTACTATATCCAGCAAAACTCTCAGTCAATATAGATGGAGAGAACAAGATATTCAATGACAAAACCAGATTTTCCCAATATGTATCTACAAATCCAGCCCTACAGAAAGTATTGGAAGGAAAATTCCAACCCAAGGAAGGTAACTACGCCCACAAAAATGTAGGCAACAGATAATCCAACTACACCAGAAACCTAGGGTGAAGCAGAACAAATATATTCACAATACCACTGCCAACAACAAACCTAAATCAAACAACCATCAACAATCAATGGTCCTTACTCACCCTCAACATTAATGGTCTTAACTCACCTATAAAAAGACACAGATTAACAGAATGGATACGAAGACAGAATACATCCTTCTGCTGCATACAAGAAACACATCTTAGCTCCAAAGATAGACATTACCTCAGGGTAAAGGGTTGGGAAAAGATTTCCCAATCAAATGGAAATAAGAAGCAAGCAGGCATAGCTATCCTAATATCTAACAAGCTAGACTTCAAACCAAAACTAGTCAAAAGAGATGAAGACGGTCATTTCATATTCATCTCAGGAGAAATCCATCAACACAAAGTCTCAATTCTGAACATCTATGCCCCTAATACAAAGCCACCCACATTCGTAAAAGAAACACTACTAAAACTCAAAGCTCATATAAAACCTCACACACCTATAGTGGGAGACTTCAATACACCACTCTCAACACTAGACAGGACCACAAATCAGAAACTCAACAAAGAAACAAAAGAATTAACAGAAGTTATGTCTCAACTGGGGCTAACAGACATCTATAGAACATTCCATCCAAAGACAAAAGAATATACCTTCTTCTCTGCTCCACATGGAACCTTCTCTAAAATCGACCACATACTAGGAGACATAACAAACCTCAACAGATACAAGAGAATAGAAATAGTCCCCTGTATCTTATCGGACCACCATGCTTTAAAATTGGAATTCAACAACAATACAAATAGCAGAAAACCTGCAAACTCATGGAAACTTAACAATGTGCAATTGCACCACTCCTGGGTCAAAGAAGAAATAAAGAAAGAAATTAAAGACTTTCTAATATTCAACGAGAATGAGGATACAACATACCCGAACTTATGGGACACCTTGAAAGCAGTGCTACGAGGGAAGTTCATTGCACTAAGTGCCCATATGAAGAAAACAGAGGATAGTCACATAAATGAATTAACAGCGCAACTGAAAACCTTAGAACAGAGAGAAGCGAATTCACCCCGCAGGAGCAGAAGCCGGGAAATAATCAACTTGAGGGCTGAAATCAACAAAATAGAAACCAGGAAAACAATACAAAAAATCAATGCAACAAAGAGTTGGTTTTTTGAGAAAATCAACAAGATTGATAAACCTTTATCCAAATTAACGAAAAAGCAGAGACAGAACATGCAAATTAACAAAATCAGAAACGAAATGGGGAACATAACAACAGACACAGAGGAAATCCAGACAATTTTCAGGTCATACTTCGAAAATCTGTATTCCACAAAAATTGAAAATTCAAAGGAAATGGACAAGTTTCTGGATAACTATCACTTACCAAAATTAAATCAAGAACAGACAAACAACTTAAATAGACCTATAACCCGAAATGAAATAGAAGCAGTCATCGAAAGCCTTCCAACGAAAAAAAGTCCAGGGCCAGATGGATTCAGTGCAGAATTCTACGAGACATTCAAGGAAGAACTAATACCACTACTCCTCAAACTGTTCCACAAGATAGAAACAGAAGGTTTATTGCCAATCTCTTTTTATGAGGCCACAATAACTTTGGTACCCAAACCTCACAAAGACACAACTAAGAAAGAAAACTACAGACCAATATCCCTGATGAACATCGATGCAAAAATACTCAATAAAATAATGGCAAACCGAATTCAAAAATACATCAGAGAAATCATCCACCATGATCAAGTAGACTTCATACCTGGATTGCAGGGATGGTTTAACATACGAAAATCTATCAACGTGATCCACCATATAAACAAACGGAAAAAGAAAAACCATATGATTATCTCCCTAGATGCAGAAAAAGCCTTCGATAAAATTCAACACCCTTTCATGATAAAGGTATTAGAGAGGTCAGGGATAACAGGAACAAACCTAAACATAATAAGAGCAATATACAGCAAACCAACTGCTAACATCAAACTGAATGGAGAGAAACTTAAGCCAATTCCTCTAAAATCAGGAACAAGACAAGGCTGTCCTCTCTCTCCATATCTCTTCAATATCGTACTAGAAGTTCTAGCTAATGCTATAAGACAACAAAAGGAGATCAAGGGCATCCAAATTGGAAAGGAAGAAGTCAAACTGTCTCTATTTGCAGATGATATGATAGTTTACATAAGCGACCCAATAAACTCTACCAGGGAACTCCTACAGCTGATAAACACCTTCAGCAAACTAGCAGGATACAAGATAAACTCAAAAAAATCAGTAGCCCTATTTTTTTCAGACGACAAAGAGGCAGAGAAAGAAATCAGAGAAACATCACCCTTTACAATAGCCACAAGCAACATAAAGTATCTTGGTGTAACGCTTACCAAACAAGTAAAAGATCTATATAATAAGAACTTTGTGACTCTAAAGAAAGAAATTAAAGAAGATACCAGAAAATGGAAAGACCTCCCATGCTCTTGGATAGGTAGAATAAACATAGTAAAAATGGCAATCTTACCAAAAGCAATCTACAGATTCAATGCAATCCCCATTAAAATCCCACCACAATTCTTCACCGACCTTGAAAGGATAATAATCAACTTTATATGGAAAAACAAAAGACCCAGGATAGCCAAAACAACCCTATACAATAAAAGAACATCAGGAGGCATCACCATTCCTGACTTTAAGCTCTACTACAGAGCTATAGTTCTGAAAACAGCCTGGTATTGGCATAAAAATAGACAGGTAGACCAATGGAATCGAATTGAAAATCCTGATATTAATCCACGCACCTATGAACACCTGATTTTCGACAAAACAGCTAAAATTATACAATGGGGCAAAGACAGCATCTTCAACAAATGGTGCTGGCACAATTGGATGAGGGTGTGTAGAAGACTGCAGATAGACCCATGTCTGTCGCCATGCACAAAACTCAAGTCCAAATGGATCAAAGACCTCAACATCAATCCAGCCACATTGAACCTCTTAGAAGAGAAAGTAGGAGGTACCCTTGAACAAATTGGTATAGGAGACTGCTTCTTGAACATAACTCCAGGGGCACAGACACTGAAAGAAACAATTAATAAATGGGACCACTTCAAACTTAGAAGCTTCTATAAGGCAAAGGACACAGTTGACAAGACCAAACGGCAGCCCACTGACTGGGAAAAGATTTTCACTAATCCTATATCCGACAAAGGGCTGATCTCCAACATATACAAAGAACTCAAGAAACTAGTCAACAAAACACCAAATAACCCTATTAAAAAATGGGGTACAGAACTGAAGAAAGAATTCTCAATGGAGGAAATCAAAAAGGCTGAAAGACACTTAAGAAAATGCTCCACATCCTTAGCTATCAGGGAAATGCAAATCAAATCAACTTTGAGATACCATCTTACCCCTGCCAGAATGGCTAAAATTAGAAACACCAGTGATGACTTATGTTGGAGAGGATGTGGAGAAAGTGGAACACTCCTCCACTGCTGGTGGGAGTGCAAACTCATACAGCCACTTTGGAGATCAGTATGGTGGTTCCTCAGGAAAATGGGAATTAGTTTACCACAGGACCCGGCAATCCCCCTCTTAGGCATATACCCAAAGGATTCACATCAATGCAACAAAGACATCTGTTCAACTATGTTCATAGCAGCACTATTTGTAATAGCAAGAACCTGGAAGCAACCTAGATGCCCTTCAATTGAAGAATGGTTAATGAAGATGTGGCACATCTACACAATGGAATACTACTCTGCAGAAAAAAAATAATGGTATCTTGAAATTCGCAGGCAAGTGGATGGCACTTGAAGAAACCATCCTGAATAAGGTAACCCAGTCACAAAAAGAGGAACACAGTATGTACTCACTCATATATGGATTTTAGACCTAGATCAAATGATCACCAGCATATAATTCACATCACCAGAGGTACTAGGATACAAGTTGTATTCTAAGAGATTCATATAAAGTCCCTCACAGAACTGGGAAGGGACAAGCCCCCCAGACCTCAGGTATAGTGGGGGAGGACAGCTAATGGAGAGAGAAGTAGGAGAAAATGAGAGGGAGGAGAGGAAGGCATGTGCGACCAGGAGGATTGAGCCTGGTTAGGAATGGAAAATAGGAAAGAGAGAGAGAGACAGAGACAGAGAGAGAGAACATAAAAGAGGGAGCCAATATTGGTTTGAAGATAAAGTTGAACACAAAGAAAGGTCGAGGGAACTACAAGACTGCTCCCAACTAACAATCTCAGCTTCCGTGGAAAGGCTATCATAAATGCCCTTCCCGGAGAGTGAGATCAACAACTAACTTCTCCATGGAGTCCTCAACTAATGCCTGTTGAAAACAGGAGCAAACACCCATACATAAACACTGAGTCAAACTAGAACCCAGAAGCAGATGGAGAGAACAAGACCATGCGGTAGAAGTACATAGAGACAGCTTACCTGAACAAGGAGGAGTTAAGGGCCACTAGACTGATAGCTGGGAAGCCAACAGGGGTCTGACTCGGACCCCCCTGAATATGGGTCTCAGCCAGAAGGTCTGAGCAGCCTAAGAGACCTCAGACAGTGGAGCCAGGATGTATCCCTGGTGCACAAAAGGACTTTGCAAACATATCCCCCATGGAGGGATAACTGCCTTATTCTAGAGATAGGAGAGAAGCCCTAGTCCCTACTTCACAGGACCTGTCAGATCTACATGACCCCAACTGGATGGCATTCCCCTACATATTGTATTGTGGTGGGGGGTTGGGAGGGGAGGGTGTTTAGAGTGCATGGGAGAGGGTAGAGAGGGCAAAAGGGAGGGAAGGAGGGCTTGGGGGGAGGGAGGAAGGGAGGGAGAGGGAACTGGGATCGATATGTAAAAAAAAAAAAAAAAAAAAAAAAAAAAAAACGCTTTGACTCCAAAATTTAAGTTGAAGAACAAGTTACTGGGGAAAAGTATTTCTATTTTTGTTTCCACAGAAAATGAAAAGATGTGGATTCCTTCCAGACTAATGTGGTTTGATCACACCAGACTGCCTGAAACAGATTACAAGCTGATCCTACATTCCAAACAGCTGGACAAAACAGCCCTACAGACTACAGCTAGGATATCTGAATCTTCTTCGAATCCCCCAATACAGCGCCCCTTACCAGCAGGAAGTAGTTTGGAAAGAACGACGCCCAAATTCCCAAATATTGTCTATAAATGTTTGTTTTCATTTAATTGGACTTTGTTATATAAAATTAAATAAAAAATACTCTATATGCATAAAAAAAAGAAAGTATATTATGTTAGGTGTTTTGATTATTATGTGTCGAAGAGTCTTTTTTCTTTGGTCCAGTCTATTTGGTGTTCAGTATGCTTCTTGTACTTTCATAGGCATATCCTTCTTCAGATTGGGAAAGTTTTCTTCTATGACTTAGCTACACCTTTGAGCTGGGTGTCTTTGCCTTCTTCTCTACCTATTATTCTTAGGTTTGGCCTTTTCATGGTGTCCCTCATTTCCTGGATGTTTTGTGTTAAGGTTTTGTTGGATTTATGATTTTCTTGTTCAAGGGATCTATATCCTCTATTTTATCTTCAGTGCCTGAGGTTCTCTCTTCCATCTCTTTTATTCTGGTGGTTATGTTTTCATCTGTAGTTTTTGATTGTTTACCCTGTTTTTCTGTTTCCAGCATTCCCTTAGTTTGTGTTTTCTTTATTGTCTCTATTTCAGTTTTCAGGTCTTGAACTGTTTGAATTATTTCCTTAATTTGTTTGATTATTTTTTTTCTTGACTTCCTTTATTTTCTTTAAGAGATTTGCTCATTTCTTGCATTTTTGTTTTTTTTTTTTTCAATTTCTTCCAATTTTTGTTTGTTTTTTTCTTCCATTTTTATAAGGGACTTTCTCATATCACCTTTGAGGACCTCTGTCATTTTTTGGAGTTATTTTTTAAATCATTCTCTTCTGCTTCATCTGTTTTAGTGTGTTTAGGTCTAGTTGGTGTAGAGTCTATTGATTCTGGTGGTGTCATATTGATCTTTCTATTGTTGGGTGTGTTTTCGTTGTTGTTTTTTGTATTGTTGTCTTCCATCACTTATTCCAGTGGGAGCAGGTATAGTCTCTCTCTCTCTACCTTGTTCTCCTGGTGTGTGAAGGTGTGTCAGGAGTTCGATGTCTGTAATTCTGGATCATCTAAGCTCTCTTGGAGGTCTCTACTCCCTCTGGCAGAGGACAGATGATGGGGTCCAAAGATCAGGTGAGTAGGGCCTCAAGGTGGTCCTGCATTGATAGGTGGTTCCATTGTGATTAGAGTAGACCCAAGAAGTTCCACAGAGGTGGATGGGTTGTTGAACCCACACTCTGGACCAATGCTCACCTGGAGCAGTGGGCCCAGCATGACAAAGGGTGAGGGAAAGCTAATGACAATTCTTATCACAAAGCACTGTTGCCAGAACTGTGTGGAGAATTACAAACTAATAGTAACCACATAATCCATTTTTTAAAAATGGATAGCCTATCTGAACAGACTTTGCCACAAAGAAAAAATACACTCAATATAAACATTTAAAGGTTCTTTAACATAACATTCATTTTCAGGCAGTTGAGCAGAAGTAAATTGACTTAAACAAAATAAAACATGGCTACAGGGATAGCAAGCAGCCACTGACCATCCCTGTTTCTGAGCAGACTTTCTCTATTAAAACACATAACTCTTTCCTGGGGAAAGTTAGAATTCAGGGACTGCAGGGTCACCAGGACTTGAGTAATTTTGCAAGTAAGGTAGACTTAACTTATTCTAGTTCTATTTCTTCTGAACCCTCAACCCCAACATTACTGTTTTACCTCTGGAGGTACAGCAGTACCAAAGCCCAGCACAGGAATGGAGTGCCCATCATTTAGTTCTACACATTGACATTTGGAGTTCATCCTGTGTCACTCTTGGCTCTGCTTGATGTTCTTTCTCATAAGGTGTTCCAGAAATGGGAGTTCCTCCCCTGCCTTTCAGAATAAATAATAGATTATGACATTGGGAGGAGTTAAGCTGATTTACATAAGTGAGGATAAAATGATTAACTTAGCTTTCACTGAAAACCAACACTAGCCATCAGAGGTGTTAGAACAGGATATTGAAGTAGATCAATTCCCATCTTCCTTAGGAACTGCCACACTGATTTCCATAGTGGCTGAACAAGTCTGCACTCCCTTGCATAATACATGAGTGTTCTCCTTAATTCGCATCATCCTACATTCCATCATCAGTCCCCATCTATTAATTGTTGATCATAGTGCCTGTGTTAATGGTGTTCTGTTAGGAAATTCTTCTCCTCTATCAATGGGCTCAAGATTATAACCCACATTCTTCTCTGTCATGGTTAGTGTATTTGATTTGTGTTGTTGTATTTGATTCATTTGGAGTTGACTTGAGCAGTGTGGTAAATATGGATCTATTCAGATTCTTATACACATATCCCTCAATTTTGACTAGCACCATTTGTTAAACATGCTATCTTTATTCCATTTCTGTCTTCTTTATATGAAACAAAGAAACAAACAAACAAACAAACAACAACAACAACAACAACAAAACCAGGTGTACAGATTAATGTCTGGGTCCTCAATTTCATACCATTGATCTAAATGTCTGTTTTTTGTGCTAATAATATGCTGATTAATTACTATGTCTCTGTGGTACAAGTTAAAATAAGGAATGGTAATAAATCTAGCAGATATGTAAAGAAATACAAGTTTTCCTACTTGTATTTTTTGAAGCTATTTTACACTTTTTAAAAGCCAGTTTGTAATGATATTGCTACAATAAGGTTTCTGAGATGAGAAACATGTGTCATTCAGTATTTCATTTTATTTCAAGGAAATGGGCTAAGTAGACGTCCCATGTGCTATTTTTGTGTCTGTTGATATTTCCCAGAAGTATCACTCTGCAAACAGGCCAGTATTGAACCTATAATCCCCTCAGTCATTCAAGTGCTGTTGTTATGGACTTTGACTGCAGAACTAATCATTAATTAACCCTGACACAAGAGAATTAACTAGAAAAATGTAACAATGCAATAGCAGAAATGGGGAACTTATGAACAGATTTTAGACATAAATCATCTGTGTTCAAATATGTTGGATTTACTTGCCTAGAATTAAAGCTATTTTCCAGTAGTGTGCTTAGCCTGACCACAGATATGTGTCTACTCTTCTTTTATAAATTTATTCCTTTTAATTTTGTTTGTTCTCTATTCTCATCCCTCTCTTCCCATGCCCTCCCCTCTCCTATCCTCTTCTCTCACATTGCTTGCTTCTCTCTTTCTATCTCTTCCTATGACTCTGTCTCTGTCTTTTGCTCTGTCTCTCTGTCTCTCTCTCTGTGTGTATGTGTGTGTCTTTGTGTGTGTGTGTCTGTGTGTGTGTGTGTGTGTGTGTGTGTGCACGCGTGCATATTTGCCATGGTCCCATTGTAGAGGACAGAGATCAATACACAGGTTATTTCTCCTCTACCTTGTAGAATTCAGGTATAAAACAAGAGTCATCAGGGTTGTAGAAAAGTGGAAAATGCTTAATTTATTGAGTCATCTCAAAGGATTAAGGTCTTTATATGGTTTCTGTAGGACAATGATGAAGAACAATGACAAGAATTGTTTAAATTGTGAAGTAAAGTAGAATGAAAGTCATGAGAAGATTGGGAGCATCTTAGAAATTTAAAATGAAGAGGGTGGTGTCACAAGCAGTTAGCCGGTGTGTCAGTGTGTGTAGCAATTTTATTGCTAAAAATTAGAATACTGATTTCATTATATGTGGATAAAATTCCACTTCCTGGACAAGCACTGGTGTTTCATAATCATATTTTTACTTGGAGACACTATTTGGGGACATAATAAGTCAAGTGTGTGTGCAACAAACTGCAAATGATGATCTTTGAATGGGGCTTCTAAACAGCATCCATTTAAACATCAGAACACCCTTTATGATTTCAGTCTTTGGGGACGTTGATGAGTTCTGTATGGTTTTCCTGGTGAACAAACTTTCTATGGAAAGTCCACATTGTAAGAATATGTAAGACTTATGTTTGGAGTAAACAAAAAAGAGGGAGAATTTAAACTATCTCAAACAACCAGAGAAAGTTTTATTTGGTGCCTTAGATGGGGATTCTCAAGTTCTGGCCACACTGTGATCATGGCACAGGACCCAGTCACTCGTTGACTAGAGTTCAGTGAACACAGATAATGTCTGTTAAGCTGAATTTTTGCAGGTAAGCATAGGGAAGAAGCAAGGGGAGATCATTAGAGGAGGAGTGGGAAAGTACATTATTTCTCTTAGTCTATGTGTTTTTGAAACTGCAATGTCTGTTAGTTTTTGCAATCATCCGTTATCAGGGGAGAGGGTCAGGTGATGTTTTTCTTCTTAGATCACCCAATAGCTGAGTGTTCCTGAACTTTGAACTCAGTGTTATGGCCTTGGCTTGGGGATGGGTGGCATTCTCTTAAGCAATGTTTAATTTTTGTGTCAGTTGGAGCATAGTTTCCTGTGTAAATGTTGTTTACTATTCGTATATTTCCCTGTAGTAAGTCCTGGGTCCTGGGTGCTAGTGGAGACATCTTATGACAATGACTAACCTGTGTTTGCCAAGAACAGAACAGAAGGGGTTCACAGATTGCTTTACTCTTGTTATCTGATAGACAAATGTCACAATAAGTTTACACAAATTCCTTACAAAAAAAGTAGTGGGGAAAAGTTGATATGAGTAAAGGTCACATTTTGTGCACAAACACAATATGAATCATGCATATCTATCTATAAATGCTGCCTTTTGTTGCTCCCCAGTTTCCTCGGAGTAAATTTAAGGAGATCATCAAAATCGCTATAGATGCTGGCTTCCGCCATTTTGATTCTGCTTCTATTTATAAAACAGAAGATTATGTGGGAGAGTCCATACAAAGCAAGATTGCTGATGGCACTGTTAGGAGAGAAGATATATTTTACACATCTAAGGTACAAATGTACAAAAATGTACATGCAAATGAACCATATTTGCAGAGATATCCATATGACTAGGTCAGTAATTATTAGTGAATTTTACTTATTGGTTTATCTTTTACTTACATGCATTTGCATATTAGGTATAGCATTGATTGACAGAAATTTTTTTTATTATTACTGTCTTTAGATTCCTTAATTTAATTTGATTTCATTTCTCTCATATCTACATTTTAGTCCATAGGAATGTGTTGTAAAGTTGACTATGGAAGACATTAAGTAACCTTGCTTATCTTCAGATGACTTTCTAACAGTTTTTATTATTCTGAAAATTTTAGATTCTTTTATCAATAAGAAAAAACTAAGATTAGATACCGGAATGTAAACAAGATGTAACTTATCAAGAATTATAGCAAAATGCTAAAAATATTTTTTGTACACTTACATAAATTGCAAATAATGAAGTGAGTTACAGAACTAGGCATTCAAGAATGGCATTTGGCCCGTACATGTGTATACTGAATAAACAAAGCAGCACATACACATGGCAGCTCTCCCAACACTAACTATACCATATGGAATTGGTGTAGAATGTTAGACTCTTTCTAAGCAGTTCAATCCAGTGAAATATAATATTGATGAAGAACAATATTATTGCTTGATTAAAATATTCGGTCTTGAATAATTTCAAAGATTATTTCATAATAAACATTAGAGATGTGCATGTCTAGGACAGATTAAAGAACATTTCAGAAGAAGTCGAATATTTTACCTGTAGATTTCAATTTCAATAAGTAGAAACATATTTCTGTATTAGGTAAAGTAAAAGAAAAAATTATTAGAATTTATTAATTCAACGTGTATTCTACCTTCCACTGTAGGTTTGGTGTAATTGCCTTCACCCAGAACTTGTGAGATCTTCCTTGGAACAGTCACTGAAGAAAGTTCAGTTGGACTATGTGGACCTGTACCTCATACATTTCCCAACTGCCCTGAAAGTATGTTATTCAAATCTCCAGAAATATGCCATTTAGGATAGTTTGTAATTTATGATGATTTAGTAATGTGGCAACTATAGGTTCTGTGCATCTGAAATACAGCTCCTGCTGAGGTACAGGGAAGACAGTAGAGAAGAGGGAGAGTGATTGTAAGATTTAGAGGAGTAGAAAGTTTTCTGTGAGATGGCATCTACTAGAGATATCAGAGAATCTGTGCTCATGAAGTCTCACCACCATGCCAACTAAAGAAGACCTGAACAATAACCAGGATACAGCTTAATTTGGGAGAAGAAAATCTCATGAGACCTTAACACTAGTCAAGGAACCGCAAACAGCTAAGGAATTAGAGCAAGAGAAATAGTCTTCTCCAGGTTAGAGCCCCCAAATTGGTTATCCATCAAGTGGAAAGTTCTAAACAATCATAAAAGTCAAGAAGTATGCTCCATATATCCCAGAGGTGCAGTATTTTTGAACACATATAATAGGTATAAGAAAATAGAATACTACCATCCAAAGGTACTTCATACAACAACATTCAAAATACATGACAAACATAATGACATTAATTATGATTCCCTCTATCCTATGGACACTTAGTTCTCAGCACTCTCTTTACCTATAGTATTGCCATTGGTTGGAAAATGCATTTGTTGAGACATTACTTTAGTATTTGCTTTGTTTCCAGCCAGGTGAAGATGAGTTTCCATTGGATGAACATGGAAAATTAATATTTGATACAGTGGATCTCTGTGCCACCTGGGAAGTGAGTACTAACATTGGAGACCACAGGAGGAATGTAATTAGAGAAAAAAATTAGGTCACAATTTCATTTATGAGAGTGGGGTCTGTTTTCTGTGTTAAAATATGAGGTTATTACCACCGGCTATGTTTCTAAAAGCTGGAGTATCATGAATGAATTAAATGTAAAGAAAAAAAGGAGTTATACAACTGAATAAAACTATTTTGTGATTATGTTTTCTTCTTTAGGCCATGGAGAAATGTAAGGATGCAGGCCTGACCAAGTCCATTGGAGTATCTAACTTTAACCACAGGCAGCTGGAGATGATCCTGAACAAGCCAGGCCTCAAGTACAAGCCTGTGTGCAATCAGGTGGGAATACTCAGCCTCTTCTCCTTGTTACCTATTCCTGTTTCTCTTCTGGCCACTGATTGGTAGGTACTCTTATTACATTCATTTCAATTTTGTGAAATATCAGAAGCTAATAGCAGATTGTTTATGCACAGGATATTTATGACAGTTGATTGTGTTTTACTTTCTGAAGTCTTAGTGGAATATATTGTCTAATCTACTCCTTAGTAGATTTTAGATTGGTATGGATGATGAAAGAAGACTGTAGTCATTGATCACACTGAAGGAAAGTTGAACATATACTTGATATAATGAGAATGAACAGTGATTAATGGGGGAAGGCTATAAGGAACTGTGCTTAGATATCACTGAGAAAGCTTGAGATGTCCAGGAAACAAGGATGCTGCAAAAGTAATAGATGATACTTGTCTGAGTTTCTGTGAGGTTTATATGCTTTGTTGCTTATGGCACAAGACTTAGCTACATTAATTATTACAGAAGATTATAATTCTCATCCAGGCTAGTGGGGGAAGTGTATTATTTGTTGTGATATTACTTGGGTATGTAAAATTAATACTCAGAAATTTGAATACTATTTCAGATATTTCAATTTCTGCTCCTGGTTTCTGGAATCAAAGTGTGAACAACTTCCTTACATCTGTGGCACCACCCTCTCAGGTTGCAATAGACAAGTAAAAGTCACATATAGAAAATAGGGTTGTATGCTATTTATATGCTTATAATTAAAGAACCAAATCACTAGACAGTAAAATATTAAAATATGAAAAAGATAATGTGATAATATTTGATGTAGTTTAATGATTATTTTAAAACATTTAAGATATGTGAATGGATGGTAGATGCCTTTTATATTTATTCATCTATGCCCAAAATTGTTGACATTTTTCAGGACTGAAAATTTTAGTAACATGTATGTGATTACATATTAATGTCTGTGTGCAATATGATGCCAAACCTTTCAGAGTTTGATGCATGTATCACTGTCAAACCCTAATGATTCCATAAAACATCACTCAGGAATGAAGACACATATTCTTTTATGGTTGGATTTGCATTATATTTTCTTTTCTTGGGTATGTGTGTATGGTGTTCATACATTGTGTGCATATGCATATTTGCAGGAGGCCTAAGTCTGATGTCAGAAGTCTTCTTCTACAGCTTGTTTTTTTAAACATGGTCTGTCATTCCACCCATGTTGAATAAGGCTACTCTTGCTAGCTGTGTTGCTTCTTGGATTCTGTGTCTCTCATCTCAACCTAGAAATATGGCAGAGCAGTCTCCCATCACAAATTTCTGTAGGTTCTTGGGGGTCTCAATTACAGACTTCTTCTTTGTGTAGCAATCGCTTTAACCACTGAGTAATCTCTTCAGCTCTAATGCCACTATGAATTATCATTGCAAAGTAAGATTTCCCTGTTCTTCCAAATCATCATAGTTAGTTCTTCTCTCATCAAGGTAAAAATGTATTTCACACATCTTTCCCAAAGAATTTTCTAGCTCTTTTATACTTTCATATCGACCAGTATTTTTTCAGATGACACCTAGGAACAATATGTACTGGATGCATTTAGAATTTGTTTTAATGAAAGATAGCTTTTCAACCATGGCAAACATGTATAACTAGAAGTTGAATTGAGTGGCTTATTACACTAATGTTAAACAAGTTTTTGCTAAGGAAACATCCTCCCATGTGTTGACTTTCACATGGGAGTTGAAAAAGTATCATGCACTGGTCCAACGTCCCACTGTTAATGATGTTCCGTTTGACAGAGTATCAGAACTCTTTTTCAACATCATTTTCTCCATCATAAATAGTGTGACATGGTGCATGATGATTTCCAATAAGGAATTCATGACATTTGAGAATTCTTCTAAGCTTTTGGCCTGGGTAAGCTATTTTGTGTCAGTTTGACAATAATAATCTTCCCTTTCAGCTGTGTTATTACTTCTTGTTTTATTGTCTCCTAAAAAAAAATCACATAGTAAATCTGTACAACTATTTGTAAAATTATATGTTTAGTTACCAATGTTCTGAGAAAGGAGTTGCTATAGTAATCTTTTTCTATTTCAAATTACCTCTTTTTGTGTGCATTCTTATGAAATTATTGATTTTGAATTACTTCATATATATGAATTAACTTTATTTTTTATTTCTTACTAAAATCTGTCATATTTGAGGTGTCTATCCAACTGACTGTTTCAACCTGTAGAGTTTATAGTTGATGCTTTAGTGCAATATTTCATAGTAAAAATTTAGTAAGTCCATACTTTTTTCCACATTTAGGCTTTGTCGTGATTCTTCAAAGAGGAAATGTGTGTTTATACATAGGATTTTGTGAAAAGGTTGATATATCTCAAACTGGTTATTTATTAAGTGTTCTCAGGAACATAAGAAGTAGAATTTTTTAATAATAGAAATTTGGAGAATTGAATGGAAATTATGGGACAAGAATGTAATGGAGGTTGAGAATGAATATGGTCAATGTATAAGATGTACTTTATATAAGCATATCATAATGTAGCTTATCAGTGTTATAAATGTATCAATGAGACACATATGATGGGGCGAGTGAGACTGATCAGTGATTAAGTGAATTTGTTGCCAAGCATGAAAACCTGATTTTGATCCTTCACATAGTGGAAATAAAGAACTGACTCACACAAGTTGTCCTAGGAACTTCAAAATCATGCTGTGGTTTATGCTCATGTGCACTTGAAAATAAACATACAAGCATACACACACACACACACACACACACACACACACACACACACACACACACACAGAGTGACTCAGTGTCCCAAATTCTACAATTAGAATTGTTATGAGTAAGTTTTTCCTGCCGACCTGGGCCCAGAGCCACGCCAGCCCCAATTAACACACAGAGACTCTGCATTTTATATAATTCTGATGGCCAGATACTTGTTTTCTATCAGCTCACTCTGTCTTAAGTATCAACCCACTTCCACCAATCCAAGTATTTACATGTGGTCTCATCCCACTGGAGAGAGCAGCTGGTGTTCCTCTCTCCCCAGGCTCTCCATGTTTACTCCTCCTTACTACTTCCCCTCTCCTCGTCTCCTTGTCTCACCCATCCTGCCCTCCTATTGGCCAACAGTGCTCCATTCATCAACCAGTACAAGAAACATATTCACAGAATGACATCTCCCATCATCTCCTCTTTTCTGTCCAAAAAAAAAAAAAAAAAAAGAAGGATTCTAACCCCAACATAACAAAATATATCACACAACAGTTATCAAAAAAAAATCACAGTTAACAATATTTAGTCCACTAACATTTAGTAAGATTTAAGAAATTATTCCATCATCTATTCAATTTTTGTAAGTCCAAAGTCCTACATGCGACCCAACTTCAATCCTAACCAAGGAAAACTATAACCATAACTATCTGTCTTTAACTCCTTCAAAGACTTGAGAAGGATAGTATATAAACTCTAGAAATGACAGAGACACCTCACTGCCTGGTCAGTCACCCGAAGTTCCTCTGAATCTTCCACCTTCAACCATAGGCCATAGTGTGTCTGGCAGACTCCTCAGACATGGAAGAGATTCTATCATCTAATCTTTCTACCTGATGTTCCAGTTTTTTAAACTTATTATTAGCTTCCTCCGACCAGGAACGAGCTGTCTCTGCTAGCATGTTAATACATTGCATTGTTTCTGTTTTGGTTATTGAGGCATCAGACATGGAACAAATTCTGTTTTCTACTTGGTCATTTTTATGTTCCATGTTTTGTATTCTACCTGTCAGCTCTCCAATGCCATCTTCAATATTCTGAACCTTTTTTTTCTAAGCATTCTATGTTTTGCGATCTATCATTTTCAATGTTTTGAATCCTTGTTACTAAGACTCTTATGGTTTGTACAAGTTCCTTATTGTTTGCTGTAATCTCAAACCATTTCTTTAAGAATATCAAGTTAATGATGAAACCAATTGCTATTACAAAATAAATGTACATATTGGTCCAGTCATAATTTTCTTCTGCTAAAATTCCTTCTATATATGAAGTAAAAGAATTCCTAAAATTCTGCATTGTAAAATTATCTGCCATAGGTATGGAACAATTGATCCCAGATATTATATCAACTTAAATTGCGAAGGATGTTACAGTTATCTTAGGTATAATTCTGCTGTCCTGGAACTTTGATACTTTTAGTTGTAGACCTTAGCTTGTGGTAGTTACTCCTGGAGGTGTACCACCAAATAGCATCCAGCAGCAGAGGTTCTGTCTGATCCCGGTTCTGCCCAGAAGTGTACCACCAAATAGCGTCCAGCAGCAGAGGATCCAAATTCTACAATTAGAATGATGACCAATCCAGTATTAAATGTGTAAAACATTGTATATTTTCTTTTTAAAAAGTAATATGTTCCAAGGGGGAGATAATGGACCCCCCAGACTGATAGGTAGGAATCCAGCATTGGACCGACTCAGACCCACTGGACATGGGTCTCAGTTAAAAGGCTTTGGCAGTCTAAAATCTCTCTGACAGTGGAACAGGATGTATCCCTGGTACACAAAAGGACTTTGGGAGCATATTCCCCCTGGAGGGATACTCCCTTAACCTAGAGGCAGGAGGGAGGGCCTAGTCCCTACTCCAACTGACTTGACAGATTTTGTTGATCCCTCCTGTAAGGCATCACCCTCCATGTGGAGCGAGGGGGGGATGGGATGGAAGGTGGTTGGTTGGAGGGAGGCATGGGATGGAGGGAGAGAGAGAGGGAGGAGGAAGAGGGAACTGGGATTTATATGTAAAATAAGAACAAATAATAAATACATATAAAAACACATAAGAGTAAATAAAAAGAGAATTGTTATTAATTTTCTATAGAGTTTCTCTTTTCTTGAGAGACTGACACTTTTTGATTACAGGGGTTGACCTTTGTGCTGTAAAACTCTCAACATGTAATATGATCATATTTTTATATTTCTCCTTTTTTTTCTTATGCTTTGAGAGACATATTTACAGACATTGCCTATACAGAGGCTTTTTATCAAATTCACTTAGAGTGTTGAGGCATTTATATTATAGGTGATAATGATTCAGTTCACATGCCTATTATTCAATAAATGGATAAGGAGAATATAATCTGTCACTCCAGGTTGACTATTCAAGGATATCAAGTGATAAAGTGAACTTATTACCAAAATTATTTCATCATTAATCTTCTTGTCACACTATTCACAATATTTACATTATGAATCCAACCTAAGTCTACAACATGAGAACTGATATAAGAGTATATATATATAGAGAGAGATAGAGATAGAGATATAGAGATATAGATATGTATTAATTCCACCAGAATTAAATGGATAAGTGAAAATAATTACCAAAAGCAAATGAGCCCAGTCTCCAAAGGACAATTATTATGTGTTCTCTTGTTTAAAGTTCCTTGATTTTATGTAGGTATACAAGTTCATGTGTTTATATATGTCCGTCGTCAAGGGAAATTGTTTTATTTAATGAAAGTTACTAATGTGTAGGAAATGAAAAGGGGAAAGGGAAGGAGCATAATGTTGGGTGCAGCACATGCTCAACAATATTATATTATAGGTTTGTTGGAAAATGTCAATATGTAACATGGTATCATAGGCAGTTGATATGCACAATAAAACATATAAAGTATATATAAGGAAACATATCAGCTATTAATTGTGAATTACTCATTCATAAAAGAAAATTTGTACTGTGGTTTAAATATACTGACAATAAACTACCTGGTATGAGAGCCAGAAGTCTCATCCAGATTGATGATGTCAGTCTGTACTGGGTTTTCATTCTTATGTCTGGTTTAGTACACATCCTTGTAGGATACCTCAGGCCCCCACATAATACATGTAGTAGAATGAGAAAATGGACTCTCCCAAGTTGTCTACTTATTTCTACAGGGAAGCCATGGCAGGTAAGTGAATACTGATGCTCAAAAATGGTTTGTGTTTTCTCTATTTGACACAGCTTTAGGTCATCTGTGAAGAGGGAATCTCAATTGCTAAAATTATTTCTTTGGATTGGCTTGTAGGCAAATATATATATATATATATATATATATATATATATATATACATACATTTTTTTTCTTTAGTGATTGATACAGAAAACTCTTGGCCAGTTAGCACAGTACCACCCCTGGGAAATTGGTCCTGGGTTATATAATTAAGGAGATTGAACAAACAACTATTCTCTACCATCTTTTCTTCTCCAGGTTTCTGCTTCCAGATTCCTGTTCAGACTTCCATTCATGGTAATATTATTGTTTAGTTTAATGGTTGAGGCCAAGGAATACCACAAAAATCACACCATGCAACAGAGCTCACCTGGGAGATTTGTGGTGCAGGTGCAAATGCAGCCTCTGAGCATGAGCAGAAGAAAAAGAAGGGTTAAAAAGGACTTGCTTTTCATAATCTATTATAATAAGCCACATGGAGGAATGTTAGCTTTCAGGCATTTACACCAACCTGCTCTCAGGGACATGGCAAGACAAGCCATAAGCAAAAACCAAGACACTGTGACTACTGCAGCCAATGAGTAGAACAATCTCCTACGCACATGCACTCTGGCCCAATGCTCACCCGGAGCAGTGGGCCCAGTAGGACAAAGGGTGAGGGGAAGGCAGGCTTTGTGTGGTATATTGATCAGAGAGTACCAGGGCTGTATTATCCAGGGCCAGGATATAGGGGAGAGTGAAATGCAGAGCTAACCCAGGGAGTTCCCCGGGAAGGATGTAAGGAGGATTTGGCCTGAACTGGTTCCAGACTCACCTCTGGCAGTGGGCTGGGGATGGGGTCCAAAGATTGGGAGTGTCCTCCCCTCACTTTGAACCTTGACAACATTGCCATTAATGCCAATATTGTCTTCATTAACCCAAGGGAAAAATTAATGTTCTTCATGTCATATTGTTCAGGAAAGAGTATCATAAAACGATGGAGAAACAAATGTCAAACATGACTATTTTTGTTATTTTCAATATGTATATGCATATGTGCAACTCAACATGTAAAAGACAAAGAGACTACCCTTCTTCTACAATCCCAGCACTAAAATTATTCATATGAACATTCACACATAGATTCTGGGCATCAAACTGTTGTCCTCTTTCTTGCATGGAAAGTACTTTACCAAAGGAAAAATCTGATCCGGACTCTTTTAAAAATTAATTCTGGTGCATGAAAACACAGTATGTTAGAGAATAATTGACCTATAGCTACAAACTATGTTCAGGACATAACCAACACCAGTGGAAGCTGTTCTACAAAAATTAAATGAACATATAGTAGTATATAGGTAAAAAAATACCACATATAGGCATTTCTCTTAAGAGCCCAAACCTACTAGTCATTGTTTGGTCTCTTTCTTAATATAATGTAATTTCTAAAATAAAGACTACTGAGTTCGTATAGACTCATAAAATCTTACTTATACCAGCTTAGAGCATAGACAATCATGGTAACATCATAGTTGAAGTATTTTATTTTATTTTTATGCTTTTGCAGTGCTTTTGTTTCTCTGCATTGCTTTAGAGCCTATCCTGAAACTAGCTCTGTAGACCAGGCTGGCCTGGAATTCACAGAGATCCACCTGCCTCTGTCTCCAAGGGATTAAAGGCATGCACCACCAACACCCAGCTAGAAAAAGTATTTTTAATGATGCAAATCACCTACCTTCAGAGCCCCTGGGTAGTTAATGAGGCAGAGGTCCACACATGATATAAGTAGTTTTTCCCTGCTGGTCCCACAGCTGCGCCAGCCCCAAATAACACACAGACTCTGTATTAGATATAAAGCTGTTAGCCTGTTACTAGCATTTCTTATTGGCTGGCTCTGTCTTAAATATTAATCCATTTCTGTTAATCTACGTATTTCCACATGGTCTCATTTTACCAGAGAGAGGGCTCAGACCTCTCATCTCTCAAATATCTACATATGGACCTCTCATCTCTCAAATATCTACATATGGACCTCTCGTCTCTCAAATATCTACATATTGACTACTCCCTACTACTTCCTCAAATCCTCCTTGTCTCCTAGTCCTGCCTATCTTGCTTTATTCATTAACCAATAAGAGAAACATATTTACAGAATGACATTTTTCATCATTTCCTCTTTTCTGTCTAAAATAAAAAGGGTTTTAACTTTAATATAGTAAAATATATCACACAACAGTTATCAAATAAGAATCACAGTTAACAATATTTAGTCCATTGACATTAGTAAGATTTGAAGAAAATATTCTATTATCTATCCTATCTTTGCTAATCTAAAGTCCTATATGTAACTTATCTTTAAACCTAACTAAGGGACACTACAACTATCTGTCTTCAACTCCATCAACGACCACAGAAGGATAATACATAAACTCTAGAAATGACAGAGGCATCTTGCTACCTGATCAGTCACCTGAAGTTCTTCTGTAATGTTCCACCTTCAGCCTATAGGCCATAGTGTGTCTGGCAGACTCCTCAGCAAAGCAGGAAACTTTAAACTGTCCACCTGTATTAGCAGTTTGTCAGTCACTTTTCTCTGTGTCCTGCAGACTGTCTGTCAGACTCTTCCATGAAGCAGGAACCCTGTAGTAATGTCCATCTTGTATCAGCAGTTGCTTTCATGTTGGTCCTGCATGTCCAACATGCAGCATAAAGTCAAACAGTCCAGACAAGAGCAGTATCTTGTCCAAATGGTTGGTCTTGCCATATTGAAAACAAACTCTCTATAACACTTTCTTCAAGGTCTGTCTTCCTTTCTGACACAGGTGGTGTTTGCCAGGAACAGTTGTGCCTCACTGTCAAGAAAAACCCTAAACCATTTTAAATGCCATATTCTGTAGGTCTTTGAAACATTTAAAAAATGCCTATCCATCTCAAATACATCTCTATATATCTAGAAAACCTAACTCACCTAACTATAAATTTTGACTATTATAGGTAACTACCTATAATCTGTACTAAATTATATACTACATTATTAAATGAGCTATGTAAACAGAATACCTAAACAAGAGGAGAAATATACATATCACAACATTAACCTTAAATTTGTATCAATAAATGAAAATCCATTTCAAAGCAAAGTATTCATATCTAAACTACATTCATATCTGTACTATTTAAAGAGACTGGCTGTGATCATTAACGATTTATAACCAACCCCATATAAATAAAACCAAATATTTATAAACAATGTTTGGGAATTTGAGCATTGTTCTTTCCAACTGCTTCCTGCTGGTAGGGGACGCTGTCATGGGGATCCTAAGAAGATCCTGTAGTGGTCTGCAAGACTGCTTTGTCCCATCTATTTTGAATGTTGGATCACCTGGAAAAGTGCTCCAGGGGGTCTTGCTTGATCAAACCATATTAGTCTGGAAGGAATACACAGCTTTTCATTTTCTGTGGAAACAAAAATAGAAATCATTTTTTCCCAGTAACCAGTCCTTGAACTTAAATTTTGGAGTCAAAGCATTTTTCAAATATATACATTGAATTAATCCAGCAGCATATCTTTTAACAGTTGTTGTTATTTCCTCAGTAGTCAAAAGATACAAAGACAATATAATATCATACAGTATCCAGATTTTCTCTGTGCTTTCAATCTTTACATGGCTTTTTTTTTTATTGCTCTATTTCTTCTATTTTCTTCATTTTTTTGAGACAGGGTTTCTCTGTGTAACTTGTATCTGCCTGGAATTAACTCTGTATACCAGGCTTACTTTGCAATCACAGAGATCTGCTTGCCTCTGTCTCCCAAGTGCTGGAATTAAAAGCATGTGCCACCATACCCAGCTACTCTCTTTTCTTTTTATTATTTTCTTTTAAACCATTTTATTCTGTTTCTTTTTCTCTCCCAACCCTACATATATTTTTAAAACACACCATAAACCTTTAGAGGTTTTTCTTCATCTGAATCTGTTTACTGTAAATCTTTATCTTTTTCTGGCCATGAGTCTTTTATCTGCTAAACAACATTGCTAAAATGAAAGCCACAGCTGTATTACCCACGGTCTATCAAAGATGGCGGCGGGTAATTTTACTGCCAGAAATGAGAGCTGTGCTCACTGCCTTGGTCTATGCTGCCATCAAGCAGCATGTTGCCAGCTTGGAGATGTGGGTCACTGCCATTGCCAGCTCTTGTACACACCATTCAGTTGTTAGCAGAGCTATTTAAAAGCCTTGCAGTTTTTTGCCACTTATGCTGAGTCAGGAAATCTCCCTTAAAGGAGCTGTGCAAGTCTCTCCTTGTCTCTAGTAAAATAATCCAACTGAGAAGAATGCTGTTACCAAGAAGCCTTGCTCATCTTTGTACTTTTCTTTCTAAAACCTGTTCTTAAGCTTTTCTTAATTTGTCATAGCTTTTTATTTTATTTTATTTATTTTACATGTCGATCCCAGTTCCCTCTCCTTCTCTCCCTCCCTCTCTCTTACATTTTCTGCCCCCTCACATGCACCCTGACCACCCTCCCCTCCCAGCCCCCTACAACAATTGCACATGTAGGGCAATGCCATCCAGGTAAGGTCATGTAATTCTGTCAAGTCATTTGAAGTAGGGACTAAGACTTCTCTCCTGTCTCTAGGTTAAGGCAGTATCCCTCCATGCGGGATGTGTCCACAAGGTCCTTTTTTGCATCCTGGTTCCATTGTCTGAGGTCCCTTAGACTGCTCAGTCCTTCTAGCTGAGATCCATGTTCAGTGGGGCCTGAGTCAGTCCCATGCTGGATTCCCAGCTATAAGTCTGGGGTCCCGTTAGCTCCTCCTTGTTCAGGTCAGCCGTCTCTATGTGTTTCTGCAACCTGGTTTTGTCCTCTCTCTCTCTCTGCATCTGGATTCTATTTCGACTCAGTGTTTAGGTATGGGTGTTTGCTTCTGTTTCCAACAGGTACTAGATGAGGGCTCCATGGTGGTGGATAAGTTAGTTGTTGATCTCACTGTAAAGGCATTTATAGCAGCCTTTCCATGGTTGCTCAAATTGTTAGTTTGAGTCAGTCTTGTAGGTCTCTAAACCTTTCTTTAGATTCAGTTTTCTCTTCAAACCAATAATGGCTCCCTCTTTTATGTTCTCTCTCCCTCTCATACACACACACACTCTCTCTCTCCTGTCTTCTATTCCTACCCTGACTCACTCTACCTAGTTGCACGTGCTTTCCACTCCTCCCCTTCTCTTTCTCCTACTTCTCTCTCCATTCACTGCCCCCCCCCACTTCCCATGTGCTCTGGGGACTTATCCCTTCCCCCTTCAGTGAGGGACTTTATATGAATCTCTTAGAATATACCTTGTATATATTTTAAGGGTAACTATTCTTGCACATAATTTATTACAGTGTATAGTGTTAATTTAACATATGTGATGTAACTCTAACCTCATCCATAACTATTGTTTGCAATATAAATAACCTCATTAACGTTATATAAATGTTTTAAGAATTCCCAAGAACATTAATGGAAACATCAACACATACACACACACACACACACACACACACACACACACGTATATGTAATAAAGGAATTGTTCTTGAAACACCATGTTTAGTGCTTCCATAGGGTAAATTGCTATTTAATATCCTTCCAAAATGATAGCTTGTGTTATCAGCAGCAAAATTTGGTAGCAAAATTTGGTAGTCTGCATTTGATCACTCTGAATTATTAGTTGGGGTATCAGGTCTTTGTTGCAAAATGGCTGATAAAGGAATAATTGCTGCCATGTGCACTTTCAACCTTCACCAACTATTACAGGAATAGAAAGCAATGCTGCTGTGTCTGTATACAAAGATAAGCTGAATAAAAGTATACAAATACAAAATAACCCATAGAGTGTTAGAGACATGTATTAGCAAGAGAGCATTGTAGAAAGCCTTGATTTGGTTCCCAGCACCCATATGGCTGTTCACAATGTTCCTTAACTCTAATTCTAGGGAATCTGAGGCTCTCTTCTGTTCTCTGCAAATACAAGGCTCACTCATGGTACAATACATGAATGCAATCAAGACACTAATACACATGCAATAAGCTAATTTTTTTTTAAAATCATGCATGGGCGAAGACAATATACCCTATAAAATGAATTATTGGATACTTTACTCGATGAGGAACATGCATTTATCAGGATTGCAAAATATTATTGTAGGTTAATGAGATGTAGCTTCTTTCAATGTTTTTATTTCAATTTCCTCTTAGTAAATTTATATAATGAACAGTATCATCCTTAAACAGTTTTTAATTGAGTCACAGTAAAAAAAATTCAAAATCTTTACATGGCCTGGCCACTCACATTAAAATCATGACATTCAGTAACAATTTAAGCCTCAATATCAACTCCATTTGGAAACATAAGGCTGTTAAATGAAAATGTGGAATACGTGTAGTTTTGTTTGTACAGGAAACTACTTAGGAAGGATACACCAAAATACAAATATAGAATGCATAGCCATGTGCTACATAGCAAAGCATTTGTTAGCAATGAGCAACACATACAATGGTGCTTCATAAGACTATTATTTAAGCTGAACTATTCCCATTACCTAAGGACTCCTTAGCCATCATAGTAGCATAGCACAACAGATTACTCAGAATTCTGTTGTGATGGTACCAGTTTCAGAAAAAATATAGCATACACAATTATATACAGTCTATAACAATAAATTATTATAACCGCTAATAACATATGAGTGTACTTTCAAAACTTCTTACTAATTTTAGTAAGAAAAAAACATCTTTGCTGAAGAAAATAAGGGTCTAACGTGATTAGCCATCAACTCAATATGGAAGGATTCATGTATATTTTGTTTATATATCTGAATGAATACATCCAATTATTTCCTAGTTATAGTATAAAGAATTACTATGGAATTATACAATTATAGTTGTATGATAAATATTCATAATGTATGTTTGATTATTATAACTTTGTATTATTGAAAGAAATAGTTTTGAGTGCAATGAAAAATTTTATACTTATTCATGCAATAAAAAAAGGAGTTTTCCAATCCATTCTAAATCATTGTCTGGTGCACTGAGACTCAGAGAGAAAGAGAGTTACCAATCCACTTATGAATTTGAAGACACTGATGAGAAAAATAAAACTAAAAACTTTCCCTGTGCTTAGCACTGTAAGCAATAATAAGAGCCAGTTTATGCATTTCACCAACATTTACTCTTCATTTAATCACAAAAACATCATTTCAGCACATCACAATTTATTCATTTGTACAATACCTTTGATGTGTAAAATATATGTTTCCTCTTTACAGTGCCTTCAGCAATCTTGTTTTTGATAGCCACTCATACCTCCTCTTCATTTTGATACAAATACTGATATAAGCTAGACAGATGCCTAGGGATAGGAAACCATGCAATTTATACAGTAAAATTGAATTGTATGAGTTATCATAAAAATAAACCCTATAGAATCTTCTATGAGCCTTCTCCAGGGGAGTAACAGAGCAAACATCAAAGTCTTTAACACTGCATTTACAAAGACAAGTGTTTAAATAGAAACATTGTAAAGTTTCCATTCCTAAACTGTTAATGTGTAACTTGTTAAACCCCTAGTGCATCCAAGATTAAAAAATATGCAGGAGTCCTAATGTTTGCAAAGGCAGTTCATGGACAGCTATCATCTTTGCAATTAAATGGAGAAATGTCAACATTCCAGAGAACATCTAAAGTTGAATTTGTCAACGGGAATTTGAATAGTAGTAGATGTACATTATTTTCACACAGCCATTTAGTTTGCATAACAACCATAAAAACTATCTGCAACATATCTGTCCAAAGGTACAGACAGAGCCATATCTGGAAAATAAAGGACATACAGGAAAATATTCAGATGCATGCCCTCCTTTAACCTACAATTTCTTATTTTGTGGGAATTGTTATTTAATTAAAAATAAGGATTTTTGTCTTAATGGCTAAAATTTAATTACAAATATAGAATTGCATTAAAGTGTGAAAATGAAATGGTGATGTAGTAAACATATAAGAAATTTTACAATGTTATATAAAATTGAAGGAAATTCGGGAAAAAGTAAATATTTTCCACAATGCTTATTGTCTTAGAGTTTCTATTCCTGTGGTAAAATACTATGACTGAAAACACTTTATAGAGGACAGTCACACAGAAACTCGAGTTAGGTAACTGGAAGCAGGAGCAGAATAATGCACGGGCCATGGAGCATCACTGCTTACTGACTTGCTCATTTTGACTTGCTCAACCTGCTTTCTTATGTAACCCAGGACCACCAACACAAGATGGCACCAACCATAGTAGGCTGTACCATTTCACGTCAATCCCTGATTTAGAAAATTCCCAAGATCCAAATCTTATGGAGGCATTTCTTAGTTGACATTTTCTCCTCTCAAATGGCTTTAGTTTGTGTCAAGGTGACATAAAACTATTCATCACATGAAGAAGAACAGTGGGGTTTTCAAATGAGTAAATATATAAGCAAACATCTCAACATAAGAACTGGATCTGGCCAACAAACCCTTCAGTTGTCATCAGAGAGGTTACATCCTGCAGCTGGTAGAAACAGATGCAGAGACTCACAGCAAACCATTAGGCCCAACTCAGGGAATCCTGCTGAAGAGGGAAAGAAGGATTGTAGGATTCAGAGAGAACCTGGGCTCATAGGAACTCAAAGAGTCTAAACTGACACCCAGAGAGCCTGGGACTGATCTAGATCCTCGGCATATATTTGGCAGTTGTGTAGCTTGGTCTTTTATGGGACTCCTTACAATGGAAACAGGGGCTGTCTCTAACTCGTTGGGTGGCTTTCAGGACCCTAATGCTCATACTGGGACATCTAGCCCAGCCTCAATACAATGTCATGTTTTGTTATCCATAGGAGACCTGCCATTTTTGAAAATAAGGAGGAGGAATTGGTGTGTGGTGGGGAAGAATCAAAACATGCTCAGTGCTCAGTGTCATTGGTTCTCAAGCAGTGCACCTGATGGCTTGATTTCATTCTTCCTACATAATTAGGAAATAGAGAATTGGAAGAAAAAACAAGGTCACTGAGTAATATGAGGCAAACCTCATGGATGCTGAATGCAGTCTGCCTTGTTCCCATTTCACATGGAATAGCACTAGCCTTGTAAAAGAGAAAAGCAATTTAACCCCACAGAATCACAGAAGAAGTCTATGTCTCAAATATTATGTCAGCCCCACACAGCCAAGATAATCTGTTGAACCCACAGCCCCTTCTGCTACCATTACCTCTGAAGGTGCATAGGTTGATGGGAGATGTCATTCTGTAAATGTTTCTTATACTGGTTAATGAATAAAGCACTGTTGGCCAATAGGAAAGGAAGATAGGAGGGACTAGGAGACAAGGAGGAAAGAAGAAGTAGGAAGGAGGAGTCAGGATGGAGAGTCTGGAGAGAACAGAACCGCCATTCCTCCGCTCTCGGTAAGACCACGTGGAAATACATAGAAATGGGTTAATATTTAAGACAGAGCTAGCTGATAAGAAACTGTCGAGCGCTATTGCCTTGCCTGCAAGAACGACACTCAACAACAGGATTCTTCTGCAGCTATGTTTATTGCGCGGCTCATTACAGCAAGTTGAGAGAAGACCCCAAGGAGGAAAAAGGGCTCTGCTTATATATGCTCAGAGGAGCCGTGTCCGTTACTGACAGTTGCAGCCCGCAACACTTGTAACAGTCACCCCATGACGTGGATTGCGCATCCGCGCCTTGCTGGCTTACGGACAGGAAACCGGTGCCATCTTTGGGAATGGCACCGGTGGCTCTCTACATCTCCCCCTTTTTTGTTTTATAAACACAACAGGGAAGGGTAGCGGTCTGATCTCCAGTAATGAGATGGACATTGTAATGACCCTGAATCCTGGTAGTCAGCCAAGTCAGTGCCATACCCGTCCGGCATCTTTTCCCTGGAGGTGGGGCCTTGGACACCAACCCACATGCAACCAGACTTGCCCTTCTTGGAGCTGCTCATGGCCAGAGTCAACCCGGAGTGCAGTGCTAAGCCAAACAACCTGAGCGTGAAGAATTTATTACAGTAGGCTAAACTAAAGAAGCACCTGTCTGTGTGCAATGGGAAAAAACCCTGCAGAACGTTAGGGCTGTTTCTGGTTAAAAAAAAAAATGGACACCCTAACCTGGTGCAATGTCATAGAAGACTCAGGGTGCAAGGGCTGTCCTATTGGACAATTAATGTCCATTTTTTAACATGCTTAGCCACACAGTGGGAGAGGAGCCTATCTCCATAGCAGCTAGGGCTTGAGCGATAACCACTTTGTCATGTGTCTGTTGAGCATGTAGCTTACACACCAACCAGAACAGGAGCACCACCCCACCACATAACAGCAGGCCAAACCCCATTACACCTGCCCACTCCTTAAAGTGGGAAAAAGCGGTGGAGATCCAGGAGAACGATCCTTCTGATAGAGAGGCGTCCACATGGGTGGAATTCACATGGACGATGGCCATTCGGAGTTGGTCCATCAGGCTATCAAATTCTCCTGTCCATTCACCTAAAAGATACTGAAAAAGTTGTTTAGAAAGGTTTGCAGCTCTTGTATAATTTTCATATTGTACACTGGAATATTTCCATTGACAGCCCAGTTGGGCTAGCTGCCAGAGTGTGTCAATTTGTTCCTGTACCAAATCAATTCTCTGATTGACTACCATCAATCCTCCTTTTAATCGTGAATCAATGGAGGCCTGTGATTGGCTAAGATCATGCCATATGGCTTTCCATTCCAAACATTGCCCCATAGTGAGACATGCTTTTGTGACAAACATCCAGTCTGCAGGGGTCATAGCCATAGCAGACAGTCTCTCTTATGAGGAGGTGTAGTTAGCATTAATGCCATAAGCACGGACAGATTCAGCCAATTCCTTAACCTGCTTATGTTCCAAAGGTTGATGAGTACGATTTCTATCCTCCTCAAAAACAGGAAACATTTGAGTTAACTGCCCTATTGAAACAAAAATAGAAATCCTTTTTCCCCAGTAACTTGTCCTTGAACTTAAATTTTGGAGTCAAAGCATTTTTAAAATATATAAATTGAATTAATCTAGCACCATTTCCTTTAACAGTTGTTTCCTCAGCAGTCAAACAATACAAAGACAATATAATACCACACAGTATCCAGATTCTCTCCATCTGTGGCTTTTTTATTATTCTGTTTCTTTTCTATTTTATTTTTTTTATTTTATTTTTTTTTTTTTTTTTTTATTTTTTTGATCAGTCTCTCGGGGCTCTTTCACTTTCTCCTTGCTAGCCTTTTTCTTTTTGCGCGCACCCAACTTTTCGTCATGTTCTGCTTCTGACATGCTTTCCTGATACATGTCTATCAGAACTTACCTTATTTTGTTACCTGTCTGCCACAGTTCTGAATCCTCTCCAGCTGACTGAAGGGTCCCCCTTGTGCCGCTGATGTCAGGTTCCCGGGTTTTGGAGCCACTTGTCGTGCGCACTTGTCGTGCGCTATTGCCTTGCCTGCAAGAACGACACTCAACAACAGGATTCTTCTGCAGCTATGTTTATTGCGCGGCTCATTACAGCAAGTTGAGGGAAGACCCCGAGGAGGAAAAAGGGCTCTGCTTATATATGCTCAGAGGAGCCATGTCCGTTACTGACAGTTGCAGTCCGCAACGCTTTTAACAGTCACCCCATGACATGGATTACGCATCCGCGCCTTGCTGGCTTATGGACAGGAAACCGGTGCCATCTTTGGGAATGGCACCGGTGGCTCTCTACAAGAAACTAGTAATGGGCCAACAGAATTATATCAAATAATGAGTCTCAGTACATTATTTGGGGCTCATGGCGGCGGCGGGACAAGACTGGTGGCGGGCAGAAAACCTTACGCCTTACAATAGGTACCAAAGCCCAGTAGAGGAATGAAGTGACCAACACATAATCTCATTGTCTGCTGTTTAGAATCCATGGCTTATAGGTTCTCCACCTAAGAAGACACTACTTCTTTCCTCACAGTACAGCAAATAAATGTTTGGTATAGCCCCAACTGTCTTGTAATGAGACACCAATGGGAAGGGAAAATAAAATAACGTTTGTGGACTGGGGATGGGTTATAATGGAAACAGGAGGGATCAGGTGAGGGGGTTGGAGGGAAAGACAGGATTGGAAGAGAGCACTAGAAATGGGACATTTAGAGGGTGAGTTAGAATCTTAGTATAATGAAAATTATATGTATATGAAAACTTCATATATGTATATGTATATGAAAACTTCATGAAATATACAAGGGTAAGCCTAGCTAAGATTCCTAGCAATGGGGAATATGGAGCCTGAACTAGACATTTTCTGTAACCAGGCAAGGCTTCCAGTAGAGGGACTGGGATGCCCTCCCAACCACAAAACCTGTGACCCATAACCCCTTCAGCCTACAAGATATGCTGGGATAATGGTGACTAACCAGTGATCGGTCAAATATTAGGCCCAAGCCATAAGAGCAACTCCATCCCTAACATTATTTTGGTAGCCAGAATCCCAAGCTGGCTTAATCAGAGTACTAGGGTAGGAAACAAACACTACTAAAACACAAAATATCAATAAAATTATTCCTAATACTATTCTGCAATACTCATAGAACTATGCCTACCCCAATCAAATTCAGAAATGCTTCCTCAGGAGCCTATAGGAGCAGATACAGAGACCTACAGCCAAACATTAAACAGAGCTAGGGAACCCAGCAGGAAATAGCAAGGAAGGATTGTAGTAGCCATAGGGGTCCAGGACAGGAGAATATAGTTCACAGAACCAACTAAGCAGGACTCTTAGGGGCTCACAGAGACTGAAGTAGCAACAACATCTGCATGAAACCATTCTAGACTCTCTGCATACATGCTGTGGTTGTTTAGCTTGGGGTTTTTGTTGGACTCCTAACAGTGGGAATGGGGGTGTCTCTGACATATTTTCCTGCTAATGGGAAAATTTCCCTTCTACAAAGTTGCCTCATCCATCCATGATATGAGGATTTATGCCTAATTATATTGCATATTATTTTGTCACATTCTGTTAAAATCACTGTGAGGCCAGCTCCTTGCTGAAGGGACACAGAGGAGCATAGTAGGAGTACCAAATCAATGTCTGGTTTGACTAAAGGTCAACTCCATGAGTTTTAACACATACCTGACACGGTTTGGGTGACCAAAAGCAAAGACCAGAGAGTCCAGAGATGTAAGCTTGAAATTAAAAAATAAAAGGCAGTAACAAAATTACTCCTAATGATATTCTTCTATACTCATAGATAATTGCATCATTCAGCCAACATCAGAGAAACTTTCTCCTACAACTTATGGGAACAAATACAGAGACCCATAGGGAGACATTACTTAGAGAGAAAGAGATGTTGGAACACACAACCCTAAATGGAATGTGTCCACCGAATTCCTCCATTCTGAGCTCAGGGAATCATGTAGAAAAAGAGGCAGAATGCAACATCCAGAAGAGATGAAGGACACCAGGGGAAATAGTCCTTCTAAATCATCTGAGCAAGCTCATATCAACTCACAAAGACTGAAGTGGCAAGTGGGACCTGCACAGGTCTTCACCAGGTCCTCTGCATATATATCATAGCTTTCAGTTTAGTATTTTTATTCCTGAGTGTGTGAGCAAGTAGGTCTCTGGCTCTTGTGTCTCCTCTTGGGCTCGTTTCCTTCTGTTGGTTTGCCTTGCCCAACTTCAATGTGACGGGTTTTGTTTTGTCTTGTATTTTACTTTGTTATGTTTTGTTAACATTTAGAAGCCTTGTATTTTCTAAAGAGATACAGAGATGAAGTAGATATGTATTATAGGGTTGTTGGGGAGGAATGGAAGAAAAGTGAAGGTAAACTCTAATCAGATATATTGTATGAGAAAAGAATCTATTTTCAATGAAAGAGAAAAATAGGCAGAAAATCAAAGAATATTCAAAAATAAAAGTGTAAAAAAAAGTAAGAGGACATGGTGTTGACAGAGGTGTAAAGGAGTAAGTTTAATATGGAAGGGTTGGGGAAGAAATTAGGAATGGATATATGTATGTATGAAATTAACAAATAAATAACTATTATATTAAAAAAGATTAACCATCACATGTGTATTTCTTATTTTATAGTACTGTAAATCTACTCTTCTTCCTTCATTCCTATATTATTTAGATTTACTCTTTTTATGTTTACATTTCTTTTTGGGTCAGCTCCTAGTCATGTCTTTTATAATCTATCTTATAACTCATCTTAATTGAAATGCTTAAATATTTTATATTAGAAGTTATTAAAGGTATAATAATATATTGAAATAATCTATGATATTTATTACTATTTTCCTTCTTAAGGTATTTTTTCTGTACTCCTGCTTTTATCGTTTGTTTTTTCTCTGTATTTTATTCTTGGATCCTCCTTACATATTTTCTTTGTTGCTATAGTTTTCTCTTCTTTACAGAAATTGTCACCTTACTGCTAGCCAATTGGGAGGGGAGTTTGGTCCAAGAGACAGTGTTTTTCATTGGCAATGGACATGACTGAGAAAGGGGCAGCCCTTTTGGAGGAGAGGCAAGCGGCAGAGGGTGAAAGCGGTGGCTTGCAACTCTGTTGAAGTTCCCCCATCTATTCTTTAATAATTACACATGGTTTTTACACTTTAATAAATGATTAAAAAAATCTTTAACATCTGGCACACAACGTGGCCAATCGCAGGACACATCCTTCCCACACTGCTGCTGTCTGGTCTGGTGGAGTGTGAACATCCCCTCCCCTTACCCCTGACATCCTTCATTGCTGCTTTGCAGTTCATTGGAGGATGCATACCCTGTCTTCCCCCATTTCTGCCTGAACTCTTGACATGCAGCTGCCCCCTTAACCACATGGGTTCTGTTCCACGTGCATAGGCACATGAGTAGGTTCTGGTCGTGCAGCATTGAGCACTTGCTAGCTCACTGTCACCTCCTAATATGGTTTTTCTTGGTATGACAGACAATGGAACAGGTCATGGTCATGCCCCCTTGTACATTTTCCATTTCCCTTGCCCCATGTGGGTTCTGCTCTGAACTGGCAGTAGGGCTTTGGCTAGTCCAGCTGCTTTGAGCATTTGTTCAACATGCTCAACCTGAGCTACTTTGGTGCCTTCCTGGCTCCACTTGCTGGTCAAACATCATCACTATGTGTAAATAACTTCAGACAACCCAGTCCTCTAAGCATCTGTTTCACCTGCTAGTCCAACATCAACATAGCACATACACAACCCAATCCTCTGTGGAATGGAATTGGTGAGAAACCTGGGAACTTTCAAATGGTTAACTAGTCTATTAAACTAAAAAATGGTGGTGGAGGGGAGGCAATCTTAAAACCCTTCCCATGTTAAGGATTTGAAATATCACAATTCAGGGAATTAGGATGGTATTTATCACAGGGAATTGACATGGTATTTAAGGGATGCACATAAAAAATGAGGAAATAAACAACTTAGCTTGCTTTTTTTGTGGGGGGAACTTTTGATGATGGCTTCAATTTGATTCAGGGTTATGGGTCTATTTAAATTGTTTATTTGCTCTTTACTTAATTCTGGATATCTATCCAGAAAAGTGTTCATTTCTGTTAAATTTTCTAAGTTTATGGAGTACAGGTTTTCAAAATATGACCTGAAGATTCTCTGTATTTCCTATGTGTTCATTGCTATGTCTCCCTTTTTTATTTCTGATTTTGTTAATTTGCATGTTCTCTTCCTATGTTTTGGTTAGTTTGGATAAAGGTTTGTCTATCTTGTTGATTTTTTTTCTAAAAACAAACTCTTTGTTACATTAATTCCCTTTATTGGTTTCCTTGTTTCTACCTTATTGATTTCAGCCCTCAAATTGATTCTTTCCTGGAGTCTACTCCTGTAACTGTAAGGTTTTTCCGCCCACTACCTGGTCTTGTCCCGCCACTGCGCCAGCCCCAATTAACACACCGAGACTCTGTATTTGATATTAGGCTGTTGGCCAGGTGCTAATTTCTTATCGGCTAGCTCTGTCTTAATGATTAACCCATTTCTAGGTATTTCCACGTGGTCTTACCAGCAAGAGGCGGCTGGCGGTTCTAGTCTCTCCAGACTCTCCATGTTAATTCCTCCTTCCTCTTTTCTCCTTGTCTCCTAGACCCTCCTATCATCCTTTCCTATTGGCCAACAGTGTTTTATTCATTAACCAATATGAGAAACATATACAGAATGACATCTCCCATCATACTCCTTTGACCTGAGTGTGCTTCTTTTTGTTCTGGACATTTCAATTGTGCTGTTAATTCTCTAGTGTGACTATACTCCAGCTTGTTCATGTGGATACTTAGAAATGTTATCAAAATGTCCCAGAGGTTTGGGTGTGTTGTGTCTTCATTTTAATTGTATCCTAGGAAGGTTTTAATTTCTTTTTTTTTTAATTTAATTTTATTTAATTTTATATAACAAAGACCAATTAAATGAAAACAAACATTTATACACAATATTTGGGAATTTGGGCGTTGTTCTTTCCAAACTACTTCCTGCTGGTAAGGGGCGCTGTCATGGGGGATTCGAAGAAGATTCAGATATCCTGGTTGTAGTCTGTAGGGCTGTTTTGTCCGGCTGTTTTGAATGTAGGATCACCTTGTACTCTGTTTCAGGCGGTCTGGCGTGATCAAACCACATTAGTCTGGAAGGAATCCACAGCTTTTCATTATCTGTGGAAACAAAAATAGAAATCCTTTTCCCCAGTAACTTGTCCTTCAACTTAAATTTTGGAGTCAAAGCATTTTTTTTTTTTTATTATTTTACATGTCAATCCCAGTTCCCTCTCCCTCCCTCCCTCCCCTCCAGCCCTCCCTCCCTCCTTCCCTCACTTTTACCCTCTCTACCCTCTCACATACACTCTAAACACCCTCCCCTCCCATCCCCCCACCCCAATTCCATATGTAGGGGAATGCCATCCAGTTGGGGTCATGTAGATATGACAGGTCATGTGAAGTAGGGACTAGGGCTTCTCTCCTGTCTCTAGATTAAGGCAGTTATCCCTCCATGGGAGATATGTTTGCAAAGTCCTTTTGTGCACCAGGGATACATCCTGGCTCCACTGTCTGAGGTCTCTTAGACTGCTCAGTCCTTCTGGCTGAGACCCATATTCAGGGGGGGCTGATTCAGTCCCATGCTGGCTTCCCAGCTATCAGTCTAGTGGCCGTTAGCTCCTCCTTGTTCAGGTAAGCTGTCTCTATGTGTTTCTGCTGCATGGTCTTGTCCTCTCCATCTGCTTCTGGGTTCTAGTTCGACTCAGTGTTTATGTATGGGTGTTTGCTCCTATTTTCAACAGGCATTAGTTGAGGGCTCCATGGAGAAGTTAGTTGTTGATCTCACTCTCCAGGAAGGGCATTTATGATAGCCTTTCCACAGAAGCTGAGATTGTTAGTTGGGAGCAGTCTTGTAGTTCTCTCGACCTTTCTTTGTGTTCAATTTTATCTTCAAACCAATATTGGCTCCTGTAACGTGTACAGGTTTTTCCGCCTGCTGTCCGGTCTTGTCCTGCTACCATGCCACCAGCCCCAAATAACACACAGAGACTCTGTATTTGATACAATACTGTTGGCCCGGTTACTTGTTACTTATCGGCTAGCTCTGCCTTTAATTATTAACCCATTTGTATGTATCTTTACATGGCCTTCTCTTACCGGGGAGGCGGCTGGCGTCTAGTTCTCTCCAGACTCTCCATCTTGACTCTCCTTACTACTTCCTATTTCCTCCTTGTCTCCTAGTCCCTCCTATCTTCCTTTCCTATTGGCCAACAGTGCTTTATTATTAACCAGTATGAGAAACATATACAGAATGACATCTCCCATCAGGCTCCCTCTTTTATGTTCTCTCTCTCTGTCTCTGTCTATGTCTCTCTCTCTCTCTCTCTCTCTCTCTCTCTCTCTCTTTCCTGTCTTCTATTCCTAACCAGGCTCAATCTTCCTGGTCACACATGTTTTCCTTTCCTCCCCCTCATTTTCTCCTACTTCTCTCTCCATTTGTTGTCCCCCCTCACTTCACCTGAGCTCTGGGGGACTTGTCCCTTCCCAGTTCTGTGAGGGATATGAATCTCTTAGAATACACCTTGTATCCTAGTTCCTCTGGTGATGTGAATTATAGGCTGGTGACCATTTGATCTAGGTCTAAAATCCATATATGAGTGAGTACATACTGTGTTCCTCTTTTTGTGACTGGGTTACCTCATTCAGGATGGTTTCTTCAAGTGCCATCCACTTGCCTGCGAATTTCAAGATACCATTATTTTTTTCTGCAGAGTAGTATTCCATTGTATAGATGTGCCACATCTTCATTAACCATTCTTCAATTGAAGGGCATCTAGGTTGCTTCCAGGATCTTGCTATTACAAATAGTGCTGCTATGAACATAGTTGAACAGATGTCTTTGTTGCATGGATGTGAATCCTTTGGGTATATGCCTAAGAGGGGGATTGCCGGGTCCTGTGTAAACTAATTCCCATTTTCCTGAGGAACCACCATACTGATCTACAAAATGGCTGCATGAGTTTGCACTTCCACCAGCAGTGGAGGAGTGTTCCACTTTCTCCACATCCTCTCCAACATAAGTCATCACTGGTGTTTCTAATTTTAGCCATTCTGGCAGGGGTAAGATGGTATCTCAAAGTTGATTTGATTTGCATTTCCCTGATAGCTAAGGATGTGGTGCATTTTCTTAAGTGTCTTTCAGCCTTTTTGATTTCCTCCATTGAGAATTCTTTCTTCAGTTCTGTACCCCATTTTTTAAATAGGGTTATTTGGTGTTTTGTTGACTAGTTTCTTGAGTTCTTTGTGTATTTTGGAGATCAGCCCTTTGTCGGATATAGGATTGGTGAAAATCTTTTCCCAGTGTGTGGGCTGCCCTTTGGTCTTGTCGACTGTGTCCTTTGCCTTACAGAAGCTTCTAAGTTTGAAGAGGTCCCATTTATTAATTGTTTCTTTCAGTGTCTGTGCCCCTAGAGTTATGTTCAAGAAGCAGTCTCCTATACCAATTTGTTCAAGGGTACCTCCTACTTTCTCTTCTAAGAGGTTCAATGTGGCTGGATTGATGTTGAGGTCTTTGATCCATTTGGACTTCAATTTTGTGCATGGAGTCTATCTGCAGTCTTCTACACACCCTCATCCAATTGTGCCAGCACCATTTGTTGAAGATGCTGTCCTTTCCCCATTGTATAATTTTAGCTGTTTTGTCGAAAATCAGGTGTTCATAGGTGTGTGGATTAATATCAGGATTTTCAATTAGATTTCATTGGTCTACCTGTCTATTTTTATGCCAATACCAGGCTGTTTTCAGAACTATAGCTCTGTAGTAGAGCTTAAAGTCAGGAATGGTGATGCCTCCTGACGTTCTTTTATTGTATAGGGTTGTTTTGGCTATCCTGGGTCTTTTGTTTTTCCATATAAAGTTGATTATTATCCTTTCAAGGTCAGTGAAGAATTGTGGTGGGATTTTAATGGGGATTGCATTGAATCTGTAGATTGCTTTTGGTAAGATTGCCATTTTTACTATGTTAATCCTACCTAACCAAGAGCATGGGAGATCTTTCCAATTTCTGGTATCTTCTTTAATTTCTTTCTTTAGAGTCACAAAGTTCTTATTATATAGGTCTTTTATTTGTTTGGTAAGCGTTACACCAAGATACTTTATGTTACTTGTGGCTATTGTAAAGGGTGATGTTTCTCTGATTTCATTTTCAGTCCCTTCATTGTCTGTATATATTAGGGCTACTGATTTTTTATATTTTTAGTTAATCTTGTATTCTGCCACTTTGCTGAAAGTGTTTATCAGTTGTAGGAGTTCCCTGGTAGAGTTTTTCGGGTCACTTATGTAAATTATTATATCATCTAAAAAGTGAAAGTTTGACTTCTTCATTTCCAATATGTATCCCCTTGATCTATTTTTGTTGTCTTACTGCTCTAGCTAGTACTTCAAGTACAATATTGAAGAGATATGGAGACAGTGGGCAGCTTTGTGTTGTTCCTGATTTTAGAGGTATCAATAACATTGCATTTCTATTTAGTTTGAATTTGGCTGTTGGTTTGCTGTATATTGCTTTTATTATGTTTAGGTATCCCTGTTATGCCTGATTTCTCCAAGACCTTTAGCATGAAAGGGTGTTGGATTTTGTCAAAGGATTTTTCACGAACTAGTGAGATGATCGTGCGTGTGCGTGTGCGTGTGCGTGTGCGTGTGTGTGTGTGTGTGTGTGTGTGTGTGTGTGTTTATATGGTGGATTACATTGATGGGTTTTCATATGTTGAACCATCTCTGCATTCCTGGAATGGAGCCTATTTGGTCATCATGGATGATTTCTCTAACGAATTATTGGATTCTATTTGCCAGTATTTTAGTGAGTATTTTTGCATCAATGTTCATGATGGGTATTGGTCTGAAGTTTTCTTTCTTATTTGGGTCTTTATGTGGCTTAAGTACCAGGATAATTGTAGCCTCTTAAAAGAGTATGGCAATGATCCTTCTGCTAATGTATGATACAATTTGAAGAGTATTGAAGAGTACTGGTATTAGCCGTTCTTTGAATTTCTGGTAGAATACTGCACTGAAACACTGAAACCATCTGGTCCTGGGCTTTTTTTTTTTTTTTTTTTTTTTTTTTTTTTTTTTTTGGTTGGGAGACTTTTGATGACTGCTTGCTTCTATTTCATTAGGGGTTTAGGTCTATTTAAATTGCTTATTTGGTCTTGACTTAAATTTGATGATATCTGTCCAGAAAAATGTCAATTTCGATTAAATTTTCAAATTTTCTGGAGTACAGGTTTTCAAAGTATGACCTGAAAATTTTCTGTATTTCTTCTGTATCCATTGTTATGTTTCCCTTTTAATTTCCCTTTTAATTTCTGATTTTGTTAATTTACATATTCTGTCTCTGACTTTTGGTTAGTTTGGATAAATGTTTTTCTATCTTGTTGATTTTCTCAGAGAACCAACTTTTTGTTACATTGACAATTTTTTTCTAATTTCTACCTTATTGACTTTAGCTCCTAAATTTGATTATTTCCTGGCATCTACTCCTCTGGGCATGAGTTTGCTTCTTTTTGTTCCATTGCTTCAATTGTGCTATTAATTCTCTAGTTGACTATTCTCCAGTTTGTCCATGTGAGTACTTAGGGCTATGATCTTTTTTCTTAGTACTATTTTCAAAGTGTTCCATAAGTTTGGATATGTTGTTTCTTCATTCTCATTGAATTCTTGGAAGTCTTTAATTTCTTTCTTTATTTCTTCCTTGACCCAGGAGTGCAATTGTGCATAGTTCAATATCCATGAGTTTATAGTTTTTCTGCAATTTGTGTTGTTGTTGAACTCCAACTTTAAAGCATGGTGGTCTAATAGGATACAGAGGTTGTTCCAATTTTTTTGTACCTATTGAGATTTACTATATTGCTGAGCATATTATTGATTTTAGAGATGGTTCCATGTGGCACTGAGAAGGAGGTATGTTCTTTCGTGTTTGGATGGAATGTTCTATAGATGTCTGTTAAACCCAATGGGGTCATAACTTCTGTTAGTACCTTTGTTTCTTTGTTAAGCTTCTGTCTGCTTGACCTGTCTAGTGTTGAGAGTGAGGTGTTTAAATACTCCACTATAAGTGTATAAGGTCTTATGTGAGATTTGAGTTTTAGAAATTTTTCTTTTACAATGTGGGTACCTTTGTTTTGGGGGCACAGATATAAAGAATTGAGACTTCATTTGTCTCTTTGTCTCTTTGGCAGGCAAGGGAGGATTAGAAGGAGAAGGAACTGGAACTCATATTTAAAATAAGATTGTTTCTAATTTAAATTTAAAATGTCAAGAAAAAAAAAGGCTGCTGAAATAATTTCCTAAGATTTTCACTGGAGCTTGCAAAAATACACTTAAATTCTGTTATTTCAATAAAAAGAGAGTATACACAAATTTTACTGAAGCTAATGACCTTATGTGAAAGAAATAGTTAAAGCTCAAAATTCCTAGATTCTAAAAGCAGTTGGATTAATGTCAGGAACTTGAAAAGACAGATAACAGTGATCTTGATTACATTTCTTTCCAACAATCATTAACTCTGCATGAAATGACAAAATACTGGCAGTAAAGTTGTACAATTGATTTATAAGTAAAAAATCACCCATTTTATGTAAGTGATTTTTCATGTTTTATCACATTAAAGTCAAGCCTCCTTTTAATGCAAATGTAATTATATAACTACAGTAATTTATTAATGTCTTTATTCTTGATATATGTACATAAACACACACGCATACACACACACACACACACACACACACACAAATTTGTTTCCCTGTACAACTCTCCTCTATATCAACCATCAATGTGTCATACTTCTAAGTCTTGTTTTTTCTTATACATAACCAACTAAACCCAATTAGTGGTGCTCATATAGGCCATATACTTGAACCTAAGAATCAATAAGTGGCCACAACCATTTTTCAGCAAGTACCCTCCCCACAACAACAACCCTCAACTAAAAATAGCTCTTCTGTAAAGGAAGGGACTGTAGGTCATCTATCCCATCTATGCCAGAATGTTGGCTCCTTGGTCTTATGTAGATAGTATGTGAAAGGATTCCAAAGACAGCCAATTTCTGTGATTTTTTTTCTAAATGTCCTCAAATACTTCAACATAAAGATACAGTCTGCTGTTAAGCCATGGCTATTGCAATCATGAATTAACTACAATCAAGGGACTCATCACAAGAAGATAATAATTCTCCCTCTGTCTGTAGTCAATAGCTGTCTGTAATTCTTTTTCTAAGATATTGCTTGTTAAAGAGGAAACCGCATTGTCTTTTTGCCTGTGGGAAATATCATTCACAAAAGAAATAAGTGTGGGGCCACTGACAGTGGAACCAGTATTTATCACTAGTGCATGAACTGGCTTTTTCAAGCCCATTCCCTATGGAGGGATACTCTCTCAGACTAGATACAGGAGGGAGGGCCTCAATCCTGCCCCCAAATAAAATGACAGGATTTGATGATTCCCCATGGGATGCCTCACCCTCTCTGAGGAGTGGGTGGGGGCGGGATGGGATGGAGAGATGGCGGGGGGGGGGGGAGTGGGAAGAGGAAAAGAAGAGGGTACAGGGATTTGTATGCAAAGTAAGATTGTTTTTAGTTTAAATTAAAAAATTAATCAATAAGAGAGAAAAGAAAGAAGTGTGGTAGTGCTTGAAAGGGCATTGGATAATCCACAGAATCTACAATCAAAATTTGCTAAATGTATTACTAAATTTTGTTAGTATAGAACAAATAGTGGATGAGGAATGGAAATAATACAAAGAAAGAGAAAGTATCAGATGGCTAGTAATTATTAATACTTTATATATTGTATTGATATAAATATAAACAGAGCTATAAACATATATGTAAAGTTCCATGTACATGGAAGACTTTAAAAATGTACCCCTGATTTAAGCACAATACACTAGAAAATTAACTAGTGTATATTAAACAGAATTTAAATTAGAAATCATAAGTCAGATACTCTTTATTATTTTGTGTTGCGAAATATCGGGATTTGTCTGTGGTGATGTTGTTTATGAGCTGAAGATCAGAATACAAAGCTATCCACAACCTTAGAAGCTGGACAGTAGGGGCACACACCTTAAATCTCAGGACTCAGGATACAGAGGCAGATAGGTTTCTGTGAGTTTAAGACCATTAAGGGGTACATGAGATTGAATCAGTCTAAAAGAAAAACAGACCTCACACCTTTAATCCTGACAGTAGAGATGCATATAAGATAAAAACAGGGCAGTTAGTGTCCACCCATGTTGACCCAGCCCTGGTAGAGTTAAGAGCTGTCTGGGAGCTTGGCAGCTCTGCTTCTCTGATCTTTCAGCTTGAACCCCAATATCTATCTCTGAATTTTTATTAGTTGTGCTATATTTGTTCTAAACATGCATAATCAACACCCCATTTCCTTAGTTAACTAAAATTGGAGAAAAATATGAGATTTTCTCTGCTGTTAGATTGACAGATATAGTTAAGTAAGAAGTATATATGTGAATATATATATATATATGTGAATATATATGGGAATATAATTTAAATAATTTATTTATAGGATGTTAAATATTTTATGAAGCTGCATTCATGAAATTAACAAAGGTAGATTCTAAAAGCAGAAAATAAAGCAATTCAAATTCATTCTAGTGCTATAACCAGTAAGAAATACTAACAAATTATAATAATAATAACTAAACATTTTGCTTGGACCACATTCATTAAGCACACATTGGGTATTTTTTCACTCATATTTTAGTGCTCTTGAACACCACAATTTTTCATTTTCTGATGAATATTAACATGATAGCCTTTGTCATGGCTTCTATCTGAAGCTCCTAAATGTGGAAAATGATGTTCCTGAAGATGATCAAGGTGATGCTAATGAAACACACCACATCTTTTATTTTTCTAATTTTTTTAATTTTTATTTTACATATCAGTCCCAGTTCCCTCTCCCTCCCTCCATATCTCCCTCCATTTTCCCCTGTCTCCCACCCTCTCATGCCCCCCGCCACTTCCTGATTCCACTGTCTGAGGTCCCTTAGACTGCTCAGGCCTTCTAGCTGAGACCCATGTTCAGGGGGACTGAGTCACTCCCATGCTGGATTCACAGCCAACAGTCTGGGGGCCTGTTAGCTCCTCCTTGTTCAGGTCAGCTGTCTCTATATGTCTCAGCATCCTGGTCTTGTCCTCCTTCTCTGCATCTGTATTCCAGATCACAACTAACATTTTGAGCAATATTGGAAAGGCTACCTTAAATGTCCTTCCCTGACCATGAGATTTATGACTAACTTATACACCATCATGGAGCCCTCATCTAGTAGCTGATGGAAACAGAAGCACACACCCACAACTAAACACTGAGCCAAACTGGAATCCAGCATAAGTTGTCATTGGTGTTTCTAATTTTAGCCATTCTGGAAGGAGTAAGATGGTATCTCAAAGTTGTTTTGATTTGCATTTCCCTGATAGCTAAAGATGTTGAGCACTTTCTTAAATGTCTTTCAGCCTTTTTGATTTCCTCTCTTGAGAGTTCTCTATCCAGTTCTGTACCCCATTTTTATTAGGGTTATTTGGTGTTTTGGTAACTAGTTTCTTGAGTTCTTTCTATATTTTGGAGAGCAGCCCTCAGTCAGATGTGGAATTGGTGAAGATCTTTTCCCAGTCTGTGGGCTGCCTTTTGGTCTTGTCAACTGTGTCCTTTGCCCTACAGAAGCTTGTAAGTTTGAGGAGGTCCCATTTATTAATTGTTGATCTCAGTGTCTGTACTACTGGAGTTATGTTCAGGAAGTGGTCTCCTGTACCAATTTGTTCAAGGGTACCTCCTACTTTCTCTTCTAAGAAGTTCAGTGTGGCTAGATTTATGTTGAGGTCTTTGATCCATTTGGGCTTGAGTTTTGTGCTTGGCAATAGATATGGGTCTGTCTGCAGTCTTCCACACCATCATCCAGTTGTGCCAGCGCCATTTGTTGAAGATGATTTCCTCCTCCCATTGTATACTTTTAGCTGTTTTGTCAAAAATCAGGTGTTCATAGGTGTGGGGTTTAATATTTTATGTGTCCACTATAAATTGAAGTTACAGAATTAGGTTAATAAAATCTTAGCCAAAGAAGTTCCAAATTCAAACTTGGAAATATAATGAATCCAATTGATATTGCTAATTACCATTATTCAGCCTCTTTTAAAAAGTTGTGTCCAAAGCAATGAAAGAAACAGCTACAAAAATAAATAGAATCCTGCAGCACCCCCATCAATTCACTGCAACCTGAACCTGTGTGAGTTCAAACCAGTTTTGTATGAAGTCAGAGACCTGTGCTCCCAATCACAGTCCATCCTTCGCTTTCTATCACTATATACTTGGACAGACCTGAAACCACAGTTCTGTTCTGAAGTGCATCAAATTGGACAGACCAATTTAGTGTTTGGTACTACCCTGGGTCTCTGGACAACTCAGTCTCTTATTCCTGGCCATCTAGGTAGTATAGATCATGGGCTCCCTCTTGTGGTTACACCAGTTATTACGTGGCTTTTCCCACAAGTTCTGTACCACCACTCCAGAACTTCTTACAGGCAAGACAGATTATAGGTTGAGGTTTTTATTGCTCTTTTCAATGCCTGGGGGGTATTGTCTTATGCCAAAGAGACTAGGATTTAGAGGTAAAAGTCCATGAGGGCAGCATATCAACCTCTCTACATTCAATGAGCTGTACGGTTATTGTCCTCAGCAATAGGATGCCATTGTCAAAGAAGACTTTTAAAAAATACCAAAACAAAATACAAAAATCAAAACCCAGACTGAATTCCTAATGTTACACATCCCAGTACAAAACGCAGGAGCATGAAAATACAAGATAATCTGTCCTCTCCATAAGTATAAATCTCAGAATGGCAGCCAAATGAAAATAATACTTATGAAATTCCAGTCAAAACTTTAAAAACAACTCAATGAATCAAATAAAAGTCTAAATGGCAAGCATCAAAAATAGAATGGGCCTTATAGGAGCTGAAATTTCATTTGAAGAATTCAACTTTTCCCACCCAAAAGTACCATGGTTATTTTATTTTATTTTTTTAGCTTAATTTTAAACTTTTTTTTAACTTTATTATTATTTTACATGTTGATCTTAGTTCCCTCTCCCTCCCTCCCTCACTCCCATCCCCCCACCCCAATTCTACATGTAGGGCAATGCCATCCAGGTAGGGTCATGTAGATCTGACAGGTCATTTGAAGTAGGGACTAGGACTTGCTTGGCTCACAACCAAAAACATAAGAGTACCATGGTTATTAATCCCACCACCTTTATGGGCTTTGTCTGTGGTACATTTGTGAAAGCCTGTGTTTTGTTTATGCAACATCACGTGATTGGCTTCCAGATAATTTTGTTTCATTGCATGATAGTTTTCCATTCATTATGATCCATTTCCTCATGAAAACTTCATATAAAGTAACATACTTCTTAATAAGTCTTCCTAGCATAAGGCATAGCTAATGCTACACCCCAACTTTTCTATCTACTTTGCTTTCTGATCTCCTAGTCCTTCAGGAGGGCCATCATGGACCTTTCAGTGAAGAACAGAATGAAGTATTATATCAGGAAACAGGATTTATTCCACGAAACACTCTTCTCCATAAAAGATAATACTACTGTGGTAGTATGAATGTAATTGGCCGCAATAAGCTAATAATAGAGAATTACATGATTAAGAAGTGTGGTTTTGTTGAAATAGGTGTATCTTTTGGGGAGAAGTGAATTATTGTGGGAGTAGGCTTTGAGGTCTCTTTTGCGCAAGCTTTACTCAGTGTGACATTCGGGACTAGAGAGATCATTTCATGAAGCTGTGAAGTTGAAGTCTCGATTGCCTTGGAGACTCCAAAATGTTAGAGATGCCAGAGCTGTGGGATACCTGCCAAGAAGATATGTTAACAGAGAGTGAAATAATCCAATAAAATGAAGCATGTTGAAATCAACAAAGCTGAACAGAGTTGGGGATCTGAAAATCATTTTGACATCAGACATGGAGATGTATAGTTTGGAATTTGCCCAAGTAGTTTTTGTCTTGCTTTGGTCCAGTATTTCCTCACTATTCTTTCCCTACACTTTGAAACACTAACATATATCATGTACCGTTATTTTATGTATATGATTGCTTTTTCTAACTTAATCTTACAGGGGATTGTCATTAGGAGATTGCCATGAGTCTCAGAAGAGACTTTGGTCTTTGAAAAAAGTTTGAGACTATTATAGACTATGGGAACTTTTGAAGTTGGACAAATGAACAAATGAATTTTTGCATTATGATACAGCTACAAGCCACTGGGGAGCCAGTGAGTTTCTACCCTGCTTCCTTCTCTCTTGGGACCATTTGTGGGATTGTTGCTGCTGCTGACTTTTGGGCCTTGGGCATTCCAGAAATTGACTCTATTGATAAAATCTCAAATTGATTCCATGATCGAAAAACCCATTTCTGTACACTAACATCAACTTTTGGAAAAGAAACAGGTCTCCTTTGAGGAACCTGTTGAGGATAGTGACAATGCCAATTCTGATCCCCCTAGACAAGAACTTGATTTCCCAGGACTCAAACAACAGAGGACCTGGTTTTCTCAAATATGGAGATGTCCATGACCGGAATATTGAAGTGCCACAAAGCAGATGCAGACCCTTCTCTTCAGCTGTAGGTTCCTCAAAGATGGGATTAGCATGGGGCTGCCTCTCAGAAGCCCACTATCCTTGTCCGATCTTGACAATGTTTTCGAGGGCTGAGGGCAGATGTACCCCATGTGGCCTACGACAGAGGCCCTACCCATTTGTCACATAGTGACAAGCCCATCCCCAGGGTCCTGATTAGGGAGCCCACTGCATAGCCTAAGACAGACCCTCCATAAAAATAATAAAATAGAGGGAGATGTTGGGAGCCTGCCTGGAGTCACAGCCAGCCTTGAGTCACATCCTCTGGCAGAGTTGTTTACACCATAGCTCTAGCTGAGCCTTATTTTGGCAAAACAGGAAACTTTTCAATGGGCAGTCTGTTTACTTCAGGAACTGAGATAAGCAGATAACAATGGTCTGAGATAATTGCCAGAGCCCCAGAGTCAGCACAGTTACCCCTCCCTACTTCCTCCCTGCTTTGCTTTAAAAACCCCTAATAAAATTGAGACCTCAACAACCACCCCAAAAAAAGGAAAGGAAGAAAAATAAAAGAAAGGAAATGGATCCCAAAGTTAGTGGCACTATTCAGAGGTGTGGCTTTGTTGGAGTAGGTATAGACCTGTTGAAGGAAGTGTTTCAGTGTGGGAATGGTCTTTGAATTCACCTAAGCTGAAGATACTGCCTAGTGTCATAGTCCACTTCATGTTGCCTTCTGATCAAGTTGTAGCTAGCCGGCAACGTGTCTGTGTGTATGCTGCCATGCTTCCCACCAGGATGATAACTGATTGAATCTTTGAAATAAATTGATAGGGGATGTCCTTCTGAATTCTGTGAATATATATTTTCTTATTGGTCGATAAATAAAACTGTTTCAGCCAATGGACAGGCAGGATATAGCCAGGAAGGAAGTATAGGTAGGGTTAACAGACTAGGAGAATTCAAGAAAGAGGAACACAAACAGGGAGTGGAGGATGCCATGTAGCTGGCAAAGAAGGAAGAGACCAGGAAATCACCAGTAAGCCTGGTCCTGAAAGACAAAAAAGTAAAGTTAAGGAATTCCCCCCAAACACCCCCCCCACACACACACACACAGTTGAAATGAAGGACAGTCTGACCTGAAAAGCTAACCCAGACCAATATCACTTCCCTGGAATTTCCTAACTTCCCCTCACAAGGCCCTGAGATAGCAGGATACCAAGAATTCACACTGCCCCTCCTTTCTGTGAGTCAGCAAGTGGTAAATAGAGTCCTTAAGAAACAAAGAGACAGCTGCAACTCCTGTTTGCCCAAACAAGATTAATTAGCACACCCTGAGGCCCTAAAGTCTACTGACCCTAACAGCAAGACCATCCGGCCTCAAAGGGTCAAGTACTCAATGGATAGAGGGCCACACCCCCTCCCTAAGCTTGTGGGTTTTGCTTTTAAAAACTCCTGTGCCCTAGGAATAGGGCTTCTCTCTGACCTGCACACTGAGCAAGCCCGTTAGCTCAAACAATTCCTGTTCATTAAAGCCTCTTGCGAGTTGCAGCAACTGGACTGGACATTGAGTTCTTGGGGGTACCAACCAAAACTGGGAGAGTCCTCATTCTGAGGGTCTTACAGTCCCACCACCCTTCAGTCCCAAATAAATACACAGAGGTATATATTAATTATAAACTATTTGGCTATAAACTCTTTGGCTGATGGATATGGCTTCTTATTGGCTAGCTCTCTCTTAATCATTAGCCCATTTCTATTTATCTGTATATCTCCATGTTGTCTTGGCTTACCGATGATGCCCAGGCCTCTTTCTTCCTCTGCAGCTCTATGGCCAATCTCTCTCTCTGGCAACGCATTCTCCTTGTTCCTCTTCCCAGAATCCCCCTAGTCTGGTTTCCCCACCTGCCTGGCCACATCCTGCCTGTCCCTTAGCCAAACAACTTTATTCATCAACCAATAAGAAAAACATATATTCACAGCATACAGAAGGCCATCCACACCCCCACCAATCAGATGATAGAACAGTTTTAGAATATAAAACAAAATTTCAGGAGAAACACAAAACAAATATTTTGGCAAACTTCTATAAATGATCAAAGACCAAAATTAAAATACAGAAAGAGAGAGAGACAGAGACAGAGACAGAGAGAGAGAGAACATAAAAGAGGGAGCCAATATTGGTTTGAAGATAAAGTTGAACACAAAGAAAGGTCGAGAGAACTATAAGACTGCTCCTAACTAACAATCTCAGCTTCCATGGAAAGGCTATCATAAATGCCCTTCCTGGAGAATGAGATCAACAACTAACTTCTCCATGGAGCCCTCAACTAATGCCTGTTGAAAATAGGAGCAAACACCCATACATAAACACTGAGTCGAACTAGAACCCAGAAGCAGATGGAGAGGACAAGACCATGCGGTAGAAGCACATAGAGACAGCTTACCTGAACAAGGAGGAGCTAAGGGCCACTAGACTGATAGCTGGGAAGACAGCAGGGGACTGATTCAGACCCCCCTGAATATGGGTCTCAGCCAGAAGGACTGAGCAGTCTAAGAGACCTCAGACAGTGGAGCCAGGATGTATCCCTGGTGTACAAAAGGACTTTGCAAACATATCCCCCATGGAGGGATAACTGCCTTATTGTAGAGACAGGAGAGAAGCCCTAGTCCCTACTGCACAGGACCTGTCACATCTACATTACCCCAACTGGATGGCATTCCCCTACATATGGAATTGTGGTGGGGGGATGGGAGGGGAGAGTGTTTAGAGTGCATGTGAAAGGGCAGAGAGGGTAAAAGGGAGGGAAGGAGGAAGGGAGGGCTGGAGGGGAGGGAGGGAGGGAGAGGGAACTGGGATCGACACGTAAAATAATAAATTAAAAAAAAATGCTTTGACTCCAAAATTTAAGTTGAAGAACAAGTTACTGGGGAAAAGGATTTCTATTTTTGTTTCCACAGAAAATGAAAAGCTGTGGATTCCTTCCAGACTAATGTGGTTTGATCACACCAGACCGCCTGAAACAGAGTACAAGCTGATCCTACATTCAAAACAGTTGGACAAAACAGCCCTACTGACTACAGCTAGGATATCTGAATCTTCTTCGAATCCCCCAAGACAGTGCCCCTTACCAGCAGGAAGTAGTTTGGAAAGAACGACGCCCAAATTCCCAAATATTGTATATAAATGTTTGTTTTCATTTAATTGGACTTTGTTATATAAAATTAAATTAAAAAATTATAAAAAAAAAAAAAAAAAAAAAGAAATAAATGACATTGTAATTGAAGGTTTTATAGACAGAGGGGCAGATGTTCCAATAATTGTACCAGAACCTTGGTCTCCAAATTGGCCTCTTCAGGACGTAAATATTCAGATTTTAGGGATTTGAACTTTACCTCATTTAAAACAGGGCATGAGGTGGGTTGAATGTATAGGGCCAGAAGAACAGAGAGGAAAATAAAGCCATCTGTTGCTAGCATCTGTTGCTAGCATAGCAATGAATTTATGGATATGATTTGTAATAGCAGTGGAATATCCAGATTAACACTCATCCAATCTCAGAAACAAACTATAAACTAACATGTTTCTGGAGAAAAATACTAGAAGGTATTATAAATAATGGTCACTGGCCATTCAGGTTATACAAAAACAGGGCACAAACGATGCTGATCTTTTAATGATACCAACAGCCCTGCCTTTAAAATGGTTGACTGACAGCCCTGTCTGGGTGGAATGGTGGCCTGTGACATTAGAAAAATTACAGGCCTGGTATAGTTGTTTACCATATTGAAGAATCAACCAGTTTTTGGAATTCTCCTACGTTTATTATTAAAAAGTAGTCTAGAAATTCATAATGTTAACAGATTTGAGAATTATTAATAAAGTAATTCAGTCAATTGGGCTCTCTACAACCTGAAATTCCAGTGTATTCTCTTATCACCTAAAGGGTGGTCTATTGGAGTCATTGATTTAAAAGGCTTTCTTCACTATACCTTTACAATAAAATAATAGAGAAAAGAAGCTTCAGCCCTACTGACTAGTGTTGATGGTGCTAAAAAGTACATTTATGCTACCAGAGGAGAAAGGCACCTATGACAGTGTTCTGTTGGCAGTGTTCTGGTAGAATAGTGGCATAAATGTTATGGAAGTAGCCCAACACCACTACATTAGATTGAATGCCTGCTCCAAAAAATGCAACCCATACCTGACACTGTAAATGATCCAAGAACTTGAGATTAAATAGGTCATAAGCTCTAGGGAAAAACCTACTACTATTTTTCTAATAGAGGAGCATAGCAACTCCTAAGGACATATTTCTATACCCAAAGATCAGTGTCTCACTCAACGCACCTGTTACCCCATGAGCCAACACTATCTAGGGAATGTATTACTCACCATTTCCAGGGTTCTTGGAGTCAGATCCTGTGAAGAATCCCTGGAACTGTTGGTCAATTTTTCCAAGAATGCTTCACCTTCCAGACTGAGAACCATTAACCACATGCAATGTGTTTTCCTTTTAGCTCACATGCCAGATAAATATTCTCACAAATGCCTGCTACCTGCAACTTTGCTAGAGCAGAATGTCTATACCCACTACAACCCTTTAAATTGTTGTTTCCTAAATTCTTACCCCAGATACCACAGAAGTTCATTTTTGGTCTCAAAGATTCAAAAGAAAACAAACCAGGCAAGAAACACAGAGAGTGCTAAAGAAAATCCTTCTATAGGAAACATTATTTCAAAGCATAATTAATGTACAATGACTTAAGGTAGGCTGGTGGGCCCAGCTCTAACTGAAGTTGAGTTGTTAAGCAGTTCAGACTGAGCTAAAGTGATATATATTCAATAGACTGCATCTCTGATGTCTCCCACATCATGTATCCATGTAGAGGGACTTCAAGACTTGGGATACAGGCCTCTACATCAAAATTCATCAGAAAAGGGGTATTCTGCGTGGCCCTCACCACTAAAATAGAAAAAGAAAAATATAAAATGTTAATAATTTTCCTGGCTGGCTATATAATTTTCTATTTTTATTTTCATAAACTTGACAATCAAGGAAATGGTTTTTAAAAGACTACTGATTTTTTGAAATGGAATTCCCTAGCCAGGAGCAGAAAAATACAAACATTCACATACACTTCTTCATTTTTGCTTCTATAGGCAGCCTGCCAAAGCACAGAAGGAAAGATTATGTCTCATTTCAGTCTCTCAATAAAAGCATAAACTAATGTCATATAGTGAAAGTCTAAATATAAATAATTACAAATTAATGTGGAGAAAACAGCTCATAAGCACTAATTTCCTTGTCATCTCATGCAATATAATGTGTTACATTCAAAATGTCTCTAATAAGATAGATTTCTAAGGGTTAAGATCATCATACAATTTGTATATCTCTATAGTTTATCACTTAAAAATATAAATTGACAAAATTATAACTAACTAAAATATTTAATAGGTGGCAATAATTACTAAATGCTTGCCAATCTCTAACATGCATCATGTCTCATCTTTATCATTCAGTTTGTTCTATTAATAAAATACTCTATTAACCTTGATAATATACATGCCAATCAGTCTACCCATTTTTAAAATTACTATATTTACTTTCATTGTGGATTAAAATATCCATAGGTAAGAGACACTATGTATTCCTAGTTTGTCTTTATTTTAAATATGCATAATGAATCAGATTATATAACCATAGAGCAAGAAGAAAGAGTAAAGTTTTTTAAGACTATCAATTCTATCAGTGATAGAGACTTTTTTCCTAAGTAGTATCCCCTTGGACTTACATCTCTTTCTGCATAAACTATTTTCAGTATTGAGATATTCATAATTCAGAAATGAGAAAAATAACAGTTAAAAAACTGTCTTAATGGCAGCTTTCAAGAAACTAATGAAGTGATTTGTTTCATGAACAAACATTCACTAAAAAGAAAAGACATAACCTAAAATAAATAGTGACATATCAATAAAGGTGACTTACAATGGAGCAGGTGCATATCTTAAATTTCTGTTCAGGCCATCTAGGATTTTCATATCCTCTGAAGGTAGCTCAAATTCAAACACCTGTTGAGCAATTACAAACATTTGAGGACATTGCCCATTTGCAATTTTTAAAACGCAAGTGAATCACATTTTATTCTGCAAAGGCAACTTCTTAACGTACAAAAAAATTCTAAAAGTTGTTAAATATCAAAGAAGATACTCAAGTGGTCAATGGGTGTCAGATAAAAGTAAACGAAACCACTTTGGAGACATGGTAATTCAGTACACTATATCAGAAGGAGCTGCAGGAAATACAGAGCTGATGCTATTCAAAGACCATAAGGATAGTTTCCAAACAAACTAAAGTAAATTTCTAAACCCTATAATTCATATATTTGCTTGCATAGAAACAGTTCTTTGCCCACGATTTAAGAAAAGAAACATTCAATTACTACTTTTATAATTTCCAAAAGAGAAATTATTTGACTTAAAGAGGATTTCACTGGTTGCCATTGGGTTACTTTACATAAAAACAATTTCTACTAATTTCTAAAATATTGGCACAAGCAGAACATTAAATTCTTGGTTATTTCTTCAAAAATTGTGATGAATAGAAAAATGGAAAGGGGATAGGAAGGGATGGAAAGAAGGAGGCATGGGGGATAAAAAGCTTGGTGTCAAAATCTAGCAACAGATCCATCTAGTAAAAAGCACTGAGTATACATTTAGTTTCTTATGAGGCATTTTATTTTATTTTATTTTTCTTATTTTACCTATTGATCCCAGTTCCCTCTCCATCCCTCCCCACCATGTCCCCCAACCAACCTCCCATTCCTTACCCCCCTACTCCAGAGGAAGGGTGATGCCTTCCAGGAGGGGTCAACAAAATCTGTCAAGTCATTTGGTGGAGGGACTAGGTCCTCCCTCCTGCCTCTAGGTTAAGGCCTGGGCAGTCTAAGGGACCGCTGACAGTGGAACCAGGATGTATCCCTGGTGCACAAAAGGTCTTTTGGAGAACACTTCTTTATATTAAAAACTATCAATAGAACAAAGAACCAAAAAAAGAAAAAAGAATACATTATTAAAAGATGATAAAGAATACCACTTCTCTATCAATAAACCTAACAGGATATATTCAAATGCCCTAATTAAAAAAAAAAAGAGAAAGTTACTAATATATTAAAAGGTAAAATTGAAAATCCTTATTATAGTTACATATTAAAATTCTTAATATTTCAAAACTTCACTTCTTCCTCAATTGATGGACAATTATAATGCCTACCCAAAAGCTTATTTAATTCATGAAATATTTAATCAAGATAAACAATAATAAATGATGAAATTCATATATATGCATATATAATATATATAATATATAATATATATAATATATATATATAGTCATCCCAGAAATTCTTTTTTTTTATTTTTTTAGTAAAATAGAAATGCATCTTCTGCCCCTTGCCTTCCTCTCTCAAACTCTCAAGTCTCCCTTCTATTCTCATGCAAACTCATGGTGTGTTTTTGTACAGTTATTCTACACACACACACACATAAACACACAGCCTGCTGAATCTGCTTGGTGTTGCTTGTATGCATATGATTTCATGGCTAGCCACTTAGTATTTAATAAACTGTTAAGGGATTCATCCTTAAGACATTCTTCAGGTCTTAGGTTCATAAGAATTCCTTAATTGCCTGTAGTTCTTTGTTATGCTCCCTTATGAGATTTCTGCCTTACATGTACGCATTACCCTTATCCAGGTCTTCTGAAAGCAGTATTGTTGAGGTAATTTGTCATGTTTTTAAATAGGAGATAGTAGATCAAAAGGATTATCATTTTGTTCAGCAAGACTGATATTCCAATATAATTTGAAAATGGGTGAGTATAAATAAGATGAAGAGAATCCATGAAAATAATTATTCTTGATAGCAATACCACATAGCCATTTAGAAAATAATTTAAGTGTTCTTTAAATTTTTATTTTACATGATTTCAAAAACTATACTTCAGTTTAAGCTTGGAAAGATATACTGCAATGCTTTTGAAAAAAAAAATATGGCATATGATGTTCTATTCCCAATGAGGAAAAGGACATGACATTAAATCATAAAGTAAAGGAATGAAGAAACACAATAAAGAAAAGCTTTCGCTTATGAAAATAAACACACAGGCAGAGAGAATAGAAACAGCAGAATTAAGGATAGAGTGAATGTATCTGAATTTGCAAGGTAATTAATGTGAACATATAAATGTTACAAGTTAACTACAATTTGTATTTCCCAGTCTCCACACTCAATGAAAATTTGCACCCACTTTTATTAAAAAACAGTATCCATATTATTACTCCTTCGATCTTAACTGTTACTAGACTTTCTTTATTTCCATGTGTGTTTGTCATGTTTGCATATATCCAGGGCAACTTCTCTCTCTCTCTCTCTCTCTCTCTCTCTCTCTCTCTCTCTTTCTCTCTCTCTCTCTCTCTGTGTGTGTGTGTGTGTGTATGTGTGCGCATGTGTGAGGGAGAGAGAGAGAGACAGAGAGACAGAGAGAGAGAGAAGAGAGAGGAAGCCTGAGCTTCATACCAGGCTTCATCCTCATAGCTCTTGTTCCTTATTCATTGAGGCAGTATCTCTCTATCAGACCCAGAACTAAAAAATGTGGCTATTTTCACTAACCAGATTACTCTGGAGATCTCTCATCTTTGCATGCAGAGATGGATTTAGAGAGAACACCACATCCACCTGGAATTTTATGTGAGTTCTGTAGATATAAACTCCAGTTTCAATGTTTGCGTGGCAAGTGCTTTAATCATTGAGCCAACTCCCTCGTAGCAGAATAAATGATATGATAATTATTTGCCTAGGTTTAAAATCTTTGCAAGTATATACTCATTGTCTTAAAAGAGGAATATGTGGTGAAATGAAGTCTATGCCAATTGGCTAGTTAATGAAAAAAATTTTAAGCTAAAGAACGTCTGGCAAGAGACCAACTGTATCCTGAGGCAGATGAGCCTCACCATCTTTCAAATATATACAATAGTTCTGTGAACACACTTGAGTAAACTCAAGGTAGAGAGATGCCTCAGTGTTAAAATTGAACTCTATAAAACTGTAAGAATCATAGAATAATGAAATAAATAATTACTCTTTACATTAAGGCTGTATGTTGGGGGTGGTTCATTTTGCAACTGCTGTATGCAATAGTATAACAAAGTTATTGTCATTGAAAATAGAAGATCATCAACATAGGTAAGTCTTCAAGAAAAGAACATGCACTTAGCCAGTAAATCAACTCAAAAGAAATAGTATATCCATAATAAAATACATAAACATGATGTAGGTGATGACTCAGTGGTTTAGACATTAGTGCTCTCTTTAAATCTAATTCCATCAAGATAAGTTCTTGACTGTGTTATAGAGTAGAAAAAGAAATATCTGAATGTAATTGAGATGTCACACGAGTAGGAAATGGTAGTAAGATTGTGTCAGCCAAAAAAAAAAAAAGTTCCCTAAGACATTTCAAAGAGAAAATAGAAGACATGTGTAAGAAGTTATGTAAGAAGAGAGATGTTGTGGAAGAGTCCTGATGCCCACTGCCTCCCTGCTCACCTGTAAGTTCTCCTTTATCTCATTTTCTTTGTAACTCTGGGCAAGGACCACAATTCCACGTTGAAGATGGTAACGAAGAGCAATCTGAGCCGGACTTCGCTTGTGCTTTTTTGCAACTTCACAAAGAACTGGATCATTCAGGAGAACTGGGGAATTTGGGTCCACCCTGGAAACAAAGGCAGAAGTCTTTAGCTTCAAAAGCTGGGAATTTGTAGGAGGTTTCAAAACCAGGAATATTCAAAGGAGTCCTTGCATCACCAACACTTCCATCATTGATATCTCCTCAAAATGCAAATTATCCTCTCTCTCTCTGAGCAAGTTCAAATTGAGCTTCTGCAAACTAAGTTTATAGTATTCAAAAGATATCACTGGCACTGGTATTTGGTGTAAACTTCCTAATGTCCTTACCATCGTTTAGGTCTTTGAGATCCAAGAGCACAGTAAGCAACTAGAACAATGTCCTTTGACCTGCAGTAGTTTAACAGCTTGCTTTGGTTCAGGTAAAGATGGCATTCCACCTGTAAATGGACAAACACAAACGTATCTGATTATATGAGGTGCTAATATTTACATAAAAGAGAAGCACTAAAGGTAAGTACCTGAACAATAAATTGTAACATATTTAGATTATCAATTTAATTTAAACCATGTCTTTAAAACTGTCTCACATCTGTATTATTCTTATGACTCACAAAACAATTTTCTTGTGATAAAATAATTCAAAGAAATAAATCTTGAACTTCGAGATCTACTTTTAATTATAAAGAGAAAAAATAGTGCTGGCTTGAAGAGGTTTCCAGAAATCATTGGGAAGTTTAAATATATATAGGTTCAGATTCTGTAAGAGAATTATTTTTAATTTCTCTGACAATGTCTGCTAACATCTTCATTCTTGGGAATATTTTCTGAACTCTTGAAAGTGAACACTCTAAGAAACTACTTTGAAAAAGTTTATAAGGATGTACCAGGAATAGTCAATGACATGGCACACTGAGTTTACTGTCAAATCAGATTTGAGTTTGTTCCATGAAACTCACAAATCATCTGCCATCCTCCACATATGCAACATAAAACATGCATACACACACACACACACATGCATTTATTCATGCATATACACAACACACATGCAAATGCAACTTTAAAATTTTAAGAAAATGTTGCATGTATATAGAGAGATATAACCTATAGGGGTATATTTGTTCACTATTTTTAGATATGGGTTAGGAGGCAGAAATATTCTACATCACCCTATCAACTATTCAGGATGTTTGATGAAAATTATGTAAGTAATTTTGGAGAAAATTAATATCAAATCTGCATATGCAATTAATACTCTTTGTGGAAAGTCACAATTTCATGTCATTATGTAAAAACTTAATAACCTAAAACTGGATTTTCTTTGTGGGGAAAGCTGCAAATAGCAAACCAGTTCAGGATAGCTAAGTTAGAGAACTGATGTAGCTGTCAACAATAGAGGAAAGGATGGAGCATATGTGGTTTCTAAGCACAATAGAAATTTTCAGCTATAAAAACATATAAAGTTAAATTATTTGCAGGAAAAAATAATGCATTTGAGATAACCACAATAAGTAAGTTAGTTACAGAAGGAAAACTATCTCACCTTTCCCCTCATTTCTGAGCCCTAGACCTTGTGGATCTGTGAAATCCTACATGTACAGATGACTTCAAAGTAGAGAGAAACTGATTGGGAAACAAATGAAGAAGGAGGAAGAGATAGAGAGCTGTGGTTCTGATTCTCCCTCATGATAGCTGACTGCTTTGGTGCATAGGATGGAGAAAGCATAAGCAAGAAACAGGATTAGGCAGCTATGGGGATAATGGAGACAGCCCTCTGGGAGACAGATTTCAGTGAATCGGCTCAACTTTATCCCAGAGTATAAGGAACATAAAAGATTGAGGATCCAGTGGACAAATCCTACTTTGCATAATGCAGCATATTCCTATCACAATACTTCACACATCACAGCAGGGTTCTATAGCAGAGCTCCTAGCACAAGTCTTTGAGCAGGAATCTGTGACAAGGCTCAAACTAAAGATAAATTGGTGATTTGACTAGAATCAGCTTTTAGGGATGCAGGGACATTCTCTGGATATGTGTAGATAGAGAGCAGGAAATTTTCCTAAAGAGGGAAGGAGTCCCCATTGCCAAGCTTTTGCAAAATGCTTCTAGGCCATGACAGACTACAACTTCTGACCAGTCAGCATGGCCTTCCAGATAGTCCAGTGGGGGTCTATGCCAGGCAATGTTTTACTATTTCCAGGACACTGCCCTTCTCTAGTGCATGGGTAAGATGCTTTTCTTATTCTGGTGTATGGTGAAATACTTTAACTGCCTGCCAATTTCTTCTTTGCTAACACAGTAGCCAGTTCACTACAGTTCCCAGCCAAAGATTTCTGCTATATAAGAATGCTTCAATTGTAATAGAGAACATAGAACCTCTCACAGAAAATATGCACTTAAGTTGCTCAAGGGAGATGAGGAAGAAAAGAAAAGCTCACCAAGAGGTTTTCAACACAGAATCAACTATGTGTTCTGCATGCAGTATCTGAGTGTGGATTTTATCCAATATTATATCACTATAAATATATAATCAGTCACGTGTGTGTGTGTGTGTGTGTGTGTGTGTGTGTGTGTGTGTCTAATTTCAAATTTACACCCCTTCAGCCATGTCTGTTTCAAGATCCCAAGACTAGACATGCTAAGAGGAAGGAATAACTCCTTTACGTCCAAAGCTGTCATGCCTACTCATCTCTCTCACTTTTATTCTCTCCATGTCCCACTCATTCCATGTGTTGATGGACTTCTCATTATAAATCAGTCCATTTGCCATCACCTTCACTAGACTGATACCTTACATTTTCCCCAGCTCATATGTAAGTCTACTTTGATCCTGAAATACTACTAATGACATCTGTTAACTGGACAATTTTAAATTTACACATGTTGCACCAGTTGGACACTATGGTATAGCCTTATTTTCACAAAATTTAGTAATCCAAAATTTGAATTTTAGTATCTCCAAGTGTCCTTGGCTACAGTGACACTACTTGTAGATTCTTGTTCTCCAACGGGGAGGAGAGGAGAACATGTGGGATCAGGAAGATTGACTCAGGGGATGAATAGACAAGAGCAAGAAAAGAGATACCATATTAGAGGGAGCCATTATATTTTTAAGAGAAAACTGACTCTAGAAATTTCCAGAGACCTACAAGGATGACCTCAACTAACAATCTGAGCAACAGTGGAGAGTCTACCTTAAATGCCCTTCCCTAATAATGAGATTGATAAATAACTTATATCCCAATCTAGAACCTTAATCTAGTACCTGATGGAAACAGGGGCAGACACCCACAGTTAAACACTGAGCTGAATTCCTGGAATCCATTACAGAGAGGGAGAAGTTACAAGAAAAGTGGTCAAGACCAGGCTACAGAAACCCATAGAGACAGCTGACCTGAACAAGGGGGAGCTCATGGATCCCCAGACTGATATATGGGAAACCAGCATTGGACTAACCCAGTCCCCCTGAACGTGGGTCTCAGTTGGAAGGCCTGAGCAGTCTACAGTGAGAGTGGGACCAGGATGTATCACTGGTGCACGAAAGGACTTTGGAAGCACATTCCCCACGGAGGGATACTCTCTAACCTAGAGACAGGAGGGAGAGCCTAGACCCTACTCCAAATGACTTGACAAATTTTGATGATCCCTCCTGTAAGTCCTCACCTTCTCTGTAGAGAGGGTGAGAATGGGATGGGAGAGGGGGTTGTGGGGCATGGGAGAGAGATGGAACTGGGATCAATATGTAAAAGTAGAAAATAATAATACTAACTTTTTAAAAAGAATGTTCTTTTCCATGAAAAATAAGATGAATTGAGGAAGGGGAAGATGGATTGGAGACATCAGAACAGAAATAAGGAAATGTATTTGAGAAGTAGAGGAGGTTGAGGCTTCTCACCTGGTTACAGACAGGCTTGTACTTAAGCCCAGGTTTATTCAGGATTTTCTCCAGTTGCCTGCTATTAAAGTTGGACACCCCAATAGACTTGACCAATCCTGCATCCTTACACTTCTCCAAGGCCTACAAATGAAAGAGTTGTGCAGAGTAGTGTTTACATCAAAATAAATGCAAGATATAGCAGTTAAGAGTGTATCATCTATCTCTGGACATACAGCTCAGCAGCAGAGCACTTGACAGTGATTGAAAGACAGTGATTGTTATCACACTAACACTGAAAAAAATGGCACTAGAAAGACACTGCCCTGGTGATCACTGCAACTAAATATGAAGAAACCAAAAGAGTGAAGATAAAAGGAAAACAGTGACAGCCATGAAGGATTCTTCTGTCTAAGAATGTCCTGAGAAGCACAGATTTTCACATTACATATGCTGGCAGAAAGAATGCATTCATTCCTGTTGTCCCAAGTACCTCTTCATTTCCCTTTATTACACTGTAGTAATGCATGCCCCCTTACTCCAAAACACACCTATGTAAAATAAGGAATTTCTATACACAGAAGCATATACCCCATTTTCTCAAGCATAACCTGATTCTACTCTCTCTGCTCCTACATTGAACATCTTTCAACTGCTCACCTCCCATGTGGCACAGAGATCCACAGTGTCCAATAATGTTTTCCCATGTTCATCTGCTGGGAACAGATCCTCCCCTGCCTGGAACAGAAAGAGTCTTCACAATGATCTGACTAAACACCAGTATCTCATAGGAATATCTATAAATGGAACACTCAATGTGTATTAAGTGGACCATCACTCTAGATACTTACATTTACAAGGTGATTTGTATGTGGAATTATAAGGAATATTCTTAGATGCTTGAACTAGTCTCCTATATAAACTATACATATAGTTTTACATATATATCCTATTATTGTTGCTATTATTATTATTAAACAGTATTCTCACAGATCTACCTGTAGTCTCCTAGCTGGTATCCATTATTTTGTCACTTCTTATTCATACTACTAGTGAGATATCTTTCTTTCACTAAGAAGTTCAGTAGACATACAAACATGACAGTAATATTGGATTTCATTCTGGCACAGGCCAATCAGTGGTCTTTTACTATCTGAATACAAATTTCATCAAAAAGAAACTATGTCCACTGAAGATGGTTAATTAGGGCTGTAGTGAGATAGTCCTTCTGTGGCACTGACCACGCCCATTGGGGAGGGTGGAGCCATGGGCAGAAGTGACCTGTGGAAGGAAGTCAGAAGGAGAGCCGGAAAAAGCTCTCTTGCTGGCGTGACTTGGACAGGAGAGGATCGGGTTGAATTTCCTGGTGTTCATCTGTCTAGGTTGTAAGTTATTTCTCCCTGAATAAACATCTGTTTGGCCTATTTATCCTGATCCTTATTTAACCGCGAAATCTGGTGTCAGAAGTGTCTGTGTATTATTTGGGGCTGGCGTGGTGGCGGGACAAGACCACTGGCGGGAGGAAAAGCTGTACTCGTTACAAATGGCACCCACGTGGCTAGTAAGAACTTACACTTAAAATTTAACAAAAGCTTAAAAAAGGGTTTTAGAAACAAAAGAACAGAGACAAGCAAGGTTTCTTGGTAGCAGCATTTTTCTCGGTTGGACTCTGCTTTGCGAGAGACAAGCAGATATTTGTGCGGCTCCTTTAAGGGAAGGTTCCTGACTCAGCATAAGTGGCAAAAAGCCACATGGCTTTTAAGAAGCTCTGCTAACAATTTATTGGTGTGCATGAGAGATGGCAATGGCAGGGACCACATCTCCAAGCCGGCAGCATGGGGCTGGATTGCAGCGCAGACCAAGACAGTAACCACAGCTCTCAATGCTGGCAGTAAAATAGCCGCTGCCATCTTTGGTAAACCAGGCAGGAACAACTATGACTTTCATTTTAGCAATGTTGTTGTTTACCAGATAAAAGACTCGTGGCCAGAAAAAGATAAAAGATTTACAGTAAGACAGATTCATATTAAGAAAAACCTCTAAAGGTTTACAGTGTGTTTTAAAAAATATACGTAGGCTTGGAAGAAAAAGAGAAAAAAAATGGAATGGTTTTAAAAAGACAGAGAACAGCTGGGTGTGGAGGCACACCTTTAATCCCAGCACTCAAGAGACAGAGGCAAGCAGATCTTTGATTTCAAAATAAACCTGGTATGCAGAGTGAATTCCAGGACAGATAAGAGTTACCCAGAGAAACCCTGTCTCAAAAAAATAAAAAATAAAAAGTAAAAGAAATGGAGTAATAATAAAGCCACATAAAAATGAAAAGCTCAGAGAGAATCTGTATACTGTATGGCATTATATTGTCTTTGTATTGTTTGACTGCTGAGGAAACAACTGTTAAAACAAATGCTGCTGAATTAATTCAATTTATATATTTTAAAAATGCTTTGACTCAAAAATTTAAGTCTAAGGACAAGTTACTTGGGAAAAGGATTTCTAATTTTGTTTCCACAGAAAATAAAAAGCTGTGGATTCCTTCCAGACTAATGTGGTTTGATCAAGCCAGACCCCCTGAAGCAGAGTTCCTGGTGATCCAACATTCAAAACAGCTTGAACAAGGCAGCCTTGCAAACTACAGCCAAGATTTCTGGGTCTTCTTAGGATCCCCATGACAGCGCCCCCTGTCAGCAGGAAGTAGTTTGGAAAGAACAACGCCCAAATTCCCAAATATTGTTTATAAATGTTTGTTTTCATTTAAATGGACTTGGTTATAAGTGGTTAATGATCACAAGCAATATCTTTTTAAAGGTAAAAAAGGGATTATGGTATAGATATGAATACTTTGTTTTGGAATGGATTTTCATTTATTGATACAATTTAAGGTCAATTTTGTGATGTGTATATTTCTCCTTTTGTTTAAGTATTGTGTTTATATAGTTCATTCAGAAATGTATTGTATAATGTAGTACAAATTATAGATAATTACCTATGATAATCAAAGCTTAGAGTTAAGTTAGTTAGGTTTTTCAACATACACAGAGATGTATTTGAGATAGATAGGCATTTTTCAAACCTTTCAAAGACCTACAGAATATGGCATTTAAAATGGCTTAGGGTTTTTCTTGACAGTGAGACATAATTGTTCCTGGCAACACCACCTGCGTCAGAAAGGAAGATGGACATTGAAGAAACTCGTTATGGAGTTTACTTCCAATATGGCAAGACTAGCCATTTGGACAAGTTACTGCTCTTGTCTGGACTGTTTGACTTTGTGCTATATAAACTGGACATGCAGGACCCACAGAAAAGTGATTGCTGATTCAAGATGGACATTGCTACAGAGTTCCTGCTTCATGGAAGAGTCTGCCAGACAGTCTGTAGGACACAGAGAAAAGTGACCGACAAACTGCCAATACAAGAAGACAGTTTAAAGTTTCCTGCTTTGCTGAAGAGTCTGCCAGATAAACTATGGCCTATGGGCTGAAGATGGAAGATTACAAAAGAACTTCGGGTGACCAGGCAGTGAGTTGTCTCTGTCATTTCTAGAGCTTATATATTATCCTTCGGTGGTCTTTGAAGGAGTTGAAGACAGATAGTTATGGTTATAGTTTTCATTAGTTAGGATTAAAGATAAGTTACTTAGACTTTAGACACACAAAGATAGAATAGATGATAGAATATTTTCTTCAAATCTTGCTGAATGTTAATGGACTAAATATTGTTAACTGATTCTTATTTGATAACTGTTGTGTTATATATTTTGCTATTTTAAGGTTAAAACCCTTCTTTTTATTTAGACAGAAAAGAGGAGATAATGGGAGATGTCATTCTGTATATGTTTCTCATACTGGTTAATAAATAAAGCACTGTTGGCCAATAGGAAAGGAAGATAGGAGGGACTAGGAGACAAGGAGGAAGAGGAAGTAGTAAGGAGGAGTCAAGATGGAGAGTCTGGAGAGAGCTGGACGCCAGCCGCCTCCCCGGTAAGAGAAATACATAGATCAGCAGAAATGGGTTAATACTTAAGATAGAGCTAGCCGATAAGAAAGTAGTAACTGGCCAACAGTATAATATCTAATACATAGTATCTGTGTGTTATTTGGGGCTGGTGTGGCAGCAGGACAAGACCAGGCGGCAGGCGGAAAAACCGTAAGGCTAATTGTAAAATAATTTTGATGTTGGAAAACTCAAAGACGCAGTAAGTAGGTAATAACCAGGAAGCTTCGACTGTCTCAGTGCAACAGGAAAAAAAAATGATAGGATAAACTCCAAATACCTACTAATGTAATGTAAGGAGTGCATAAATGGTGACATATTGGAAGATCATTTATTGAATCTACAATTCTAGATATTGCATGGGCTTCTATCTATATGGCCATTTCTATAATCTACTTTGAGTAGACTACATAACACATGAATTGAATTTACAGAAAAGTATAGTAGAACTTGATTTTGCTCATTCAGAAAAATAATTACCATGCCCTTGCCAAAATTGATTAAGCCTAGTCATTCAAATTGCTTACCTTCATTGGCACTGGGTAATGGATAATATAGAGGTCAACATAATCCAATTGAAGGTTTTTCAATGATTTTTCCAAGTTAGACTGAACCAGCTCTGGTCGAAGGAAAGTGCACCAAAGCTATTTACATGAAAGAATGGAAGTAATCATGGATTAGTAAATTATCCAGACTTGGAGGCTTTATTTTACCTAATACTGATACATTTGTACTATATTGAAACTTAATAATCATAAAACAAAAACTTCCCTTTGTTCGGTGGCTTCCACTAATCTGAATTACACATATGAATATGATCATAAACTTGTTTTCAATCCTTCAAAAATAAAATTTTTCAAAATACAAAACTCCTATGGACTAATAATAATATGCATTCTCTGAATCATGTTAAGAAAAATAATTATTAATCTAATTATTTGATCTATTCTTACCATTACAGAAGTAGCATCCCTTTGTTAATATTACTGAACAGAAGCAACATATGACATTTTAATGTGAAGGACACAAATAAATGTACTTTAACTACATTCTAACTGCTCTTCAATATTTAAAGGTAAAAACCAGTATTTGGAATAGAACTTATATTACAAAGCTAACAATTAGATACAGAAAGCCACAATTTCATAGTTTTGCTTGAATTCACAGTACATGTTAAAATAGACTGCTTTGAATTGAGCCTCAGAAAAATAGAGTGATACATTTGTCGACAGCATAACCCTTTCCTGCTGGAACTCATCTACAAATTATATGTAAATAAAAGTTGACTAGTATGTATATTTTATCATTTAATGACCCATCAAGTAAGTATTTGCTTGTTTATATCACATTTCAATCTATCTGTACATCTGAGCACTACATACACAATACCTTTGTAGTGAGGAATAGGTCTTCTCTCTTCACAAGACCAGCTGCAATCTTGCTTTGAATAGCCTGCCCTACATCCTTTTCTGTTTGATACACATAAGCAGTATCGATATGGTGGAACCCAGCCTCGATAGCTAAATTTATAGCCTCCAGTGGCTTATTTTCAGGAACCTAAGGATAAATCAAAAGAAATATTTAAAGGCATATACGAGAGGTAGTTCAAGTGGATCAAATGGACAGTTCTCCAAAAAGGGAGGAATTTTATATTCCTATGTCACTCTCAGACCACTTCAATACATAAAATGAGACTGGTTTCCTCACCACTGAAATTTCACCTGTAAAAAAATAGTATCCACAGATAGTGACTGTGGAGGCATCCCATACAGAGATGATTTCAGAAGACTTGCCCTTTTCCCATAACTTAGTTTAGTGGAGCATTTGAGATAATAGGTCCTAACTTAGTTTCAGTGGGCCTTCTAACTAGAATTTCATATTCCATATGTTCTTCATACCCTTGCAACAATGGTCAATCATTTGCACCAGAAGACCTCAAATACACCTCAAATTCAGTGGTTATTCTGGAAGGGCTTACAAACTAAGCATATAGGCATAGTCCTATTACAATTTATATAGGTGGATCACAACTACAATGAACACAGGAAAAAGGTGCCTGGAACAAAACAGAGAAAATATACAAATTCATGCAGGATTATAAGTCTTCCCCCAGTGAATACGCTCAAGAAATACAGAGTTCTTCTCTGCATCAAACTGTGACAATATATGAGCAATCTAATCTGAATAGAAAGCTGTTTGTTCCTCATTTTACAAGGGATTTTTTTTTCTTGTTGGGTTATCACCCCTAAAAACAATAGTTACTTTGTTTAGTGAAAATATAACCAAACTTCAATTTAAGATTATTGATTATTCTGCCATACTTGGATAATGCTGTGAACATTTGAGTGTTAAAGTACAGAGGTTCATGTCAAACTACTTTAGCATTTATTTTAAAACATCATCGTGAGACATGGTGCACACACACCTTTTATCCCTGCTTTTCTGCAGCAGAGGTGGGAAACGTTCTGTATGGTCTACAAGAAAGGAATTATTTTTAAGTTATAATAAGTGTAATAATGGATCTCTAGCTTCGAGCCATGAAGCCTGCCCTGCTTTTAGCTACAGCGCTACTCAGGCTGAGACTTCTTTGGTGATCTTGGCACTTGCCTTATCTTTCTTTTTCTAAGTTGTCCTTGAGATTAATTTTATGTGAGAATGGTTGCCTGCAAGTATGCCTGTGCATCACATTCATGCAGTGCCTGTGGAGGGCAGAAAATGCAGTAGTCAGATCACTAGCACTGGAGTTAAGTACAGTTGTGAACTGCCATATGTCTGCTGGAAACAAAATCCTGGTGCCTGCAGGAGCAACAGATGTCCTTCACCTACTGAGCCATCTCTCCATCTCTTCCCTTCTTTTTTCCACTTTTCTACCAAGTAATTAAGTCCCATGTTTCTTTGCTTTTGTGTTTTGGATAATATTTCTGACAAGGTAAGTTGTATTCTAGCCAGTATGGCTGTTGGCACTCCATAATGTCTTTGGAAATTTCCCAGATAAAAAATATGTGCATTCAATGTTTAAAAATAATTCACTTATCTTATAATTACAATATCTAAAGAAGATTTTAAAATATGAAATTCCTCCCAGGTATGTAAAGTGTCCTTTTTGTCACTTCGTTTCAGAGAATTCTCTTTAATATAAACCTAATGTACATTTGCAAAGATCAACATTTCATAAAATTTTCACTTTTATAATGTTGCAGTGTCCACTCTGTCCCCAGTCAAGAGGGGTACATAGGATTTTTTAATTAAATCAAGTGCAGTACTTATTATGAAATACTAACCATTCTCCAAAACAGAGCTGCAATGGCCTTTGAACATTTGTCTTGTGGTTTTCATCTCTGCAAACATTCCACATGTTGATTTTCTTAAGTCTCAGATTTTTTACCATGGTGAAATACCCTGAATATAGAGCTTAAAAGAGGAATCATCCATCCTTTCAGTCAGCTTCAAATCAAGGAAACTGACAGTGTTCAGGACTGGTGACTTTGATTTCTTCAAAATCAAGAAACACTGAAACAATTGACACGTGATTAAATAATCAGACACTGAGTCAGAAAAAAGACAAACTACCTTCTTGAACAGAGAATAGCTGTAGTCTAAAGAAACAGAAACAGGAGGTCCTGCAGTGTCGCATAGGAAATGGGTGACAGCTTTATCTCTTCCACCCTCCCTTAGCCCATTTTCTCTTTAGCCCTCCAACACAGCACCACTGTTCTTACTTCTTCAGGCTTGTATGTGCCAAATCCCAGTGCTGGAATGAAGTGACCATCATTTAGCTTCACAAGCTGCTGCTTGGAACTCATTGCTTATCACACTTCTGACTCAGGACGTTCTGATTCTCCTGCAGTTCTATGGAACAATGAATATATAGAGACCATACATCAATTTCCTTACCAATAGATAACCACAGGCACAGCCCTCTCTGATAGCTAACCAGTGTTACTATCTGGTTAATGATTAAACAATACTTCTGCTTGTGTAATGGTTAACCAGTGACATTACCTGTTTTAACAGTACTGGGGAGGTAAGAAATTTAAAGTACTACTTCACATGTCATTTGGTACCATTCAAATATATGTAGGGAATCATAATTTGCTTTAGTAAAATTTCTCTTTATACTAAGCTATTGCAAAAGGTTACATGAACAATTGCTGATGGTTTCTGTATAGAAATCTATCCCCTTATGGTTATGGAATGTCTCAAGTCTTCCCTAGTCTCAAGCTCACTATCAGTCTTAATTCTTGTGCTCCTAAAAGACTTAAAATATATCACAGACATTGAGCCATCAGGCTATCATTGAACTTTAGTTAAACCAGGAAACAAGAAAAGACATCAAATTAAGAGCAGACCAAGCTGGGCAACAAAGGCCTTGATTCTGACAGGGACATTCTCCTCCTTGTTATATCAACTACATTTCCCTCAGTGTAGACACTTTCAGTTAAAGAGACTATGTCTCTGGAATTTTACCAAAAATTTAGTCTAACAAGTGGGAAATGGAGTTTGAATAACCCCAAAGTAAAAAGAAAAAGGATAACAGCATTGGGTACACACTCCCATGTGAGGAAATTCCTGAGGACAGATTGAGCTTATCCAGTAGAATCAACCCCACCTGCCAGATGTTCTTTATATCCTATTTTGGAGTCTTCACACTGGGCTAGAGAGAACAAACACTACCAAATATTGTTAGATCCTATTTCATTCACTTACAGCATCTACACAACCTACCAAGGGTCCTGAGTTGTCCCAATAAAATGACCACTACTGTGGTACAATAGCTATAAGTGTACAGTAGTGGCATACATACTTTGGAAATAACAAACAGCTGACTAATTGGACATAAGAACTGCTCAACAGTGGGGAAAACAGTCCTGGTATTGAAAACCTATCTAACTCCCCAAAACTAGTAAAATCATGGTTTGGGGGACAGAACCTATAACCATTCCATTATCAAGCCATTATAATCCCTAACTACTTTCTAAATACTTTTCTTATATCCAAAAATAAGTGTAATCTTCATTTCTCATCAAGGAAACTTCTCTTTGCAGCAGACATAGACTATTACAGAAAATCACAACTAATCAAAACGTACATTTGTGGAGCCCAATCACTGTAAGGAGTTAGGTTTTCCACCTGCTGCTGGTCTTGTCCCACCAACGTGCCAGCCCCAAATAACACACAGAGACTCTGTATTTGATATAATGTTGTTGGCCAGGTGCTAGTTTCTTATCGGCTAGCTCTGCCTTAAGTATTAACCCATTTCTGGTAATCTAATCGTTCCATGTGCTTTTATCTTGCCAGGGCATGTGTCTGGTCTCCCCAGCCTCTCCATGTTGACTCCTCCTTACTACTTCCTATTTCCTCCTTGTTTCCTAGTCCCTCCTGTCTTCCTTTCCTATTCGCCAACAGTGCTTTATTCATTAACCAGTATGAGAAACATATTTACAGAATGACATCTCCATCAAATCACAATTGATACATCTATAACACAACTCCTGCACCTAAGGATCAGGGATCTCTTATTGCCATCTATGTACTGATTTGAATAGATCACCAGTCAGCTAGCCTCCTGCTCAACATTTGCCTCTTAAAATCTTTCAGGGACAGGGAAAGTGGTTGGTCTGGCTATTTCTTGATGGTTGAGGGCCATTGTGATAAGAAACATCCAGATGAGGGATCACAGACTCCTCCTAGGAAGGAAGTTCAGGGACTTTTGAAAAGGAGAAAGTGATTATAGTGGCCATTGGTTAGCATCCTTTGGTCACCATCAGCTAACATTCTGGGTTGTGGACTCTTGAAGATAGCAGTTGTACCAGGGAGCTAAGGGAACAAGAAACAAAAACACAAGAAAAAAATCAAACCATGAGCAAAATGTTGTAGGAGGCTGTTGGTATAAGAAATGTGTAAAATTTTTTACTTGAAAATCCTAAGGAAGACTTGTCTCATTTGGTCCAGAGGAAGCTATGATGTATTTGGATCTGGCTCAGGATAGGTGGAGAAGTATTTTTTGCATAACTATTTGAAAAGTAAACTGTTAGATTCTGAAACAAACTTGGTTACCCATTAAAGGAGGAATAGGGACTGAAAATGTTTATGATCATTGAAATGAGAGGCTCACCAGGGCCACACCTGTGTATATATTTTAGAAAAGCATCTAAAATATTTTTATGAGAGTCAAGAAAGGATTTATCTGGTGAGGCCAGAGGTAAGAGTCGATGTGTCATTAGGACACACCCACAAGGATAATTTCACTATCAGGTGCTATGGAGCATGGTCCATAGATTTGTTTATCTGAACCTTGGAGAGAAATCTGTGCTATGAAGGGAAAACACAAGTGGTTAATTGATTTATTGCTGCAGTTTGGATTTCTTGCTTCTCATTCTGAGTCTTTCTGTAACACAAGGTTTTACCTTGGGCTGTGGATCCAGTTTTAAATTCCTAGTAGTTTGACAACCTTTTGAATATTGTCCCTTTTATAGTTGTCAAAACCAGTCATCTGAATGACTGTCTGTATATGTGTTTGGGTACAGGGCTTCCTGGCTAAAGTAGGTCAGAATAAGAAACCTGATATGGAAACCCCGAGTTACCTGGCCTGAGCTCATGGGAGCTCAAGGACATGAACCAACAGTAAAGGGGTCCACATGGGACCAACATAGGCCCTCTGCATGTGTGTGGCAGTTGGGTAGCTTGGTCTCATTTAAAAGCTCCTATCAATGAGACCAGAACCTGTCATTGGAGCTTAGACAGCTTATGGGAACCTGTTCCTCATGCTGGATTATCTTACCCAGCCATGATGCAAGGAGAAGAGCTGGATCCTGCCTCATGTGCAATGCTTTGTTCCAGCCATGAGAGGACTGCCCTTTTTTGAATGGAGGCAGAGGAGGAATGGAAGGGGAAGAGGAAGGATGTGAAGCAGGGTGGAGGGGGGTACTGGGAGGAGAATAAGGAGGGGAAACTGCTGCTGGTATGTAAAATAAATGAAAGCATGTTATTTAAATTTTAGAAAGTCAAACATCTGGTGGGTTTGGGGAAAAAAGAGAAAGATGGAACTGGGAACAGAATGTAAAAAAAATTTAAATAATCAACAAAATAAAATTAAAAAATCAGGTTAATTCTTAGGGACTTTCAACTTTTATATTCTCCCCTACCAAGGGACAGGTCATATTCTTGCTGACCACATAGCTTAACACAGAAGCTACATCCTCTTTTCTCTAACTATATTTGGAGAATATGTGCTGCTTAGAGTTCAGTATTTGGAATTCTAAGGCCTCTCCAATTAAGACAACAGGTGACTTACCAGAGTAGCAGAACATTTAGAAGGGTTCCCCCTTTTCCTCTGTGTTCTAGCTGACATTGAAAGGTAAGAGGCAAAACACTGGCTATCCTTCTAGACCTTTCATTTTCACTGGATAAGCCTTCAAACTTTGGCTTTAAACACCCACAAGGAATGTTTGTCCATCTTGTACAGATGATTTTTTTGCTCTAACTTGTCTGTGACACTCAAAGTTTAGACAAGAACAGATTGTGAATAAATTAGGCAAAATATAATTAACATAATTGAATAAACATAAAATTCCCCCTAACCGAGCCCTTATTAATGATACAAACAAGATATTCTGACACTGAGCTAAACACTAAATTCTGACCTTAGAAATTTTAATGACCTATACATGCCATCTGTAAATCCCTCCTCCACAAAATCCTCCCTCCACTGACATCCTCTCTCACTCTGAATTACTGATCCCCTACTGTCTAATTCCCTTCCTTAGCTTGAAACAGAGTGACATACACAACTAAACCCAAAGGGAACAGAATACAAATTATTTTCATAACTTAAGGTAACTATGAGTGGTGTCCGGGTGTTTTTAAACTGTTGTCTTAGGCAGACTTAATCTCTGGGTGGATAACTTAAAATTTTCTTTTACATATTGTTTCTTGGTCTCATATGATTCTGAGAGTTTCTGAATGTTACATTCTTCCCAGGCCTAGCCCTAGTAGAAGCTTCCAAGGACCTTGAACAGTGAGTGTTCTATCAAGCAAGAAAAAAACACACAAAGAGCCAAAAAACATTTGTATGATAAACTTGTAGTTGCAGTTTGGGAAACAAAAAGTGCTGTTCTAGTGAAGGACTATGAGAGATTACAAATGGTTATTTCTTCAAGGAGAACCAAGAGGGGTGGGACAGAAACTAGTGCCTACTGGACAGGAGACTTGTCTTGGGTGACAGCAGGCTGTACCCAGGACACTATTTCTACTTCTAACAGACAAAGCTTTGCCAAGACATTGGAAATGGGCACTGACCAGCACCAGAAAATAGGCCTCTGTCCCTCAGAGTGATCACCTCTCTTATTCATAAATAAGGAAAAGCTCACACAGAGGGGACATGGTGCCAAAGGGCTATCACAGAAGATTTTCAATTTTCAAATTATTTAATGATATCCATGTGTCACTAAGACCAGATTGTACTAAATTTCATTCCCCACAGAATGTTTGAATCAGTATCAAGTCAGAAGGGCAAAAGCAGACTAGCTCAAATAAGTACTAGAATTAGGATCTAATTTGCATTCTTTGTAGAAGTTGGAGTTATCCTTTACTGACATATATGGACAAAGCAAATTTCCCCCCTTCTTTTCCTTTTTTCACCTGTAAAATAGATCAAGCAGGAGGATAGTGATGTAATTAGCATAAAAGTCTTAAGCATAAGAGATTTCATTGCCTTTTTCAGTCCTAAAGAGTATGTAGATAACCATAGTACAGAATCTGAATTTAGGCTCCCATCCAGAGAACCAAGTCTCTCCCCCAGAGCTTATAGTAGAGTCAGGCTTTATTGCAAAAGAAAATATGTTGCCTCCTTTTGAAAATATCCAGGTTAAAATCATCCCAGTACTTTAGGATGCAGTCCAGGGTGGGGGCATCAAATGACATGGATATGGGTCTGATTCCTCATCTATAAACAGAGAGAACATGAATCAGAAAGGTAATTGGTATCTCAGATGAGGGATCCCTCTGTCCACTCAGGCTATCCCCCCATCCATGGTTAGATGTATACACTTTACATTGCATGGTCTAGCCTCCAGGGGGCATCTGCATCAAATACTTCATCTTGTGTTTGAAGTGACCAGTACTGGGTCATCCTTGCCAGATACTGACCATTCTCTGCTTTATCCCTTTATGCTTGGGATGTCCTCCCAGACATTCACCAACCCCATTCTATCCTATACTCTATAATCAAGAAGTTTCTCCCAGATAATTGTGGCCCCTTTTCAAATTTACCTGGTGTTTGAGCTTGCTGGTTTCCTGAAAACATAGCTAAAGCGCATCATCAAACAACAGAACCAAAGAGAGTCTATTCTTCGTTTAGGGGTAAGGAGTTCATATAGGATCTTTGAGGAATACATACAAGCTGGGAGCATGGCTCAGTAACATAGCGCATGTCTTATTTGTACAGGGCCCTGGCCTCAATCCCTATTACTACAAAAAAAAAAAAAAAAAAAAAAAAAAAGGAAACTATTTTCTTCAGACGTGTGAGGTGGCTTGGCCTATAAAAGCACATTCTATGCAAGTCTGAAAACCTGAAATAGATCCCTAGAACTTACATAATGGTGGAAACAGAAAAACAATCTGCAGAAATATTTTTTGACCTCTCCATGCATGCCATGGCATATGTGAGTCCAAAACATTATGCAAATGCACACACAACACAATTATAATAATAATAACAACTTAAAATATTTTTAAAAGACAATCCAAAGGATCCAAGCAAAATGGACAGGGATGAGGACAGTTAAGGGTCAACCCCTATCAACAGTCTTCCTGTTTTCTAAGACTGTTCCAGAGTTTCATAATAAAAGAAGGCTGCTTGGTTAAAAAGACATTCTACAGCCCTCAGAACAAAAGATACTCTAGATTCACCCTTAAAAATCTCAGAACTTCCTCAGACAGCCAAGTGCCACATCAGAATTACCAGCTCAAGGGACTCCAGTGTCTTTCCAGGACACATGAGAGGAAGCAAAGGAGTATAGTCTAGGCAAAGATGAAGGAAAAGGAGTTAGGCACAGCCCTTGGCCATTCCAAGTTTGCAATAGTGATCACATAAGCAACATGATAGAGACAGCTTCCCTTAGTGCCTCATCTCAAAGAAAAGAATGAAACCAACAGGCTGGATGGCAGTGGCAATTAAAGTAGGGGTATAAGTAGTGACAGAGAAGGGGGTGGGAAGAGAAGAGCTGTTTAAGCTAAAGGATTCTTACATCAGAAAGCAAAAAGAGGTAAATTTTTCAGAAACCTTAGGAGAAATGAAAGAATTGAGAAGATGCAGGTGGCAAACAGAAGCAGAGTCCTTGCCAGGGGTGGACTACAGAGCGGGGGAATACCTTACTGTGCTCTTAGCTAAAGAGAATATAGACCTGTGTTGAGCATTAGATGTCCTTTCAGAGGTCTCCAGTTTCCCCTGGTCTCAACTCCAGCTTCTGCATTCCAAAGTAATGAATGCATGCTAGGGAGAGGTGCCAAGAGTTTCATTTTCGAAAACAAGGAAGAATTTTCTTCATAATAAGAGCAGGCTGAGCCAAGCAGCAGTGGCTAGGACCTGGCAGGCAGGGACTTCTATTTTTCTACTCCTTCATAACACTTGCCCTCCCTCTTCCAGAGTGGACACTTCTAGGAAAGAGGCCCACTTATCTCAGGAGCCCATTTTCCTCAGGCTTCCATCTAAGATATAGAAAATTCAAAAATATGTACAGTATTTTAATTACCCATAAAATAGAAAAGTTCACTGTGCATGCTCCCCTGAGCATGCCAGCTTAAGGTGACTCAGCTTCTACTGACTATTGTTATTTATGTTCTGTTTATGGGTGAAGCCATGGACCAGTCTTTCCCAGAGCTAATCCCCTGCCTAAATTTTATGTGCGTTTAAACCAAAACTCGCTGCTATGATGAAGCGTCTACTTTATCACACAACAGAAGAAACAAAAAGCCATTATTACATGCCTTCAGGAATCTAGGGTATTCTATAAAGATACTTTTGTCCCTCCTGTGTTACCAGAGTATTGAAACAATAGACCTCAAGAAATTAGATTTCTGTCATGAATCTTGTTCTTAGAGAAGGAAAAGTTCAGGTCACAGGGGTAGCCAGAAGACAAAACTGTCCCCAAGAGAACAATTTATGATCTATTAGACCACCCTTTGTGAATGATTATAGCCAAAAGGGACCACACCTTGACCACAGTACGTAGTGATACATACTTCACCAAATGGACGTGGTCATTTCACCTGGGAGAACTCAGTGCTCCCATTCAAAAATGCAGATAGTGGTGGATAAAATAGATATATGCCCCTTGGAAAGTGATTATTAACTATTTTAGCTTGCATGACACCAACAGAGTATTTTAAGTTTTGCATTATAGACAAGTTTTGAATTATAGACAAAATAATATACAAAGAATGTGGTAAAACACTGTAATTATGCAAAGAAATTTATTTATTTTGAAGATAAATTTAGAGTGTTTGAATTTTTTATATTTCTTACAAAAGTTTCAAACAGCACCAATGACCATTAATAAGTTTTCTTTGGCCTAATACACAAGTAAAACCCACTAATATAATAACTCTATTTAATCAGAGGTATAGAAATAGTAATTAAATAGATTTTAGTCCAAATGAAATTTAAATAATCATTAACTCTATTAAAGTTCCAAAAAATTGAAATAAAATTGTTAAATGCCTATTACAACAGAATAGATATATTTTAACCTGGGGGGTTTGTTTTAAAACTTTGCTCTAAATAGGTCTATTTCTAAACATGCCAACTTGCTTTGAATGTAAAGAATAAGAAAAATATACAAAGAACCTTTGATTCTAAACAACCTAACACAAAAAAAAATTTACTACTATGTGATTTCTTCTTTATAAAACTCCTGTAGCTCACCTGAGTAAAACGTCTGTGTTATTGAGAGTTTTGTAATGATATTATAATTTGCTATTATTTCTTTTCAAGCCATTCATTTATTTATCTTATTTAGATTTGTAACTTGAGACAAATAAGTGAAAATCAAATAAAATTTAATGTTGTAAGTCAAAGTATTCGGAATCATTTTGAAAAAAAAAAAAAACATGAAACTCTTTAGATTTTTGTTTCTACAAATGAAATGTAGCCTTCTTGGTAGTCTCCTAGATACTTATGCCTATATAAACTCATATTTATTTGCCTGACTAATTACAAATGCTATGTATAGATGTCAGTTTCATCTATTCTTTAACAAGGAGAGCATATCTGGAATGTGAAAGTCTAAATATGAGACATTATGTTCAGGCTGGGTAAATGAAACTACAGTACCTTGAGACCTTAGGGAGCCACAGTGCAAGATGCAACAGGAGAAAAGCACCACTTACAAAATAAAATTGGATACTGTCCTAGTGTGGTCCTTTCCCATGAAGCATTGGCTAGGAAGGGATCACAGCTTGCTTTGCACAGAGATCATATGAAAATGCCAATGAAAATAATAAAAACATCTGAAACAATTACTCTGGAGAAAAAAAATGGTTACTACAGTCAAGAGGAGAAAGCCATAATTTTATTGAAAGAGAGTATTTTATCTTACCTAGACTTACAACTGCTTGGCAAGTTTTGAACATTTGTAGTGCCTGCTTTATAACAGTGCAAATGAATAAGTATGAATACACAGGAACTCAGCTTTAAATAAATGGGTCCATGCAAGTAAGAACAGAACTCTTTCTGTCATAGACACATTTCTGCCAAAATTTTATGCAAAACAAATAGTTGAAACCAATGGCTGTATCCATCAGCAAAATTTTCTGAATTACAAATAATAGAGAGGATGACCAGAGTCTACTCATCTTTTCATGATTTAGCCCAATTAGAAAACTTAGTTAGACTTGTATGGGAACTGATCAGTTTGAGGCCATGTAACCCAATTCTAAATCAGACAAATCAATCACTTGATAAACAACAGAAATGATGTTTAATGACCAAATGCCCACCAAGGCCTTGGTTTTGTCTTTTGAGGAACTAGTTTTATCATCTGACATTTGTCAAAACCGTTCAACTTACAAATAATAGAATTATGGTTGGTCACAACAGAAGGCTGTGCTCACATCTTATCCTAGTTTATGGAGTTATATTTATAGAATATAGTGATGGCCATGTACCCAGGAATAATTACTGTTCTATAAGTTCTAAGATGTTAAAAATATCATCACTATATTGACACCAACATTTCAAACCGATACTAGTACTCTCTAATTTACAGACATGAAGTGCGTCCCAATTCTTCTTCTATGAATAATCCTGAATAAATTCACACAAAAAATATATTCTGTGTTTTGTCTATGTTGATAGATTCTCATATTTGTATCACAGGTAAAAGTCATAACGAGTCCTAAGGTTCTGTGTACCTTTGGCACACAATTTCCAACAGTGGTTAATCATTCCACATCTAATCAGTACAGTGCTATTCTGCCCTTTTATTGCATAGTGCTCTCACTATAGTGCCATGACTAAGCATAACAATTACAAAGCAAAAATATATTTATCAAGGAGAAAGTTGAAAGGGTTATCCTTCTTTTCAATATTCAATTTAGCCTTTCAAAGGTCTAAAATTTAGGAACATCTAATTGTCATGTTTTTGATGCTCTCTCTACATGGATTATTGTGTGCATAGTATAAGACATCTAATTATTTCAACTAATGTCAAATTAGGAAGAGGCATCATGGACTGAGTAGGTGGGTCAGTGGGTAAAATGCTTGATGTGTAAGACTAAGATCTGAGCTAAGATCCAAAAATCCCTGTAAAGCCTGTATGGTAGGTAGCCTGTGTCTGTAATCCCAATATCTCTATAGGGGTATAGGAGACAGAAGTGAGAAAATGAATCCCTCCCTGCTTATGTGTGAGTTAGTCTGGTATACTTAGCAGTGAACAGAAGGAAATCTGTCTCAACAAAGGTGGAAGTAAAGTAGCAAGGACTGGCTTCTGAGGTTGTCCTCTAATCTCCATGTTGAGGCATGTGGGCACAAACATTTACACACATGTTCATAAGCATACTCTGCCTCCACATACATATATAGAACAAAAGGTTCATAGTGACCAGAAGAAAAAAAATCATCAGGAAACTAGGAGGCTAATTCATGCTAGCCTAAAAATGTTAATGTATCCAAAAGATAGATTGCATAATTTACTATGATTGAAAAACTCTATAAAGATGTTTCTTTCTTATGATAGAGTATTATATTTAGGAATTCTAATTAAAAACAGAACAAGTTTTAGATGTAATGGTTTCTGTTATAGTGTCTTGGGAAGGAAAAGAGTAACAGCATTTGTTTATCCAGAAGAGTGACAGTAATTGAATTTCACACCTCAGTTTTCAGAACTATATGTAGCAACAGTAGTGATGCTGGTGTTGTAGGGTCAATGGAAAATGCAGGTAGCACGTGTAGGGGCTCAACTGGTTTGGCCAGTCACCTGCTTCTGGTTCTTAGCTTCTTCATGCTACAACTAGTCCTTGAACAGGAGACAAGATAAGTGATTAGAGTCTGATCATGTCATCACCTATCGGCTATTCTAGGTACTGTTTCTCCTATTTCAGTTCATTTTCCAGCTTTGTAGAAAGTCCAGAGCATTCCCTATCAGCTGCCTGGTTTTGATACTGATGGAGGATGGAGGTAGAATCTCTAATCATATAGGCTCAGAAAATATTTTTTTTCCTTCAAAGAAGGGCACATTCAAGGAAATGAATTTGGTGAACAGTAATGAAGTTAAGATACATGAAGTGTACTTCATTTTTATGGAGTAGACTCAGAATCTCTTGCTAGATGCTAGACTTGGGCTACAGGGACCCCCATGTGTTGTTCTCAACTGCTAACTTTCAAGTGATAAAAGTTGGTCCTCAGAAATGAAGTAACCATAGTGAATAGTTTACTAGACTGGAAAGAATTTTACTCAGGTATTAACCCCAGAACAATTAGTTTTGTAATAAAGTAGTAGTTTAATGGACTTTGAATTCACATTTCTATTAGATACAGGCTTGAGAGAAAATATAATATTTGTCTTTCCTCCTTCCATTATTGTCTCTGGTCTTTCTCTCTTTATATCTCTTTCTCTACATATTCCTTTGCTATTTTTATATGACATGACATGATGTTTTATAATGTGTTTATCTATATAAAATCTAGATTCTGAATATGAGTAAAAACAAGTATGCTTGTTTTTCTGAGTCTAGCTTATTTGTTTAATATTGCAATCTCAGTTTCATCTATTTTCCTGCAGTTGACATATTTTGTTTCTTCTTTATTGCAGAGTAAATCTCCATTGTGTTTTTATATACCATGTTCTTTCCATTCATTTAACCATTCATTCATCAATTTATCAAGTGATTAATATAGATATACAAGTGTTTCTGTGTAATGCTGACTCAAGGTTCCTACAGTATACAAACATGGGTAATATTGACCAGTTCACATGACTGGTCAGTTTTTAGTGGTTTATTTTTAATCTCCATACTGAACTACAAACTAACTGCACCAGTTCACTTTTGCAATAATAGTGTATAAGAGTCCTTTGATCCTTGTTAGCATTTTTTCTAATAACACCCTTTTTCAGTGAGGACTGAGGGAACCTCAGTGTAGTTTTCATTTTAATGTCATTAGTGCATAGAGAAGTTAATTTTGTTATGTTTATTGGCTGTACGAGTTTGCACTACCACCAGCAGTGGAGGAGTATGCTCCTTTTTCCACATCCTCTCCAACATAAACTCTCTTTTGTGTTTTTTATTTTATCCATTTTGACAGGAATAAGATGGTATCTCAGAATTGTTTTGATTTGAATTCACTGATGGCACTTTCTTAAGTTTCTTTCAGCCATTTTAGATTCCTCTATTGAGAATTCTCTATTTAGTTCTGTACCCCACTTTTTAATTGGATTATTTGGTACTTTGGTGACTAGTTTCTTGAGTACTTTCTATATTTTGGAAATCAGTCCTCTGTCTGGTGTGCAATTGGTGAAGATCTTTTCACATTCTGTGGGCTGTTTTATCTTGGTGACTGTGTCCTTTGACTTATAGAAGTTTTTCAATTTCAGGAGGTCCCATTTATTAATTTTCAATCTCAGTGTCTGTGCTACTGGTGTTATTTTCAGGAAACGGTCTCCTTTACTAATTCTTTCATGGGGTATTTCCCACTTTCCCTTCTCAGTGGTTCAGTGTGGATTTATGTTGACATCTTTGATCCATTTGAACTTAAGTTTTGTGCATGGCATGGCAATAGATATGGGTCTATCTGGTGTGTAGTCTTCTACACATCAGCATCCAGTTATGCCAGCACAATTTGCTGAAGATGCTTTCTTTTTTCCATTGTAGAGCATTGCTAGAGCTAGACTTTTAGCTTCTTTGTAATCTGGCAAATTGCTGGGCCTAGAAGAAACTTTCCTGAGTGAGGTAACCCAGTTACAAAAAGACAAACATGGTATATACTCATTCATATATGGATTTTAGACATAAATCAAAGGAGTACAATCTACACTTCCAGAAAAGGTAGCAAACAAGGAGGACCCTAAGAGAGACATACATGGTCCCCTGGAGAAGGGGAAAAGGACAATATTTCCCAATCAAATTGGGAGCATATGGTTGGGGGGGGAGAGTTAGGGAGAAGAGGAGGGCAGAGGTGGACATGAAGGAGCAGGAAGATTGAGTCAGGGAAAGAATAGAGGAGAGCAAGAAAAAAGATACCATAATAGAGGGAGCCATTATAGGTTTGAAGAGAAAACTGACTCTAGGGAAATGTTCATAGACTTACTAGAATGACCCCAACTAACAATCTGAGGAACAGTAGAAAGGCTACCTCATATGCCCTTCCCTGATAATGAGATTGATAACTAATTTATATGCCATCATAGAGCTTTCATGTAATAGCTAATGGAAACGGAAGCAGACACCCACAGCTAAACAGTGAGTTGAACTCCTGTTGCAGTTGCAGAGAGGAAGGAGTAATAAGAAAAGGGGTCAAGACCAGGCTATAGAAATCCACACAGACAGCTGACCTAAACAAGGGGGAGCTCATGGACCCCAAGACTGATAGCTGGGAAAGGAGCTTTGGACCAAATCAGACCCCCTGAATGTGGGTCTCAGTTAGAAGGCCTGGACAGCCTAAAGGACATCTGTCAGTAGAAACAGGATGTATCCCTGGTACATGAAAGGACTTTGGGAGCACATTCCCCATGGAGGGATACTCCCTTACCCTAGAGGTAGGAGGGAGGTCCTAGACTCTATCACAAATGACTTGTAAGATTTTGATGATCCCTCCTGGAAGGCATCACCCTCCCTGTGGAGTGGGGGTGTGGAATGGAATGGGAGGGGAGTCAGGGGTATGGAAGGGAGGGAGGGAAGAAGGGAGGGAAAGGAAACTGGGATCAATACATAAAATAAGAAAAAAATAATAAATATAAAAAGAGGAACCTTAAGTCAGCATTCCAAAGAAAAACGTGTACTTCTATACTGATTGCTTGATGAATTGATGAATGAATTGAAGAGAACATGGTATATAAACACAATGGAGATTTATTGTGCAATAAAGAGGAAATAAAGTATGTCACCTGTAGGAAAATAAATAAAACTGAGATTTCAATATTAAGCAAAGAAACCAGACTCAGAAAAACAAACATACTTGTTTTTTTCATATTCAAAACCTCAATTTTAAATAAACACATTATATAACATCATATCATGTCATATAAAAATAGACAAAGGAACATGTTGTAAAGACAGAGATATAAAGAAAGGAAGACCAGAAAGAATAATGGGAGAAAGACAAATATATTTTTCTCATACCTATGTCTAATAAAATGTGAATTCAAAGTCCATTTTACTACTACTTTATTACACAACAAATTGTTCTGGGGCCAATATCTCAATAAAAACTTCTTCCCATTCAAGTAAAGTATCTGGTTACTTCATTTCTGAGGACAAATTTTACCACTTGAAACTCAACAGGAGAGAGTGAAACATGGGAGTTCCTATAACCCAGTTTCAGCATCTAACAAGTAAACATGCAGTACACCTCATGTGTCTTATCTTCATTACCATTTAGCATATTCATTTCTTTGGATGTGGCTTTCTAGGAAGGAAAACTATTTTCTGAATCCATATGAATATTCTACCTTCATCCCATTGCAATCAGTATCAAAAACAGGCAGCTGATAGGGAATGCTCTAGACTTTGATCTAAAGCTGGAAAATGAACTGAAATAGGAGAAACAGTACCTAGAATAGCCGATAGGTGATGACATGATCAGACTCTAATCACTTATCTTGTCTCCTGTTCAAGGACTAGTTGTAGCATGAAGAAGCTAAGAACCAGAAGCAGGTGACTGGCCAAACCAGTTGAGCCCCTACACGTGCTACCTCCATTTTCCATTGACCCTACAACACCAGCATCACTACTGTTGCTACATATAGTTCTGAAAACTGAGGTGTGAAATTCAATTACTGTCACTCTTCTGGATAAACAAATGCTGTTACTCTTTTCCTTCCCAAGACACTATAACAGAAACCATTATGTCTAAAACTGGTTCTGTTTTTATGTGAATTAGAATTCCTAAATATAATACTATATCACTATAAAGAACCATCTTTTAATTTAATTATTTTTAATTTTTCAATCTTAGTAAATTATGCAATATATTTGTTAGATACTTTAACATTTGGTAGGCTAGGTTGCATTAGCTTCCTACATTCTTGCTGATGTTTTTGGTCAGTATGAACACTTTGTTCTTTCTTTGTATGTGGAGGCAGAGTGTACATAATATGTTTATGAGTATGTGTATAAGTGTGTGTGCACATATGCCTCAGCATGAAGATTAGAGGACAACCTCAGGAGCCAGTCCTTGCTCCTCAACTTCAACTTTTGTTGTGACATATCTCTTGCTATTCAGTGCTGAGTAAGCTAGAGTAACCCACAAGCAAGGAGAAATTCATTCTCTCACCTCTGTCTCCTATTCCCCTATAGAGATATTGAGATTACCGACCCAGGCTACCATATAGGCTTTACAGGGATTCAGGATCTCAGCTCAGATCTTAGACGTACACATCAAGCATTTGCCCACTGAGTCATCTACTCATCCCAGAAACCCTCTCCTAATTGGACATTCCTTGAAATAATAAGATGTCTTATACTGTGCACACAATAATCCATACAGAGAGAACATTAAAAAATGAAAATTGGACAAGATTGGGCGTGTTCAGGGTGGTATGGCTGTAGACAGTGGAAACAGGATGTATCCCTGGTGCACAAAATGACTTTGGGAGCACTTTCCCCATGGAGGGATACTCCTTTAACCCAGAGGCAGGAGGGAGGGCCTAGTCCTTACTGCAAATGACTTGACAGATTTAGATGACCCCTCCTGGAAGGCATCACCCTACATATGTTTTGGGGGGAGATGGGATGGGAGGGTAGTTGGGGATCATGGGAGGGTTGGAGAGAGGTAGGGAGGGAAGGAGAAGGAACTGGGATCAATATGTAAAATAAGAAAAATTTAAAAAAATAAATAAATAAAAATGAAAATTGGGTGTTTCTCAATTTTTGACCCTTTAAGAATCTAAATTGAAAAATTGAAAAGAAGGATAACCCTTTCAACTTTCTCCTTGACAAGTATATATTTTGCTTTGTAGTTATTATGCTGAGTCATGGCATTGTAGTGAAAGTCATATGCAATAATAGGAGCAGCCTACCCATGTACTTATTAGAAGTAGAATGATTAACTACTGTTGGAAATCATGTGCCAAGTACACAAAACCTTAGAACTCATGACTTTCACCTATTATGCAACTAAGCCAATCTATCAATACAATCAAAATACAGAACACTAATTTTTTTGCGTGTGGGGGGGTTCAGACAGGGTTTATCTGTGGCTTTGGAGGCTGTCCTTGTTGTAGACCAGGCTGGTCTCAAAACCACAGAGATCCACCTGCCTCTGCCTCCTGAGTGCTGGAATAAAAGGTATGCACCACCACTGTCTGGCCACTATTTAATTTTTGGGTGACCTTATTCAGGATTATTCATAGAAGAAGAAGTGGTAAGCATTTCATGGATATAAATTTGAGAGTACTTGTATCAGATTTGCAATGTTGGTGCCAAAATATCACAGAATAATTATAAGCAGAGCATATAGATTTCACAATAATAAGAAAAATATTTAAATACAGGACTAGGGTTTTTAATGAATTCCTTTCAAAGAGCAGGGAATGTTATCACTGAAGTCAACACGTGGTTATATGAAATAGGTAATAAAAATGGAAAGAGTAGAATTTTTAATCAGTCATTATTTCTGAAAGTTTGCAGTCTGGTTACTTTATGTCTTATGTGCTTTTTCAGTCATAATAAGAACATTTTATTAATTTTAACTCTTAAAAGAGTTCATTTCAAGCAACTAAGGAATGCCAAGAGCAGAAAATATTCTTCCAGAGGTTTACTCTAATTGGTATGATGACTAAATGGTTAATCCCCAAAGCATATATACAAGTAACATTATACAGATTCACAAGTGTATTTATGTATTTAGAAATATATATGTATGTGTGTATACATGTGTTTATAAAAACAATTACTGTTAAAAGGCCATCAATTTGAAAGAGTGGGGAGGGGCATATGAGATGGCTTGGAGGGAGGAAAAGGCAGTTGGTATTATATAAATATATAGATTATAATCTCAAAATAGTAGAAAAATTTTCAAAGATAAAGCTATGTCCTTAATTATGGGAATAAAGTGTAATTTTTCAAACAAAAACAATACTCTTGTCTATATTTCAGCTGTATTTATTCAGTATGACAAACTCAGTGTTCTTCTGTCTCCTTCATTATATTCCTGTTCATTAATAAACTCCTCTAACCAGCTATCAAGAATGCAAATATGGATATTAATAATTCCTGAGTACCTTTGTCTGGTCTCCAGGACACTGCCACAACTGGCCATCTCACCAGATATTTTTTTTTAATTCTGGTACCCAGTTGATCTATTTGGACATGAAACTATACACACACATATCTGTCTGAATGCTCTGAACACAGGAAAAGAACTGTTTTGCTCCATGAACAGCATATTTCAAAGTTGCTGCATCCTGCATTTGTTACCATTCTGCACTGGTAAAGTCTCCCCTTTATAGAGCCTTGAGAATGGTTAATTTATGGCAGCAAATTAAAACACAATTTAAATGAGATTACAACATGAAATGTTATATCTATATATCTACATAAATTGTCAAAATTCCCATAATCTTAAATGATAAAATCTTAGGTCTTCTTTTGTACCTTAAACTGTGTTGTCAGGGCCCATAAAGATGGCTCCACTTCATCTTGGCACAAGGTCAGAGAGTTCAAAACTGTACTTAGTAAGTCATATGACCTAAATGTCTAAGCCATGGCTATAGTAGGATGTTTGATCTTGGCACTGGGTGTCTTACCTAATTAACAAAATACTTGGTATGAGAGGTGGTTACTCTTGACCCTCGATGCCAAATAACGAGAAATTGAATCTAAGGCGTGGTCACCGAATCCTTGGAGAACTGAGGAAGAAAATCTGCTTGTTCTGTACATGTGATACTATATTCCCTTTTGTTTAAAGTATTTAAGAGTGGTGAAGAATAAACTTGGGGTGTTTAGTATTCACTGAATTTCTCTTCTGACTTCATCCTGTGTCTCTGTGTTTTTGTTAAGCTTCTTTACCTTTCCTTTCTCAGTCCACACTCCCCTTCTCAGGTACGAACCAGGCAAGTCGGCTTGATCCGACTGAAGCCCACAAAGCACAGCAGGGTGAGGCTACTACAGAGTGCAACCACATTATGGTGCTGCAACATGGTCCTGAGCACAGGGGTCAGAAGTGATGGGCGCCACAGAGAAATAGGCACAGTCTCAGAGCAAAGGTGCGGCCCCACAAACACTCTTGGTAAGCAGGATCTGTGGGTGCCAACAACTCAGAGCTGCTACAATGGTGTCCATTGTCTTTTCAAGCAGCTACAGCCACAGATGACCTGCAGCCGGCCAGCTCAGGCCTGGAAGGCAAAGGCAAGCTGAAGTCAGGCCAAGCCTAAAAACCTGCAGCCTTGGGAGCTGCTGCTCTAGCCAATAGCCAGTAAATTATAGGTGAAAATACTAATTAATGCAGTCTGTCAGAAACTTCTTTGAGACCTTTTAGAAAGAAACGAGATTATCTCTGATTTGTATTCAAATTTGTTCAGAGTTTGGATGCTCATACACTCAAGGATTAGCTATAGCTGCTGCATTACAAGGGATTTTATTTAAAGATATTTTATTCCTACAAACAATAATGGCTTAGGGAAAAGGAAGACTAAAATATGTATATATTTTCTGTATAGTGTGGCCACACGTGTATGATTGTGAATGCCTGAATCCTAACAGGAGGACCTTCTTGAAATTGCTTTGGATGTAGTAAAAAAAAAAGGGGGGGGGTGGGCACTAGGTAAGACAGTGTCTTAACAGGAATGGTTGGTTATCAATGTCTCTCCAGCCTGGTCCCCAGAACCAGAACCAGTTGGCAGGGAAAGGTCAAAGCTGTCATGACCTGAGATCCCCAGGAGCATGTTCGGATGATTCAATAGCCTTTTGTAGAGGAGGGGTTAAGAAATTCTCCTATTTCATGATTCAAAAGAAATCAGGAAAATGGAAATTGATACAAGATTTGAGAAAAGGTAATGAGACCGTGCTTTACATATTCCCTGCAGCCATACTAAAAGAAACCTATAAGATTATTTTAGGCTTAAAAGATTGTTTTTATACCATCCTTTTGGCTCCCCTAGGCTGTCATAGATTTGCATTTACTGTTCCATCAGTTAATTTCGAGGAGGCCATGAAGAGGTATGGTTGGAAGGTCTTGCCTCTGGACATGGCTAATAGTGCAACATTGTGCCAGAAATCTGTAGCTCAAGCTATATGAATTGTTAGAGATCAATTTCCGCAGGTTTATATTGTTCACTATGTGGATTATATTTTGCTTTCCCATACGAGTGAAGAAGCTTTTATCCTTGATCCAGCCAAGGCCTGAATGTCTAGCAGTTTATACAAACTATATCTTGGGACATAGAACTCATATTTGCTACTCTTTCCCTTTGGGGGAAAAGGACTCATTAGGACAATTGAACACTATTATGTAGGTGAGGTATAGCTAAAGCCCCTCCTCAGTATGTGAGGAGGAATTGAACAAATGTTTTGCAGGTGGTACCAGTATTCAAGGACTGTAATATTTCAAACTTTGTAAATTAGAAGCAGCAGTACATTGGACTTTAAGAGAGGGAAAAAGAAAAAGTTCAGAATTGTGGACTTATTCATATTTCATCCGCCATGAGAACACTTGATTGAATATAAATTAAGAAAAGTGTAATCCAGCCAATTATGTGTCATTGTTAATAATCATACTGGAACTATTAATTTTTACAACCTTTGTTATGCTATGAAAAATGGTTCATTCTGATAGGAATTTGACATGATGCTTATGTGTCATTAGATACAATGCAATTAAGAAGGCAGATTTAGATTTTGTTACAGCTAAAATTACTGGAGACATCCTAGACCATTTTCAAAAGACTATTTCATTTTGATCATCCATTATAGGAAATGTAGCCACAAAAGCACATGCATTGCTTAGCATTTATTAAACTTGTTTGTGAACTCTCCATGAAAAGATGGCTCAGATACCATAGCATGGTATCAAGCTATGCACTATCCCCTAACATTTTTTTAAATTATTACAGAGACTGGTAATCAAAGACAGATAGGATCGTTTTGCCTCTAGATGACCTAAGACAAGTCACGCATGATGGAATGTGTGTTCCAATATCTGGTAAGGCTGAAAGATGGAAAAGATAACCTAAGACAGGTATTAATTAATTAAATTTAGAAGGGGGAATTGTCTGGACCCATAAAGATGGTTCCGCTTCATCTTGGCACAAGGACAGAGAGTTCAAAACTGTCCTTAGTAAGTCATAAGACCTAAATGTCTAAGACATGGCTACAGTACAATGTTTGATCTTGGCCTTTGGTATCTTATCTAAATAACAAAAGACTTGGTGTGAGGTATGGTTACGCTTGACCCTCAAAGTGAGATAAAGAGAAATTTAATCTAGGGTATGATTACTGAGTCCTTGGAGAATTGAGGAAGAAAGTTTGTTTATTACTTATACATAATACTATATTCTCCTTTTGGGTTAAGGTATTTAAAATTGGTAAAGTATAAATTTGGGGGGGTTAGTATTCACTGAATTTCCCTCCTAACTCTATCCTGTGTCTCTGTCTTTTTTTTTTTAAAGCATCTTTACCTGTCCTTTCTCAATCCACACTGCTCCACTCAGGCACCATTCAAGTTAGCTGGATCCAACTGGAGACCCACAAAGCCAGGTTACTATTCTGAGTCACATCTAGATTAAATTTATGGGTGAAGTGATGATATTTTTAATGTCTTAGAACTAATAGGACAGTAATTATTCCTGGGTATATGGCCATCACTATATTCTATATATAAAACTCTACCCATAAATTAGTATAAGATGTGAACCCAGCTCTCTATTCTATTATGACAAGTCATAATTTTATTATATGTAAATTGACATGTTTTGACAAATATCAAAGGATAAATATGGTGCTTCAAAAATCAGGACAAAAGCCTTGGTGGTCTTTTGGTCATTAAAAATTATTTCTGTTTTTTATCAACTTATTGATTTAGATTTAGATTTGATTCTGATTTAGATTTGGGTTCTATGACCTCAAGCTGATCAGGGCACATACAAGTCTAAGTGTTCTAATTAGGCTAGTCATGAACTCAGGAAAAGATGAGTAGACTCTGGTCATTCTATCATTTGTTATTCAGAAAATTTTGCTGATGGGAACAGCCTTTGGTTTTAGCTGTTAGTCTGTTTTGCATTTAATTTTGGTGAAAATGTGTCTATAATAGAAAGAGTTTTATTCTTACTTGCATGCACCCATTTATTTAAAGCTGAGTTCCTGTGTATTCATACTTATTCATTTGCACTGCTATAAAGCAGGTATAACAAATGTTCAGAATTTGCCAAGCAGTTGTAAGTCTAGTTAAGATGAGAAACACTCTTTTAATAAAATCAGTACTTTCCTCCTGACTGTAGCAGCCATGTCTTTTTTTCAGATTTTTATTTCAGATATTTTTGTTATTTTCATTGGCTTTTTCATATGATCTCTGTGCAAAGCAAGCTGTGATCCATTCCTAGCCAGTGCTACATGAGAGAGGACCATGCTAGGGCACTATCCAGTTTTATTTTGTAAGTGGTGCTTTTCTCCTGTTGCATCTTGCACTGTGGCTGCCTAAGGTCTCAAGTTACTGTAGCTTCATTCGCCCAGGCGGGACATGATGTCAACCCATAGGAGAAGGGTTAGTAGACATAGAAGAAAAGATGTTCAATTGACAAGTTCTAGAGCTTGGTCTCCCACAAAACTTCTTATGAAAGTAAATATTTCTATGATACTTCTGCCAATATGATGTAGATTTACAGCCTAGAAATATCCTAACAGCTGCAAGTGAAGGTAACAAATTCCTCCATGACACATATAAAACTACATAGAATTTCTGAATATTTGTGCTTCATAATGAGGTTATAAGCCTTTTCAAATTTAAATGAAGATCAAAATATTAAGCAACATGGGCTGGAAAGATGACTCAGAAGTTAAGAGCAGTTATTTCTTTTCCAGAGAACCTAGGTTTGATTCCTAGCACCCATATGATTGGCTCACACCATCTGTGATTCCAGTTCTGATGGACTAATAGTCTCTTCTGACCTCCTTCAGCACAAAACATGCAAGTGGAACATAGACACATATGAAGACAAACACACATACACATAAAATGAAAATAATTTTAAAAATATATTGATGAATAATAAATAATTACTAGGAAAGTGTAATGGTATATTAAAAATTATTCGATTCTCTCCTAAAGTATTAAAACTTCATCAGCTTTTGAAACATTGAAAAAAAGCTGTTGGTCATCATTTTAGTCACTTTTTTCAAATGCAAAGAAAATAAAGTTTATCTTCTATGGTGCATAAAGATTCTGTGGGAAATAAGTTGCAAAATTCCTAAAGAAAGCACCATAAACCTAGACTTGTTATCTAATGTTAAAATGAAGAAAATTATTAAGAAAATTGTTTTCAAATGATAAGCACAGCTTTGGTATTTTGGGAGCTATAAGATCAGTCGCTACAATTGCTATGAAGAAAAAAAGAACAAATAGTAATTGTTGATATCAACTACATAGTAACACCACATGAATCATGCAAGCATTTCTTTTCAATGTGGGATATAATACACAAGAAAAGTGCCTATTTTGGAGATCCTGTAGTTACTAGTAGCTGTGGCTTCACTTGTTTTCTATAGACAGTTGACTACTTACCAGAGTCTAGATGTCAGTTAGTCTATGTTACACATTTTTTCTGATGTTTGCATGGGAAAAACTTGATGCTTCCTAGTCCAATATTGTGTTGACATTTTTACACGCTAAATGTTCAGGGATTTATAGATGGCATTCCATCAATATGATAGAAATCACAATTCTTTCCCTGCAGGCTAAAGATGTTGATCAATTACTAATTTCAGACTTTTCTGTTGAGAATTCTCTGCTTAAATATGTACACTAATTTTTAATCAAATTATTTGTAATTTTGATGCCTAGCTTTTTTCAGTTCTTTATATATTCATAGATACTATCTTACACTAGTCAGAATGGCTAAGATCAGAAACACTAATGATTGCAGAGAGATTGCAGAGAAAGAGAAACACTCCTCCATTGCTGGTAGGTATGCAAACTTGTTCAACTACTGTGGAAATCAGTATGGTGGTTTCTCAGAAAATTGGGAATCAATCTATCTCAACATCTAGCAATACCACACTTGGGTATATACCTATAAGATACACTCTCATACAAGGACATTATCTCAACTGTGTTTATAGCAGCATTGTTTGCAATAGCCAGAACCTTGAAACAACCTACATGCCCCTCAACTGATGAATGGATAAAGAAAATGAGGTACTTTTACACAATGGATTAATACTCAGCAGGAAAAAAAATGACATTATGAAATTTGCAAGCAAATGGATGGAACTAGGAAAAAAAAGCCTGAGTGAGGTAATATGGACCCATAAAGACAAACATAGTATGCACTCACTAAAGCAAAGGACACCCTGCCATGACCCAAGAGAAGCTAGGTAACAAGGAGAACCGTAAGACTTCACTGGGAAAGGGAAATAGACAAGATCTACTGAGATAACTGTAAGCATAGTAGCCCCCTACTAAGGGAAGGCAGAAGGCAAGGGAGAAGTGGTAAGCATAGGAGAAGGTGAGGGAATTGGATGGTAGAGTTGGGGGAAGGTCATAGAGAGAACAAGGAAAGAAATAAATTAATTGGAGTTATTATGAGGCTAGTGAGAACCCTGACCTCCAGGAGTCCCTGGAATCCATAAAGATGACCCCAGCTAAGACCTAAAGAATTAGTGGAGAGGCTACCTGAACTGGCCTTCCCCTGTAATCAGATTGGTGACTCCCTAAATTTTCAGCATGGAACCTTCATCCAACATTTGACGAAGGCACAAGAGAAGATCCACATGTAAGCACTGGGACAAGCTCCTATTGTCCAGTCAAAGAGAGGGACAAGCAATGATATGAACAAGGGGGACAGGACATTTTTGGAGATACCCACAGATACAGCTGTTCTGAGGTAGTGGGAGCTCAATGACTCTGGATGAAAGCTGGGGAACCAGAATGGGACCCAACTGGGCCCTCTGAATGTGGGTGACAGTTGTATGGCTTGGGTAGTCTGTGAAGCCACTGGCAGTGAGACCAGGATTTAATCCAGGTACTTGATTAGTATTTTTGGAGTTTATTCTCTTTGGAGGGATACCTTGTACAACCTATATATAGAGAGAAGGGCCATGATCCTGCCTCAAGAGATGTGCCAGACTTCCTTGACTCCCTTGGGAAGCCTTAACCTCACTGAGGAACTGTTGAGAAGGAGTGGAGGGGAGTTGAGGAAAGGTGGGGGATGGGAGGGAGTAGAACTGTGATTAGTATGTAAAATGAGAAAAGATTGTTTTAAAATAAAAAAATCATGTCAAAAAGAATCAATTTTTATAAGTTTTTTTAAATTTATTAAAATTAAAATTGGTTCTGTTTTCTTTTTTATTTTAAAGCTAATGCTAGTAATAACTCTCTGGTGTGTCAATGGATTAAATTTGTAAAAAGCAACTTTTTTGTAAGATGTAATTATTTTAAGAAAGCATCTTCAACAAAAAGTGCTGGCACAACCGGATTATGGTGTGTAGAAGACTGCACATAGACCCATGTCTATTGACACCCACAAAACTCAAGTCCAAATGGATCAAAGACCTCAACATAAACCCAGCCACACTGAACCTCTTAGAAGAGAAAGTGGGAGGTACCCTTGAACAAATTGGTACAGGAGACTGCTTCCTGAACATAACTTCAGTAGCACAGACACTGAGATTGACAATTAATAAATGGGACTGCCTCAAACTTAGAAGCTTCTGTAAGGCAAAGGACACAGTGGACAAAACCAAAGGGCAGCCCACACACTGGGAAAAGATTTTCACCAATCCCACATCTGACAGAGGGCTGATCTCCAAAATACAAAGAAGTTAAGAAACTAGTCAATAAAACACCAAATAATCCTATGAAAAATAGGGTATGGAACTGAATAAAGAATCCTCAATAGAGGAAATCAAAAAGGCTGATAGTCACTTTAAAAAGTGCTCAACATCCTTAGATATCAGGGAACTTTGAGATGCCATCTTATTCCTGCCAGAATGGCTAAAATTAGAAACACCAATGATGACTCATGTTGGAGAGGATGTGGAGAAAGGGGAACACTCCTCCACTGCTGGTGGGAGTACAAACTTGTACAGCCATTTTGGAGATGAATATGGCAGTTCTTCATGTAAATGAGAATCAGTCTACACAGGACCCAGCAATCCCTATCTTAGACATATACCCAAATGATCCACACCCATGCTACAAAGACATGCTCATCTATGTTCATAAAAGCATTATTTTTAATAGCAAGAATCTAGATGCAACCTAGATGCCGCTCAACTGAAGAATGGATAAAGAAGATGTAGGACATTTACACAATGTAATACTAGGCTGTGGGGGGGTGGGGGAAGGGGGAAACAATGTAATCTTGAAGTTTGCAATTAAGTGGATGGAACTTGAAGAAACCATCCTGAATGAGGTAACCGAGTCACAAAAAGAGGAATATGGTATGTACTCACTTATATATATGGATTTTAGACATAGATCACCAACCTATAATTCACACCACCAGAGGAACTAGGATACAAGGAGTATTGTAAGAGATTCATATAAGGTCCCTCACAGAAGGGGGAAGGGACAAGTTCTCCCATGCACATGGGCAGTGGGGAGGCAGTTAATGTAGAGGGAACTAGGAGAAAGAGAAGTGAAGGAAAGGAAAGCACATGGGACTAGGAGGAATGGAAGAGAGAAGAGAAGAGAAGAGAAGAGAAGAGAAGAGAAGAGAAGAGAAGAGAAGAGAAGAGAAAAGAGACCATAAAAATGGGAGTCATTATAGGTTTGAAGAGAAAACTGAACCTAAAGAAATGTCCAGAGACCTACAAGTCTATCCCCAGTTAACAATTTTAGCAACAGCGGAAAGGCTACCTTAAATGCCCTTATCTGATAATGAGATCAATGTCTTACTTATCCACCACCATTATGGAACGCTCATCTAGTAACTGATGGAAACAGAAGCAAATATCCACAGCTAAACACTGAATCGAACTGGAATCCAGATGCAGAGAGGGAGGACAATACCAGGCTACAGAAACACATAGAGATAGCTTACTTGAACAAGGATGAGCTAATGGGCCCCCAGACTTATAGCTGGGAATCCAGCATGGAACTGACTCAGGCCTCCTGAACATGTGCCTCAGCTAGAAGGCCTGAGCAGTCTAAGGGACCACAGACAGTGGACCAGGATGTATTCCTGGTGCACAAAAGTACTTTGGGGGCATATGCCCCATGGAGGGATACTCCCTTAACTTAGAGGCAGGAAAGAAGTCCTAGTCAATACTCCAAATGACCTGCCAGATTTTGATGATCCCTCCTGGAGGACATCACCCTATATTGGAGTGTGGGGGGAAAGAGATGGGAGGGTGGTCGGGGTGCCTGTGAAGGTGGGAGAGAGGGAATGATAGAGGGAGAGAGAAAGGATGGGAAGAAGGGAAGGAAAGGAGGGAGGGAGAGGGAACTGTGATCGATATGTGAAATAAAAATAGATTAATATAAATTTAAAAAATAAATTCAAAAAAGACAAAAAGAAAGAAAGAAAAAATACAATGTTGCCATCATTTCTAGTTAGAGCTATGATCAAATCCCTCTTCCTGAAGTGCCCCATCCTGACTTTTAATCATCCTACTAAGATGATTCTCATGTTACCTCTTCAGCCTAGTCTATCTCAAGAATGCCTCACTCTCCAGTTCCAAGACTCTAAAGCTAAGCAGCTAGAGAGAGCCTGGGGACTATTTGTCAACTTTCCCATGTGTATCTTAACTTAGAGACTGTGGGCAGCATTCTTTCTTGACTCATAGCTAGAAAACTGCTGACTCATAAACAACTACTGGGAGTTGTTCTCTGGTCTAGAAACACCATGTACCCCAGGTCTGAAATGTTCATAAAATGAAAATCACCATCTCCAAACACCACCCACACAAAACCAGTTTTGTGTCATAATAACTCATTAAAAATTAAAATATATTTCGAGGGGATAAAAATAATATTTATTTCAAAGCATCATGAAAGTTAAATCCCTTTTCTTCAAAACCATTATCTGGAGCTGGAGCTGAATGTGAGTTGCTAAGCAGCCTAGGTTGACTGGAAATGAGACATCCACCAACAGCATTTGAGTCACATGATCAACATCACACAGTGACATCAGGCACAGTCATGACTAGGTCCTCATGTTAATATTCCTCAGAAAATGGATATTCAGGGTGGTCAGCAAAACTAAAATAGGAAATAAAACAAACATGAACTGTATGATCCATTTGGCAGTGTAAAGATATGACATCTAGGAGGTCACCATCTAGGTGAAAGTTAATCATTTTGTTCCCTGATTAGTTGCTGAAGATGACAATTTTACAGACATTTACAAATATTTATAAGAAATAATCATTTATAAATTATTTTCCAATTATGTCCCTTTGCCTAGGACAGAACACACAAATACCAGCATTCATAAATATTAATCTCCCTTAGCTTCATCAATCAAAGAATAAGAGGCCAAAATCCTTTGCAATTTCATTCTCCAATGAAAGAAATAAAGCATGTCCCATTAGTTCAGGGTAACTCTACACACTGAACTACACAAAAATATCTTAATATGCCTTATATATTATTTATCCCTACCACTTTCACTTGCACATAAGTATTAGTGATCTGCTAATTATTTACTTACTGCCCATTATGAACAGTATAGTGTATTAGCTTCAGTTAGGGAGAGAGTGACATTAATAAGATGGGGTTCCTAGTCCAAGAGGCTAACTATATAATTATTAGACATCTCTATATAAAAAACAATCAAAATTATGCAGTGATAAAAACCATTGTAACACAATTAATAAAACACCCAGAAACTGATATTTGGTTATATTCAAGCTGAAGATCAGAAAAGCAAGGCACCCAGCCACTAACTCTCACCTCTACCTCAGAGTGAAAGGTGAGCTTGGCTTCAACAAACCTCAGACTCCTCTGTTCTCAGTGTGGCTGGACAATTGTGAGACTTCAATATCTTCCTATTCTCACTGTGGCTGAGAATGAATTCCAGCTCTGAGACCCTGTTCCTGTCTTAAATACCTTTCATTTGTCCTGGGATTAAAGGTATGGGTGCTGATTATCTTTTGGACTGATTCACTCTAATATATCCCTGGGTGTCTTTCAACCAAGAGAGATCCTTCTGCCCTTATCTCCTAATTCCTGGGATTAAGAGTGTGTACCACCACCTGCTCAACTCAAGAGGCTTGACTTTACTTTCTGAACTTCCAGGAAACTTTAATAAATCATAAATAATATATCACTACAAACCATTAATTATTAAAGTTTGGCAAGAATTATTCATTATTTACAAAAAAAAATGATTCACTCTCTGAATTGCATCTCTTCTTTACCTTCATTCTGCTCTATACTAAGAAAAATCTTAATAATGCTAATACATTTACCAATTTTATAGGCATTGTAAATTTTCTAATTCTCCTTCAACCATTATCATATTTATTTCTATTGAGAGATAAATTCTAACAAGTAGAATATATGAATGATGATGGATAAAAGATGGAATGAATATGCACATATATGTGCATATATGTGGTCTTTGCTTGTAATTAATAACCTGTTTCCATTACCAACTTTTGTAGCCATAAAGCATGAAGGGAAACTAAAGATCATTGTGTGGCTATTAATTCTCCTAAGCAATAGTGCTTATTCCTGAAGGTTCTTTTCTTAGTTTTGAGCATGATTTTCAAAAACTTCTATATGTTTTGCAGTGACACATCCACATTTTCCAAAACTCAGAAACAAATGTTAAATTAAATATCTCCATGGGAAACTTACTACAGACAAATAGGACATTTGGTTTCTGAACTATCATGGGTGGAAGAGGGAGGGAAAGACTTGAACCTCATACAAATTGAGGTGAGGTGTTTATCATTACTTACAACTGAGCTGGAAGATACCGAAAATTTTTGTTCAGTCCATCTAGGGTCTTCATATCCTCAGGAGACAACTGGAATTCAAAAACCTTTCAGAAAAACACAAGGTTTTATCATTTGAATGAAATAGATTTTATGTCTCAAAAGAAATGTGTGTAGTATGTATGCTCCTAAAAATGATGAACGTTGTTTAATAAAACATTGATGGTTGATAAATATCAAATAAAAGGGGAGAAAAGTGTTGTTGAGATATATTAAAATTGCACAATGCCGCACACAACAGGAAATCTCAAAGGCAGCTTGAGAAGAAAAAAAGAACAAAAAACAAAAAAGTTAACATCACCCAAAGACAACACAGATATAATTCCCAAAACATCTAGAAAAAAAAGATCAAAATATATCCCACAAACAATGAGTTGCATGGGGAGTTAGAGTTTGTAATCCATCAATAAATAACTAAAATGTAAAAAATTGCTTTTTTCAATATTGTGTAAGTCAAGATTTGTCCAAATTCTAATTATATCGTGTTTGTAGGACAAAAGAGCTTGCTTTTAAAGGATCTTCTTATTTACATTTGAGACATTTTAACATCAACATTATTTTTATGAATTTTTCACATCTTAAAGCATATACAGAGGTATGTGTCCTTTGGTGCCTTAAAAGTATGGAAACAAAGAAAGATTGAGGAAAGAAGGACAATGAAATGTATCAACAGTTTAACAACTGATAAATCTAGTAAGAGTAAACAAAAAAATTAACAGAGAAAAAGAACTCATACGGGTAATCACTCTTCATCAGACATTTATAATTACATATATCAGTCTGAATTAATATTTTACAACTTATAAGAACTGTATTTTAGAGAACAGTTTAGGGGAAAATAAAACAGCCTTGGTAAAAATGGTGAAGGAGACTCAAAAATGTGATTAATGAAAAGACATGATGCTCAATCCCAGAATAAAAGTATAAAGACTGAGCAAGGTATCCCTCTAAAGAGAATGGGCTAAAAAAAAAAAAAAAAAGCCAATTCAAGCACTAGGTATAAATTCTGTGGGCCCACATACTGTCCAAGTCACACACTGTCACCCACATCTAGAGGGTGTATTTTGGTCTCATTCAGGTTCCTCTGCTGTCAGTCTAGAGTCAGTGAGCTCCTACTAGCTCAGGTCAGCTGTTTTTGACTCCCCATGGGAAGCCTCATCCTCTCTGAGGAGTAAATGGGGGGATGGAAGGAAGGTGGGGGGAGAAGGAGGAGAAGAGGGACAGGGAACTGGGACTGATATATAAAATTTTTAAAAAGGATTGTTTTAAAAATTCTTAAAATATACATGTTAATTGAATGTAACAGTTTTCATAATCCAATGTCTTTCAACAGCTAATTTTTTATACATTAGCATTTAAAACATTCAAAGTTAATAAAACACCATACAGGAAAAAAAAAGTATGAAGACTGGAGTAAGAGCCAGTTTTTGATGAAGTAATAAAAAGAGAAGGAAAATAAGCTAATTTGAGAGAAGGCAATTCAGCAAACTTATGAATTTGCATAGCAATCACTGTTGAAAATATGTAAATGCAGCAAACTGATAACTCACACTACTTTTTATTTGAGAAAATAGAACATCTCTTTATTGACTACCTAGATTTACAAATTATTGCATTGTCATATTTCCACCCTTGAACCATCAGTGTTTATTTTTGAGTGTAGGTATGTGTGTATGTGTTATGTGTGTGTGTATCATTTTCAAATGATAATATACATGTATATATGTATGTATATATATGTATATATGACCATGTCATATCACATTGCATATATTTGCATATGATAAATATAACTTGTATTTGATATGTGATTTTTCCATATATATTTTTCACATATAGATATATATATAAATTACATACATCATCAACTGCTCCTGCTTACCCGTACACTTCTGCATAATTCCATAATCACAAAAAACTCTGCTTATGGTCCTTCTCCAGCAGTATTTTTAAGAACACCTGCAATACTTGCCTACAAGAGTGAGGCAGTTATAGTTGTCTGCAAGGCTTAAGTATCAGAAGCACCTTTGCTTCAATTGCTGCTCCGGTTTAATATCAATTTTTGAATTAAATTTAGTCATTTTATTACATCCTGACTGAAGTTGCCCTCTCCTGTCATCCTCTCCTCTTCCCTCTGTGTATCTTCCCAATTCACTCATATTCTGTTTCTGTTCAGAAAGGGGCATGCATCTCACTGGGGACTACAAAGCATGGCACACCAAGTTGACATAGGACTAAACTACTCCCCTTGTATTAAGGCTAGGCAAGGCAATGTACTCACTGTAAGTGAATATTAGCTATAAAATAACGGATAGCCATGCTACTATAATCCACAGACAGAGAGGCTAGGCAACAAAGAGGGTCCAAAGAAGATCCTGGGAAAGAAGAAATAGAAGACTGGGTTAAGTGGAAATGGGAACATCCTAGATCTGGTTGGTGTGGATGAAGTGAGAGAGAATTGAAAGACATGATGGGAAGTGAAGCATTTCAGGATCAGGCAAATACCTGGCACAAGGGAAGCTCCCAGGAATCGAGGATGACTCCAGCTAAGGCAATGGCAGATTCTTAGCCTGAACTGGCCATCTCCTGTGACTGTGGCAGATATCTAGTGGAGGGATGGGGATGCCAGCCCAGCCACATCTTTGAGCTACAGTCTGCCCTGCTTATGGGAAGTACTTGGGATAGGCTGTAAAAGTGGTATGGACATTGTGGAAGTGTCCTACCAATGACTGGTCCAGCCTAAGACCCATACCATAAGAGTAAGCCCTCCTCTGACACTACCTGGAGCACCAGGATATAGGGGTTGGGGTGCCCAGAGAGCAAGGATAGAACCAAACATGATTCAAGAGGAAAAAAAGGTAAGGAAATGATGCCTAAAGATATTCTGCTATACTTGTAGTTTGGTGACTACCCAATTGTCAGCAGAGAGTCTTCATCAAGTAACTGGTAGAAATAGATGCAGAGACCCACAGCTAAACACTGGGACGAGCTCAGAGAGTCCTGTTTAAGAGACGGCAGGATTGTATGAACCAGGGGAGGTTGGCTCAAGGGCATCACATGGGAAACCACAGAAACAACTATCCCAAGCTCATAGAAGTCCACCTGGTATGAACAAAACAATTCTCAATTCACCTTAAAGTTTGCAAGCATAGAAAATGCTAGAAATAAAGGCTTCATTTCAACAATGTTCAGAGATTTGAAGCATATGAAAGAAACTATTTGCAGAGTTCATCACCTGCAAATTCTCTTTCATCTCATTTTCTTTGAAACTCTGGGCCAGAGGCACAACCCCACGCTGAAGCAGGTATCGAAGTGCAATCAGGGCTGGGCTTCGCTTATTCTTTTTGGCCACATCACAAAGAACTGGGTCATTCAGAAGAACTGGAGAGTTCTGGTCCACCCTAGTAGAAGAGTAGAAATGAGCACCTGAGCACAAGAGTTTGTTTTTACTATGGTGCTACATGCTACACTGGGCATGATGGTTATGGACAGTAGTCAACTGGACATGGTCAAGAATCACCTGGACAATGAGTCAGGTAATGAACCATTCCTCTGAGCAGAGGATCCTTTACTGTAAAAATGGAGACAATGGTCATAGGATAAGTGTTCATTTGTCATTCATTGCTTCTTGCCTGAATGTGAAGGGATAACCTGTTTCAAGTCACTGACTTGCCTGCCATTATGGTCTGTATTCTGGAACTGTGAACCATAAGCAGCTCTTTCTCCCTGAGATTGCTCTAGTTTGAGTATTATATCAGAGCAACAGGGGAAAAAATGAAGTAAGTTCAGGGCTACTGAACCACAGGCTAAAGAAAGATCCTTCTCTCCCCAAGAACTGACGGTATTGCTAGTTGACAGTCTTCAGTCTTGCTTCGGGTATACTCTTTATCTTATTACCATTCTTTATATCTTTGGGTTCCCAGAGTACCATAAGCAACCAGAACAATGTCTTTTGATTTGCAGTAATCCAGCAGCTTACTCTGGTTTATATAAAGATGACATTCAACCTATGAAAGAATATGGTAGAAAAATATCAGATTATATCAAATGTTCATATTATAACAAATAAAATTGCTTATTATCAATATACTAAGAAAATTATATGCAATATCTCATTTGAATTTAAAAGATCAAGCTATTGCAAATTTCTTGAAGAATAAAAGAACTACTTTTGGAGGATTCTGCTAAGAACATTTGGCTGGGTAATTTTAGGGGCTGAAATAGTAGCTAGTGGTCCTCAAGGCATTTCAGTGTGTACAGATGCCAATTACTAAGATAATAACAGTCATGAAGCAGGACCATAATAAGATGGTGAGAAGCATCCAACCTCCACATAAGTCCTGACCACTGATTGATTTTTATTTAAACTCAATCTTTCAACGAAATATCTCATGCCTTCCCATTAGTCTCAGTTCAGGGAGAAGGTAACTTTCCACTGCCCTCAACTTCTGCCTGCTGAATCACTTTAAATTTATACATTCACCAACAGTGGGGTGCTCTAGTGTGTCTCCAATCTCACCAATACTTTAATAGTCCATGCTTAAATTTAGCTTCTCCCATGTCTTTTGAAACAGTGATGCTGTTCTCAGAATCTTCTTTCCCACAAAATGAAACTCATTTGAGCAGAGGACTAATGAACAAGTGTCAGTAGTGCAGAGTGAGGAAAAGCATGAGCTATGAGGAGGGAGATTGAATTCTCACCTGATTGCAGACAGGCTTGTACTTAAGTCCTGGCTTATTCAGGATTCTCTCTAACTGCCTGTGGTTAAAGTTGGACACCCCAATAGATTTGACCAATCCTTCATCCTTACACTTCTCCAATGCCTGGTGATGAGAAATAGGTTATGAAGAGTCATACTTGTAATTGACTATATCAACATAAAGAGAAGATGGAGCACTTACAAGGAAAATTGTCTAGAGACAGACATACAGACCAGAGTCAGAACACTTGACAGTGTGTAATAGGCCCTAAGTTTGATCACAAACCCTACAAAAGGAGGTGAGGGATGTATTGTGATCATTGGACACAAATATGAAGATATCAAGATAATGGTGATAATGAAGAAACAGATGTCAGCCAAAGGGGAATGTCCCATGGCATCACTAGAAACTTGAGGATGCTGCTACATAAGCTGGCAAAATAAAACATAATCCTATTATCCTGATTACTTCCACTTTTTCCCTCTTTTACATTTTAGTAATACATTCTTCCCCTTCCACTCTAGCAAATACGTATGGATGTAAATGAATTTCTACACTCAAGGGAAAATGAGATGATCCTCCCTCCCTCTGCCTGCTTTATTGTCCTTTTGAAAAGTACTCACCTCCCAGGTGGCACAGAAATCCACTGTGTCTAGCAGTAATTTCCCTTGTTCATCTACTGGAAAATCATTATCCCCTGACTGAAAGAGAAGTATTTGTTAAAGAAACCACACAAAAACAAGTGTCTCACTGGTAGTAATGCTTTTAATAACATCCTGGAGAAGCTGGAGCCATAGCTCAGTGATTAAGCACTGGCTTCTTTTTCAGAAGTTCTGGGTTCAAATGCCAGCACCTACATGGTGGGTCACAACTATTTGTAACTAATTCCCTTGGGGCCTACTCTCCTCTTCTGGCCTCCATACACACTAGAGCACAGAAAGACACACACACAAAGAAAACATACACATTGAACAAATCTTTTAAAATGTAAACAGCAAGCAGCCATAAAGACAGTGAAGCATCATCCTACATACTGTGTTTACCAAGTGATACTTATGAGGAGATATAAAACTTATCTGTAGGAGCTAGTTTTACTATTTTCTTACATTAACTATATGAATAATTAAATATTTTCTTTCTTATAATGATTTTATTTTTAAAATTATAGTATAATTACATCATTTCTTCCATCCCCTTTCTTTCCTTGAACCCATTTCATGTATGCCCTGGCATCTCTTTCTTTAATTGTTGTTACATAAATACACACATATATATACACACCACACACACACATACACACACACACACACACACACACACACATATATATATATACATATATATATATATATGTATGTATATATATATATATGTCTACTCTTTCTTTTGAAAAATTAAGAAAGAAAATATTTCTTATTCACTGGGAAGCACAGTAATTTGCATGTCCTTGACCTCCAGCAAGAATTTATACCAATCCTGTCCAAGGATAAATAATACATGTCAATACATGTGGGCACTAGGACAGGCATGTGAGCCAAGCATGGCCAATCAGGACTATGTGCAATATTGAGAGTGATAGGAAAAGATGCAGAGAAGCTATAAAGTGTAAATGACCTTGAGCTGAAACTGTCTTGGGGCCACATTTTCCAACAAAAAAGAAAATAGGAACAAGATCCAAGCAAACATCTAGTAACACAAATAAATGTAAGAGAAGTATAAATAAAAATTTTTCTGGAAGTTACTTCTAATCGGTGATTTTTGACCATTTCTTGGACACCTCATTTCTTTTTTCTTTTTTTTTTTTTTCAGTTTTGAATTCTTTTTTTTTATTTATTTTTTTATTTAATTTTATATAACAAAGTCCAATTAAATGAAAACAAACATTTATACACAATATTTGGGAATTTGGGCGTCGTTCTTTCCAAACTACTTCCTGCTGGTAAGGGGAGCTGTCTTGGGGGATTCGAAGAAGATTCAGATATCCTAGCTGTAGTCTGTAGGGCTGTTTTTGAACATCTCATTTCATAATCAAGTAAACACTTTGTGGAATCCACTCAGAAGTTTAATAACAAAAATCATCTTTATATGAATTTATAATGGAAACTTGTCTCAACCATCCATAAAAATGATGACCATGTCCCCATGAAAAAAATATGTACACTTGACAATACAAATCACCTACCTTCATGGGCACTGGGTAATGCATAATATAAAGATCAATATAGTCCAGTTGAAGTTTTTTAAGTGATTTTTCCAAACTAGGCCGGACCAGCTCTGGACGAAAGCAAGTGCACCAAAGCTACAAATGTTGAAGAATGGAAGTTGTGATCAGTTAAGAGATTGCCCAAACATGGCATACTTATTCAAAAGAATACTGAAATATTTTTTATGCTGGAAAGAAAGTTAAAATAATTTCCTTTAACCCAGGATTTAATTTACTCTCACTTAACAATGTAAACTCAGTTATATATTTTTGTTATTGGTTGTTCATTTATTGAACAATGAAAGGAAATTATTCAAGAAATAAAATACTACTACTAATAATATAATAAATAATTTTTCACAGAGATTATAATCTAACATTACTTTCTTATAACCACTTATGCAACTGACACCTTTAACCAATTTTTGGTTCAATATTATAATTTTCAGTTCGCTATATTTCAATATTTGCACTTGTATACTTTAAAAAACTCCACCTTTGTAGTGATGAACATTTCTTCTCTCTTTACAACACCAGCTTTAATCTTGCTTTGAATGGCTTGTCCTATCTCTTCTTCTACTTGATATGCAAAAGCAGTATCAATATGGCGGTACCCAACACTTATAGCTATGTTTGCAGCCTCCAGTGACTTACTCTTGGGAACCTAGAGAAACAACCAAAAGAGGTATTTAGAGATGCATGTGCTGAGAACTTGCTTAGAGTGAGCCTAGATGGGAGTTTACTAAATTAGAAAGAACTTTGTTCTCAAAGTCATTTTCAGTCTACTTGTTAGGCAACAGCCTTGTTCCCCGATCCTTTAATTCCCACTTTCTGTTCTATAAAACACAGTGGATTCTCCAGAAATACTTCAGATGTCACAAGAAAAAACAGTATCTCCACAGACTCAATGTTTGCCTATATTTTGTCCATGTTTGAGGCAATAAGCCAAAATCTGCTTTCTCGGGGTCTTTTCTCATTAATAGAAAAGCTTTCAGGTCCAAGAACCTCTTTATGTCCATATAATCATGCTTATTTACTGGCACTGATGAATGCCAAGCTCACCCTGGGTTCAACCTGTCTAAGCAGATCAGCCCATCTAGAGTCACCCTAGTCCTGCCACCATGCACTAGAAGTGGAGAGCCATCGGAGTACTTACTGGAAGTACCTGCATGCACCGAAGAGAACCTTAATCCCATACCCACCAGGAAAGGAAGTGATGAGTAGACTAACAAAAATGACACAAGGAAGTCTGCTTGGGACAAAGCACAATTACATAATGACTCCTCCATGACACTAGCTAAGATACTGTCACAAAAAAAAAAGATGAGAAAGCAAAGATCTCAGATACCAAGCAAGGCCAGGTTAATAATAGGAACTTGGACAGAGAAGAGAGTCCTATGTTAGTCTTTCTGTATATCCACTCTTTCTGTCTGAGAAGTTTAAATATTAGCAAGAAAAGAAAATCTACCCTACAAATATATCCTCATTAAAAATAAATTGCATACATCAAGTTGGAGATAATTAATTTGGGTTCTCAGCCCTTTCAACCAAAGATTATTTGTTTAAAAAGATGAGACTGGAATTAAATATAAAATTACTGCCTCGATTATGAGATTCGGATAATGGTATGAAAGTTCTTTTATTAAAGGATTCAAAGTGTGGGTTGGGGTAATATCTCAGTCAATAAAGTGCTTGCTAACAACTCAGAATCTTAGTTCAAACCCCCAACCCTCATATAAAAGCAGTGACAGAAATTCTGGATGGTACCACCTTCTAGAATACCAGCTCTGACTTATCTAAGAATAAAACCACTCTAAGAGTCACCAACCCTGAAGGTTCAGCAGTGGCCTTGACCTGCACCTGTTTTTTGTGCCACTTTGAAAAAGTAGCAAATCCTGTGTTCATCTTCACATTTCTCTACACATAAAACTAACAGGAAGGAAATGTACAAATTTGAAGTTAAAGGAACTGTCCCTTTGTCACAGAGTTAAAAAGTCTCAGGAGGTTTACAAAATAACAAAATTCCCTCCAGGTTAAGAACAGTTCACCTTGATGTTTTCAGTTCTGGAGACCAGAACAGTCTAAACCCAGCATGCATTAATGAAGACCAATAATTCACACTTATCTTTCTAGGTTGTCCTTTCCCCTCTCATAAGGATACATTATAAATCCCAGTAAGTTTTCCAGAGTTGAGAATTTGTACATGGGAGACCTTTCTTAGCCCTGGTGCACAACTCTCTGTGTGATGCTGAAGGCTACAGCAAAACAAAACTGAAGTAGTCCTCAGATATTTTTTTCGTGCATTAATCTACAGGGAAACACCCTGAATTACCATGCTGATATCTCTGCATCTTGCCTTCTTGAAAGAAAAAACGGTGTTATGGATTGTAACAGAAACAGAAAAGTTACCTCTCACACTACTACCAAGAAAGCTAATAGGCAGGCCTGGGACAGAAAAGCAAAACTAAGAAAAAAAGACATAGCCATATCCTGCTAAGAACAACCAGGAAACACAAACAAAATTTCTCCCTATCCCTGAAGTCCCTGTCTCAGTTATAGTAAATGTTCCAAAGTCACTGAGACTTGTAACCTGTAACTCCATCATTTACAACACTAACACCTTCAAAGAAAATGCTTGAAGAGTTGGGCCTTCCTTTTGTTCTCCATTAAGTATGCTCTCTGCTGCCTCACCATGAGCAGGGTTCTTTCCCCAGGCAATTATAGCATGAATAAAGACCCTATTTTGACACAATCTTGGTTCAGGCTAAGTGAGAAACCAGCTTGGTCCCAATTACAGCTGCTGTAACCTCTACAATAAACATGTGGGGACTCAATCAAACCCTGATATAGGGCAAGTCTATATATCTGCCTTCTTGTACATGGAATAGCTCTACCCTGGAAATACTGAGAATCATGTATTCTTACCTCAACTGGTTTATAGGTGCCAAAACCCAGAGCAGGAATGAAGTGGCCATCATTTAGTCTGACAAACTGCTGTTTGGAACTCATTGCTTGACACTCTTCTGCCTAAGCACGTCCTGGATCTTCTGGTGTCCTAAAGCATAAGTCGGTAAACATCATATATCAACTTTTTTGTCTAATGGTTAACAAGAGCACTTCTGTTCTTGTTGTTAACCATTCCTATTTACTGGCTAGTGTTTAACAATTTCTACTCCATGGCTAATAATTAACTAGTGCTAGTATCTTGATAATGGCTAAACAATACTGCCTTATGCCTAATGTATAAATACTACTATTGACTGTCTAATGAACAGCCAACAGAAAAGAGGAGGCAGTAACGTTAAAGTACTATCTCACTTGTAAGAAGGGAAGCCACTCATTTTCATATGAAGGATGAATTTTAAGCAAAGTGCTATATACTGATAAAGTATTGTTTTCTGTAAATTTCTTTTTTTTTAATTTTTTTAATTTTTTAAAATTTATTTTATATAACAAAGTCCATTTAAATGAAAACAAACATTTATAGACAATATTTGGGAATTTGGGCGTCGTTCTTTCCAAACTACTTCCTGCTGGTAAGGGGCGCTGTCATGGGGGATTCGAAGAAGATTCAGAAATCCTGGCTGTAGTCTGTAAGGCTGCTTTATCCAGCTGTTTTGAATGTAGGATCACCTCTTACTCTGTTTCAGGCAGTCTGGCTTGATCAAACCACATTAGTCTGGAAGGAATCCACAGCTTTTCATTTTCTGTGGAAACAAAAATAGAAATCCTTTTCCCCAGTAACTTGTCCTTGAACTTAAATTTTGGAGTCAAAGCATTTTTTTTTTTAATTTAGTTTATTATTTTACATGTCGATCCCAGTTTCCTCTTCCTCCCTCCCTTCCTTCTTCCCTCCCTCCCTTTCTCCTTCCCTGCCCTTTACCCTCTCTGCCCTCTCACATGCACTCTAACCACCCTCCCCTCCCATCCCCCCACCCCAATTCCATATGTAGGGGAATGCCATCCAGTTGGGGTCATGTAGATCTGACAGGTCATGTGAAGTAGGGACTAGGGTTCCTCTCCTGTCTCTAGAATAAGGCAGTTATCCCTCTATGGGGGATGTGTTCGCAAAGTCCTTTTGTTCACCAGGGATACATCCTGGCTCAACTGTCTGAGGTCCCTTAGACTGCTCAGTCCTTCTGGCTGAGACCCATATTCAGGAGGGCCTGAGTCAGTTCCATGCTGGCTTCCCAGCTATCAGTCTAGTGGCTGATAGCTCCTCCTTGTTCAGGTAAGCTGTCTGCATGTGTTTCTGCGGCCTGGTCTTGTCCTCTCCATCTGCATCTGGGTTCTGGTGTCACTCAGTGTTTATGTATGGGTGTTCTGTAAATTTCTTTATTATCGCATATATTTGATGAGAGGAGATTTATTGAATAATTATAATGTTTCAGACTTTTATTGTCCTTTGGACATTATGAAGCTCCTACTTTACCATGCATCATTGAAAATAATGTGCTAACAACCACCATATAAACATATCCAAAGAACAAAGAAGCCACAATTAAATATTTAAAAACTTTTGATAGTCAACAATTAAATTTAATCAAAAATTAAAATAGAAAAGGTTAGCCTGTTTTGAAGTTTTCTTCTGTAGTTTTCGATTGTCATTGTCACAAGTACAATCCTGAAATGCATAAAGGGAACAACACAGAATAGTGCTTAGTGGTTGATAAACCATTAGCCCCTACTGGGTATTATTTTGCAACAAGCAAGGGGACTTAGATACTACTACCCTCATATGTTAGGTAATCTTGAAATATATATGGTTATGTACTGGATATGCCAGAAGAGTGTCTGGTCACTTGAGGCTTGTTACCAGCAGTCATGGGAAACCTAGCTTGTTATATGAATTTGGGTATACACCTCTGGTCCCATGACTTCACAGAAAATGCCCTTAACTGCTGAGCCATCTCTCCAGTCCCTGATTTTTATGTAACTATAAATAAGATGTTAATATCCAGATCAATATTTTATAGTTTGTAGCCTCATTCAACATTCATTTAAAAAACTAAATTAAAAAAATCAAATTACTATGAGATTGGGAGTGGGAGAGTAAATAAAAGTATTGATGAGACAAGTTCTTTTAATCTATTAAACCTAGAATATATGGGTTTTCACTAAATCAGAACATATGACACTAGAATATGTGACAATTTTTAATGTAATCTGGCCACACAATGTGCATTATGTACAAGGTAAGGTAGAAAGATATAAAACTTCATTATTCTGAAAGAAATTGTTGCAGTGATTGATAACTTTTCTATATTGCTTTCCAATCTATCAAAAAAAAGTGTTTACTGAGAAATGTAAAAGAGGGATGGAGAGATGACTCTACTGTTCAGAGTATCAGCACCTTTTCAAGAGGACCAAGGTTTGATTTCAACAAACTAAACAGTTCTCAAAATTATTAACTCCAAGGGATCTGATACCCTCTCCTGGCCTCTATGAGCACTACATACATGTGGTAGATATACAAGTTTGTAGGCAAAATACCTATGCACATAAAAATAAATAGTACTTTTAAAGAGATAGAAAAAAAGTATCAGCTATAGTTCATTTGTGCCTACTTTCTGTTGCACAGAAACAGAGATCCATCAATGTGACTGAAAGAGCTGTAGTTTATTCTATTGACATGTATGTCACATACTGTTTGTACCTTCATCTGTTGTGGAAATTTTAGTTCCTTCCACTTGCTGAACTCATGAAACTCCTTTTTAATGTTATCATACTTTATTTTTGGTTGTATGGGGAGTGTGCATGTTAGTACCTCCATGTGTGTGTGGGGGGGTGGTTTGCGTATAAATATGTTTCAATGTAGAAGTTGATATGGATAGCCCACATGTCCTAAAGAATCCAATCTTAAGTGTCATTACCAAAAGCTACAAACTCCACTCCAAGTAGTTCTGTGCTCCCAATTACAATGTGGTGTGAAAGTGCAGAGCAAAGAATCAGATGACAAAACCTGAAGAGCATCTGTCCAGGAGAGATGCTAAGGTGTCTGGGTTAACTTCTCAGATATAGGAGAACATGCATTATGTTTCATTCATAGCCATAATTCTTTCTTCCTGTGCTTCCAGGGTGAAAAAAGGAGAGGACTATATTCAGAATTAGAAATTGCAGCTCCTAAACATGGTCTGGTTTATTTCACTTAAACACTTGGTTATATCAAGCTAATCGCAACCCTGTCCTTTTGGTTGGAGATTCTTTTATTACATTAAGGATTTTGATTCTACCTTATACCTTCTCAATGATTACTTGTGCTTTTTCATATTTATGCAGGAAGGCAAGAAGAATAATTATGATTTCTCAGCACAATAGCTACACAACAAGTGTGTTTTCAAGGGGCCATTTTCTGTGTTTAAGAAGATGCTGAAGTTGTGAAGGAAAATAAGTTTTATCAGACTTCTAAGAGTTAAAAAAATTCAATTTGGGTTTCTCACAAGTCCTATGTAAATTGGCACAGGGTCAGAACAGAGAAAAGGTGGCCACAGGTCTCATGTGAGTTTCAGTTTCCAGTCACAGGGAAGACAGGATCTCCATTTCAGCCTTGGTGTAGGTAAGACATCCTGGCTGGCTCATTTGCTTTTCTTGTCTTCAGGAAAAATTTATTAAATCATAAACAATATATCATCACAATACCTGCTCTCCCTAAGGAGCCTTGTGTTTTGGTGGGTGTTACAGCTATACCACCCTTGAACATACACCCAAAGGACTCTAAATATTACTACAGAGATACTTGTTCACACATGTTCACTGATGCTCTATTCATAATAGCTTGAAAATGGAAGCTGCCTTTCTGCCTATCATCTCATAGATTGATAACAAAAAATGTGGAACATTTACACAATTGAATACTATTTAACTGTTAAGAAAAATTAAATAATAAAATCTGCAAATAAATAGATGGAAATGGAAACAATTATCCTGAATGAAGTAACACAAATGTGGTGTGTTTCTCATATAAGGTGATATTAGCTTTTAAGTTTGAAATATGTGTCTTTCAACCTAAATAACCATGGAAGTTAGGCAACTAGTAAGGGACTCAGGAAAGGAGAGGATCTCCCAAGGAAAGGGAAATAAAATACAGTGTTATGGAGAAATAGGAAAGTATAATAGGAGGACTACAAAGAAAGGGGACATTAGATGTCAGGGTTAAAGAGGGAAATATGACGAGGGACAACTAACATAAAGGTCTTTTTAAAAACCACACAATCCTAGGTGCTTCTTAAGTGTGTGTGTGTGTGTGTGTGTGTGTGTGTGTGTGTGTGTGTGTGTGTGTGTAATTTAAATGCCTATGGAGGAGACAATGCCCCAACAAGATACCTTATGCCACGAAATTAAACCTCCAGTGACAGTAACAGGTTACATATTTTTTGTTGTCCAAAGGGATCTATGGACACCAACTCCCCAACCCCCTCAAAGATCACAGGTCATTTCCACAGCATTCATTTAGTTAATCTCCTTAACCTGATGGTTAGGAACCTTTATCTGGAGACACAGCTTACCAATTATCAGTGAACATGGAGAAATGGAGCTTGTGTCTAACTAGAAGCCTCACCACTGTTAAATAGAAGATATTTTTCACACTACCAGAAAAAGTTATCAACAATTTCACAAAATACAAATGCTATAACATGGCGAGCCTCAGCACAGGCCGCGAGACCAGCCTAACGAGTGGCTCCCCACCCATCCCCTCCAAGGCTCCTCCAGGCACAGCAGCTCCATGCCACGCTAGGCCCAGCACGATATCCGCCTCCGCCTTCGCCGCCAACCTCGCCAGGGAGCCACGCCGCCGGGCGGCCTGGGAGGAGCAGCTGCTGCCGGCCTAGGCGCGGCTGGCCGCGAAAGTGCCTGCCGGGGGGCGAGAGGGCGCTCGGAGCCAGCCGCCCCGGGACTCGGCACCGGAGCCCGAGCGGTAGCCGGCGCAGAGCGGGATGAAGCGTCCCGAGAGAAGCGGCCGGAGGCGGGCGCAGTGAGCCGCGGAGCCTGGAATATGGGGAACTGGAAATGAAGAAGCCAAAGCCCACCCCAGATTACTTGATGCAGCTGATGAACGACAAGAAGCTCATGAGCAGCCTGCCCAACTTCTCCGGGATCTTCAACCACCTCAAGCGGCTGTTGAAAGAAGAAATTAGCAGAGTACTGAAAGAAGTATACAATGACACATTAAATGTCAGCACAGAGAAAAGGATCGCAGAGTCGCCTGTTGTCATGGGACCTATTGTTCAGTTACAAGAGAAACTTTATGTGCCTGTAAAAGAATACCCAGATTTTAATTTTGTTGGAAGCATCCTTGGACCTAGAGGACTTACCGCTAAACAACTTGAAGCAGAAACAGAATGTGAAAGAATGGTCCGAGGCAAAGGCTCAATGAGGGATAAAAAGGAGGAGGAGCAAAACAGAGGCAAAGCCAATTGGGAGCATCTAAATGAAGATTTATGTGTACTAATCACTGTGCAAGATGCTCAGAATAGAGCAGAAATACAGCTGAAGAGAGCAGTTGAAGAAGTGAAGAAGGTACTGGTACCTGCCGCTGAAGGAAAAGACAGCCTGAAGAAGATGCAATTGATGGAGCTTGCAGTTCTGAATGACACCTACAGAGATGCCAACATTAAATCACTTGCCTTTTCTCTTGCAGAAACTGCCCAGGCTGTTACAAGGATCATCACTAGACCTGCACCTGTCCTCCCACCAGCTGCTCTGCGCACCTCTACGCCAGCTCGCCCTACCATAATGCCTTTGATCAGACAAATACAGACCGACCACTCTGATGCCAAACAGAACTCCTCACCCAACTGCTGCAATAGTCCCTCCAGGGCCTGAAGCTGGATTAATCTACACATCCTATGAATACCCCGACACATTGGCACCAGCTACATCAATCCTTGAGTACCCTATTGAACCCAGTGGTGTGTTAGCTGCCGGTGGCTACCAAAGTTCGAAGGCACCATATGTGTGTCCATCTTTACCTAAGGATTGTGACCAGTAACTAACCTATGACCTTCTGACCTCTGAACACTTCACCCAGTGATGACCTGACCATGCCTGCCTACTGATCAGTTGACTGGTAATCACCTTTTCTTGCCTGTCGTCAGTGCAGCAAGCTGAGGCACTTGTCTGTTCGTCTTACCATCTAACCAAACAAAAGACAAAGAAATTGTCCTCCAACTCAGCTTTCTCCCACCCTGTTTGGGTGAAAACGACTCTAGAACCTGCATTGAATAGTAGCAAAGCAATAAGGCCCGATTCATCCCACAGCATACAGCACTGATCATCTTTCAATACCCCACCATAAGCGAACAAGCCCTCTCTTAAGAAGGGGAGACAGATGGCCCTAACTACTCAATGACAGATGCAGTTGCTGTGAGAGAATTATAGGAATCTTTTTCTTCTCATAGCAAAGTCAAAGCTCTCTCTGAATGTACTGTGTGACAATGCATCATGCTTGAAACTTGGGTCAGAGATGTCACTGACATGCTATATGTTTAGTCACTACAGTGCCCTCAGAGAGCAGAAATTGCAGCCTTTTTATATTGCCTGCCAAAATTTGAAGTATTAGAACAAAGTGTGCCATGAGAGAAAAACTTAACAAGGACTTTTGAAAAGTAATGCAAAGAACAAAACTGCAACACTATTTTTAAAAAGTTGAGTATCTAAGTTAAAATTTCCAAATCTTTATTTTATGCCATCCAAATAATTATATGAGAACAAGGTAACATACATTATGTGTCACATTACTGGGCAAACTGTTCAAATATTTTTTTAAACCTCCCCGTATAGAAAATACCATTAAGGATGTAAAAGCCATGCTTGCCTATTTGCTGTGTATATATGTAATGAACTTGTAAAGTGTGGTGCATTGAAACAAATGAACAAAAAGTAGATACTATTACTATACAAGGGTACTGGTGCAGAAAATATATATATTTTGGAAATGTAGCATTTTATACTTTCAAGTGTTATAAAAAACAAAAAAAAAAAAGAACAAAGAAACCCTTTATTTCATTAAATGATTTTTTCTGGTGATTGTCAAGAAACAAAAGACCAAATGAGCCTTTTTGTCTTTGGTTTTTATTTTTTAAGTATTGGAATAAGTCTAAAGAAAAAGAAAGTGCCTTATCTTCCTTCATGATCATTTAGTCAAGTGTCCTACAAGATCAACTTCTCCCTCAGAGTAAGAGTTAATGCATGTCTTCCATTGCAGTGTTATACCTGGAATCTTAGATGTCTTTCATGGGGGAGAAAGTAAATGTGAAATAATAGATGTGTGATGTTTATGAGTAATGCTGGCTCTGAACAAACTTTTGAAAACATAGGTGACAATGTTTTGAGTCAACAGAAAAAAGCATGACTTTTGGAATCTCTGAATGCCATGATTCTCAATATTATCACTTGAATTTTGAATTTTTTTCTTTTTAAAGTATGCAGTTTTAAGACTTTTTTTCCTGACAATATTATGTAATTTTTTAGCATGGTTAGATGGAAGTGTTGCAGGTATGTTACTATACAGCTGACATGTATTTTTTGTCTATTCTTTATTATCTTAGTAGTTTCATGCTATGTATGTACCATAACCAACCTATTGCCTGTGAGAAACATGTAAGATAATGTATTTACAGCCATTGTTACAAGTTTATAATGTATTTTTCTATCTTGTTTTATAAGTATGCTATATAACATTCAAAAGATTTTTTTTCTTGATTGAGAAAAGGATACAAAATGCAAACTCCACAATTTTGATAACTGAAAATTGCTGATTGTTTTGCAGTACTTTATTATATCAGGTGTCTTGTCTTTCTTGTGCTTTTAGTTGGCTGATGAATGAATACATTAGACACTTCTGGGTTTTGGTTGGGATTTTACATAGCTTACCTTTTAATTCTTTGGTGCTTTGCTGTTTCTATTAGCCCATACATCATTTTAATAAATGTTATAATACCAACCTACTAAAGAAAAAAAAACACTATAACATATATCAGAGACCTGAGCACAAGATAATCAGGGAAAATAGCAGCATGCATGTTATGGAAGCACCAACCATGTTATTTAAATTGAAATGGAACTCATAGATGACACTAAAGTGGCCAAACACTGAACCAATATAGGAAATTAACCCGAGGGGAAAACCAACTTAATATTTATAATCTTTACAATTACAATCTTTAAAAATTAAGGTGCTAAAACTAATTGCTAAAACTAGTTGCAAATCTAATTGGCAGAATAAAAATAAAACAATTAAAATTTGTATTAATTAATTTATGTATTCACTCCCTCTGCCCCCCCCCCCCCGACACATAAGAAAAATAACAAGCTTCTTCTAACTTCTGGGAAATGCCTGCACAGGCTTAAATCCCCTTGTGCTGACCAACCCTATTGAGCCATGTGGACCCTGCAGACAGGCTGCTCTTCTACAGAAGCAAGCAAGCTGAATAGGCTTAGCCAAATAAGGACTTGTTTACTACAGAGAGAGCTCACCATCAGGAAGGTGGAAGGTGGAAGCCAGCACCATCTTTAAGGTGCAGCACTACCTGGATTATCATCATAGAACATTCATCCAGCAACTGATGGAAGCAGATGCAGAAATCCACAGCTAAGCACTGGGCTGAGCTACAAGAATCCAGTCGAAGAGAGGGAGGATTGATAATATGAGCAAACGGGTGGGTCAAGACCATTTTAGGGATACTGAAAGAAATAGCTTACCTGAATTTGGAGCTCATTGACTCTGAACTGACATTGGGAAACCTGCATAGGCCCAAATTGGGCCCTCTGAATGTGCATAACAATTGTGTGGCTTGGGCAGTCTGTGGGGCCACTGGCGAGGGGCCAGTGCTTAACCCTAGTTCTGGAACTGGCTTTTTTGGAGCCCATTCTCTTTGGATAGATTCCTTGTTCATCTTGGATGGGGGGAGGGGGGATTGGCTTGCCTCAAAGTGATGAGTCAGACTTCTTTGACTCCCCATGGGAAGCCTTACCCTCTCTGAGGAGTGGATGTGGGTGGGGTGGGGAGAAGGTTGGGAGAGCAGGGGGGGATGTGTGTGAGTGGGAACTGGAATTGGTATGTAAAATGAGAAAAGAATGTTTTAAAACTTACTAAAAATTTTACAAAAGTTTTTAAAAATTAGTGTCCTGGATTTCAAAGATGATTATATGTTACCTTGTAGGAGGAAAGATGCTTCCAGTGTTCTCATATCAGTTATGGAACCAGAGACACAAACTTTGCACCAATTAAACAAATCAATCCCCACAAATTATAGCTGAAGGTGTAGTACTATGACCATAAATTGATTTAATTTGGATCTCATTCCACTCCTTTCCATTCATATTTTTTTCTGAACCTTTTCAGAATACAGTGGGCCAGCTAGGTAATGGTCAGGAGAGAGACAGAGACAGTTTGTTTGGTGATGATCAATTCCTTGCATAGAAATATTTGTGTCATATAAATGGTATCTACTAGGCATTATTAAATGTATTCCAAGTAAAAATCATTAGTCAAAGTCTTTAAGGACTTTTTCCCTAAATACCAAACCACAAAGACACTCCATTCTACCCAGCTATTATGTCTTTGTGAAATACATATTTTAGTTAACAAATAACTACATACAGTGCAAGTGTGGTGTTTTTCTCTGTCAATGCAGTGTAGAACAATGTAGTCGAAGTAACGAATATGTCCTGCACTGCACCATTCCTGTTTAAGGGAAAACAAAAACTCTGATTTCTGGGCCCAATTAGGGATTTAGGAGAGGGGAAAGATGTGGTTGCAGATCTTTGGTAGTGAACTCAAAGACGAAATTACATCATTGGTCCACAGCTGCTCTTGGGTTTCTTATCTGGTGGTGGAATCTATCTGCATATACTTCTCCCTTGCTGAACCATCAGGGTTGTGTTCCTCATCAGAGCTGAGTCATGTCACCATCAAGCCCTTTGTCCTCCACAAACTGTAAACTAAATAAAAATAGAGAAACTTACGTTGTTCTTAGGAATATGAATTTATTACAAGTGTTAAAAAATATAATGAAGGTTCCTATGATCTTGTATGGAACAAATTAATCTACAATAAACAACAAATCAAAGAGTAGTCAGCAAGTAGTGAACAGTAATTGTCAAAGGAATAATACAGAGCTTTTGTGGAGTGATAGCAATATTATGTGCCTTGACTGTGTGTATTGTGAGTAATATGAGACACTAATATATCAAAAAATACAACTAATATATACATATTTGTGTGTAGACATATAATATTTTCTAAAAAAGTAAAGTTTACATAAAAATAAGTTGAAAATGATAATTGAATTGGATTGATCATAAAAAACATCATAAAAAATACAATCTTTGCACATCCATATTTATTGTTGCTCTATTCATGAAAGCAAGGAAATTTTATGTACCAACAGATGAATAGTTAATAAGATTATGTTCTTATAAACAATAGAATATTATTCAGCTGAAAAGAAAGATGAAATGTGCCAAAAAATATATGATCTGGAAAGTATAGTAAGAGGCAAGGTGACCCAAACACTGTGATGGAAGAAATGCATGTTCTCCCTCATATGTGGGCCCTAGACTATAATATATTCATGTACATATGTAGTCTGATATAAGTATGGGTAAAGTCTAGAAATTTAGAAAGAAGACTAAAATAGGGGAATGTTATGTAATGAGATGGGAGAGGATCTAGGCAAGACACATGATTCGGGAAGGAAAATATAAAGATAATTTTTTTTAGTTGAAGTTTTCTAATAGCATGCTATTTTCATGGTGAACATGTAAATTCCATATTTCTGTGTATTGAAGTAGCAAGAACCATTTTTACATTTCACAAGAACCCAACCTGTAAAGCAGTTACTGTACCAGTCTCAGTTTTTTGTTTGTTTAATTCTGTTGACCATCAGTGCACTAGAAATTGGACATGATTAGTCCTGAACACATTTGACATATTGACGCACTGATGTACGGTACTAAGTAATCAAAAAAAAAAAGCAAAATGACCAGCCTGCTGTGCAGTCTTATTATTAACTAGCTCTTACACTTTAGTTAACCCATTTTTATTCATCTATGTACTGCCATGTGTCTTGTGGTTTTACTTGTCCTCTAGCATCTTTAGCTTCCCATGCAACTGGCTCACTTTTCCCCTGACTCTGCCCTTCTTCCTCCCTGTACTTCCAGTTTGGCTTTCCTTCCTAGCCTTATTCTGCCTTGTTATAGGCCAAAGTAGCTTCTTTATTAACCAATGAGAGTAAAACATATTCACAGCATAAAAAGGGATATTCTGACAGCACATTGAAAATATGATTTTTTCTAATTCTATTTCAAATTATACCAAATAATTCTATTAAATGTTATTTGATATGCACATTTTATTGCATGTGTAAAAAAAAGTAAACAGAAGTTTAACTTAAGTTTTTTATGAATATAAGTGATTTTAGAATTTTAATAATTGTCACACAACAATTTTCAAAAGTTTTATCTATTTATTTACATTGGATAGTTTCATTAATAACAAATAATGAGCGGGATGCAGGGAAAAGGAACCCTTGATTTCTTTCATGAGGATGTAAATTCGTTCAGTCACACCCTCCTTTCATGGCAGCTCCAGAGCTAGGGGACACTGGACAACACTGGCTCCTTTCTGTGAGCTTCCTTTCCCTTAAAGCCAGACTGAGTGGCAGAGACTTTGCGACGAATATGTTTTACTCTCATTAATTATTCACTAACTGTTTATGATACAGGATATGCTATGTTAGATTCAGACCATGAAGAAAAGTGACCTTTGAAGTCTCTAAAAGCAAGGTGGGGCCCAACAATGATGATTACACCTAGATTATGGTAATACTTCTAAGCCAAGATTGACATAAGCCCTGCACTTTCCCATTACACAGAGACTGAACAACAAATGATACAGAATGCTCTCCAGGACTTGACAATTACCCTAATTTTATTTCAGGGTCCCCTAAACATGCTATCACCCTGAAAGAACTGGAAGTAATTTTAAGACCAAGATGCCTGTTCTTCTCTACAGAGATGTAGCAGGCAAAAGAGATGCAGGCCCAGCATTCCTAGTAAGCTAAGATGGTGAGGAAATACTTAGATGGAAAGAAACGAGTCTTTACCAAACAAGTGAAAGATCTATATAGCAAGAAATTTGTGTCTTTAAAGAAATTAATGAAGATACCAGAAAATGGAATGATCTCCCATACTCTTGGATAGGTAGGATAAACATAGTAAAAATGGCAATCTTGCCCAAAGAATCTACAAATTCTATGCAATTCCCATCAAAATCCCAGCCAAATTTTTCACTGATCTTGAAAGAACAATATTCAACTTTATATGGAAAAACAAAAGACCTAGGATAGCCAAACAACCCTGTGCAATAAAGGAACTTCAGGAGGCATCGCCATCCCCTACTTCAAGAACTACTATAGTCCTGAAAAACAGTTTCATATTGGCACAAAAATAGACAGGTAAACCAATGGAATCAAATCAAAAATCCTGATATTAACCCACACACATACAAACAATGGGAGGAAGAAAAAATCTTCAACAAATAATGCTGGCACAACTGGATGGTGGTGTGTAGAAGACTGCAGTTAGACCCATGTCTATCTCTATGCACAAAACTTAAGTCCAAATGAATCAAAGACCTCAACATATATCCAGCCACACTGAACCTCTTAGAAGTGAAAGTGGTACAGTAGACTGCTTCCTGAACATAACTCTAGTAGCACAGACACTGAGATAGACAATTAAACTGAGAAGCTTCTGTAAAGCAAAGGACACAGTTGACAAGACCAAATGGCACCCCACAGACTGGAAACAGATCTTCTTCACCAACCATACATCTGACAGAGGGCTGACCTCCAAAATATACAAAGAACTCAAGAAACTACTCAACGAAACACCAAATAATCCTATTAAAAATGGGGAGCAAAACTGAATAGAGAACTCTCAATAGAGGAAATCAAAAAGGCTGAAAGACAGTTAAAGTGCTCAGCATCCTTAGACATCAGGGAAATGCAAATCAAAACAACTCTGAGATACCATCTTACTCCTGTCAGAATGGCTAAAATCTGAAACACCAATGACAACTTATGCTGGAGAGGATGTGGAGAAAGGGGAAACACTCCTCCACTGCTTGTGGGAGTGCAAACTTCTACAGCCATTTTGGAGATCAGTGTGGCGGTTCCTCAGGAAAATGGGAATCAGTTTACCACAGGACCTGGCAACCCCCCTTTTAGGCATATACCCAAATGATCCACATCCATGCAACAAAGACATGTGTTCAGCTATGTTCATAGCAGCATTATTTGTAATTGCTAGAACCTCAAAGCAACCGAGATGCTCCTCAACTGAAGAATAGATATAGAAGATGTGGCACATTTACCCAATGGAGAACTTATTCAGGAGAAAAAAACACCAATGGAATCTTGAAATTCAAAGGCAAATGGATGGAACTTGAAGAAACCATCCTGAGTGAGGTAACCCAGTCACAAAAAGAGGAACATGGTATGTACTCACTCACTCATATATGGATTTTAGACATAGAGCAAAGGATCACCAGCCTATAATTCACACTGCCAGAGAAACTAGGATACAAATAGAAAATCAAGAGATTCATACAAGGTCCCTCACAGAAGGGGACAGGAACAAGATCTCCTAAGCATATTGGGAGTATTTGGGGCAGTGAGTGAATGGAGAGGGAGCTAGGAGAGAGAGAAGGGGAGGAGAGGAAAGCATGTGGGACTAGGAGATTGAGTCAGGAGAGGAATAGATGAAAGAGAGGGGGGGGGAAGAGCAAGAGATAGCAGAAAATAAGTTTGAAGAGAAAACTGACTCTAGAGAAATGTCCAGAGACCTACAAGGATGACCCCACCTAACAATCTGATCAACAGTGAAAAGGCTACCTTAAATGCCTTTCCCTGATAATGAGATTGATGATTAACTAATCTACCATCATAGAGCCCTTGTCTAGTAGCTGATGGAAACAGAAGCAGACACCCACAGCTAAACACTGAGTCAAACTGTAATCCAGATGCAGAGAGGGAGGAGTAATAAGAAAATGGGGACAACACCAGGCTACAAAAACCCACAGAGATAGCTGACCTGAACAAGGGTGAGCTAATGGACTCCCAGACTGATAGCTGGTAAACCAGCATTGGACCAACTCAGACCCCCTGAACATGGGTCTCAGTTACAAAGCCTGGGCAGACTAAGAGACCTCTGACAGTAGAACCACGATGAATCCCTGGTGCACAAAAGGATTTTGGGAGCACATTCCCCATAGAGGGATACTGCCTTAACCTAGAGGCAGGAGGGAGGGTCTAGTCCCTACTCCAAATGACTTGACAGATTTTGTTTTTCCATCCTGGAAGGCATCATCCTCCCGTGGAGTGGGGGGAGAATGGGATTGGAGGATGGTGGGGAGCATGGGAGGGTGGCAGTGGGGAGGGAGAGAGGAGGAGGAATGGAAAGGGAACTGGGATCAATATGTAAAATATGAAAAAAATATTTTAAAAAATTAAAAAAGAAAGATATGAGTTAATAATTAAGACAGAGCTAGTAAATGAGAATCTTTGGCCCTCAGCCAACAGCTTTATAACTAATCAAGTCTTTGTGGGTTATTTTGGGAGTGATGCAGCTCTGGCACAGGCTGGCAGGAAAATGCTGGTAACATAATGGTACCTATAAGGTGGATACTAAGAACTCCTACTTAAACTTAACAAAAGCTTAAAAGGGGATTTTTAGAGACAAGAGAACATAGATTAGCAAGGCAGCATTTTTCTCGAGTGGGCTGTTTTGCTGTAGACAAGCAGAGACTCCTCTGCCTCCTTTAAGGGAGGTTTCCTGACTCAGTGTGAACAAAAAAAAAAAAAAAAAAAAAACCCTGCAGGGCTCTTTTAAGATGTCCTGCCAACAATTCAATGGTGTGTACAAGCAGCTGACTGTGGCAGTCACCACATCTCCAAGCAAGCAGTATGTGGCTTGATGGCAGCATAAACCAAGGCAGTGAGCATAGCTCTCAATACTGGCAATAAATGCACCCAAGCACTTAATCCCAGCACTTAAAATGCAGAAGCAAACATATCTTTGTGATTTCAAGGCCAGCTTGGTGTACAAAGTGAGTTCAAGGGCAGCCAAAGTTTCATGGAGAAACACTGTCTCAAAGAAGAAAAAAATAAAAGTAAAATCAATAGAGTAATAAAAAAAAGCCATGTAAAGATGAATACTATATGCGGTTGTGTTGTCTTTGAATTTTTTGACTACTGAGGAAATAGCAACAACTGCTAAAAGAAATGCTGTTGGATTAATTATATATATATATATATATATATATATATATATATATATATATATAGTGCCTTGACTTCACAATTTAAGTATAAGGATATGTTACTTTGGAAAATAGATTTTTATTTGTGTTTCTACAGAAAATGAAAAGCTGTGGATTCCTTCCAGATTAATATGGTTTGATGAAGCAAGATGCCCCTGAAGTAGTGCCCCAGGAGATCCAACATTCAAAACAGCTGGGACAAGGCAGCCTTCTTCCAGAAAGCAGGCAGACTGACTATTTTTACTTCTCCTTCTTATTCCCAGATCCAATCCCCAAGTTTCATCATCAGCTCTGTAACAGAATACCTGCTGAGGTCTCCCTTCCTGCCTGAACCTATTCCAAATGGGTCAGAAAGATATCCTCCAGCCTTCCTTCTCCAGCCTGACTCATCCCATTATATCAGTCTCCAACATCAGTAGGAACTCCCAGGGACCATACAAACACAGCATTCCAGGAAAAATAGTTAAGTTACCTGAAAATCTTCATCACTCCCTCCTCAAGTCCAAATCACTAGCACTGACAGAATAAGTGCTGCATTTTTCCTTCCTCCCATGACCAAATCTCACATGGATTCCACAAACTTTCCCCTCCTATCCTTCTTCCCCCCAACTCTTGTTTTATCCCAGCCCCAATTCCAGCAGGTACCCCATACTAACCCACAAGCTACTCCTGCCATAGAAACAGCTAGGTTGACTGTAGATCTTCCACCATCTTTCTCTTCTTCCAGATCCAATTCCCAATCTCATTAGCAGCTCTTTCATTGACTAAGGGAGGTGACTTGTCTTCACTCTCTATTCTCATTCTAAGGAGACTAAATAAGCAGATCCTGCTGGAACACTCTGCTGTCCTCCAAACTATGAATCCCTTCAGACCCCTAATCTATCCCCATTGCTAAGTCTCAGCTCCCAATACTCAGAGATACATGTTGCCTAGACCTTCCAATGGCTACACCCATCAGGGTCACAGAAAATTTCCTATCAGGCAACACACAGCCTTTATAGTCTCCTAAAATCCAGAGGGGAAACAGAAACCAAGGAACAAAATACTCACTCAACAAAGATAAGACCAGTTATCAGCACCTAGAGCTATGCTCTTCCAATCCCAGGTTTCTAGATGCCAGCATAAAAACATAATCAGTAACATCTAGAACAATATGTCTCCACTACAGCCCAGCAACCCTACCACAGCAGACCCTGAATATTCCAACACCACTAGGGCACAAGAAAAGGGCAGACTTTAAAAACCTGCACTCCACCAAACTGGAAAATCTAAAAGAAATGGTTATTTTCCTTGCCATGCACAACTTACAAAACTTAGATCAAAATCAGATATTCAATTTAAATAGACCTATGACCCCTTGTTAAAAAGAAGTAGTCATTAAAAGTCATCCACCAAAACCAGTCCAGAGCCAGGTGGTTTTAGTGCTGAATTCTATATGACTTTTCATATAGAATTCTATATTCTATATAACTCTTCAAAGTTCTATATAACTCTTCAAAGAAGAGTTAATGCCAATACTAATCAAATAATTTCACAAAAAATAAAACAGATGGAACATTACCCAATTTCTTTTATGAGGTCACAGTTACCCTGATGCTCAAACCACATAAAGAACCAACAAAGAAAGAATACTGATCTCCCTCATGAATATTAACACAAACAATACTCAATAAAGTATTTGCAAACCAAATCCAAGAACACCTCAAAAAGATCACCCATCATGATCAAATAGGGTTTATCCAAGAGATGCAGGGATCACTCAATATAGGAAAATCAGTAAGTGCAAACCACTATATTAACAAACTGAAATAAAAAGGGCATTATCATCTCAATAGATGCAGAAAAGGCCTCTGACAAAATCCACAAATAATAGGGATACAAGGAACATCCATAAACATAATAAAGATAATATACAACAAGCCTATAGCCAATATCTAATTGAATGGAGAGAAACTGAAAGCAATTCCACTAAAATCAGGAATAAGACAAGTCTACTTTCTCCATATATATTCAATATAGTATTTTATATCTTATATCTTATCTAGAGAAACCAGACAACTAAAGGAGGTCAAGGGGATATGAATTGGAAAGATATAAGTCAAAGTATCCTTATTTGCAAATGAAATAACAGTATACATGAGTATCCCTAAAAATTCAAACAGAGTGCTCCTATGGCTGATAAATACTTTCAAGTAAATGATTTATGTGATAAGAAACTTCAATTTCTTTGAAAAAAGAAATTGAAGAAGGTATCAGAAGATAAAAAAAGATCTTCCACACTCATAGATTAGTAAAATTAACATAGCAAAAATGGTCATTCTACCAAAAGCAAACTACTAAAATGGGGAATGCACTGCAAACCCCCATCAAAATTCTAACACAATTTTTCACAGATCTTCAGAGGGCAATTCTCAGCTTCATATGGAAAAATAAAAAACCAGGACAACTAAAACAATCCTTAACAATAAAAGAACTGTTGGAAGTATCACAATTCATGATAGTTGTACTGCAGAGTTACAGTAATAAAGAAAAAGTCATGTTATTAACATAAAAACAGAAGCATTGATCAAGGGACTCAAAATTAAAATGGAGACAAACTCCACACACCGAAGGACACCTGAATTAATTTTTTATAAAGAAACCAAAATACACACTAGAAAAAAAAGATAGCATCTTTAACAAATAGTGCTAGTCAAACTTTAGTCTGCATGTGGAATAATGGAAATAGATCTGTACTAATTACTCCACACAAAATTCAACTCCAAATGGATTAAATACCTCAGTATAAAACCAGGTACACTGAACATTAAAATAGAAAGTGGAGAATGGTCTTGAACTTATTGGCACAGGAGAACGCTTTCTGAACAGAACACCAATTGTGTAGCCACTAAGAGTAACAATTAATAAATGGAACCTCATGAAACTGAAAACCTTCTGTAAGGCAAAGGACACTATAAATAGGACAAATTAGCAGCCTATACAATGGGAAACATTTTCATGGACTCTACATGCAGTAGAGGATTAAAATTGGTAATATATAATTAATAATTACATATTAGATATATATCCAGTAATATCTAGTGTATATATACATGTATATTCAAGAAATTATATGTATAAAAATACCTAAATTATCCAATTTAAAATGGAATGTAGGTCTAAACAAAATTCTCAATAGAGAAAACTCAAATGGCTGAGGAACACTTAAATGTTCAACATCCTTTAGCTTTATGGCAATGAAAACAAAAACTACTTTGAGATCCCATCCTACTCCTGTCAGGATGACAAAAATCAATAATATAAATGACATCTCATGCTTGGCAGGATGTGGAAAAACAAGAACATTCTTACAATGCTAGGGGCAGTGTAGACACTAGAATATCAGTGTAGAAGTTCCACAGAAAGATCGAAATTTACCTACCACATGATCCATCTATACCATTCTTGGTTATATGCCCAAATGATGCTTCATCCTACCACAGGGACACTTGCTCAACCATGTTCATTGCTATTCTGTTCAAAATAGTTAGAAATTGGAAACAACCTAGATGCCCCTTAACAGAAGAATGGATAAAGAAAATGTGGTATATTTTACACAATGAAGTATTTCTCAGATGTTTAAAAAAACGACATCATGAAAATTTCAGGCAAATAGGTGGGTGTAGTAAAAAAATCCATCGTGAGAGATGTATCCCAGATCCAGAAGGATAATATGGTATTTGTTCTGCTTCTATGTGGATATTAGCCATTAAATAAATGATAACCAGGCTACAATCTGTAGACATTGAGGGGCTAGGTATAGAGGAAGTCAGTAGATAGGACACATGGATCTTTCTGGAAGAGGTAAATAGAATAGGTTTTATGAGTGAAATTGGTACTAGGGGAATGTAAATGCAAAATTATAGCAGGAAGGGGGAGGGGAAATGGGGTTGGTGGAGGGAATGAGGGGCAAGGCAGCTGGAAATGAGGGGTATTTGAGGGTGATATGATAACATAGTACAGTGGAAACTTCCTAAAAATATATGAAGGAGATCCTAATAAAATCTTCAAATTATGGGGAAAATGGAGTCGCAACTGGCCATCTCTTGGCACCAAATGAAGCTTCCAGTGTTAGGACTGGGTTACATTCTATTGAGTTGTTGACAAGAAGGATCCCCTGAAAATTCCCAAGCGATGCTACCCATTGACAGGGCATTTGGTTGTTCTGCATATACTGACACTAAGGCCCCAATGCTTAAGACAACACTCATACAACACATTGAAAATGGAGAGTTTGAACTGGTATCTATATAGAGCCTTCATTCCTATATTCTAATGTCTTTGATAAAGGATGGTACTCTTCAGGCTGACAAAGAAAAATGTAAACACCAACCCAGATACAAAACTTTGCATCTACAATGCTGTCCTGCCTGCAAAATTTGCTAGGCAATGGAGACATGAAGTTTGTGAGAGTAAGCAACCAATTTTTTATTTGATTTAAGACTCATTCCAGGAGAAGGAATTCACAAGCTACACTGCTTGGGTGGCCAAGAACAAAAGAATAGATAGCTCAGAGGCCTAGAGTAAACTACATACTACTGGCCTAAAATAAATAAATTAAAATTAAAAAAAAAAATACAGGAAATAAAAGATCAGTAATAAAATTCTAGCTTTCAATTTAGTATTTTAATGGGACTCCTGAGTATATGAATGAGTAGGTCTGATTTTTGTTCCTTCCTTGGGGTATCCTTTTCTTCTGTTGGTTTGCCTTGCCCAACCTTGATGTGATGGCCTCTGTTTTCTCTTATTATATTTTATTTTATTTTGTTGTTTTCTTTTTTATCTCTTCAAAGCCCATTTCTTTCTAATGAGAGACAGAAAGGAAGTAGATATGGATTGGAGTGGAGATGGGAGTGGGGAATTTGGAGGAGTAGAAGGAGGGGAAAATGTAATCAGGATATATTGTATGAGAAAAGAATCCATGTTCAATAAAAGGGTGATATTTTTAAAGAGGAAATATATTTGTTTACAAAATGAGGAAGAGACAGTATGATACCTAAAAGGATACCAAATTCTCCCCTCAGATATAGTGGAACCATAATCAGTTTTCCATATTATGGGAACAGATAATGTCCAATATTCCAATCATTTTTAAAGAGTAAATAAAATCTGTTTATTTCCATCAACATTCTATAGTTTACAAAGATTCTATGGAAAATTATTTTTAAGATAAATAATAACAGCACCATAAACCAAAGGTTTTGCCATGGTTTTAGCAGTTGTTAATGGTACATACAGGGGTAAGAGGAAAGAGTAAATCATTTTAGAGATGATAAGCATAATTTTGCTCTGATTAATCTTCAAAGCATGAGAAAAATAAGATAGGTTATTGTAACTTCCAGTTATTGTAACTCTACTTTAAAGCAAGAAATTGGTTAAATACAGACTTGACCTAGCAACCAAAATCACACTAGCATTTTTGGCAAAGCTGGGGAGAAGACCAGGCTACAGAAACCCACAAAGACAGCTGCCATGAACAAGGACAAGCTAATGGACCTCCAGACTGATGGCTGGTAAACCAGCACTGAACTTACTCAGACCCCCTGAACATGGGTCTCAGTTAGAAAGCCTGGGCAGTCTAAGGGACCTCTGAGAGTGGAACCAGGATGTATCCCTGGTGCACAAAAGGACTTTGGGCACACACTCCCCATGGACGGATACTCCCTTAACCAAGAGGCAGGAGGGAAGACCTAGTCCCTACTCCAAATGACTTAACAATGGTCATTAATATCCCTCAATATTAGTGGTCTCAACTCACATATAAAAAGACACAGGCCAAAAGAATGAATAACAAAGACAGAATCCATCCTTTTGCTGTATACATGAAACACACCTCAACTTCAAAGACTGATGCTACCTCAGAGTTAGGGGTTAGGAAAAGACTTTCCAATCAAATGGACCCAAGAAAGAAGCGGATGTAGCAATCATAATATCTAACAAATTAGACTTTAAACTAAAATCAATCAAAAGAGAAGAAGCTCATTTCTTATTTATCACAGGAGAAATCCATCAAGATGAAGTCTCAATTCTGAACATCTATGCCCCAAATACAAAGGAACCCACATTCATAAAAGAAACACTACTAAAACTTAAATCTCACATAAAAACTCACACAATTATAGTGGAAGATTTCAACACCCCACTCTCAACACTAGACAAGTCCAACAGAAAATTAACAAAGAAACAAAGGTACTAACACAAGTTATGGCCCATTTGGGTACAATAGACATTTATAGAACATTCCATACAAACACAAAAGAATATACCTTCTTCTAAGTGCCTCATAGAACCTTATCTAAAATTGACCACATAATCAGCAACATTACAAACCTCAACAGATACAAAAAAATGAAATGACCCGCTGTATCTTATCAGACCACCATGCTTTAAAGTTAGATTTCAACAACAACACAAATTTCAGAAGCCCTACAAAGTCATGGAAACTGAACAATGCCCAATTGCCCATTCCTGGGGCAAGAAAGAAATTAAAGACTTCCTATCTTTCAATAAGAATGAAGACACCACATACCCAAACTAATGGAACATTTTGAAAGCAGTGCTAAGAGGAAAGTTCATAGCCCCAAGTGCCCACATGAAGAAACTAGAACAAAAAGACGCAAGTTCACCCTGGAAGAGTAGAAGTCAGGGAATAATCAATTTTAGGGTGAAATCAATAAGATAGAAACTAGGAAAACAGTACAAAGAATCAAAGAAACAAAGAGTTGGTTCTTTGAGAAAATCAAGAAAATAGACAAACCTTTATCCAAACTAACCAAAAGATAGAGAAAGAACATGCAAATTCACAAAATCAGAAATGAAAATAGAGACATAACAATGGGCACAGAAGAAATACAGAGAACCCAGGTCATACTTTGAATACCTGTAGTCCACAAAATTCGAAAATCTAATGGGAATGGACAATTTTCTGGATAGATACATCTTAGGAAAATTGAATCAAGACCAAATAAGCAATTTAAATAGACCTACAACCAGTAGTGAAATAGGAGAAGTCATCAAAAGTCTACCAACCAAAAGAAGCCCAGTGCCAGTTGGTTTCAGTGCAGAATTTTACCAAAAATTCAAACAGCAGCTAATACCAATACTCCTCAAAGAGTTCCATATAATAGAAACAGAAGGGTCATTGCCAAACTTTTTAAGAGTCTACAATTACCTTGGTACCCAAGCCACATAAAGACACTAAGAAAGACAGATACAGACCAGTATCCCATATGAACATTGATGAAAAAATACTCAATAAAATACTGGCAAATCAAATCCAAGAACACATCAGAGAACTCATCCACCATGAATGTGGGTGTCAGTTAGGAGGACTGGGCACTATGGGGCCCCTGGTAGTGAATCAGTATTTATCCCTAGTATAAAAATGGAGTTTGGGAGCCCATTCCACATAGAGGGATGCTCTCTCAGCCTAGACACATAGTTTTGCTTCAAATCATAGTCCATGTTGAAATAGACTGCTTTGAACTGAGGCTCAGAAAAATAGAATGATACATTTATATACAGCATAATCTTTTCCACTTTTCATGCTGGAACTCATCTACACATTATATTAAATAAAAGCTGTACTAGTATGCATATTTTATCACTTAATTAATGACCCATCAAGTAAGTATTTGCTTGTTTATATCACATTTCAATTAATCTGTACACCTGAGCACTACACACACAATACCTTTGTAGTGAGGAATAGGTCTTCACTCTTCACAAGCCCAGCTGCAATCTTGCTTTGAATAGCCTGTCCTACATCCTTTTCAGTTTGATATATATAAGCAGTATCTATATGGTATAACCCAGCCTCGATAGCTAAATTTATAGCCTCTAGTGGCTTATTTTCAGGAATCTAAGGGTAAATCAAAAGCAGTATTTAAAGGCACATATGAGAGGTAGTTCAAGTGGATCTAATGGACAGTTCTCCACAAAGGGAGGAATTATATATTCCTATGTTATCCTCAGACCACTTCAATGCATAAAAAGAGACTGGTTTCCTCACCACTGAAATTTTGCCTCCTGTAAAAAACAGTATCCACAGACAGTAACTGTGAAGATCTCCCATATAGAGATTATTTCAGGAGATGCTCCCTTTTCCCATATCTTAGGTTAGTTGAGGATTTGGAGTAATAGGTTCAAACTTAGTTTCACTGGGAGACTTCCTGACTAATAACTAAAATTTCACATCCCATATGTTGTTTATACCCTTGCAACAGTGGCCAATCATTTGCACCAAAAAACCTCAAGTAGATCTCAAAGTCAGTGGAAGGGCTTACAGAACTGAGCATATGGGCATAATCCTGTTACAATTTATATAGGTGGGTCACAAATACAATGACCACAAGAGAAAGGTGACTGGAACACAACAGAGAAAAATTACAAATTCAGCAAAGACTAACAGGAAATACTGAGTTCTTTTCTGCATCAAATTATGACAATATATGAGCAATATCATCTGTATAGAAAGCTGTTTCATCCTCATTTTGTAAGAGAATTTTTTCATGTTGGGTTATCAGCCCTTAAAACAAAAGTTACTTTGTTTAGTGAAAATATAACCAGACTTCAATTTAACATTATTGCCTACTCTGCCAGACTTGGATAATGATGTGAACATTTGAGTGTTAGAGTATAGAGGATCATGTCAAACTATTTTAGCATTTATTTTAAAACACCAGCACCAAACATGGTGTACACACCTTTTATCCAAGCATTTCTGTAGCGAAGGCAGGGGAATCTCTAAATTCAAGTTCTGTCTGGTCTACATAGCAAATTCCAGTTCCAGGGTTACATAGAAAGCCCCTGTGTCAGACCAAATTTTTAAAAAAAGAAAACAAGAAAGGAATTATTTTTAAGTTATAATAAGTGTAATAGTGGATCTCTAGCTTCAAGCCATGAAGCCTGCCCTGCTTTTAGCTATAGCACTTCTCAGGCTGATGCTTCTTTGGTGATCTTGGCACTTGCCTTATCTTTCTTTTTCTAAGTTGTCCTTGAGATTAGTTTTATATGAGAATGGTTGCCTGCAAGTATGCCTGTGCATCACATTCATGCAGTGCCTGCGGAGGGCAGAAAAGGCAGTAGTCAGATCACTAGCACTGGAGTTAAGTACGGTTGTGAACTGCCATGTGTCTGCTGGAAACAAAATCATGGTCCCTGCAGGAGCAACAGCTGTCCTTCAGGCCATCTCTCCATCTCTTCCCTTCTTTTTTCCACTTTTCTACCAAGTAATTAAGTCCCATGTTTCTTCACTTTTGTGCTTTGAATAATATTTCTGAAAAAGTAAGTTGTATTCTAGCCTATGACTGTTGGCACTCCATAAATGTCTTTGGAAATCTTATTGATAAGAATATGTGCATTCAATATTTAAAAAAATAATTCACTTATTTTATAATTACAAGATCTAAAAAAGATTTTAAAATATGCAATTCCTCCCAGGTTTGTAAAGTGCCCTTTTTGTCACTTCAATTCAGAGAACTCTCTTTAATATAAACCTAATGTACATTTTGCTATAACTTTTCTGTGACACTCAAAGTTTAGAAAAGAACAAATTTTGAACAAATTAGGCAAAAATATAATTTATAATTATCTTGACTAAACATAAAAATTTCCTTAATCGAGCCCTTATGAGTCATACAAACTAGATATTTTACACTGAGTTAAACACTGAATTCTGATCTTAAAATTTGTAATAACCTTATTACATTATTAAATTGTAACTTACCATATACATGCCATCTGTAAATCCCTCCTCCACAAAACTTTGTACTGGAGTCCACCCTCATTCTGAATTACTGGTCCTCTTCTGTCTAATTCCCTTCCTTAGCTTGAAACAGAGTAACATAAACAACTATAGACCAACTTACTCAAAGGGTACTTTATAGATATTATTTTCATAGCTAAAGGTATCTTTTGGATAGTGTTCACATGTTTTTAAACTGTAAGATTCTTGTCTGTTGTAAGTCCTAGACAGACTTAGTCACTGCTTAAATAATTTAAATTTTTCTTTTATACGTTGTTTCTTGGTCTCATATGATTCTATGAGTTTCTGAATATTACATTTGCCAAGTCTTAGCCCTGATAGGAGCTCCCAAAGACCTTGAACAGTGAGTGATCTATCAAGCAAGAAAGGACAAGAAAGAAAACACATAAAGAGCCAAAACCATTTGTATGCTAAACTGGAGGTTGCAGTTTGGGAAACAAAAAGTGCTGTTCTAGTGAAGGATGGTTAGAGATTGCAAATGGTTATTACTTAATAAAGAACCAAGGGATGAAACAGAAACTAGTGCCTACTGGACAGGTGACTTGTCTTGCTCACAGAAGGCTGCACCCAGGACACTATTTCTACTTCTAACAGGCAAAGCTTTGCCAAGACATTGGAAACAGGCACTGACAAGCACCAGAAAAAAAGGCTTCTGTCCCACAGAGTGATCACTTCTCTCATTCATAAATAAGGAAAATTATTGATATAGTTTTCCTTAGGATTAAAGATAAGTTACATATAGGACTTCAGACTCACAAAGATAGGATAGATGATAAAATATTTTCTTTAAATCTTGTTAAATGTTAATGGACTAAATATTGTTAACTGTGATTCTTATTTGATAACTATTTTGTTATATATTTTGCTATGTTAAGGTTAAAATCCTTCTTTTTATTTTACACATAAAAGAGGAGATGATGGGAGATGAAATTCTGTAAATATGTTTCTCTTATTTGTTAATGAATAAAGCATTGTTGGCCAATAGGAAAGTAAGATAGGTGGGACTAGGAGACTAGGAGGATTCAGGATGAGGTAGGAGGAGATTCAACACATAGAACCAACAGAGCAGAATACCGGGCCCTCTCTCTGGTAAGATGAGACCATGTGAAAATACTTAGATTAATAGAAATGGTTTAATATTTAACACAGAGCTAGGCAATAAGTAATGCTAGTAATAGGCCAACAACATTATATCTAAAAATAATAATAACAATAAGGAAAGCTTATACAGAGGGGGCACGATTCTGAAGAGCTATCACATGGTATTTTTCAATTTTCAAATTATTTATTGTTCTCCATGTGGCAGTAAGACCAGATTGTACTAAATTTAATTCCCCACAGAATTTTGAATCAATATCAATTATGAAGGGCAAAAGCAGACTAGCTCTAATGAATCAGATTTGGGATCTAATTTGCAGTTTTTGCAAAAGCTGGAGTTATCGTTACTGACACATATGGACAAAGGAAATTTCCCCTTTTTTTAATTTTTTACCTGCAAATCAATCCTAAAGGCCATGGTGACAACTGTAGTATGGAATCTGAATTTAGGCTCCCATCCAGAGATCAAGTCTTTCTACCCCTAGCTCATAGTAGAGTCAGGCTTTATTGCAAAATAAAACAAGTTGCCTCCTTTTGAAAATGTCAAGGTTAAAATCATTCCAGTGCTTTAGAATGCAGTCCAGGGTGGAAGCATCTGATGACATGGAGGTGGGACTCATTCCCCAACTACAACAGAAGGAACATGTATCAGAAAGGTAAACAGCATTTCAGATGAGGGGTTCCTATGTCTAGTCAGGCTATCCATCAACCATGGTTGGATGTGCACATTTTCCACTGCATGGTCAAGCCTCCAAGAGGCAGTCCTTCATCCATCTAGGTGTCACCAGGGACTCTTTCTCTTGCGATTGAAGTAGCCAGTCTGTGGGTCACCCTTGCCAGATGCTCACCATTCTCAGTTTTCTCCTTTTATGCTTGGGCTGTCCTCCCAGACATTCACCAAACCAATTCTATCCTACACTCTATAATCAAGACGTTTCTCCCAGATAAGTGTGGCCCCCTTTTCAATTGCTTGCTGGTTTCCTGAAAACATAGCTAGTGCTCATCATCAAACAACATAATCAAAGATAGTCTCTGTTTTGTTTAGGGGTAAGGAGTTCATATAGAATCTTTGAAGACTACACACAAGCTGGGAGCATGACTCAATGGTATAGTGCATGTCTTATATGTACAAGGCCCTGGACTCAATCCCTGTTACTGAAAAAAAGAAAGAAAATAATTAATTTTCTTTGGACCTGTGAGGTGGCTTGACCTATAAAGGCACTTTTTGTGCAAGTCTGAAGACCTGAGATAGATCCACAGAACTTACATAAACATGGAAGCAGAAAAACAATCTGTAGAAATATCTTTTGACCTCTTTATGCGTGTCATGGCATATGTGAGTCCAAAACATTATGCACATGCAAATGTACACACAACACAATAATAATAGCAGTAGTAGTAGTAGTAGTAGTAGTAGTAGTAGCAGGAACAATTTAAACAAAATATTTTTAAAAGACAACTCAAAGAATCCACCAAATGAACGAGGATCCACCTTTAAGGGATGAGGACAGTTAAGAGTTAACCCCTGCCATCACTCTTCAAGTTTTCTAATGCTATACCAGAGTTTCATAATAAAAGAAGGCTGCTTGGTTAAATAGACATTCAGTTCTGCAGCCCTCAGAACAAAGATCCTCTAGACACATCCTTAAAATCTCAGAACTTCCTCAGACAGCCAAGTGCCACATCAGAAGAACCAGCTCAGGGGACTCCAGTGTCTTTCCAGGACACATGAGAAGAAGTAAAGGAGTATAGTCTGGGCAAAGATGAAGGAAAAGGAGTTAGGCACAGCCCTTGGCCATTCCAAGTTTGCAATAGTGATCACATAAGCAACATGATGGAGACAGCTACCCTTAGGGCCTCATCTCAAAGAAAAGAATGAAACCAACAGGCTGGGTGGCAGTGGCATTTAAACTAGCAGTACAAGTAGTAACAGAGAAGGGGTTGTAGAGAGAAGAGCTATTTAAGCTAAAACATTCTTACAGCAGAAAGAGCAACAAGAGGGAAATTTTTCAGAAACCTTAAGAGAAATTAAAGAATTGAGAAGATGCAGGTGGCAAACAGAAGCAGAGTCCTTGCCAGGGGTGGACTACAGAGGGGGGAAATACCTTACTATGCCTTTAGCTAAAGAGAATATAGTGTTGAGCACTAAATGTCCTTTCAGAGGTCTCCAGTTTCCCCTGGTCTCAACTCCAGCTTCAATCTTGTTTCTTCTGCATTCCAAAGTGAAGAATGCATGATAGGGAGAGGTGCCAAGAGTTTCATTTTCAACAACATGGAAGAAATTTCTTCATAATAAGAGCAGGCTGAGCCCAGCATCAGTGCCTGGTGCCTGGCAGGCAGGGACTTCTATTTCTCCTCTCCTTCATAACACTTGCCCTCAGTCCTCCAGAGTGGACACTTCTAGGAAAGAGGCCTGCTTTTCTCAGAAGCCCATTTTCCTCAGGCTTCCAGCTAAGATATAGAAAGTTCAAAAAATAGCTACAGTATTTTAATTACCCATAATATAGAAAAGTTCACTGTGCATGCTCCCCTGAGCATGCCAGCTTAAGGTGACTCAGCTTCTACCACCTATTGTTTTTGTATCCTGTTCATGGGTGCAGGCTTGGGCCAGTCCTTCCCTGAGCTAATCCCCTGACTAAAATTATATGTGCTTAATTTTCAAAGCTTGTTGCTATGATGAAGTATCTACTTAATCACACAACACAAGAAACAATGAGCCATTATTAAAAGCCTTGAGGAATCTAGGATATTCTACAAAGATGCTTTTGTTCCTGCTGTGTTTTCAGACTATTGAAACAATGGACCTCAAGAAATTATACTTCCCTCAGGGATCTTGTACTTGCAGAAGTACAAGGAACAGCCAGAAGACAAAACTGTCCCCAGGAGAATGATTCATGATGTATTAGACCGCCTTTCAGGAAGGACTGACACAAAAGGGAAGACATTTTGACCATAGTACATAGTTATACATACTTCACAGCATGGAAGTGGTCATTTCAGCTAGGAAAACTCAAGGCTGTTGTTCGAATATGCAGATAGTAGTAGTGGATTAAATAGACATATGCCCTGTGAAAGGTGATTATTAATAAATTTAGCTTGCATGACACCAACCCACAGAACATTTTAAGTTTCACATTCTTTGAATCATATACTACAATAAATATATGATAATGTGATTTTATTTCTTCATATATTTTGGAGCTAAATTTAGAATGTTTGAAATTTTTACATTTCTTACATATTTTTAAGTATCATCAATGACCATTAATAAGTTTTCTTTGGGTTGATACTCAAATAAAACTTCCTTATGTAATAGTTCCACTTAATCAGAGCTATAAAAATAGGCATTAAAAAGATTTCAGTCCAAATGAAAGTTTAAAAGATCATTAACTCTATTAAAGTTCTGGATATTTTAACAAAACAATGTTAAGCATCTATTATAAAATATAAATACTTTAAACTTGGGTTTTTCTTTTTAAAACTTTGCTCTAAGTAAGAATTATATCTAAGAATGTCAACTTGCTTTGAGTGTAAAGAATAAGAAAAATATATAAATAACCTTTGATTCTAAACAACTGAACACATAGAAATTTATTACTATGTGATGTCTTGTTTATAAGCCTCCTGTAGCTCACCTGAGTAAAACTTCCATGTTATTGATATATATATGTATATATATATATACATATATATGATATTATTCCTCTTCAAATCATTTATTTATCTTCTTTAGATTTCCAACTTGAGATAAATAAGTAAAAACCAAATAAAATTTAATGTTGCAAGTCAAAATATTCTGGTATCATTCTGCAAATAACACCAATAAAAACTCTTTAGGTTTCCATTTGTGTTTATGATTGAATTATAGCCTTGTTTGTAGTTTCCTAGATACTTATATAAACTTTTATTATTTGGCAGACTATTTAAAGATGTCATGTATAGATGTATAGCAATTGTCTCAAGACAGAATGATTTGAAGAACATTGAAAACCACATTGGTAATAGGGTAACAGGACACCTAAGAAACTTGGGCATACTAAATATGGTACCCAAGAGGAGTAGGCAAATCCCTTGTGAGAGAGAGGATTCAGAAGCCTTAGTTTAAATATAAGGTTGTCAGAGAAAAGAGATTGAAACTGTTGCTAAGTGTAAGCTCCTGAAAGCCTTCAATCCAGTTGTGCATCCTGGTAAGACCATGACTTCTCTTATATGATGGCTTTGGCCAGGAACAATCATGACAGTGGATCTGTTGTTTAATATTGAACCATCCTGGGTACCTAATAACAGTAATCAATATAAACTCAAGGAATCATGAGCCTGGGTGAGACAGGCAAAGGAGTTGGTCACAAAGAGGAAGTAAACCAGGTATCTTCACCTGAGAAAATCAAGTGGTAGGCCATGATTAGAAACCAACCTCATCCTTAGTAGCTAGAAGGTGACCCCATCACCTTATCTAAGCATGGCATAAACCCAAGCCTTGCATCACTGAGTGGCCAGCCTCTGCAGGCACCTAAGTCAGTTGAGAGCCACTGTCAATGGACTGAGCACTAGCAAAGAATTTGACTTCTTCGCCTCATCCCTCCAGTAGTAGCATATCTACAGCTCATTGTGCTATGAAAGTAGACAGTGGTTTGTAGATACAGACATCAGTGCTGTGTTTGCTTCCCTCACTCCCAATGCAAGGGAGAGAAAGCTGCTCCCTAGAATATTAGACATTGCTCAAGTGTACAATCTGGGGAGTCCTGAGAATGAGAAAGAACCTGCCAAGATCCATGTTGCAATGTTACGTATGGCCAGTAGAGGCCCTCCTAGTACACACACAAACACACACACACACACACACACACACACACACACACACACAGAGAGAGAGAGAGAGAGAGAGAGAGAGAGAGAGAGAGAGAGAGAGAGGAAGAAAAACAAGAAGAAGAAGAACAAAAACAACAAGAAGAAGAATAAGAAGACAGATGGGATTATCACACTTAAGACTGGTTGAAAGGCAAGACTCCAGCTTCAAGTGACCCAAAACCTCTACCTGACAAAACACAGCTCTAGAAGGTCCAGAAAGAAGTTCAATAATGCTTTTTCTATTCTTATTCTTTCTGAATATGTTTTTCTCTTTCTTTATTAATATATTTTATTAGTGTTTGAATTTATTTTATTTTTAAAAAGACATTTACAATTTTCTATTTATTCTTGTTTATCAGATTTTCTCAAATACTTTTGTTCATCAATTATATATTTCTCATTCCTTGCTTATCATCATTAAGGTATTCTTCTATAATCTAACTTTTTATTCACTTTCTTACCTCTCACTTATTCCATTAATTTACCACGTATACATTTACCCTAAAAAATTTTTTTCTTTTAATTATTTTTTATTTTACATGTCGATCACATTTCCCTCTCCCTTCCTCCCTCCCTCCCTCTTACCTCCCTGCCCCCTCACATTCACCCTGACAACCCTCCTCTCCCATCCCCCCAACCCAGTTCCAATGTCATCCAGGTGTAAACCTGTCAAGTAATTTGAAGTAGGGACTAGGACTTCTCTCCTGTCTCTAGGTTAAGCCAGTAGCCCTCCGTGGGAGATGTGTCTGCAAGGTCCTTTTGTGCACCAGGAATACATCCTGCTTCCACTGTCTGAGGTCCCTTAGACTGCTCAGTCCTTCTAGCTGAGACCCATATTCACAGGGACCTGAGTCAGTCCTATGCTGGATTCCCAGCTATCAGTCTGGGAGCCTGTTAGCTCCTCCTTATTCAAGTCAGCTGTCTCTATGTGTTTCTACAACCTGGTCTGGATTCTAGTTCAACTCAGTGTTTAGTTATGGGTGTTTGTTTCTGTTTCCCACAGGTACTAGATGAGGGCTCCATGATGGTTGATAAGTTAGTTGTTGATCTCACTATCCAGGAAGGGCATTTATGGTAGCCTTTCCATGGTTGCTCATATTGTTAGTTGGCGGCAGTCTTGTAGGTCTCTAGACATTTCTTTAGGTTCAGTTTTCTCTTCAAACCAATAATGGCTTCCTCTTTTATGTTCTGTCTCTCTCCTGTCTTCTATTCCTCTCTTTACTCAATCTTCCTAGTCACACTTGCTTTCCTCTCCTCCCCTTCTCTTTCTCCTACTTCTCTATCCATTCACTGCCTTCCCCACTTCCCATGTACCCTGGGGAACTTGTCCCTTCCCCCTTCTCTGAGAACTTTATATGAATCTCTTAGAATACACCTTGTATCCTAGTTCCTCTGATGGTGTGAATTATAAGTGGTGATCCTTTGCTCTAGGTCTAAAAATCCATGTATGAGCAAGTACATACCATGTTCCTCTTTTTGTGACTGGGTTACCTCAATCAGGATGGTTTCTTCAAGTGCCATCCACTTTTCTTTGAATTTTAAGATTCCATTATTTTTTCTGCAGAGTAGTATTCCATTGTGTAGAAGTGCCACATCTTCTTTATCCATTCTTCAGTTGAGGGGCATCTAGGTTGCTTCCAGGTTCTTGTTATTACAAATAATGCTGCTATGAACATAGTTGAGCAGATGTCTTTGTTGCATGGATGTGGATCATTTGGGTATATGCCTAAGAGGAGGATTGCCGGGTCCTGTGGTAAACTAATTCCCATTTTCCTGAGGAACCAACATACTGATCTCCAAAATGGCTGTAGAAGTTTGCACTCCCACCAGCAGTGGAGGAGTGTCCCCCTTTCTCCACATCCTCTCCAGCATAAGTTGTCATTGGTGTTTCTAATTTTAGCCATGCTGGCAGGAGTAAGATGGTATCTCAGAGTTGTTTTGATTTGCATTTCCCTGATGTCTAAGGATGCTGAGCACTTTAACTGTCTTTCAGCCTTTTTGATTTCCTCTATTGAGAGTTCTCTATTCAGTTTTGCTCCCCATTTTTAATAGGGTTATTTGGTGTTTCGTTGACTAGTTTCTTGAGTTCTTTGTATATTTTGGGGATCAGCCCTTTGTCGGATGTAGGATTGGTGAAAATCTTTTGCAGTGGCTTAATGTTTATGCATATGGTGATAGTAAGGCTTGAGACTTCAAGGGAGAGTACTCAATAAAAAGATGTCCTAATAAAACAAAGAAATACCCAAACTGACAAATACACATATCAACACACAAATACACAAGAAAACCCAAATGACAACAAAAGACAAAATGATATCTCCAAGGAGTCATAACACCTTGTCTGATGAACCCCAAAATAATAAAATGATTAAAGGGCTGAACAAAGAAAATGTCTATTAGGAATGTCGAAGAAAAGTCAGACATATGGAAATTTTTTTGGAGAAAACAAATTTTGAAAATAAAAAGCAAATTGAAATGTTGGAAAAGAAAAACTCAATCAAATAAAATACATAACTGAAACCCTTAACAACAGGCTAGATTGAGCTAAATATAGAATGTCAGAGCTGAAATACAAAGTTGTGAACAAACTACATTCATATATGAATGAAGAAAAGCAAAACAAGAATGACCATAACATTCCAGAAATTAAGGAACCATGAAACAGATGGATCTCAATGATATTATAGAAGAAAATCACCCAAATATAGAATATTCAAGTGCAAGATATTTGAAAATCTCAAGGAGGCATTAATAGAGAAGAATGTTACCATGACAGGCTATAACTGAGATGCCAAGACAAAAAGTGTAAAAGCTCCAAGAGAAAGCTGTCAATTCACTTGTATGGGTAAAGCCAGCAGAATAACAACAGATCTATGAGCAGACACTGTATAATCCAGAAGAGTATGAGGGATATTTCAAGATTTGGAAGTAAATAGTGGCTAATCAAAAGAAAACAAACATGTGAAGACCAGTATGAATTAAATTTATGGCTACTAAGCCAATACTCAGGAAGATATTTAATGCTTGCTACATAGAGAAACTATAGGGAAACTTTGCAATAAGTAGTTAAAGGTAAGTGCTCAAGGTATTAAATATCCTAGAAAGTGATGATAAGGAAAATACAAATGGAATTGGATGAAATTTCAAAAGTTCTTCACACTAAAAAAGTAATTGGAAGAGTTAAAGGGCAGCTGACACAGTGAGACAAAAATGTCCTAAATGTACATCTGATAGTCAATTAATATTCAGAATATTTTCAAAGGTCAAAAAAGTAAGCATCCAAAAAGTATCCAATCAAGGAAAGGGAAATTGAACTGACCAGATAGATTTTAAAGTAATGAACACAAACTCCCAATAAATTTATTACAAAAATAACTTCTCTATGCATTAAGACATGAAAATTAAAACTACACTGATGTTCCCTCCATCCTCATTGAAAACTACTCCTAACAAGAATGTGAACCTTATACACATTTTTGACAATGTGAACTAGTGGAGTTAGTTTGTAGTTCAGTATGGAGATTAAAAATAAACCACTAAAAATTGACCAATAATATGATCCCTCAATATCACCAATATTTGTGTACTGAAGTTACCTTGAGTCAACATTCCACAGAAACACTTGTACATCTATATTGATCTCTTGATGAATTAATGAATGAATGATTAAATGAATTGAAGAGAACATGGCATATAAACACAATGGAGTTTTATTAAGCAGAAAGAAGAAATAAATTATGTCACCTGTAGGGAAATAAATAATATTGAGATTGCAATACTATGCAAATAAGCCAGACTTAGAAAAACAAAAGTATAATTGCATAATCTAGATTTTAAATGAATAAACACATTACATAACATCATATCATGTCATATTTAAAAAATGACGAAAAAAATGACAAAAAAAATGACGAAGGGACATGTTGCAGAGAAAGAGATATAATGGGCTGGAGGGATAGATCAGCCAGTAAAGACTAGGCTCACAACCAAAAATATAAGAGAAAGAGATATAATGGTAGGAGGACCACAAAGGATAATGAGAGAAAGAAAGACATATATTTTCTCACATATCTAAATCTAATAAAAATGTGAATTCAAAGTCCATTAAACAACTCCTTTATCACACAACTAATTGTTCTTGGGTCAATACCTGAATAAAAATGTTTTCCCAATCAAGTAATCTATCTGGTTACTTCATTTCCAAGAAAAGGTTTTACCACTTTAAACTCAACAGCTGAGAAGAACACATACAAGTCCTTGTAGCCCAGGTCCAGCATCTGGCAAGAGATTTTGAGTCTACTTCACAAAAAATACAGTATACCTCATGTATCTTATCTTCATTGCCATTTAGTACATTTATTTGTGTGTGTGTGTGTGTGTGTGTGTGTGTGTGTGTGTGTGTGTGTTATTTATAACCACAATTACTGTTAAAAGGCCATCAACTTGAAACAGCAAGGAGGGGCATATGGGATGGCTTGGAGAGAAGAAAAGCAGTTGGTATGATATAAATATATAGATTATAATCTCAAAATAGGAAAGAAGTTTTTAAAAGATAAAGCTATGCCCTTGACTTTGGGAGTAAAATGGAATTTTCCAAGCAGAAAAACAATACTCTTAACTTTATTTCAACTGCATTTACTCAATATGACAAACTCAATGTCCTTCTGTCTCCTTCTTACATTCCCATTCATTATTAAATACCTCTAGGCTGTACTCATAAATGTAAATATGGATATCAATAACTCCTGAGTACCCTTTAGTTGAACTCCAGGACACTGCCACACCTGGCCATCTCTCTGGAGATCTGAATATATTTGTTTTTAATACTGGTACCCAGTTGATCTACTTAGACATTAAACTATATACCCACATATCTGTCTGAATTCCCTGAACACAGAAAAAGAACTATTTTGCTCCATAGATATCAAATTTCAAAGTTGTTTCATCTGCTCACAGTCTACACTGGCTAATTCTCCTCTTTATAGAGCCTTAAGGATGGTGAAAACGTGGCAGCAAATTTAAACAAAATTTAAATGAAATGAAAATGGTTATATCTATGCATTTATATAAAATATCAAATTTCTCATAATCTTATATGATAAACTCTTAAGTCTTCTTTTATGCCTAAAATAGTTTCACATCTAAACTAAATTTATTGGTGATGTTTTATGTATTTAATAAATGGATGATTTTTTAATCTCTTAGAAATAATAGAAAGTAATGATTCCTTGGTATATGGCCATCACTATACATAAAACTCCACCCAAAATTGGGATAAGATGTGAGCATTGCTCTCTATTCTGTTGTGACCAATCATAATTCTTTTATTGGTAAGTTGGCCTGTTTTGGCAAATGTCAAAGGATAAAACTAGTGCCTCAAAAATCAAGGCCAAGGCCTTGGTGGTCATTTGGTCATTAAATATTATTTCTGGCGTTTACCAAGTTATTGATATTTCTGATTGAGAATTGGGTTACATGGACTCAAACTAATTAGTTCCCATACAAATCTAAGTATTAATTAGGCTAGTCATGAACCCAGGAAAAGATGAAACTCTGGTCATTCTCTCATCATTTCTTATTCAGAAAATTTTGGTTTCAACTATTAGTCTGTTTTGCATTAAATTTTGGTGGAAATATGTCTACACCCGAAAGAGCTTTGTTCTTGTTTGCATGGACACATTTATTTAAAGCTGAGTCCCTGCCTATACAAACTTACTCATTTGGACTGTGGTAAAGAAGGCATACCAAATGTTCAAAACTTGCCGAGTGGTTATAAGTCTAGGTAAAATGAGAAAGCCTCTTTCAATAAAATCAGTACTTTTCCCCTATGACTGTAACCACGTCTTTTTTTTCTCCAAAGTAATTGTTTCAGATATTTTTGTTATTTTCATTGGCTTTTTCATATGATCCCTGTGCAAAGCAAGCTGTGATCCATTCCTAGCCAATGCTACATGAGAGAGGACCATGCTAGCGCACTATCCAATTTTAGTACTTTGGCTCCCTAAGATCTCAAGTTGCTGTAGCTTCATTAACCCAGCCTGGACACAATGTCAAGCCATAGGAGAAAGGCTAGTAGACATGGAAGAAGATAAGGATGCTCAAAGTACAGAATCCAGAGCTTGGTCTCCCACCAGACTTCTTATGAAAGTAAATATTGCTGTGATACTTCTGCCAATATGATGTAGATTTATAACCTGGAGATAGCCTAACAACTGCAAGTGAAGATAACAAATTCTCCATGACACATACAAAAAATTTCTGAATATTTGTGAATCTATAATGAGGTTACAAACCTTTGTGAATTTAAATAAATATCAAAATATTAAGCAATATGGGCTGGACAACTGGCTCAGAAGTTAAGAGCAGTTATTTCTTTTCCAGAGAACCTAGGTTTGATTCCTAGCACCCACATGATTGCTCACACCACCTGTGATTCCAGTTCCATGGGACTAATACCCTCTTCTGACATTCTTAAGCAACAAGCATGCAAGTGATATACACACATATATGCAAACAAACAAACACATAAAATCATTTTTTAAATATATATTGAGCAATAATAAATAAGATTTAATACAGAAAAGGTAATGACATATTGAAAAGTACTCAATACTCTCCTAAATGATTAAATTCTGGTCAACTTTTGAAACATCGAGAAAAAGCTGTTGGTCATCATTTTAATCACTTTATTTTCAAATGAAAAGAAAATAAAATTTATTTTCCATGACACATAAAGTTTCTGTTTGAAAATATAAACCAAGGCTTGCTATCTAATGTCAACTTCTACTTATAAGGTTATGCTGTATGTAAGAATGGAGAAAATTATTGAAAAAAAATTTGTTCTGAAATGATAAGCACAGCTTTGTTATTTTGGGAGCTATAAAATAGGCTGCCATAACTGCTTTGAAGAAAAAATAAACAGTAACTATTGATGTAACATACATGGCAAGATAACATGGTACCGAGCAGGCTTTTCTTCTAGTTCTTTTCAGTGTGGGCTGTAACTTGTAAGAAAGGTATCTCTTTTAGGGATTCTGTTGTTACTAATAGATGTGTCTTTACTTGGTTTCTATAAACAATTGACTTCTTACCAATGCCTATACATCAGATAGTCTTTGTTACATATTTTTTCTGATGTTTCCATGGGGAAAATTTGAAGCTTCCTAATCCAATATTGGGTTGACATCTTTACACACTAAATTTTCAGGAATTCATAGATTGAATTCCACCACTATGATAAGAATCACAATTCTTTCCCTGAAGGCTAAGGATGTTGACTAATTCCTTAAGTGTCTGTCAGGCATTTGAGATTCTTCTGTTGACAATTCTCTGTTTAAATCTGACCCCACTTTTAAAATGGATTATTTGGTATTTTGATGCTTAGCTTGTTGAGTTCTTTACATATCCATTATGGAAAAGCAAATCAAAATAACTCTGAGATACCATCTTATATCAGTAAGAATGACTAATATCAAAATCACCAGTGATAGCTTATGCTGGAGAAGACATGGAATAAGGGGAACACTCTTCCATTTCTGGTGGGAGTACAAACTGGTACAACCACTTTGGAAATCAGCATAGGGGTTTCATAGAAAATTTGGAATCAATCTACCTCAAGACCTAGTGATATCACTCTTGGTAATATACTCAAAAGAGGCACTCTCATACCACAGGACATTAGCTCAACTCTGTTCATAGCAGCATTATTTATAATATCCAGAACCTAGAAACAACCTAGATGTCTCTCAACTGAATAATGGATAAAGAAAATATGGTACATTTACACAATGGAGTACTACTCACCAGGAAAAAAAAACAATGACATCATGAAATTTGCATCCAAATTAATGGAACTAAAATAAAAGTTTATATGAGGTCATTTGGGCCCAGAAAGGAAAACACAGTATCTATTCACTCATAAGTGGATAATAGACATAAAGCAAAGGATCACCAGCCTAGGCCATGACCCCAGAGAATTTGGGTAACAAGAAGAAGTCTAATAGGGACATACATAGATCCCCCTGGGAAATACTCTATCTCCTGAGAAAACTGGAATCATAATGGAGGAAGAAGGGAAGACAGAAGAGGACGGAGAAGAGGAAAAGGGAGGAAGAACATGTGGGAACTGAATGGTGGAGATGGGGCAAGAAGGATGGAGAAGATAAGCAAGGAAAGAGATATCTAGACTGAGGGAGTCATTATGGAGCTAGTGAGAAACACTAAGGAAATTCCTGGGAATCCACAAAGATTACCCCAACTAAGACTCTAAGTATTAGTGGAGAAGGTGCTTAAACTGGTCTTCTCCTGTAATCAGGTTGATGACTACCTTAATTATCTTCATAGTCCCTTCATCCAGCATTCGTTGGAGAGAGATGAGTAGATCCACAGCTAAGCACTGGGCTGAGCTCCCAGAGTCCATCAAAGAGAGAAAGGTAAGAGTGATAATATGAGAAAAGGGGTCAAGGCCACTTTGGAGGTACTCACAGAAATCTGAGCTAGTGGGGGATAAAGACTCTAGACTGACAGCTGGGGAACCTGCATGGGACAGAATTGAGTCCTCTGAATGTGGGTGACAGTTGAGTAGCTTTGGCAGTCTGTAAGGCCACTGGCAATGTGACCAGGATTTATTCCAGTACTTGAACTGGGTTTTGGAAATGCATACTCTTTGTAGAGATATCTTGCACAATCTACATTTAGGGGGAAGGGCGTTGGTCCTGTCTCAAAGAAATGTGCCAGACTTCTTAGAGTCACCATGGGTGACTTCTTAGAGTCACCACTCCTCTCTGAGGAGTGGATGAGGTGCTGTATGGGGGAGGGGAGGAAGATGAAGGAGGAAAGGAAGTAGGAACTGGGATTGGTATGTAAAATGAGAAAACATTGTTTTAAAATTAAAAAATCATGTCAAAGAAGGATCAGTTTTATATGTTTTTATAAATTTATTAAATTAAAGTTTGTTCTATCTTTTATTTATTTTAAAAATTAATGCCAGGAATAGCACTCTGAAGTATCATTGGATTAAATTTGTTAAAAGCACCATTTGTTTGTAAGATGTAATTATGTTAAAATTTAAAAAAAAAATTGGCGTAATTTCTATGTAGAGCTATGACAACTCCATCCTTTTGAAGTGCCACATCCTGACTTTTAATGGTCTTACTAGACTGATTTTCTTCAGCCTAGCCTATCTCAGGAATGCTTCACTCTACAGTTCCAAGAGAGCCTGGGGACTATTGACCAACATTCCCTTGTGTATCTCACCTTCCAGACTGTGTGTACTGTTCTATTGTTGACTCATGGCTAGAGGACCACTGACTTATAAATAATTATTTACAGTAATATTCTGGTCTAGAAACACAACCTACCCCAAGTCTGAAATATTTATGAAATGGAAATCATCATCTCCAAACACCACCCATAGACTTCCACCAGTTTTGTGTCATAATGACTCATTAAAAAAATAAAGCATATTTTGAGGAGAAATAAGAAATATTTATTTCAAATCATCATGAAAGTTAAATCCCTTTTCTTCAAGATCATTAGCTGGAGCTTGAGCTGAATGTGGGAGCTGCTAAGCAGGCCAGGTCGACCAGAAATGAGACATCCGCCAAACAGCATCTGGGTCGTATGGCCAACATCACACAGTGACTTCAGGCAGTGTCATGTTTAGGTGCTCATCATTCAGGGTGGTCAGCAAAACTAAAATGGGAAATAAAAAGGAACACATACTCTATGATCTATATCTGCAATATAAGGTATGACATGTAGAAAGTTACCATGTAGGTGAAATTCAATCATTTTGTTCCCTGATTAGTTGCTGAAGGTGATATTCTTACAGACATTTACAAATATTTATAAAAAATGTTTTTAAAATATCATTTATAAATTATTTTCCAATTATGTCCCTTTGCCTAGAACAGAATACACTAAGACCAGTGTTCATATATATTCATCTCCCTTAGCTTCAGCTATGCATCAATCAAAGAAAGAAGAGCCAAAAAATCCTTCCCAACCTCAGCCTCCAATGAAGGGAAAATAGCATGTCACCTTCAAAGACACTCTACACATTCATCAACACAAAAATATCTTAATATGCCTTACTTAACATTTATTCCTTCTACTTACACTTCCATTTAAGTATTAGTAACAAAGTAATGTATTATATTTACTTAGGAAAAGAATGAAATTAATAAACTGGGGTTCCATATCCAAGGAGCTAACTATATAATTTGAAGACCTCACTATATAAATAACAATACAAATTATGCAGTGATAAAACTATTGTCACACAATTAATCAAAGACCTAAAAACTGATATTTAAATTCAAGCTTCAAGCTCAAGATCAGAAATACAGGACAGCTAGCCACTAGCTCTCATGTCTACCTCAAACTGAAAGGTGATCCTGGGACATCAAACCTCAGACTGTAATCCCAGACTACTATGCTCTCCTCATGGTGCCTGGAGAATTATGAGACTTCAATATCTTCCTATCCTCAATGTGGCTGGAGCCCCTGCTCCTGTCTTAAATACCTCACACATGTCCTCAATTGAAGGTGTAAGCTCTAATTATCTTTTATACTGATTCACTCTAATGTATCCCTGAGTGGCCTTGAACTAACAGAGATCCCTCTGCCTTTATCACAGGTGTATGTCACCACATCCTGATCTCTATAGCTTGTGGCTTACGTTGCTTTCTGAATCCTCAGTCTAGTCTTAACAAATCATGAATAATGTATCACTACAAATAATTAATTGTTAAAATGTGGCGAGAATTATTCATTATTTACAAAAACAATTCACTCACTGAATTATATCTCATCTTTGCCTTCATTCTGCTCAATACCAACAAAAATCTTAATAATATATACCAATTTTACATGGCATTGTAGACTTTATATTCCTCCTTCAAACATTTTCATATTTATTTCTATTGAGAATTAAAATTCTAAAAATAGAAGAGATAGATGATAGATAGATTACAGATGATGGATAGAAGATAGATGATAGATGAATATGCACCATATATATATATATATATATATATATATATATATATATATATATGCTGTCTTTACTTATAATTTATAACCTATTTCCAGTATCAACTTTTGTAAGCTTGTTCAAGAAGGGAAACTAAAGATTGTTGGGTGGTCATTAATTCTCCTAAGCAATAGTGATTTTTCATGAAGGTTCTTTTCTTAGTTTTGAGCATGATTTTCAAAATCTTCTATATGTTTTGCAATGACACATCACATTTTCCAAAACTCCATGGGAATCTTGTTACAGACAAGTAGGACATTTGGTTTTTGAACTATCATGGATGGAATAGGAGAGACTTGAACCTGAAACAAATTGATGTGAGGTGTTTATCAACATTACTTACTACTGAGCTGGAAGATATCGAAAATTTTTGTTCATGCCATCTAGGGTTTTCATATCCTCAGGAGACAACTGGAATTCAAAAACCTTTCAGAAAACACAAGGTTTTAGCATTTGAATGAAGCAGATTTTGTGTCTCAAAGGTAATGCAAGTAGTATGCATGCTCCTAAAAATGATGAACATTGTCTACTAAAATATTGGTGGTTAATAAATATCAAACAAAAATGAAAGAAACTGCTGTTAAGATATATTAAAATTGTACAATGCCACAGAAGACAGGAAATCTCAAAGGCAGCTTAAGGAAAAAACAAAACAAAAAAACAGTTAACATATTCCAAAGATGGTGGCATCACATACATAATTTCTAAGACTCTAGAACAAAAATTTGAAATATATCCAACAAACAGTGATTTTCATAGGGAGTTAGAGTTTGTAATCCATCAATAAATAATTAAAATGTAAATAATTGTTCTTTTCAATTTTATGTAAGTCAAGTTTTGTCCAAATTCTAATTATAGCATGTTCATGCGGGACAAAAGAGCTTGCATTATAAAGGATCTTCTTATTTAAATTTGAGACATTTTAACATCAACATGATTTTTATGAAAAAAAAATTTATGAAGACAAAGAAGGATTGAGGAAGGACAAGGAAAAGTGTCAACAGCTTAAAAACCGAAAAAAATCCAGTGGAAAAGAGTAAACAAAACAAATAGATACCAGAACTCATAAATGTAATCACCTTGAATAAGTCATTTAAAATTACATATATCTTTCTGATTCATATTTTACAACTTATAAGAACTGTATTTTAGGGAACAGTTTGGGGGAAATAAAACAAAGCCTTGGTAAAATAGTGAAGGAGACTCAAAAACCTGACTAGTGAAAAGATATGATGCTCAATCCCAGAATAAAAGTATGAAGACTGGAGTAAGAGCCAGTTTTTGATGAAGTAATAAAAAGAGAAGGAAAATAAGAAAATTTTGGAGAAGGAAATTCAGCAAACTTCTGAATTTGAATAGCAATCACTATTGAAAATATGTAAATGTAGCAAACTGATAGTCCACACTTCTATTTATTTGAGAAAATAAAACATCTCTTTAGTGACTACAAAATTTACAAATTACTGCATTGTTCTTTTAACCTTGAACCACCAGTGTTTGTGAGTGTGTGTGTGTGTGCGTGTGTGTGTGTGTGTGTGTGTGTGTGTGTGTGTGTATATATACATGGGTGTGGGAGTGTTACTGAGTACATCACACAGGAACCCACAGAAACAACTATCCTGGACTCATAAGAGCTCATACAGTCTGACGTCAGAGCCAGGGAGCTTATATGGGGTGTAGGGCTAAGTACAGATGTAAAACCTAGGAAACTTGTCAGTTGTATGAAACCCATATGGATGGAGAAAAAGTTCAGTCTACTATAGTTGAGAGACCTCATTGTCCTGAATATAAGTATAATAGTTCCTCAAAGATATGTGAGGCAACTCAGCATAGATAATTACCATTGCGTTCAGGCTAAAGTAAAGCAAATATTTAAATTAAAGAACATGAAGGTAAATGAGTGGTTAGTTACATTAAATTTCTGCTTAAGAATGGTTTCTGTAGTAACTAAACATTTTATACTATAATAAAGTATACTTACTTAAAATTTAAAAATATCAACTCAGGTAAATAAAAAGACAGGAAAATACAATTAGTGTGTGTGTGTGTGTGTGTGTGTGTGTGTGTGTGTGTGTTAAAATATCTGAGCATTAAATGAATTAAAAGTAAACCATAGATAGTTCCAGAATCAAAATTACTCAGGCCAGATCCCTTATTTCAGAAAAGAAAACAGAGCCCCATGGAAAAGAGGTATGCAAGTACTCAGCTGACAATGCAAAGCAAATTCTACATAGGATTAACCCTAAATCTACTAAGGAATGCAGCTGTTTATTTCATGTACAAAACATTTCTCAGTGCACCTGAAAGTTGGCATGCATAGAAAATGCTAGAAATATAGGCTTGATTTAAATAATGTTCAGAGATTTGAAGAAAGGAAGCATATTGACAGTACTTTTTGCAGAGCTCATCACCTGCAAATTCTCTTTCATCTCATTTTCTTTGAAACTTTGGGCCAGGGGCACAACCCCACGCTGAAGCAGGTACCGAAGTGCAATCAGGGCTGGGCTTCACTTATTCTTTTTGGCCACATCACAAAGAACTGGGTCATTCAGAAGAACTGGAGAGTTCTGGTCCACCCTAGTAGCAAAGTAGAAATGAGCTCCTGAGGTCACTATTTTGTTTTTGTTATGGAGCTTCAAAACACATTCAAGGGCACATTCTAGACTGGATGTGATGGTTATGGATAGTTGTCAGCTGGACAAAGTCTAGTATTATCTGGACAATGAGCTAGGTGATGAAACATCCCCTTGAGCAGAGGATCCAGGACTGTGTATATGGAGAAAGTGGTCAGAGAATAAATGTTCATTTCTCATTCTCTGCTTCTTGACTGAATGTGAAGGGATGACCTGCTTCAAGTACATGACACCCTGACAGGCCTGCCATTATTGCCTACACTCTGGAACTGTGAACCACGTGTACTCCTTTCTCTCTGAGGTTACTCTTGTCCAAGTATTTTATCAGAAGAACAGGGAGGGGGGAAGAACTAAGATGCCCGGTCTACTGAACCAACAGCTTTGGCTTCAGCAAGTTCTTCTAAAGAAAGATCCCTCTCTCCCTGAGAACTGAGGGTCTGATGCTAATTGACAGTCTTGCTTCAGGTATACTCTTTATCTTATTACCATTTTTTATATCTTTGAGTTCCCAGAGCAGCATAAGCAACCAGAACAATGTCTTTTGATTTGCAGTACTCCAACAGCTTACTCCGGTTATTATAAACATGGCATTCAACCTTTGAAAAAATATGGTAGAAAGATATTAAATTATATCAGATGCCCATATTATGACAAATAAAAGTGCTTGAAGTCAATAGACTAAGAAAATTATATGCAATATCACATTTGAATTTAAAAGATCAAACTGTTGCAAATTTTAAAACAACTTTTGGAGGATTCTGCAAAGAACTTTTGGCTGGGTAAGTTTAGAGGATGAAATAATATCTAGTGGTCCTCAAGGCAGTTCAGTATGTACAGATGCCAATTGGTAAGATAACAACAGTGATGAAAAAGGACCATAAAGATATGGTGAGAAGCATCCAACTTCCACATAAGTCCTGACCACTGATTGATTTTTATTTTAAATCAATCTTTCAACAGAATATCCCATGCCTTCCCATTAGTCTCAGTTCAGGGAGAAGGTCACTTTCCCCTGCCCTCAACTTCTGCCTGCTGAATCACTTTAAATTTATACATTCACCAACAGTGGAGTACTCTAGTGTGTCTCCATTCTCACCAATACTTTCATAGTCCATGCTTAAATTTAGACTCTTCCATGGCTTTTGAAACAGTGATGCTGCTCTCAGAATCTTCTTTCCCATAAAATGAAACTCATTTGAGCAGAGGACTAATGAACAAGTGTCAGTAGTGCAGAGTGAGGAAAAGCATGAGCTATGGGGAGGGAGATTGAATTCTCACCTGATTGCAGACAGGCTTGTACTTAAGTCCCGGCTTATTCAGGATTCTCTCTGCCTGTGGTTAAAGTTGGACACCCCAATAGATTTGACCAATCCTTCATCCTTACACTTCTCCAATGCCTGGTGATGAGAAATGGGTTATGAAGGGTCATACTTGTAATTGGCTATATCAACATAAAGAAAAGATGGAACAATTACAATGAAAAATTTTGAGAGCTAGCCATATAGACCAGTGTCAGAACATTTGCCAGTTTGTAATAGGTCCTAAGTTTGATTACAGACACTAAAACAGGTGGTGAGGGATGCATTCCAAAGATGATCACTGGACTTACATATAAAGGAATTAAGTTAATGGTGATAACAAAGAATAAGTTGTCAGCCAAAGAGAAATTTCTATGACATTGCTAGAAAATTGATGATGCATATATATATATATATATATCCTATTATCCTGAATACGTCTTCTTTTTCCCTCTCTTACCCTTAGTAATGCATTCTTCCCCTCTCACTCCAGCAAATATGTATGCATGTAAGTAAATTTCTACATTCAAGGGAAAATTACATGATTCTCCCTCCCTCTGTCTGCTTTATTGTCCTTTTGAAAAGTACTTACCTCCCAGGTGGCACAGAAATCCACTGTGTCTAGCAGTAATTTTCCTTGTTCATCTGCTGGAAAATTATTATCCCCTGACTGAAAGAGAAGTGTTATTAAAGAAATCTCAAAAAGCATGTGTCTCACCTATAGCAATGATTTTAAGAATATCCTGAAGGAGCTAGAGAGATGGCTTCTCTTTCAGAACACCTGTGTTCATTTCCCAGCATCTACATGGTGGGTCACAACTATTTGTAACTAATTCCCATGGGGCCCACTCCCCTCTTTTGACCTCCATACACACTAGTGTGCACAGGCATGCACACAAAGAAAACATCATACACACTAAGTAAATATTTTAAATTTTGAAGAATATCTTCAAAATAAGACAGTAAACAGACATAATGAGAGTGAAGCATCACCCTAACCTGTGTTTGACAAGTTATGCTTATGAATTGTAAAAATTATCTGTAGAAGCTTAATTTCACCGTTTTCTCTAACATTAATTAAATGAATAATTAAATATTTTCTTTCTTATAATAATTTTATTTTCAAAATTATAATATAATTGCATTATTTCCTTCCACCCCTTTCTTTCCTTGAACTCATCACATGCATGCTCTCTTTCTTTAATTGTTATTGCCCACTAACATGCAATGCACATACACACAAACACATATATACATAATTCCTGCACCTAAATAATATTTTCAAACAACAGAATGAAACCTTCCAGTTGACTTGTATTCTTTTGTCTACTCTTCCTTTTGAGGAAAAAAAAATGTTTCATATTAACTGGGAAGCACAGTCATTGCATGTACTTGATCTCCAGCAAAAATTTATACCAGTCCTGTTGAATAAATAATACATATGAATAAAATACATGTGGGCACAAAGACAGGCATGTGAACTAAGATTACCAATCAGGACTTATACAAGATTGATTTGATAAGAAAAGATGCAGAGAAGAAATAAAGTGTAAATGACCTTGAAGCTGAAAATATCTTGGGGCCACATTTGCCACCAAGATAGAAATAGCAACAAGACCCATGCAAACATCTAGTAATACAAATAAATGCAAAACAAGTGTAAATAAAAGTTTTTCTGGAAGTTACTTCTAATCTGATTCTTAGATACCTCATTTCATAATCCATTAAATTCTTTGTGGGACTCACTCAGAAGTTAAATAACAAAGATTAACTTTATATGAATTTATAATGGAAACTTGTCTCAACCATCCATAAAAATGATGTCCCTGTCCCCATGAAAAAATATGTACACTTGACAATACAAATCACCTACCTTCATCGGCACTGGGTAATGCATAATGTAAAGATCAACATATTCCAGCTGAAGTTTTTTAAGTGATTTTTCCAAACTAGGCCGGACCAACTCTGGACGAAAGCAAGTGCACCAAAGCTACAAATGTTGAAGAGTGTAAGTTGTGATCATTAATAGATGGCCCAGGTTGAGTTTTTCAGGTCACTTATGTAAACTATCATATCATATGTAAATAGTGAAAGTTTGACTTCTTCCTTTCCCATTTGTATCTCCTTGATCTTCTTTTGTTGTCTTATTGCTCTAGCTAGAATTTCAAGTACAATATTGAAGAGATATGGAGAGAATGGACAGCCTTGTCATGTTCCTGATTTTAGAGAAATCATGTTGAGTTTCTCTCAATAGTGTTTGGTGTTGGCTGTTAGTTTCCTTTATATTGCTTTTATTGTGTTTAGGTATGTTCCTGTTATCCCTTATATCTCCAAGACCTTAATCGTGAAGGGGAGTTAGATTTTATCAAAGGCCTTTTCAGCATCTAGTGCAATGATTGAAAGGTCTTTTTTCTTTTTTCAGTTTGTTTATATGGTGGATAACATTGATAGATTTTCATATGTTGAACCATCCTTGCTTCATAGGGATGAATCCTACTTGATCACGATGGATGATTTTTCTGATTTGTTCTTGGATTTGATTTGCCAGTATTTTATTGAGTATTTTTGCATCAATGTTACTAGTAGTTTTCCCACCAGCCTGGTCCCAGAGCTGTGCCAGCCCCAAATAACACATAGAGACACTGTATAAGACATAAAGCTGTTGTGCTGTTACTAGTGTTTCTCATTGGCTAGCTCTATCTTAAATATTAACCAATTTCTATCAATCTAAGTATTTCCACGTGGTCTTATCTTACTGGAGAAATGATCTGGACCTCTGCTCTCTTGGTTCTACGTGTTGACTCTCCTCCAACCTCTCCCCAAATCCTCCTTGTCTCCTAGTCCTGCCCATCTTGCTTTCCTATGAGCCAACAGTGCTTTACTCATTAACCAATAAGAGAAACGTATTTACAGAATGACATCTCTCATCAAATGTTCATGAGGGATACTGGTCTGTAATTCTCTTTCTTAGTTGTGTCTTTGTGTATCTTGGGTTCTCCCAATCATGTATACTTATTTGTCCTAATATTGAAATATATTTTGTACTAGAAGGAAAGTGATAATCATTCCCTTTAAACCAGTTTTTCTTTTACTCTTACTTAATAATGTAAACTCACATATATTTTTGTTATTGGTATTTCATTTATTGAACCATGAAAGGAAATTACTCCAGAAATAAAATACATACTAATAATAATGTCTAATAACTGAATTATTTTTCATAGAGATTATAATCTACCATGACTTTTTCTTAACCATTTATGCAACTGACACCTTTAACCAATTTCTGGTTCACTATAGTACTTTTCACTTCCCTATAGTATATTTCAATAATTTGCACTTGTATACAATAAAACCTATACCTTTGTAGTGATAAACATGTCTTCTCTCTTTATATAACCAGCTTTAATCTTGCTTTGAATAGCTTGTCCTATCTCCTCTTCTATTTGATATATAAAAGCAGTATCAATATGGCGGTACCGACACTTATAGCTATGTTTGCAGCCTCCAGTGTCTTACTCCTGGGAATCTAGAGGAACAACCAAAAGAGTTATTTAGAGATGCATGTCCTGAGAGCTAGCTCAGAGTGAACATAAATGGGAGTTTACTAGACTAGAAAGAACTTTATCATCCTCAGACCAGTTGTTGGGCAACAGCCTAATTCCCTGATCCTTGAATTCCCACTTGATGTTCTATAAAACAAATTAAATTCTCTAGAAATACTGCATATATCACAGAAAGCTAAGTATGTCCTATATGTTTGCCTATATTTTGTCCATGTTTGAGGCAATGAGCCAAAATCTGCTTTCCCGGGGTCTTTCCTAATTAACAGGAAGACTTTCAGGTCCAATAACCTCCTTATATCCATATAATCATGCTTATTTACTGGCACTGATGAATGCCAAGCTCACCCTGGGTTCAACTGTTTGCTTAAAAGTCGCACTCAATTTATATAATGGGGTTACTAACAAACTGAACACAAGGAAGTATGCTTGGGACAAAGCACAATTACATAAAGACTCCTCCATGGCCCCAGCTAAGACACTGCCATAAAAGGATGAAAGAGCAAATATCTCAGATACCAAGCAAGATCAGGTTACTAATAGGAACTTGGACAGAGAAGAGAGTCCTATCTTAGTCTTTCTGCATATCCATTCTGTATGTCTGAGAAACCTAAGTACTGGCTGGAAAAGAAAATCTACCCTAGGAATATATTCTCATTAAAAATAAATTTCCTATATCAAGGAGATTTTTCATTTGGGTTGTCAGCCCTTTCAACCGAAAATCATTTTTTTTTAAAGGATAAGACTGGAATTAAAACTAAAATTACTGCCTTGATTATGAGATTTGGATAATGATATGACAGTTTTTTATTAAAGTATTTAAGGTGTGGACTGGGAAGATACCGCAATTAATTCAGTGTTTTGAACAATGCTCATGTAAAAGCAAAATATGACATGGTGCCCACTGCTTGTGTAAGCAAAGTCAGGGTGGTCCCTGAAGCTCAAGGGACTGCCAATCTAGCTAAATCACGGAGTTCCAGACTGAGAAACCCTACCTCAAAAATAAAATAAAATAAAGTGAGAGCAGTGGGGGAAGACTTTGAACTCACATACACACACGTACTCAAAATCACATATAATCTTCTGATCGGTAGTCAGACAAGACCAGGTGGCAGAAACACATAGAGACAGCTGACCTCAACACAGAGGACCTAACAGGCCACCAGACTCATAGCTGGGAAGCCAGCATGGGACGGACTCAGGCCCCCCTGAATATGGGTCTCAGCCAGAAGGACTGAACAGTCTAAGGGACCTCAGACAATGGAGCCAGGATGTATCCCTGGTGCACAAAAGGACCTTGCGAACACACCCACCATGGAGGGATAACTGCCTTAACCTAGAAACAGGAGAGAAGCCCTAGTCCCTACTTCACATGACCTGTCAGATCTACATGACCCCAACTGGATGGCATTCCCCTACATATGGAATTGGGGTGGGGGGATGGGAGGGGAGGGTGGTTAGGGTGCATGTGATAGGGCAGAGAGTGTAAAGGGGAGGGAGGGAGGGAAAAAGGGAGGGAGGAAGGGGAAAAGGAAGGGAGGGAGAGGGAACTGGGATCGACATGTAAAATAATAAATTAAATAAAAAAAATGCTTTGACTCCAAATTTTAAGTTAAAGGACAAGTTACTGGGGAAAAGGATTTCTATTTTTGTTTCCACAGAAAATGAAAAGATGTGGATTCCTTCCAGACTAATGTGGTTTGATCAAGCCAGACTGCCTGAAACAGAGTATCAGGTGATCCTACATTCAAATCAGCTGGACAAAGCAGCCTCACAGACTACAGTCAGGCCTTCTGCATCTTCTTCGAATCCCTATGACAGAGCCCCTTACCAGCAGGAAGTAGTTCGGAAAGAACGACGCCCAAATTTCCAAATATTGTCTATAAATGTTTGTTTTCATTTAAATGGACTTGGTTATATAAAATAAATAAATAAATAAATAAAAACACATAATCATACAAATGGGTTAAAAAGGAAATCAGACACCTTTTCTGATTATTTTAATAATTTCTACAGTTATCTTTCCATAATAAAACACAGTGATGGAAATTCTAGATAGTACCACCTTCTGGAATACCAGCTCTGACTTATCTATGAACAAAGCCACTCTGAGAGTCACCAACCCTGAAGCTTCAGCCGTTGCCTTGACCTGCACCTGTTTTTTGTGCCACTTTGAAAAAGTAGCAAATCCTGTGTTCATCTCCACATTTCTCTATGCATAAAGCTAACAGGAAGGAAATGCACAAATTTAATTGTCCCTTTGTCACAGAATTAAAAACAGTCTCAGGAGGTTTATGAAATAAGAGAAGTCCCTCCAGGTTAAGAACAGTTCACCTTGATGTTTTCAGTTCTGGAGACCAGAATAGCCTAAACCCAACATTGCATTAGTGAAGACCAATAATTTACACTTATCTTTCTAGTTTGTCCTTTCCCTTGTCATAAGAATACATTGTAAATCCCAGTTACTTTCCCACAGTTGAGAATTTGTACATGGGGGACTTTTCTTAGCCCTGGTGCAGCATTCGTTGTTATCACACCAATCCAGTAGATTCTGTGTGACAAGTTCCACAGACTGAGGCAATAACTTCAAAAGAAGAATATCTCCCAGAAACAGTTGTGAAAACTCTCAGCTGGAGAAAAATATTGGGCTGTGATTCTCGTGGTAACTTCTCTTTGTTCTTCTATTATTTTTTTTTCACATTAACAAAATGTTCCTGAAAGCTTACGTTGATATTTCAAGCAAGAGATACAGATAAGAAACCATCCCCTGAGGTGGGGGTCATTAGCAGTGACCTCATCTCTGGAAAAACCAGTGTTTTCCAAATCATTCACATCATTCATATAAGTACAAATAGTAAAACTTTCCCAACAATAAAATTTCATATAGCTGTATATATGTCATCAAGAGTGGGCTTAAGTGTCTGGTAAATAAGCTTTAAAATAAGAAAGAGTTGAAATAGCTAAAATAGCTCAATATTTCAAAAAACTAGGCAATAGATATTAAACAATAACTGACCATAAAAAATATTAATTTGATTTAAGAAATATGGGGTCAGCCTTGGATGATTCTATGTTAATAAAGGACAGTCCCAAGTCTTGATTAACCAAGGACAATTTTGTGCTACTTCATGTTTTGGATTTCTGTGTCACTGTGCCAAGTAACAATAATGTCATATGTTTGGGTTTGCTTAACAAAACATCCCCTGAGGAAAAAAGTCTATATAAAAAAACCTTGCTTGAGAACTGCAAAACACACTCAGATTCAAACTGCCTCTGTGTTTGTTTCTGTTTGTCACCTCCAAACATTTACCAACCTAGTCTTCAAGGACCCTCATCCCAAGGACCCCCATATCCAACTGGACTAGTCTGTGGCACACTGGGTGGCACAAAACAAAACTGAAGTAGTCCTCAGATATTTATTTCATGCATTAATCTACAGGGAGACAACCTTAGTTACCACACTGATTTCTCTGAATCTTGACTTTATGAAAGAAAAAATGGTGTCATGGATTGTAACATAAGTAGAGAAGTCCTCTCTCACAATACTACCAAGAAAGCGGATAGGCAATCTGGTAACTTTCTACTCATCTATCAAGATAAAAAAAAAAAAATAGACATTGGAAAAACATAGTGCCAGGAATTGTTAGGTCATAGACATGTTCCTTTAAGCCCAGAGCTCACAGCCTGAAGATTCATGCCAAGTTAACTTGTAGAGCTGACAGGCCCCAAACAAGAACAGTATACTGATAGGAAGGCCTGGGCCAGAAAAGCAAAGCTAACAGAAAAGACACAGCCACATTCTGCCAAGCCCAGACTCCCTATCCTATAGCAAGAAAAACTAAGGAACATAAATAAACTTTCTCCCTATCCTTGAACTCCCTGACTGAATTATAGTAAATGTTCCAGTGTCTCTGAGGCATGTACCCTATAGTTCCATCATATACAAGACTAACAGCCACCCCAAAGAAAATGTTTGAAGAGTTAGGACTTCCCTTTATTCTCCATTAAGTATGCCTCTCTGCTGCTTCACCAGGAGCAGTAATCTTTCCCTAGGCAATTACAGCATGAATAAAGACCCCATTCTGACACAATCTTGGTTCTATCTAAGGATCCAGCTTGGTCTCCTACCCTCAGCTACCAATTGCAGCTGCTGTAACCTCTATTTAACAAAAATAAAAACACATGGGGACTCAAGCAAATCCTGATGCAGGGCAAGTCTATATATCTACCTTCTTGTACATGGAATAGCTCTAACCTGGAAATACTGAGAATCATGTATTTTACCTCAGTAGGTTTATAGGTGCCGTAACCTAGAGCAGGAATGAAGTGGCCATCATTTAGTCTGACAAACTGCTGTTTGGAACTCATTGCCTGTCACTCGTCTGCCTAACCAAGTCTTGAATCTTCTGGTGTCCTAAAGTATAAGTCAGTAAACATTATATATCAACTTTTTGCTTAATGGCTAACAAGTGTTATTTCCATTCTTGTGGTTAACCATTCCTATTTACTGGACAATATTTAACAGTTTCTACCCCATGCTAATGATTACCTAGTGCTAATATCTGGCTAATGGTTAAACAATACTGCCTTATGCCTAATGTATAAATACTACTATTGACTAATGAACAGCCAACAGAAAAGAGGAGGCAGTAACGTTAAAGTACTATCTCACTTGTAAGAAGGGAAGCCACTCATTTTCATATGAAGGATGAATTTTAAACAAAGTGCTATATGCTCATAAAGTATTGTTTTCTGTAAATTTCTCTTTATTTTCACACACATTTGAGAATAGAGTGATTAAATAATTATAATACTTCAGACACCTATTGTCCTTTGGACATTATGAAGCCTTTACTTTTCCATGCATCACTGGAAATAATGTGCTACCACTCACCATATAAACATATCTAAAGAACAAAGAAGCCACAATTAAACATTTAAAAAATTTTGATACTCCTCGTGGACATGAGACTGATAGCTGGGAAACCAGCATCGCACTGACCCAGACCCCCTGAACATGGTTCTCAGTTAGGAGGCCTGGGCAGTCTATGGGACCTCAGACAGTGGAACCTAGTGCAGTGCACGAATGGACTTCGGGAGCCCATTCCCCATGCAGGGATACTTCCTTAGCCTAGAGACAGGAGGGAGGGCCTGGGCCCTGCCCCACATAACTTGACAGATTTTGATGATCCCTCCTGGAAGGTCTCACTCTTCCTGGGAGTGGAAGGGGAATGGGATGGGGGTGTCTGTGGGAAGCATGGGAGGATGGGAGAGAGAAGTAACTGGAATCAATACATAAAATAAAAAATGTTAAATTAAAAATTGATACTCAACAATTAAATTTAATCAAAAATGAAAATAGAAAAGGTTAGTCTTTTTTTTGAAAATTTTCCTGTATTTTTCCATTGTCATTGTCACAAGTGCAATCCTGAAATGCATAAAGGAGACAACACAGAATAATGGTTAGTGGTTGATAAACCATTGGCCCCTACTGGATATTATTTTCCAACAAGAAAGGGAACTTAGATATTACTACAGCCCTCATTTGTTAGGAAATCTTGAAATATTTCCTATGTATATGTGTTGGGTGTGCCAGAAGAGTATCTGGTCACTTGGGGCTTGTTGTTACCAGCAGTCATGAGAAATAGCTTGTTATATGAATGTGGGTATACACCTCTGGCCTAGGTCTTCACAGAAAACACCGTTAACCACTGAGCAATCTCTCCAGTCCCTTATTTTTATATAACTATAAGCAAGATGTTAAAATGCAGATCAATATTTTATAGTTTGTAGCCTCATTCATCATTCATAAAAATCTAAATTAAAAATAATCAAATTACTATGAGCTTTGGAGTGGGAGAGTAAATTTAAAGTCAATACTTTAAATAATATAAGGTAGGTTCTTGTATTCTATTAAACCTAGAATATCTGAGTTTTCATTAAAGCAGAACATATGACACTAGAATATGTGATAATTTTTAATGTAATCTGGCCATGCAATATGAATTATATACAAGATAAGGCTGAAATATGTAAAACTTCATTCTTCTCAAAGAAATAGTCGTAGTGATTAATAACTTTTCTATATGCTTTCCAATCTATCAAGTAAGAGCCAGGAAAAAAAAAAAAGCATTTACTGAGAAATATAAAAGAGGGCTGAAGAGATGGCTCTGAGTATTTTTTCCAAAGGACCAAGGTTTGATTTCACCAACCACTTGGCAGTTCACAAAGGGATCTGATGCCCTCTTCTGGCCTCCATGGGCACTACATGCATGTGGTGGATAGACAAACAGTGGGCACATAAAAATAAAGAAATAAAGAACTTTTAAAGAAATAAAAAAAAGAAAGAAAAAAGAAAGAAATAGAAAAAAAGTACCAGCTGTAGTTCATTTGTGCCTAGTTTCTGTTGCACAGAAGCAAAGATCCATCAATATGATGATTGATTGATTAATAATATTGCATTTGTTTACATGTATGTCACATAGCTTCATCTGTTGTGGAAATTTTAGATCCTTCCACTTGCTGAACTCATGAAACTCCTTTTTAATATTATCAAATTTTATTTTTGATTATCTGTGGTTGTGTGTCTTTCAGTGTAGAAGTTGATGTGAATAGCCCACATGTCCTGAAGAATCCAATCTAAAACCAAAAGCTACAAACTCCAGACCAAGTAATTCTGTGCTTCCAATTACAATGTGGTGTGAAAGTGCAGAGCTTTGATGAGCAAAGAATCAGGTGACAAAAATGAAGAGCATCTGTCCAGGAGAGATGCTGAGATGTCAGGGGTAACTTCTCAGATAGCAAAACATGCATCATGTTTCATTCATAGCCAAAATTCTTTCTTCCATGTGCTTCCAGGGTGAGAAAGAAGACTACATTCTGAGTCAGAAGTTGAAGCTTTTACATGGTCTGGGTTTTCCACATCAAGGTAATATCAATCCTGTCCATTTGTTTTTGGAGATTCCTCTATTACCTCAAGGATTCTGATTCTACCTTATACCTTCTGGATGATTACTTGTGTTTTTCCATATTTATGCAGGAGGGAAAGGGGAATAATTATGACTTCTCAGCACAGTTGCTACATGGCAAGTGTGATTTCAGAGGGCAATATGCTGTGTTTATTAGGAAGATGCTGAAGGCGTGGAGGAAAGTAAGTTCTTTCAGGCTTCTAAGAATTATCTCTTGGGCTTCTCACAATTCATATGTAAAATAGCACAGAGTCAGACCAGAGGGAAGGTGGCCAATGGTTTTAGTAAAATGGATATTTTTCAAGAATAAAGTTAATGAGACTTTCTAATATATCACACACATAGAAAAAGGAAGTGGACTCCAGGTTAATTCCCAAACTTTATTAAGTCCAACAACTGAAGGGGTTGGCTGAGAAGATGAGAATGGAACAGGTTTTCCCAGGAAGAAAATGAGCTGAATTTCAAACACATTGCATTTTAGTTTCCAGGTATCCACATGAGTGTGTAAGACAGTTTTGCCACTAAACCTTGAGTTGTGCCAAAGACACATGTTTAGATACAGTTGAAAAATAATTACTAGTTTAGATGCCCTGAAATTAGTGTGAAAATGAGTGGATTACTATGGACATTAAAAAATTATACATGACACCTTTTAGGGTTGAGTTGGTGAAAGGAAATTAAAAAGTTGCAGAGACTAGAATGGAAGCTGAGAAATACAGGTACTTGTAAATGAAGTCCTTAACTGGTCTAACTAATAAAAATAGAGTCAGATATAGAGGAAAATGCTGAGAGATCAGAGAGAAGAAGGGGCAAGTCACCACCACACCTTATCTCCTTAAAATCTCAGCCGACAAGAGAGTGAGTTCCAGTTTCTCCCTGCTTATTATACTGTTCCCAACTCATTTCCTCTGTGTCTGTACAGACCTCCACACTTCTTTCTATGCTTAGCTAGTGGCAAGCTCCATTCTCTGACATTCAGACAGGCTTTATTTGTACAAGCAAGATATCACCACAAGTACTGTGATATAAGCAAACATAGGAGGATATTTGTTCCAAATTTTCACCACGTTTGCAATATGCAGCAATATGTCTTTTCCTTAACATGACCCACATGACCTCACAAAGTTCTAGCTCTTCATGAATGTTCTTTACTGAGTGAGTTTGGCTGTCACTAGAATGTTACAAGAGGGTGATAACACAGCTCTTTCTTTAAATGTTATTTTATAAATTGAGGGCAAAGTAGAAGTTATAGCTTTTGTTCCATATTCCAGCATATATGACATATCTTCAGATTAATGGTTATCAGGCTCTTCAACATGTAGCAATAAGTCCTTCTTCCACCCCCATTAAACCGATACAAGAAACAAAGCCACAAAGGCTTAAAAATACCACAGCAACAAAGGTCACCTCCTCCATTGTTTGTCTTTGAATCCTACCAACTGGTCCAGGAAAATAAACAATATTTTCCTCATACATTGCAAATGTTCATCCCATTAAAATGTATAATTATAATCTTTAAATTTGTTTAGTAACAAGGCATTCCTCCCTGACTTAAAAGAACGGGCTATACATGTCACTATGTACAAAAGTGGGCAGCCATAAATGAGACATGAAATTCAACAGCATAAAAATGGAACCTCAAGACTCTGGGTAACAGAAAAACAAGAGAAATAGAGTGCCCCAGCACTTAAGGCATAGAATCACTACTAAAGATGACATTAAGAAAGTACACCCACTTAGAGAGCTCCAGGGAGCTCCCTACCAAAGCACAGATATTTTCCTTATAAACCTTCTAAGCATAGTAGAGATACTCATAACAACAGATAAGCAAATTGCTACAAATAAATATGCCAAACAAGGTTATATGAAACTTTCCAAAATTCATGACTCTACAGTAACATATTCCAAAGATCCTAAAGTTGATAAAATGCTAGAAAAGATGCCATAAGAAATCTTTAATGCGACAGGGTTTGCATGTGTTATATAACTGCCTTGGAACTCACTCTGTAGAACAGGTTAGCTTCAAACTCACAGAGATCCACCTGCCTCTGCCTCCAACGTGCTGGGATTAAAAGTGTGTACCACATCATCTAGCCATAAGAAATACTTTTGTGTTCAAATGAAATCCAAGGAAATATAAATATCAGATGAGTTGATTAAAGAAGACTACACAGAATAGGAATGATGAATTTATGAAGAAGAAATGTTGAAAAAACAACCAATGGAAATTTTAGAAATAATGAAATTTATCAGTGCAATAAAAATCTCAGTTTAAAATATATACATTGGAAAAATATTAGATATTGGAGATAAATCTTCAAAACCTTACTTTCATGCATATCTCTATGTGTATGTGTATATGTTGTGATTAGATGATAGATAGATAGATAATAGATAGATAGATAAATGATACATAAGAAAGGCAGAGAGAGATGACAGACAGAGAAAGAGAAGAGATTATAGATAGGGGGAGAGAGGGTAAAAGGAAGATAGGGAGGAAGGGAAGGGGGGAGGAAAGGAGAGAGGGAGGGAGAGGGAACTGGGATCGACATGTAAAATAAAAAAATAATAAATAAATAAATAAATACAAACACAAATAAATAAATAAATAAGATAACATAAAAGACTTCTAGGACATTACTAAAAATTTGCAGACTGGGGAAGTATCTCAGCTGGTAATATTTTTGACTTGCAATAAATAGATTCTAAATTAAATCCAAGAACCCACATTAAAAAGCTGGATGCATGCTCTGCCTTCTGGAGCTGGGGCAGCCCTCATTTGCTGCCTTTACACAAGAGAGTTAAAAGTACCCAGGCTCTTATACTCATAGAGTTACACCACCAGTTTTCCTGATTCAGCAGCTTGCAGGACTATTGCTGCCTGGAAGGGGAGCCACCAGAAGCTCAGGGTTCAAAGGGAACACACCAAGTCTGCATGTACTATGACCTTTTTATTTGAGGGGGTTAAGGTAAAAAAAAAAAAAAAAAAAAACCATCACACACTCTGTTGATGGTTTCCTTCAGCAGAACTTTTCCTCCTCATCCTCTTCCCCCTCCTCCTCATCCGTCTCCTTTTTAGTCTTCCATAAGTTCCCTTTTTTATAGTTTATTTTTATTGAAAATACTTTTTTTCATTTCATACATCAACCCTAGTTCCCCTCCCTCCCCTTCTCCCATCCTCCCACCTTCCCCCTCCCCGCCTCCCCATCTCCCTTAGAGAGTCAACAGTGTCTGGCATACTAAGTTGAGGCAGGATCAAGCCCCTCTCCCTTGCATCAAAGATGAGCAAGGCATTCCCCCATAGGGAATGGGCTCAAAAAAAAAAAAAACAAAAACAAAAACAAAAACAAAAAAAAAAAACAGTTCATGCTGTCCTAGTGCCACTGCCACCACCCCCACAGATCAATCCGAATAACTGTCACCCACATTCAGAGAGACTACCTCGGTGACATCCAGGTTCTCCAGCCCTCAGTTCACAGTCCCTGTGCTTCCACCAGCTCAGGTCAGCTGTCTCTGTGGGTTCCTCATCATGTTCTTGAGTCACCCGCCTTGTTCATAAGAAGGGCCCAGGAAGGGAAAATAGTTTAAGATTTCCTGGGTAAACTGGGAGAGGAGGAGAAGAGAGGGGATAGGAACATAAAGAATCTTCATTATTCTTTTGATTCTGTATTATTTTCATTATACTGAAATTTCCCTTCCATCTCTCTTGATGTTTTCCTTCTAATTCTCTCATCCTTGATATTTTCTTAGTAAACATAACTTTATTCTTCCTTATTCTCCCATTCTTGATGTTTTCCTTCTCCTTCTATCTTTATTCCTGCTGCCTTCCTTCTTCTTTTTTATTAATTTATTTTTTATTTTTATTTTATATATCTATTCCCAGTTCCCTCTCCATCCCTCCCTCTTTCCCTCTCTCTCACCTTCACATGCACCCCAACCATACTTGCCTCCCATCCCCCCCCACTCCACATGTAAGGTGATGCCCTCCAGAAGGGATCATCTAAATCTGTCAAGTCATTTGGAGTAGGGACTAGGATTTCTTGTTTGCCTCTAGGTTAAGGGCATATCCCTCCATGGGGATGTGCCCCCCAAAGTCTTTTGTGCACTAGGAATACATCCAGGTCCCGCTGTTCAGGTCCCTTAGAATGCTCAAGCCTTCTAGATGAGACCCAAATTCTGAGTCAGTACCATGCTGGATTCCCAGCTATCAGTATGGGGGCCAGTTAGCTCCTCCTTGTTCAGGTCAGCTGTCTCTATGTGTTTCTGTAGCCTGGTCTTGTCCTCCCTCTCTGCATCTGGATTCCAGTTCGGCTCAGTGTTTAGCTGTGGGTGTTTGCTTCTGTTTCCATCAGCTACTAGATGAGGGCTCCATGATTGTGTATAAGTTAGTCATTGATCCCATTATCAGGGAAGGACATTTACGGTAGCCTTTCCACTTTGCTCAAATTGTTAGTTAGTTAGGGTCAGTCTTGTAGGTCTCTGGACATTTCTCTAGGTTCAGTTTTCCCTTCAAACCTATCATGGCTCCCTCTTTTATGTTCTCTCCTCTCTCTCTCTCTCTCTCTTCTATTCCTACCCTGACTCAATCTTCCTAGTAACCCATGCTTTCCTCTCCTCCCCTTCTCTTTCTCCTAGTTCTCTCTCCATTCACTGCCCACCCCAGTCCCCATGTGCTCTGGAGATCTTGTCCCTTCCTCCTTCTGTGAGGGACCTTATATGAATTTCTTAGAATCCTCCTTGTATCCTAGTTCCTCTGGCAGTGTGAATTATAGGCTTGTGATCCTTTGTTCTATGTCTAAAATCCATATATGAGCAAGTACATACCATATTCTTTTTGTAACTGGGTTGCCTCATTCAGGATGGTTTCTTCAAGTTCCATCTACTTACCTTTGAATTTCAAGATTCCATTGTTTTTTGGTTTTGTTTTGTTTTTCCCTACAGAGTAGTATTACATTGTGTAAATGTGCCACATCTTCTTTATCTATTCTTCAGTTGAGGGGCATCTAGGTTGCTTCCAGGTTTTTGCTATTACAAATAATGCTGCTATGAACATACTTGAGCACATGTCTTTGATGCATGGATGTGGATCATTTGGGTATATGCCTAAGAGGGGGATTGCTGAGTCCTGTGGTAGACTGGTTCCCATTTTCATGAGGAACCGACATACTCATCTCCAAAATGGCTGTAAGAGTTTGCATTCCCACCAGCAGTGGAGGAGTGTTCCCCTTTCTCCACATCCTCTCCAGCATAAGTTGTCATTGGTGTTTCTCATTTTAGCCATTCTGGAAGAAGTAAGATGGTATCTCAAAGTTGTTTTGATTTGCATTTCCCTGATAGCTAAGGATGTTGAGTAGTTTCATAAGATTCTTTCAGCCTTTTTTATTTTCTCTATTGAGAGTTCTCTATTAAGTTTTGTACCCCGTTTTTAATAGGGTTATTTGGTGTTTTGGTGACTAGTTTCTTGAGTTTTTTGGTATATTTTGGAGATTGGCAATCTGAAAGATGTAGGATCAGTGAACATCCTTTCCCAGTATATGGGCTGCCGATTGGTCTTGTCAACTGTGTCCTTTGACTTACGGAAGCATCTACATTTGAGGAGTTCCATTTATTAATTGACCATCTCAGTGTCTGTGCTGCTGGAGTTACGTTCAGGAAGCAGTCTGCTATACCAATTTGTTCAAGGGTACCTCCCACTTTCTCTTCTAAGAGGTTCAGTGTGGCTGGATTTATGTTCAGGTCTTTTATCCATTTGGACTTGAGTTTTGTGCATGGTGATAGACATGCATCTATCTGCAGTCTTCTACACACCATCATCCAATTGTGCCAGCACCATTTGTTGAAGATGCTTTCCTCCCCACATTGTATTCTTTTAGCTGTTTTGTCGAAAATCAGGTATTCATAGGTGTGTGGGTTAATATCAGGATTTTCTATTTGATTCCATTGGTCTACCTGTCTGTTTTTGTGCCAATACCAGGCTGTTTTCAGGACTATAACTCTGTAGTAAAGCTTAAAGTCGGGGATGGTGATGCCTCCTTAAGTTCCTTTATTGTACACGATTTTTTTGGCTATCCTGGCTCTTCTGTTTTTCCATATAAAGTTGATTATTATCATTTCAATGTCAGTGAAGAATAATGCTGGGATTTTACTGAGGATTGCATTGAATCTATAGATTAGTTTTGTCAAGATTGCCATTTTTACTATGTTTATCCTACCTATCCAAGAGCATGGGAGATCTTTCCGATTTCTGCTATCTTCTTTAATTTATTTCTTTAAAGACACAAAGTTCTTATTATATAGGTCTTTCACTTGTTTGGTAAGAATTACCCCCAAGAAATTTTATGTTGTTTGTGCATAGATGTTCAGAATTGAGACTTTGTGTTGATGGATTTCTCCTGTGATGAACATGAAATGACCTTTTTCATCTCTTTTGATTGCTTTTAGTTTGAAGTCCAACTTGTTAGATATTAAGATAGCCACACCTGCTTGTTTCTTGTGTCCATTTTATTGGAAGATCTTTTCCCATCCCTTTGCCCTGAGGTAATGTCTGTATTTGAATCTTAGATGTGTTTCTTGTATGCAGCAGAAGGATTCTGTCTTCATATCCACTCTGTTAGCCAGTGTTTTTTTTTTTTTTCTTTTTTTAGGCAAGTTAGGGCCATTAATGTTGAGGCTTGTTTGTTTTAGATTTGGTGATGGTGGTAGTTTTGTGAGTATATTTGCCCAGCTTTATCTGTTGGGTTCTGGTGAAGTGGGATTTTCTATTGTCTATGTTTTTGTGAGTGTAGTTAACTTCCTTGGGTTAGAGTTTTCCTTCAGAACTTTCTGTAGGGCTGGATTTGTGGATAAGTATTGTGAAAATCTGGTTTTGTCATTGAATATCTTGTTTTCTCCAACTGTAGTTATTGACAGTTTTGTTGGGTATAGTAGCCTGGGCTGGCATCTGTGGACTGTTATTACTCATAGAACATCTATCCTGGATTTTCTGGCCTTGAGAGTTTCCATGGAGAAGTCAGGTGTAATTTTGATAGGTCTGCCTTTATATGTTACCTGGCCTTTTTCCTTCACTGCTCTAAATATTCTTTCTTTATTCTGTATGTTAGGTGTTTTGATTATTATGTGCCAAAGGGTCTTTTTTCTTTGGTTCAGTCTATTTGGTGTTCGGTATGCTTCTTGTACTTTCATAGGCATGTCCTTCTTCATATTTGGAAAGCTTTCTTCAATGACTTTGCCTTCCTCTATGCCTATTATTCTTATGTTTGGCCTTTTCATAGTGTTCCACATTTCCTACATGTTTTGTGTTAAGGATTTGTTGGATTTATGATTTTCTTTGGTCAATGAATCTATTTCCTCTATTTTGTCTTCTGTGCCTGAGATTCTCTCTTCCATCTCTCATATTGTGCTGGTTATGCTTGTGTCTGTAGTTCCCAAATGATTGCCCAGTTTTTTCTATTTCCAGCATCCCTTCAGTTTGTTTCTATTTCAGTTTTCAAGTCTTGAACCGTTTCCTTCACCTATTTAATTGTTTGTTTTTTCTTGGCTTTCTGTACTTTCTTAAAGAGATTTGTTCATTTCTTACAATTTTTTGTTTGTTTATTCTTACTTATCTTTAAGGGATTTTCTCACATCATCATTGAGGAGGGCCTCTGTGGTTTTTATGACGATATTTTTAAAGTCGTTCTCTTCTGCTTCATCTGCTTTGGGGTGTTCAGGTCTAATTGGTATAGAGTCCCTAGATTCTGGTGGTGTTATGCTTGTATTTTTATTGTTAGGTGTTTTCTTATATTGCCGTCTTCCCATCACTTCTTCCAGAAGGTGCAGGTGGTCTCTCTCTCTCTCTCTCTCTCTCTCTCTCTCTCTCTCTCTCTCTCTCTCTCTCTCTCTCTCCCACTGGTGGGATTAGGTGGGTCAGAAGTTCAATATCTGTAACTCTAGATGGTCCAAGCTCTCTAGGAGGTCTCTCCTCAGGCAGCGGCCTGGCAATGGGGGTCAAAGATCAGGCTCCAGCAGAGGCCAGGCAATGCTTGTCAATATCCTGCAGGCTGGGACTCAGGATGTTCAGGATAGGTTGATCTAGTCAGGGTCTGGCACTCTCTAGCTAAGGCCTCTTTAGCACAGACCCGGAGATGGGGATCAAGGATCCAGGCTACAGGGACTCAGGATGGCCCTCTATCAGAGGTGATGGGCTTCTAGGGTTATTCTTAAGCCAGATAATTGAAGATTATGCTGTTATTGCCAAAAATCCTTATTCACTTTCTTAGGATTTTGCTGGCTGACCTTCAAGGGTGATCTCTTTGGTCATCCTTTCTTTCCTGATCTCAGTGGAACCTCCAATTGTAGCACCCACACTACAATATGTTCCATGAATCAGGCAAAGGCAGTGAAGGGATCCATCCACTGATGCCTGTTCTGCTATAAAACCAAGCTTGCAGCCCATGATTTTTTCCTTCTAATTCTCTAATCCTTCATGTTTCCTTAGAACTCTCTCATTCTTGATGTTTTCCTTCTAAGTTTCCCATCCTTAACATTTTTCTTCTAACTCATTTTAACTCTATCTTTATTCTTTACCTTACAGCTTATATACCCCAGAAAATCTTTCAATCAATATAACAATTAAAATGTGGTTACATTATGTTTTTCAACTGAATGATTACAATGAATATAAGTGTTTCATATCCCTTACATAATTAAATGTTTTTCTATTACAGGTGAAAAACAAATTATCTCAAGAACTCACATACATTCATACCCAAGCAATATGTTATAAATTAACAGAGTGTAAGCAAGCAAAATATTCTTCTAAGTCAGTTCTTTTACTGGCAGGCTGCATTTTGTAGTTACAAATACAGGACCATTCACTTTATTACTTATCTTGAAAGATAATCTTATAAAGAATCTTAAAGGATTCCTAAGCCTAAACTTTCATACATGAAAAACTATCAGTCAGCTCCACTTTAAATCTTTAGGGTATATCCCACTCATCAATAGATATATATCCAAAAATTGAGGGGGAAAATGGGCATAAAAAATTAAAAAACATTACCTTTGGTCATCAACCAATCCTAGCAAGAATGGTTTAGTATGAATAGTAAAAACCTAGAGATTAATATTGGGGCTCAAGCTGAATGTCAGATAAGCAATGCAGCCAGCCAGTAGCACTTACCTCCAAGAAGGCTAAATGGAGACCCTGTCCTTTCTGTGACTGGAAACTGAATCCCACATGAGAACTCTTGTTGCTTCTTTATATACCTCTCTAGTGCTAGATTTAAAGGCATGAGCTCTTTTACTCTTTTTGACTGACTTTCTGTCATGTAGCTTTGCATGGCCTTAAACTCACAGAGATCCATCTGCCTCTGTCTCCTGAGTCCTGGGAATAAAGGTATGTGACACCACTGCCTAGCTTCTATGGCTGTGAATAGATTCACATTCTGATAATCAGTAGCTTTATTCAATTATAAAGAATACCTCCCACAACTTCCCCTTTTGTCTAATACAAAATGAAGGCTATAGCTAACATAATAAAAATCATGTACAATTAAGTGCAATAACTCTATACATTATATACAGGCAATAACTATATCAATAATGTGCAATTCATTTGCTTTTGACAACTTCAGAGAAAATACTCCTTTATCTATCCTATCTTGGTGAGTCCAAAGTCTTGTACCCAATTTATTTTCTATTCTAATTTGCATTGTCAACTTATCTTTTAATGTCTTTCATCCTTTTGCACTTCACACCTCTTTTGTGAGTTGCTTTTCTAAGTCTGGTAAACAAAGAAAATTATAACTACAACTATCTAGTCTTCAACTCCCTCAGAGACCCACAAAGGAAATAATATTAACAGAGTAAGCAGGAACTTCAAGCAAGAAACTTCCAAAAAAATTTGAAAAATGACAGAAACAACTGACTGCCTGGACTATAACAGTTGACTACCTGGACTGTAAACCAAGGCTCTTCTGTAACATTGGAGCATCTCTCTTTGGGCTACAGGCCTAGCATATCTGACAGACTTTTCTGTGAAGCACAATTTTTTAATATTTTTATTTAAATTAGAAACAATATTCTTTTACATATCAACCCGTTTCCTCTCCCTCCCATTCTCCCACTGACTCCCCACCCCACTCCCCATCTACTCCCCAAGGAGAGTGAGGCCAATTTTGGGAGATCATCAAAGTCTGTCAAGTCATTTGGGGCAAGGTCTATGCCTGCCCCCATGTATTTAGGCTGAGAGAATATCCTGTGTGGGAATGGCTTCCAAAGTCCATTCATGCTCTAGGAATAAATACTGGTTCCACTGCAAGAGATCCTATAGACTGCCAAATCTCCTAACTGACACCCTAACTGATTCAGTCCTATGATGTCTGGCTGAGGTCCATGAGCTCCCACTTGCTTGTTTCTGTGGGTTTCTCCATCCTTGTCTTGACCACTTTGCTCATCACTGCTCCCTCTCTGCAACCGGATTCCAGGAGTTTAGCTCAGTGTTTACATGTGGCTCTCTCCTTCTGCTTCCATCAGCTACTGAATGAAGGCTCTAGGATGGCATTTAAGGTAGTCATCATTCTTATTATAGGGGAAGGGCATTTAAGGTAGCATTCCCACGCTTTCATAGATTCTTAGTTGGGGTCATCCTTGTGGATTTCTGGAAATTACCCTAGTGCCAAATTTCTCTTTAAAATCTATTAAGGTATCTCTTTTAAACTCTATTAAAGTATCTCTTTTCTTGTTCTCCTGTATTCATCCCTGGACTCAATCTTCTTGATCCCTCATGTTCCTCCCCCGCCTCCTCTTCTCCCATTCTCCTCCTACCTCCCTCCCTCCCTCTCCCCCTTCCTCATGCTTCCAATTTGTTCAGGAGCTCTTGTCCTTTTGCCTTTTTTTCCCTTAAGGTCCTCCTTGTTCCTTAGTTTCTATGTAGGCTGTTAATCCTATGCTCTATGTATACTATCCATATATGAGTGAGTACAAGCCATGTTTGTCTTTTTTGTGACTGGGTTGATTACCTCACTCAGGATGGTTTCTACCAGTTCTATCTATTTGCCTGTGAGTTTCAAGATTTCTTTTTTTCATGCTGAGTAGTACTCCATTATGTAAATGTACCATATTTTCTTTATCCATTCTTCAGTTGAGGGCCATCTAAATTGGTAAAGCAGAAATATATAAAGACAGATGACCTGAACAAGGAGAAGCTAATGGGCCCCCAGACTGATATCTGGGAATCGAGCATGGGACTGACTCAAGCCCCCCTGAATATGGGTCTCAGCCAGAGGGACTGAGCAGTCTAAGGGACCTCAGACAGTGGAACCAGGGTGTATGCCTGGTGCATAAAAGGACCTTGCAGACACATCCCCCATGAAAGGATACTGCCTTAACCTAGAGACTGTAGTGGAATATTCACTTTGTCTCCTTCTGTGGTACTGACCACACCCATTGGGGGTCGAGCCAGGGTGGAAGTGACCTGTGGAAGGAGGTCTGAGGAGGAGCCGGGGGATGCTCTCTTGCTGGCAGGATGAAGAGAGCATACAGTGGAACTTGCTGTTGTTCATCTGTCTAGGTTGTAAGTTATTTCTCCCTGAATAAACATCTATTTGGCCTATTTGTTTGTCCTGATCCTTATTTAACCACAATATCTGGTGTCAGAAGTGGGATCAGGATTTTCACAGGACCTGGGTTTCACCCAGGAGGCAGAAGCCACTCCCCTTCCCCCCCCATTCCAGCCTGGGCAGGGTTCCTTGCCTAACCAGGTGGACTCACCACAGCTTTGGGACATCTCTCTCTGCTCTACAACTCCTTTGCCTCCACAGCGGCCCTGAGAGACAGGAGAGAAGTCCTAGTCCCTACTTCAAATGACTTGACAGAAAGATTTACATGACCCCACCTGGATGGCATTGCCCTACATGTGGAATTGGAGTGGGGGGATGGGAGGGAAGGGTGGTCAGGGTGCATATGAGGGGGCAGAGAGGGTAAGAGGGAGGGAGGGATGGAGGGAGAGAGAACTGGGATCGACATGTAAAATAAAAAATAAATTAATTAAAAAAAGTAGATTTAATGACCTGTATTTTATTTTATCATATATATACTTATATATGTATGTATATATGTATCTCTTTGTTTGCTTTTCAGAATAAATTCAATAATCCTATCATATCTGTACCACCGTTTTTTTTCTTTGCAAAGCAAGAACCTTAATCTAATCTCCATTGTTTAGTTTTTTCCTGACCATTAACAATGGCAACTTGTAACCAATCCCCATAAACACAATGAATGTCTATAACCCAATGAAAGAACAAAAATCAACCACTCCACCTCTTGGTAATATGGGCATCGTGTCATGTACAGACAGGTAGATGAACCCTTTCCCTACAATTAGTTAGTACTCTCTATGATCATGAATATCATGACAAAAACTTCCATGGGGTGCATGGAAGGATGGGAGGGAGAGGAAACTGGTATTGATATGTAAAATAAGATTGTTTCTAAATTAAATAAATAAAATACATACACATTAGTCTTATAAATTTTGAGATAATATTATAAAACCAAAGGGTTATGAGATTAGTGGCAATAAAATAGTCCTTAAATATTTTATTTTGTCCATATCAGGTGGCTCTTAGGGCATGAGACAGAGATTTTGAATTTTACTTTAATAATCTTTCTTGGGTTTCAAGAAACAGAGATTCACACTCCAACTACAAAGCCAGCTTTAATCTTTAGTTGGACTGGGACTATGAAAGGATTATTTGCATTATATGTCTATAAAGAACAGAAGAAACAAACATTTGGAAAGATTTATGAAATTTTATCCTATTGTAAATGTGCTATACCAATATGCCAATACTCTTTTCCTTGGAACAGTTTTTTCTGGATGAGTTGTCCTCTTTTTTCAAATGTCTCATTTGTAAAATGGTTTCTGGATTCTGTAGCTGCATACCTTCATTCTCTTGAAAAAACAAAAGCAAAACCTTAGCCAGACCCTAATTTGGGGGTAGTTCTCTTTAGACAAGTTAAATCTGATTAAATGAAAAGTATTTGGTAGTTATATAGGTTTAGATTAAACAGCCATGCTGCTTGATGAATTATCATCTCTTCTAATTAAGAGGTGTCTCATGTCCAAATTAAATTATCATCAATTTTGATGGTATCCATAGATTTTCTTCTCCTGTGGAAGCAAAAACAAAAGCCCTCCCCAACATAACACACGTTCTGGTTTCTATTCTGAGATCTATATATCTTTGAAATATACTGGCTGATTTAATTCTGTAGTTTTCTCTAATATCCAAAGTCTCTCTGAAACTGTGTTCCTTTATCATTAGCATTAGAAAATTCAGAGTTAATAAAACTCTGTCCAATCTATTTCTGGGGTTTATTACCATCATTTTGTGTTTACTTAGCATATCCTTTAGAGTTCCATTTGATCTTTCTATGACTGCCTGCCCTATACAGGTTTGTGTGGTATATCTGTAATATGTTTTTTATTATAATGAGCAAAAAAACCTCTTTATTTTCTTAGAGATATACAGTGGGACATTGCCCATATAGTTTTTATAGTTATACCCATATAGCCATAATTTCTAGAAAATTGGTAATTATCGAATTAGCCTTTTCTGAACTCAAAGCAGTTGCCAATTGAAAACCTGAACAGGTATCAATGGTGTGGTATACATATTTTAACTTTCCAAACTCTACATAATGGATCACATCCATATGCCAGATTTCATTCCTTTGAGTGTCCTTTGGGTTACTTCCTGCAGGTAGTAGATTTGGTTATACAAAGAACAAGTAGGACATTTCCTTATAATTTTCTTGGCTTGTTGAGAAGTGATGGAAATCTTTTTCAAACCTTTGCTATTGACATGGACAGTCTATGCCCTTGATCATCTGTGGTATAACAATTTCTTCCAGGGTTGAACATTCCATCCTGAAGGGAAACTCTTTAAGCTGGTAGGTAAACAACTAAAGAGAGTATCAGGAAGTCCTTGAAACTGACTAGATTAACTAGACTACTGCCTGCCAGAGGAAGCAATAAAAACTGAGAGTTTCTCTGAGACTAAGGGAACAGAGCTGCCACAAAGATTCTCAGACAAGTTGAGTTGCAAAAACAAAAACAAACAAACAAACCTCTTGGAGGAGAAAAGTTGTAAAGAAGATTCTGTGACAGAACCAGCAGCATGAAAAAAGAGAAACTAGCTGAACTGCCTGGAAGATATTTAGACCAGATTCTCTTGGAAAGGGCACTCCACCTGTTGAGTTTCCTGCAGATTGTTCAGTGTCCTGTATGGTCCAGGATTCCCAGCTTCATGAACTGTCACAGGTATTCTCAGTGTCAGTGTAGCTGGTAGAATTGAGTTACCTGGTGACTACAGTGCTTGCTTGCATCAGTCTCTCCTGCACCCCTAACAAGTCCTGCCCATGAAATAAAAAGGAGTACTTTCATTAAGGATCTTCCCTGTATTATCTATGGCATTTTTAGTACTGAGAATGACTCCATCTCCTCCATCCCCAGTATTAGAATTTGGGGAATTACAGAGGATGGGAACTGCTGACTGATTAAGTATGGTGCAGCACTCAGGCCAGACTTTGGCATAATTGGCAAATTAAGTACCTTCTTCAAATTTCTCCTAGACCCTGTGCTCTGTGCCTTCTTCTGCATACTCTCTGGGATGATTGAAGTTGTTACCCTCTCTATTTAAAGTTCATTGACTTGAATTTTCTAGGAACCTATTTGTGCTTGGACTTTCCATCTTCTTTTGTAGGAGTACACAAATGACTCAGTTTCAATCTGCAGTCTGTTCTGACTTTTAAGTTGAAGCTTGCTTCTTTAGGTCTCCTTGAAAGCTATGAGAAAGTTCTGATTAAGCCCATAGGAAAGAATGCATATGGGTCTCAGCTAGAAGGACTGAGCAATCTAAGGGACCTAAGACAGTGGAACCAGGATATATTCCTGGTGCACAAAAGGACCTTGCAGATACATCCCCCCATGGAGGGATACTCCCTTAACCTAAAGTCAGGAGAGAAGTCTTAGTCCCTACTTCAAATGACTTGACAGATTTACATGACCCCACCAGAATGGCATTGCCCTACATGTGGAATTGGGGTGGGGGGTTGGGAGGGGAGGGTAGTCAGGGTGCATGTGAGGGGGGAGAGAGGGCAAGAGGGAGAGAGGGAGTTAGAGAGGGGGAACTGGGATCGACAAGTAAAATAAAGTAAAAAAAAAAAAAAAAGAATGCATTATCTTATTAAGATTCAGGCTGTTGAATGCCAGCACATAGAGATACAGAATGAAGCTGCTTGTTGCTATCTAGACTCACGTGATAGATAGCAAGCCTGCCTTCTCTGATTCAAGGACAGAACAGGGATCTAGTTTACTTACTGTGTTGTTCTTTGTTCTGATTTGCCTTTAGTCTGTGTAAAAGCAGGTTCTCCTTGGGGCTGTTCCATGTGTTGTTTGGCACCAACTGGATAGTCCTCCCAACTCTGTCTTTTCATCATTGTCTTCTTTGTCTTAATACCCCTGTTTCAGGTTTCCCAGATGACTCATTGGAATAGGCTCTGACATTCTTTGGGATTGTTATTCCTAGTTACCTCAGACAAAACACCATAGTCTAACAGGAATTGATCATGTATTGATGCCCTTCCAAGATGTTTATAGGAGGCTATGTGGCTTTTATTTTGGATAATACAATCCCAAGTACCCCAAAAGAAAGAGGGATCAAGAAATGGAAGAAGAGTGTGAGTAAACAGAACAAGTTTATTGATGGTATGAAGTCCCACAATTTGCCAGTTGGCATGCACATTATTTTTAAGTGAAGATGCTTCAACTAACTACCTATTAGCCCAAACTTCTCAGGTTACAGATGGAAAGGATTTTTGAGGAGTAAAAACAACTAAAGTTCAGAGGAAGACTCCTGGACTACAGTATGGATCTTACTGTGTCCTGTGGCCTGGCCATTGTGAAGCATAGATCTGCAGTTCCTTACCAACTAACAAGAATATATGTTTGTTTATTTTCACTGGCATCCCTCTCCTCACAAGTTAAGACAGGTTATATATCACTATTAAATTATGGGTAATGACTGTGAAGGAAAAAAAAGCTGGGTTCAGGCTCCAGCATGTAATTTCAGTACTATAGAGGCAGAGATAGGAAGACACCTGCAGCTGGCTGGCTAGTCAGCCTGATCTAATTTGAATGCTCCAGACCAGTAACACATGATCAAAGAAAGGTGGATGGTGCTTGAAGGATGACACACAGGCTATCCTCTGGCTTCTACATGCATGTAGACATGTAGGTATTACACACACATACACATGCACACATAAACACACACACACACACACACACACACACACACACACACACACACACAATATATATATATATATATATATATATATATATATATATCCCATCACTATATTGGAGGAATACAAACAATAGGCTGTGGCCATAAAAAATTAATTTATTCTATGATGAAATAGCAGAAAAATCTCTCACATACTGAGAAAGACATGAACACTAGAGATATTTAGAGCACTGAAGATATATGACCATAAGAGACTCTCTATAACATAACATTAAATTAATTGTCAATAATACAAATCAATATTAAAATCTGAAAGAAAAGTGTCAAGTCACATAATTCATTAACAATTCTTTTTTAATAAGAAACACTAAAGTATTTAAACTAGATATTATAAACATAGCCTTGTTGTGAGGCATATTTCAAAATGTGACAAACAGGACAGGATGTACTGACTTTCAGCACATTTATGCAATAAGCCTTGATTTACTTCTGTGAAGGACAAAATTTTGATTCATGATATGAAATTTCCAAGAATATTTATGAAAATTTCCCAAGCATTGGAGAATGAGAAGTGAGATCTCATAGGGTAGACCCTTTTCTTCCACCAGCTAGACCTGGATCCATCCATAATATACTTGTAGGAAATGAAGTCAGGCTGATTTCATTCATTTCTTGTTATGGATGGACTAAAGCATTTTGATAATAAATACATAATTAGAAACAAAGAGTGGCTATTAGAAGGACAACTTGGGGGCTTCGCTATATGTATATAAGACAGAAGACTCACTACTAACATTCACCAATAAACTTTAAACTGGAAAGGTTCCAAATACAATCTCTTTCTAAAAGAGTAACCAAGAGCTCATGCCTTTAACCCCAGCGCTAGAGAGGTGTATAAGGAAGAAGCAAAGGGTCCAGTCACAGAGAAGACAGGATCTCCATTTCAACCTTGGTAGAAGTAAGAGCTACTGGCTGGCTGGTTTGCTTTTCTGATCTTCAGGCAAGCTTTATTAAATCATAAACAATATATCACCACAATATTTGTTTTCCACATGGAGCCTAGTGTTTTGGAGGGTGCTACAGCTATACCACTCTTGAACACATACTTAAAGGACTGTAAATGTTACTAAAAGGTTAATTGCTCATCCATGTTCACTGATGATAATAGCTTGAAATTGAGGAAACAGAAACCAAGGCACAAAAAAAAAAAAGAAAGAAAGAAAGAAAGAAAGAAAGAAAGAAAGAAAGAAAGAAAAATTCAGTCGTCAACACCTAGACCTATATTCACAACAAACACAGATGTCTAGATGCCAGTGTAAAAACACAATCATTACCTGTAACAAGCTTTTTTGGGGGGGCCATCAACCAACTCAAATCATGACATGGAGACTTGTTATTAGATATGAATGCCTGGCCCTATGCTCATTTATTGCTAACCCCTATTCATCTACATCTTGCCTCAGGGCCTTTTGCCTTTCTTTCCTCCTATGTGTCCCACCATCACTGCTTGCACTGTGCCTATGTGTCTGGCAGCTGGCTGGCTGGCTAACCCCGGTGTCTCCTCTCCTCTCTCATGCTCCTGAGCATAGATTCTTCCTCCATTTATTCTCTCTGCTCACCAGCCCTGTCTAGCTATCAGTCATTCAGCTTTTTATTAGGTGAATCACATCTCTTAGATGGTAAGGTGAAAAAGCAACACATCTTCGCATAATTAAATAATCACAGCATAAACAAATGTAGCACACCTTTGCCTAGTTAAACAAATGCAACACACCTCTCCATATTTAAAGTAATATTCTACACCATAAACAAATGTAACACATCTTAACATAATTAAAGTAATTTTCCACAACAAGTAACAGCCAGGACAATATGTCCCTACTAGAGTCCAGCCTTGAATATTCCAACATAGCTGACACATACGAAAAATATTTTAAACCAACTATGTGAGTGAATATGATAGAGGTCCTTGAAAAGGAAACTAATAAATCCCTCAAAGAAATTCAAGAAACACAAACAACTGGAGGAAATGGATAAATTTCTTAAAGAAAGCCAGGAAATAACAAACAAACAATTGGAGTAAATGAAAGAAAAAAATCCCTTAAAGAAAGCCAGGACAGAGGGGAGAGAAAAACAGTTGAAGAAAATAAGCAATGCTATTCAAGACGTGAAAATGGAAATAGAAGCAATTAAAAAGAAAACAAAAGAAAAACACAAACTGAGGGAATTCTGATTTCTAAAAATCTAGAAATTCAAAACTACAGGGCAAGCTTCAAAAACAGAATATAAGAGATGGAAGAGAGCATCTCAAATATTGAAGAAATGGATACATTGGTCAAAAAAGTTTAAATCTGAAAAAATTCTGACATAAAAAAATATAGGATATATGGAACACTATGGAAAAAAAACTAAACCTAAAAATATAGAAGAAGGAAAAGAATCTCAGAGCAGAAGCACAGAAAATATTTTCAACAACAGTCATAGAAGAAAATTCCCCTATCCTAAAAAAAAAAAAGAGGTAACTTTCAAGGTACAGAAAGCATACAGAACACTAAATAGATTGGACCAGAAAATAAAGCACAGAGCTTGTGGTTGGGGGTGGGAACAAGGTGGGAAAAGGAAAGGCAGAAGGAGAGGGGGAGAGAGGAGGAGGGGAAGGAGGAGGGAACTGGATAGTCCAGATGGGGGAAGGACAGAGAGAGAAAAAGCAAGGAGAGAGATATCTTGATTGAGGGAGTCATTACAGGGCTACCAAGTAACCTGACGTGTACAAGGATGACCCTAGCTAGGACTCTGAACTTTAGTGGTGAGGGTGCCTGAACTGGCTTTCCCCTGTCATTAGATTGACTACCTGAATTATAATAATAGAACATTCATCCAGCAACTGATGGAAGCAGATGCAGAAATCCATAGCTAAGCACTAGGCCGAATTTCAAGGATCAATAATAAAAGTAAAGGAATCAAGACTATTTTGGGGATACCCATAGGGACAGCTGGCCTGAGCTAGTGGGAGCTCACTGACTCTGAGCTGACAGCACGGGAATCTGCATAGGACCGAAATGGGTCTTCTGAATGTGGGTAACAGTTGTGTGGCTTGAGCAGTCTGTGGGACACTGGCAGTGAGACCAGGATTTATCCCTAGTGTTGGAACAGGCTTTTTGAAGCCCGTTCTCTTTAGAAGAGTACCTTGCTCAGCCTAGATAAGGGTCCTGCCTCAAAGTGATGTGCCAGACTTCCTTGACCCCCCATAGGAAGCCTCACTTTCTCTTAGGAGTGGATGGGGTGGTGTGGCGGGAAGGTAAGGAGAGCATGGTGAGTGGTGTAAGTGGGAACTGGGATTGTTGTGTAAAATGAGAATGTTTTAAAAATGATTTTGAAAATTAGTTTCCTGGATTTCAAAGATGGTTACATGTTAGCTTGTAGGAAGAAAGATTCTTCCACTATTCTCATCAGTTATGGAACCAGGGACCTAAACTTTGCATATTACAAATCAAATCCCACTTTTTATAGCTGGTGGTATGGTACTGTAACCATAAATTGGCTGGATTTAGGACTCATTCCACTATTTTTCTTTCATAATTTTTCAGAACCTATTCAGAATACAGTGGGTCCAACTAAGTCAAGGTCTGAAGAATGAGAGAGAAAGACACAGAGAATTTATGTTGGGAGATGTTCAGTTCCTTGTGTAAAAATGTTTGTGTCATTTAAATGGTGTCCGCTAGGCATTATTAGATGTTTTTCAAGTAAAACTCATTAGTCAAAGTCTTTAAAGATTTTTCCTAAATATCAAACCACAAAATACTTCCATCCTACCCAGCTATTAAGTATTTGTGAAATACATATTTTAGTTAATGAATAACTACATACAATGAATGTAATGTGGTATGCAATGTAGAACAATGCAGTCAAAGTAATGAATATTTACCGCACTGCACCATTACTATTTTCTTCAAGGGAAATAAAAAAATATCTGATTTCTGTGCCCACTTAGAGATTTAAGAGAAAGGGGAAAGATGTAGTTTTGGAGGTGGGAAACTGTGGTAGGGTGGAATCTTTGTTACTGGATTATAAAATGAAATTGCATCATTGGTCCACAGCCTGCTCTTTGGTTTTTTATCTGGTGGTGGAATCTCTGCATATAATTCTCCCTTGCTAAATCATCAGGATTGTTTTCCTCATCAGAGCTGAGTCATATCACCATCAAGCCCTTCAGCCTCCACAAACTATAAACTAAATAAAAATAGAGAAACTGTCTTACATTGTTCTTAGAAATGTAAATTTATTACAAGTGTTAAACAAAATATAATGAAGGTTCCTATGATCTTGTATGAAATAAATTAATCTACAATAATAAGCAGCAAATCAAAAAGTAGTTAGCCAGTAGTGAACAGTAATTGTCACAAGAACAAATACAGAACTTTTGGGGAGAGATAGAAATATTCTGTGTCTTGATTGTGTGTATCTGGGTAATTAATATGTGGTACTAACATATCAAAAATACAACTAAGAGTTATTATATACATGTGTATGTGTATATGCATAAATATTTTAGCAGAGTAAAGTTTACATAAAAACGAGTTGAAATGATAATTGAATTGGATTGATAGTAAAAATAGAATCTTTGCACATCCATATTGATTGTTGCTCTATTCATGGTAGCAAAGAAACGCTATGTACCAGCAGATGGATAGATAATGAGATTGTGTTCATATAAACAGTATAATATTTTCAGTTTAAAAATAAAGATGAAATGTATCAGAAAATAGATGAACCCAGAAAATATAACATGAGTCAAGGAGACCCAAACACAGGGGTAGATGAAATACATATTCACATATGTATAATATGTGCACATGTGTAATCTGATGTAATCATGGGTAAAATTTAAAACTTTAGAAAGAAAACTAAAATAGGGTAATATTACATGGTGAGACAGGAGAGGATATAGGCAGGATACATGATTCAGGAAGGAAAACATAAAGTTAATTTTTTTTAATTTAAGCTTTGTCAAAGGATGTTATTGTCATGGTAGATATGTAAATTCAACATATCTGTGTATTGAAGTAGCAAGAACCATTTTTATGTTTCATAAGAACCAAACCTGTGAAGCGGTTACTGTGCTAGACTCAGATTTTTTTTTTAAATTCTGTTGACAATCAGTGCACTGGAAATTGGACATAATTAGTCCTGAACACATTTGATATATTGACACATTGATGTAAACGGAGATGAGATTTTCTTCTGTCAGCCACCTGGTCCCAAATAATCACAAGAAAGCTTGTACTAATTACAAAGTGACCAGCCTGTAGTATTAGTTGATGAATAAACCAGCTCTTACACTTTAGTTAACCCATTTTTATTAATCTATGTATTGCCAAATGCCTTGTAGCTTCATTTGTCCTCTAGCATCTTTTTTCCCGTGCAGCTGCCTCACATCTCCCCTGACTCTGCCATTCTTCCTCTGATGGGAGATGTCATTCTGTACATATGTTTCTCATACTGGTTAATGAATAAAGCACTGTTGGCTAATAGGAAAGCAAGAGAGGAGGGACTAGGAGACAAGAAGGAGAGAGGAATTAGTAAGGAGGAATCAAGATGGAGAGTCTGGAGAGAGCAGGATGCCAGCCAGCTCTCTGGTAAGATAAGACCACTTAGATTAACAGAAATAGGTTAATATTTAAGGCAGATCTAGCCAATAAGAAACTAGTACCTGGCCAACAGCATTATATCTAATACAGAGTCTCTGTGCATTATTTGGGGCTGGCACGGCAGCAGGACGAGACCAGCAGCGGGCAGAAAAACATTACTTCTTACACTCCTCTTTGATGGCAGATGTCCTTCTGTATATATGTTTCTCTTATTAGTTGATGAATAAAACAGTGTCTGGCCAACAAGGCAGGAAGATAGGTGGGACTAGGACGAGGAGAAATTTGGGAAAGGTAGGAAGAGAGAACCTGCCAAATACAGTTGCCATGTAGGCTGCCGAAGGAGTAACAGGTACTTACCCTTTTCTGGTAAGATAAGAACATGTGAAAATACATAAATTAATAGAAATGGGTTAATAATTAAGATAAAGATAGCCAATAAGAAGTCTTAGCCATTGACCAACAATTTAGTAATTAATGTAGTATCTGTGTGTTTATTTGTGGCTGAGAAGGGTGGCAGGCCCTGTCAGGACAAGAAAATCCAGAAACACCACTCTATTTTAAGTTTGGCTTTCCTGCCTAGCCTTATTCTGCCTTGTTATAGGCCAAAGCAGCTTTTTTATTAACCAAATAGAATAAAACATATTCACAACATAAAAAAAGAATCATCCCACAACACATTGAAAATGTGTGTGAGTTTTTTTCTAACTCTATTTCAAACTATACCAAATAACTCTATAACAATGTTACTTGCTATGCAAATTTTATCACCATGTATGTGTAAAATAAGTGCACATGAGTTTTAGAATTTCAGTGATGGTCACATGAAAATTTTCAATATTTTTATCTACTTTTTTATATTTGATATTTTCATTAACAAACAACAAATAATGGACAGGATGAAGGGGAAAGAAACCCATGATTCCTTTCATAAGGATGTAAATTATCTCAGTCACTAAGGAAACCAGCATAAAAATTTATCTTAAAACTAAAATTATATGAAACCTCTTAGTATATGTTCAAATGAATCAGGGTCTGCCTATAATAGAGATAGTGATGATTATTTGGACACTGTGCACAATAACGAAGTTTTGAAATATTGTTCACCAAAAACAAATAGGCAACCTTCCCCCACTTGCCAGCTACAGATCTGGGGATAACAGACCCCACACCTCACATTGGCAGCACAATAGAACTAGCACTGGTGCCACTGATGCACCAGGATCTGAGCCTGTGCATGTGAGCCTGGGAGAGCTGGTCAAACCCTCACCTCGGTATGTCATCCTCAGACACTTCAGAGATATACAGAATATGACATTTAAGATGTTTTAATAAGTTCTTTTTTATGACTATGAGACATATCTTCTCCTGGAAGCACCAATCTACTTTGGAGAAGATGACAGGCATCAAAGAAACTCCACATGGATTTGCCTTTTTGTGGCAAAAGTAAGCTACTGGAAAAGAAAGTTCCCTTGCCTCAACTGTTAACAGTATGCTGTCCTAATTGAACAAGCAGGACACAAAAGAGAGTGACTGCCAAATGAAGACTGAATGGCTTTATATATGCGATGTGATATAATATGTAGTTACAATAATCTTCAAATATCCCCTTGATATAAATTTTAAGACCTTCAGAGTAGATTCCTACAGCTATTGATGACTTCAGATTCTATCTATATTGGTTTGCTGGTTTGTTCTACCCTCCATACATAATGAAATATAATTTGAAAATTAAGCAAAAATTATATTAGCAATGATTGCTCAGGAAAATAAAATATAGCCAGCCATATTATGTATTAAGTTTGTTTTCTTTGTCTGAAAAAAAAATCATTTACTGTCCTGCAGTGGTTGTTGTGACGTAAGAAAATGCCAATGTCTGCATGATGACACAGTGAAATGAGTAGGATAACATTAAAATTGTGAAATGTTTTAAGTTAATAAATCAGGTTTACTGCAAGGAAATTATTGAAATAGTGCAGAAGTCATCTTAGAGCAAGATGCCAGAAAGTGACATAGAGTTGTTTACACCATAAAAGGAGATGATCTTCATTTCACCAGAACAGAAAATGTTGATAGCACATTTCATCAGGCTAGCCAGGATATCTCCCAGTTTAAAGCCCAAGGGTTATTTATTTCAGCAATTTCCATTTACAATGTTCAACCAGCATATAATTCTTGGTAAATTAAACTGAGGATGCCAACACCAAACCTAAGGGGGAGGATACTAATACCTTATATGTTAGACTCATCACCTACACTATGTCAAGTATAACATTCACTATATCAGTAAACTGTCATGTGGTATTTAAGTTTACTGAAAAGCTGACACTGGAGGTAGTGACCCTTGGATCTGTGATCCCAGGACATTTGTCTCAAAGTGTCCTCCACGACCTCTTGTTCAGGAATGAACTGTGCTCCCTACCCAACCCTAGAGGAAGGAGAAAGAAAAAAACACCTCCCTGGTAGTCCCTGCTGAATGATGTTTGTAATCTGAAGCTCTGTATTCACATGTTGTTTAAGGTTTTATTCTTATTCTCCCTCTTGCTATATGCAAATAATCTTAATCAAAACCCAAAGTACAACTATCATGGATCATTCTCAGTACAGAACTAATTCCCAGTTCATTCCTAACAATGTTCACATGAATTCTAGTAATTTGGAATTTCCCCCAAGTATCCTTTCTTTGAGTAGCCACATAATAATGACAAAATTATATGTCACTATTATTTTGTTTTTCATTTTCACAGTTTTTGTTTTATATCACTGATAACTTGAACATTTTCTTTTAAAAGAAACCCATTAAGCCTTTACAAAAGCACACATTGACATGTTGACACTTTTGTAATTGCATTAAGAAGGATTCTTCAAATTCTTTGTATTGATCCCTCATTAGAAACATGTGCTATGGGTTGCCATTTGACTACCTGGATAGTCTTACTCAGTGTGACAAATGTTTTTTTTTTTTTTTTATTGTTTGTTTCTATATTTTCAAACATATTTGTTATTATTTAAGCATTGCATTTTATATGTTTATATAGTGAATTTTAATGTCTTATTCCCCATTCCCATCTCTCACCTTCTCCCTTAATCCCTTAAAATTTTTCTTCCCAACAGTGCTTCCCTTCTACCTTTATGTTTTATTTTAGTGTGTGCCCCCCTGCTTTTAGTTGGAGTTTCTTGCCTCAGCATGGCTGGAGAATTATTTACTTGAGCACAGTTAACTTTCCAATGGCTATACCACTGAAGAAAATAACACTCCCTCACACAACAGCCTTTAATTGCCAATAGTCACACAGGGAGAACTGGGGCCTCGTGGGCTCCTCTCTCATCTGTGAAAACATGTCGACTGGCCTAGTTGTATACAGACTTTGTGCAAATAGCTACAGCTACAGTGTGTTCATGAGCACAGTTGCTATGTCACGTTCAAAGGATGTCATTCTGATGTACATCTTCCCCAGTCTCTGGTTCTTACATTTTCCCAACATCTTTTCTACATTTTTCCCTGATCCTGGGAGAGATGATGTCATTTAAGGCTGATGATTCTACTATCACTTACTCTTGGCCCAACTTGAAGCCAATTGTCTGCATTAACCACCACTTGCTATAGTGAAAAACTTTTCTGATAAAGGATAGGCATAACACTAATAAACAATAGTATTTATGAGGAAGTTTGACAATAAGACTATTTACCAAACCACCAATAGTAAGTTCCTTCTCAACCACAGGGTCTTCTTGACCAGATTTATAAAATCAGCCTGAGGTCTTCCTGTGGAGCAAGCCTAAAATCCAATTAGAAAAAAGTTGCTCACACAATAACAATAATGCTGCTATTGCACAGGAAAACACACCTTTTTAATCATGTCCTTATTGAAGATGGAAAGATTCATATATGGGTAAGACTGTTGATGATTTTTCTCCCCCAGTACCCTAAACAGCACCTTCTAAAACTAAGAAGAGTAGCCAGTGGAGGAAAGCTTCTAGCTCAACTCTAGCTTCATTTTTTTATGCCCTGTAACCCAGTCATGCTGTACCTTGAGTAATAAAGTTTTACTATTGATCTCTAGTGGGTACCAAGAGCAATGGCAATCATCTGTATTGTTTTGTGAGATTCTGAGACCTTCCTGGCAGGAACTCACAGGAAGGTATTCACCCCTTGTTGTAATATGTTTAAAGTTTTGATAAAGTTAAATTTATCTATGAGGGAGGCTAAAGAGATAGATTGGTGTTTAATAGCACATTTTGCACCTTTAGAGATGTCTAGATCTATTCCTCACACCCATATGGAGGTTTACAACCATCCATATTTTCAATTCTGAGTTCTCTGACACTATCTTGTAATTTTCATGGCCACCAGGCATGCAGACTTACATGCTGATAAAACATTCATATACATAAAATAAATAAAAATCTGTTTTTCCTTTTGCTGTCTGTTTTCATGTCTGAACCAGGAAATCATAGTCAAATCCAGTTTCACTAAGCTTTTATTCTTGTGTTTTCTTTCATTGCTGTTGAAGGTTTTGTTCTTATACATAGGTCTTTGACCCATTAAGAGATATTTTTGTATTGACTGTGAGACAGTTTAAAGTTCATTGTTTTATATTGAGATGTCAAGTTTCCCTAACACCACTTTCTGAAAGATGATTCCTTCCTCATTGGGTGGTGTTGGCACCATTATCAAGCATCATAATACCACATAAATAAGGGATTATTTCTAGGTATTCTCCTTTTATTCTCCATAATTACTCATCTCTATTACACTGTCATACTATTCTGAGCACTGCCACTTTGAGGTAAATTTTGACATAAAGAAGTGGGAGTAGCATTGTGGAATTCCTTTTCAAGCTTTTCGAGGCTTTTGAGGTTTTGTGACTCCTCTGAATGAATGAATAATAGGATGAGGTTTTCTGTTTTGAGAAGTAAAGGCATTAGTAATGTGATGAAATAAACAAATAGGCAAATAAAAATAGGCAAAAATAATCCAGGCTCAAATAGAGTCATATATTATTTCCTTACATGGACTCTGTGGGGGGAAAGGTAGCATGACCATTCAAGAGAAATATTAGATAGGAAGAAAGGGATTCAAGCAGGGGAAAGGGAGGGTAAAGTAAGTTTGTGTGATGTGTAGATATATCTCATTAAAGCATAGTGCTGTGTGTGCATATGATATTGTCATCTTATGAAAATAAACTCACTTTTCTATATAACAATTATGTATTCATAAATACTTTAAACTTCAGGGAAATAAATACTTTAAACTTCAGGGAAATATCTCTAAGTTTCATCCATGTTATTTGATGACATTAGTATCTCTTCCAAGGCTGAATAATATTACATATGTATATGCTGTAGTTTTGCTTGTTCATTCATCTCTTTATTCTAATATTGGCTATCCCCAATATTATGAATTGAGTGAGTACTGCCATGAAAATATCCTTCTGATGACTTGCTTTGCAATATTTTGGATACAAATCTAGACGTGAACCATCTTATAATATTTAATATCTGTCCTTCTGAGAAAAGTTAACCTTTCTCTAATAGGGCCTATCTTCTAAACTGAAACATATTCAGTAGTAACATGAGAGTCAATCTTTGAGTGTGTGTGTGTGTGTGTGTGTGTGTGTGTGTGTGTGTGTGTGTGTATGTATTATCTTAATTTTCTCCCCTAAGTTGAGTTTATATGTAGGACAAGCATCTCTAAAGTGGCAAAATACATCAGGACAGAGCAATGTCTCCTCAGAAACTGCAAAATATACATACAACATGATGTTAAACATTGACAAAGAATAGATAACAAAACCATCAGTGGATACCCAAGGCTACATTTATATCCTTTGTTAAGTTGAGGACTTTTCTAATTTGCTTGCTGTTTCACACCTGAAAGTTACATTTTACAAAGTGGTTTTCTATATGAGTTGACAAGATCAAGTTTTCCCTAATGTGTATTACAATGAACAAAGTTTCCATGTAGAATCATTCTTGAGTTTCTGCATAGAATCTCTTTCAGTATTGTGTTTGATTTATGTAATATATTTCTCAATTTGGAGTACCTATGTATTTTTAAAGCTTTTTCACACCAGTATTCATAAAAGATAATGTTCTATGGTCTTCATTTCTATAGGTTTTGTGATTGGATTAATAACAAGGTGATGTTGACCTCATAAAACCAACTAAAACCTCTTTTGGAAAAATTAAGGAATCATTGTTCCCAATTATTTTGAAATGAAAATCTCTCTGGTATAGGCATTCTTGGTGTTGGGAATTTTTCACTGTGTATTTTATTATTTATTTTGCCCTAATTCTGTTACAGGACTAGTTAACAGATCAGGTTCAAAGGACATGTAATCAAATAGGATACCACTCAGACTTCAGTAGAGTTGAACTTTCTGTTATTTATATCAACCTTAAATTTCACCTCAATATCCAAAATGTTCTATGTAAGAAAATGTAATGATGTGTGTCCAATTCTTCATTTCTCCAAGAAGTATAAAACACAAAAAGAGAAAACTACATTAAAATTGGAAAATATGGAAAAGAGATAAAAGAAATAGAAAGTGGACAAATGAGATGAGTGTCCTCATCACCTTCGAGATAACTGAGGGTCATTCTATCTAGAAAAGTATTTTTGGTTTTTGTGGATATTGTCTCTAGAAAAATTGAGCCAAATAAAAATGGAAGAAAATCAAAAGTCACCATTGTAGGTTGTTGAAATATTCTGGATTGTCCATAGTAAATGAGTAATGAGTTTTCTTCATAACATAACAACAAAAAAACTAAGCAAATAGCCATCTCAAGATTTTTACTCTAGAAATGGCCAATAACTACTCAGTCTCTTACAGCAATTTAAAATGTACAGAGCATTCTAATTACAACATTTATTAAATAAAGTCATTTGGGGATCACTATGTAAGAATATCTAACAAATTCTGTTTTTTATAAAAATAAGTGGACTGGTGCCAATTCTTTCCTTACAAGTAGAATACTGTTGTAATCAACTCCGCCTCCATGCCATTGATTAATGATTAGTCACACACATTTGGAGCTATAATTTGGACTTGTTCGTTGCCATGTGAGAGCAGAAGAAAGAGTCTTCTAGGTCAGAGGAGTGAATGAAAATGAGTTCCAAAACTCAGAAAATGGAATTAAATGATGGCCACTGCATACCTACCCTGGGCTTTGGCACCTATGCAACTGAAGAGGTAACAGGGGTGGTGTTGGGTTTGAGGATTGGAATGAATATGCATATACATAAAAGAATGGAAGTTACCAATTTCTGTGCTATCCTGGTGGGTTTTTGGTCCTCTGTGTCACCAGATTAGAGCTATGCCATGTAAGAAGAGTGAGGCAGACTGTGTGTTCTGTACCAGGGTTTGATCATGTAATCATGATTCTGCTCCAAATATCAAAGACTTTCCTTATGTTTTTATCTGATTCCTAGAAAAGAAGAAAAAGAAAAATTAATTTTCACTATCTGATAATGCATAATATTACATAGACATTTTATTTGCTAACCATTGAAAAATGTTTATTCAATCCATGCATTTTTATGTTCCATTCCTTTTGTTATTTCTGAGTTCGATATAAATTCTGGATATTAGTCTTTATGAGATAACTATGAGATTGGCTAACACTTTTTTTCCTATTCTGTAGATTGTTTTCTTTACACTGTTGACTATTACCATTATTATGCAAAACATCCTTAAATTAATATACTATCATTTGTCTACTTTTGCTACTGTATGCTGTACTTAGGAGAAAATGGCCAAAAATTATCTATGCAGTTTTTTAAAGAGATTCCTTCATGTTCCTTCTAGTAGTTTTATCATCTCAGTTCTTATATTAATGTTTTTGATTTGCATTAATTGATGTTTATACCAGGCTGCAGATTTCAGTCACATTTCCATCCTCTGTGTGGGGATATTCAGTGTTCCTAGTGTCACTGGTTGAAAAGCCTGGATTTTTCTTATTTGTGTTTCAGGGTCTTTTTTGAGAATCATTTGGAGCATAAATTCACTTCTATAAGTCTATAGTCTATTCCCTTCATCTACGTGTTCAATTTTATGCCAGTGCCACAATCTGTTTTAGTTTCCTACAAAAAGTAGCTATCATTTTTCTGGTTATACATATGTCATCATTCTGTTTCATACTTATGGCTTTGTAATTTTTCCCTTTTATTGAGAATAGATTCTTTTCTCATACAATATATCCTGATTACCTTCTCTGGTGACAGTTGAAACACTCATTAATCTATGCATATAAGGATAAATAAGGCATTAGGAGTCAGTTTAAGTCTACATCTATTTAAATTCCGTAGGGCTTATGATCTGTCTAATCAAGGTTCATTACTCCAGTAAGGATGGCAGGTATGATACTGTCTTGTGAACTAGGGCTTAACTCCAAATGAACAGTTAGTTATTACCATAATATCCATCCCATTATGTAGCAGCGGGCATATCTTGCTACATATTGAAACTTGTAGGGCTCACGATATATAAATTGATGATTATTTTTCTCTTCCATTAGTGATATAAAATTCTTGGCTTAATAATTGAAAAAAAACTTACTTTTAGATCTCTATGAAATTACAAGGTTAAGAACAGTCACATATAACAGGTTTCCATATTTGGTTTTGAAGGGTTTGATAAAACATGGAAATATTTTCATACTGGTTTCATTGTTTCCCCCCTCTCCAATCCAGGGCAGCCCTAGTCACACGGGTGCCTGTAGGAGCTCCCAAAGCCATAGTGAACATTCCACAGATCTCTAGCTACTTCCTTCTGAGGCTTTTCCTTCAGAACAGCCATCATTTCTTTAACTTGTTCCAATTTAAGAAACATTATGATTATTACTTGTCTAGAAAACCCTTTAACACTGTTTCAGAAAGAAATGTTTACAGTTATTTTATTCTTCTTACCTTTAGAACTAAAGCATGAAATAAAAGATAAATTTAATTAGTAAATAATAAATAAGTCACTATTTTTTATCTTTTAACCAAACTTGGAAAACAAAACAGTTTTAAATTTTGCTTTATTTATAATTTTCCTAAAATTGTGAATTTCATTGTAAAATCTGACAACTATTTGAAATTTTCCTTTGTGATCTGGATAGTTTCTTGGTATAACTCTATGTCTTTTGAGAATTTATCTTCACTGTGCATATTTACTCGTGGCATGTATATTATTTAACTGCTTACAATAAGTTTAACATAGCATACTAGTCACTATTTTAAGACTAGAGTCTGCTGATTTATGGAAACTTAGATCTCTTGCCAATGTTTTTATTGGGAAAGACCCATTGAAACTTGGATAGATCCATCACTCTAAGCAGAACTGAATGAAAACATGTAGAGAAATTGTTTCTTATAAAAGTTATTGCTTATACTAAACTTAAACATAGACATCTTTAAATACTGTTTCTTTCTATAGCATCTCAAGAAAAAGTCTATGGATTCTACCAAAATAGCTATAGATGTTGGATTCCGCCATATTGATTGTTCTCACTTCTACCAAAATGAAAAAGAGGTGGGACAGGCAATTCGAAGCAAGATTGAAGATGGCACTGTGAAAAGGGAAGATATATTCTGTACTTCAAAGGTATTATATATACAATGCATGATTGTGCAAATTAGTGAAGAGGGATGTATTCAAATGACATGGTATGATCAACCTATAGCTGGCTAATTGTCTTTATAGGCAATCTTTTATTCGTGAATGCCTACATATTTCATTCAGTATTAAACGTGAGGAGGTGATGGCTGTCTCAGTATTGCTGTATTTAAACTTACAAGCTTAATGTAAATTCCCCTTGCTTTTCTGAGACTCTGCTGAAAGTACTATGATTTAAAGTGAACTGTGTTATCACGCTGCTGTGACTACAAAGTTCCCTTATTGTGAATGTTGTTGCAAATTATGAATATACATCATATGTATAGATAAGACAGGACATCATAGAATAACCCTTTGGGTACCAAATGAAGGAATAGCTAAAGTGTCTAGTACTATGCTGACAATATATTAAAATATTTTAAAAAAAAACTTTCCTTGAGTTGTATATATTAAAGGGATATTGAATTTTTCCACATTGAGTTCAGTAGGTGAAGGAATTAAAATATTAAATTTCTCTCTAAGACATTATTATAGTACAAATTAATAATGTATTTATACATTAAGAAATTTGCTCCAATTTTGTCATATTTACTAATAACAACCACTCATATGAGGGATTATGTAGATGGATACCATCATAATATATTCAGGATGAAAGCCAGTATTTTTCTTTTCTTTTTCTTGTGGTCAATTTTTAAGAAGTTGAAAAGAAGGCCTGGGAAGTCTAAGGGACCTCTGACAGTGGAACCATGAGGACTTTGGGAGCATGTTCCCCATGGAGGGATACGCCCTTAACCTAGGACAGGAGGGAGGGCCTAGTCCCTATTCCAAATGACTTGACAGATTCTGATGATTCCTCCAGGAAGGCATCATCCTCCCTATGAAGTTGGGGGGGGGGAAATAGGATGGGAGGGGGACTCAGGGGCATGGAAGGGAGAGAGAGGGAACTGGGATAGATATTTAAAATAAGAAAAAATATAAAATAAAAAGCCCCAACCCCCCCCCAAGAAAGAATCCAAGTTCTGGGTACTAGATGTTCCTGGTATTAATGTGATAGTGTTGTGTCCAAGATCTCAAGTAACGGAGTAATAGAATATATGATATGCTAATATGTGAATGAAAAGAAAATTTCTCAATCCTAGGGGACAGAAAGCCACTCACTATAGTAATGTATTAATCAAAACAACTCCCATTATTTATATTCTGTAGCTTTGGTCAACGTCCCATCGTCCAGAGTTGGTCAGACCCAGCTTGGAAAGTTCACTGAGGAAACTTAATTTGGACTATGTTGACCTCTATCTCATTCATTTCCCAGTGTCTTTGAAGGTAGGCAATGTATAATATTGAACTAACTTTAGCTGTCAACATAACTTTCATTTTGTGAGTAGATGGACTTAATTTATTATATATATATATATATATATGTATATATATATATACATATATATATATATAACCTCAATTTACTTATACAAGTTATAAAACAACAAGGTGTAGCTGCAGAAATAATGGAAGGAAAGAATTGATTCATACATGTTGTCCTCTGATCATCTCCTCTGTTGTACACACAAATACCAAAATTAAATAAAATATTAAAAATTTTAAAACATTACTCAATATAACTTACATGAAAAAGTTTACCACATCATGCAAGGAGCAAAGCTAAAGAGTTATCTTTGGAAATATCTCCACTTATCCATACCTTGACTCTATTCAATTAGAGGATTGGTCAGTTTTGTATGAGCCATTTCTATTGATGATTAAATAAGGCCTTTAACTCAAAGCTTATGCTCAATAATATTTGCTGATTTCCTATATATTCCATCATCAAAGTCCATCTTACAAAGAACCAATTGACTTTTTATCTCTTCCGTAACTTTCTATCACTCATGCACTCAAAGCACTAAAGTCCATGGATTGGAGCCCTGATTATCCCTTGTCAAGGATACAATACAAATCACCTGAAATCACTTTCATGACACTAGTAACATTGTCAGAGAAAGATGGACAAAAGTAATGTATCAAATAATACATACCACAGGACATGGGAATGTATTATTTATTATCACACATATGAAAATATAAAGTACAGTTGCTGAAAGACATCACTTACAACTGCATGAAAGGCACTTCATTAATATATGAAAAGTTGTTTCATCTATGTTATGGGATTAATTCCCAACCATAAATGTATCTGGGAGCACAGCTACAGGAAGAGATGTTAAAATGATAAGACCTCTTTAATGACTATTACTATTCTAGCCAGGGAATGATATTTTACCTCAAGATGAACGTGGAAACCTATTACTTGACACAGTGGATCTCTGTGCCACATGGGAGGTGAGTGACTATAATAAACACCACAGAAAAGAATAGAGGAAGAGAATGTGACCTCTGAGTGATCAGCCCTTCTACAACTCTGAGAACACCTCAGAAGGAAGGGCAGGAAGAATGTAAGAGTCAAAGACAGAGAGAATAATGTGGTCTTCTGGGCACAATGCAAGCAATACAGAGCAGGCATGACCACTCAGCAGGTGCCCACAACCCCCAAATAAGCCTGTGCAAGATAAAGTTTGTCAGCAGTTGATCCTCAATCCTGGAAGGACTCATGTGGCCCTATCCCTCCATAGTGAACTGGCTACTGGCAATAGATTCTGGGGAAGGGGCAGTCTTTGTACTCAGTGAGGTATCCACACAGGAACCCATCAGTGCCAATAGATATTTCCAAATCCATGATCATGTTGATAATCCTGGTTAAATTAGAAAGGCCTCAAAACAAAAAGAAATGAATATGGGAAAGAGTCTTGTTGGGTAGGAGGATAGATGTGGGAGAAAGATTACTAGAAGGTATGGGGATTACAGTTTTTGGAAGGCACTAATACATGTATGACATTTTCAAAGAACCAATTCAGTGAGTGTTACTGAAAAACATAGAGAGGTCAAATTCACACAACTCCACCAGTAGAAAAGGGATGAGTTATCTTTGCTGTAGACATTATGGTCTTTCTCATGAATGTTCTGCTTAAGTAGTAAGGAAAATGCATAGTGAAAACAAGGTGAAACTGGAGAGGATAACCATAACCTGCTTTCCTCCCTATACAATAATCATGATTGCCTAAGAAGAGCACGGGACTTCTCTGCCATTTACCTTATTAATTATCAGTCAGTTCTTACCAGTAAATACCAGTCAACTTCACCTTCCTTTCTTGGCACTATTTTTTCTAGCAACACAGCATTGCATTTCTAGCAATCAGATTCCAATTGCATATGCTATTATTCACCAATATTTTCTCCCCAGGCCATGGAAAAGTGTAAGGATGCAGGATTAGCCAAGTCCATTGGGGTATCCAACTTTAACCGTAGGCAGCTAGAGATGATCCTGAACAAACCAGGGCTCAAGTATAAGCCTGTATGCAACCAGGTGAGCTCCCTTATCTAATTTCCTTCAGGTTTTCTTTGTTTTCCTCATGTCCTATTGACATGTCTGTGTGTCCACCCTACTTGTCCACCTCTTTTATAATGTGCTAACAATAGAGTCTTCATCCCAGGGTTCTTTGGAGGACTTGTAATTGTATCTTTGCTTCCTAAGGCAAAACAATGATGCTTTAGAGAAGTCAAAGCTATCATTTGGAGATGAAGTCATTACTCATTCTTCAGAAGGAAGATCCACTTGTCCTTGAGATACTAATGATGGCTACACACTGAATCAATAAAGGAACAGTGAAAAGTATGCAATACTAGTCTAGTAGATTAAATCCATACTCAGGAAGTTGTATCAACACTTAGAGGTGATCTGCTGCTTGAAAGTGTCTACTGTGTGTTGATTTTCTGATCTGAGATACTTTCCATAACTTATATATAAGAATTTTTGGCCAGACAGTGGTAATGCATGCCTTTAACCCCAGCACTCAGGAGGCAGGAGCAGGTGGATCTCTGAATTTGAATCCAGCCTGGTCTACAAAATGAGTTCTAGGATGGTCAGAACTACACAGAGAAAAATCTGTCTTAGAAAAAAAAAAGAAAAAAGAAATGTTTTCTCTGTTAGAAAAATGTGACAATTATGTGTTGGGTACATAATAACGTATTAATTTCAAATATAAATTTCAGAGAAATAAAACAGAAGTCATATTTATAACAATTATATAATCTAGGAATGGACCTGTGAAATTTCCCCCGTTGATGTTAACATATATATTGATATTTAAATTCATTTTTTGGAATGACATATAGTGTAAAAAGAAGTTAGTTATACAGTTCAAACAAACTTACAAACTGTAAGATAAGCTGCACTTTGACATCTTTCCTTTAACTGTCAATACTCTAAGAAAGAAATTAATAAAATAACCACCATCATTAGAGAGCAATATTTTTATGTTCTCTCTCCCTTTCTGTGTCTCCCTCCTTCCTTTCCATCTTTTCTATTACTTACTTTATTTATTCTTCTTCTAATGCAGAGATCAACTCAGTATCACTGAAAAAAATTTTAACAACTTGCTGTTCTCTTTTAGATTTTACCTCAATGAATATTTGACTAAATCCCTGCTTCAGTCTATAATTCAATATTCAAAACTCTGTGAATTCATGGAATTTGTCATGTCCATCACAGTAAAATTGGTATTTAGCATCCAAGATCTGGCCCACTGAATTACTGAATTTCAAGATGGTTATTTTATATTAACTTCCCAAGAGAGATATTAAATTTATTCGAATTTTTTCTGTTTCAAAACATTTTTAAATTCATTTTACATACCAATTCCAGTTCCCCCTCCCCACATTCCATCCCTCAACTCATCCTCCATCAATTCCTCAGAAAGAGTAAGGCCTCCCATGGGGAGTCAACAAAGCCTGGCACATTTAGTTGAGATAGAATCAAGCCCCTCCTCCATGTATCACGGCTGAACAAGGTATCCCACAATATAAAATGAGCTCTAGAAAGCCAGCTTATGCACCAGGAATAGAACCTGGTCCTACTACCAGGCACCCCACAGACAGACTAAGCCATACAAATGTCACCCATATGCAGAGGGCCTACTTTAGTCCCATGCAGACTCCCCAGCTATCAGTCCGGACTCCATGTGCTCCCACCAGCTGAGTTAGCAGTCTTTGTGGGTTTCCAGGTCATGATCTTGAACCCCCCCCTTGCCCATATAATCCCTCCTGCTTCCCTTTTACTGGACTCCCAGAGTTTGGCCTTGTGCTTGTCTGTCGATCTCTGCATCTGCTTCCATCAGGTACTAGATGAAGGGTCTATGATGACAGTTAGAGTAGTCACTAATCTGATTAAAGAGGAAGGCCCCTTTAGGCACCCTCTCCACTGCTGCTAGGAGTCTTAGCTGAGCTCATTCTTGTAGATTCCTGGGAATTTTCCTAGCACCAGGTTTCTCCTTAACCCTATACAGGCTCCCTCTATCAAGGTATCTCTTTCTTTGTTCTCTCTCTCTACATCCCTCCCCCAACTCAAACATCCCATTCCCTCATGTTCTCATATCCCACCCCCTCCCCCTCCCTGTGCACCCCCCCACCCCCCAGTTTACCCAGGACATCTTATCTATTTTCCCTTCCCCTGTTTGAGTCATGTATCCATGACATGATATTCTCAATGCATATTCCATGCTAAATTATTTTGTTCGGCTTCCTTCCCCTTCATATTTCTTTGATATTGATAAGAGATTTCATATATTGTTATACCTTCCTATTCTGTTCATATACAGGTAGAATGTCATCCTTATCTCAACCAGAGCAAGCTGCTGGAGTACTGCAAGATGAATGACATAATCCTGGTTGCCTATGGTGCGCTGGGAACTCAGAGATATAAATACTGGTAATGAGAACAGCAGATGTCATTCCTAAGTCATGACTGTTAACATACTCTTAGCTACAGTAGTCAGGTTTCTGGAATTCATTCTCAGTCAGATGGGGTTACATTTCTGCAAGGTCCCGGAGGATGATTTGCTGCTAGTGCACTGACTACATTTGAGAATTCCTGGGTTCTTGTGGGCATTTTCATCTGTATTCAACCCTGGCAACAAAGAAGATGCACAGATTCTGGAATTTGCCTTTCTTTCCAGTGTTAATGAAGATACCCCAGTTCTCTTGGACGATCCAGTTCTCTGTGCAATGGCAAAGATGTACAAGCGGACTCCAGCCCTAATTGCCCTTCGCTACCAGCTACAGCGTGGGATTGTGGTCCTGGTCAAGAGTTTCAATGAGGAGCGAATCAGAGAGAACATGCAGGTAATGAAGCCCACCACCAGCACTCTTATGGTGCATCCTTCATACATCCTTATCTTTCTTCTTTAGTCTTAGAATTTCCAAATGTGCAAAAGGTTTCATAAATTAGGCAGTATATCTCTTACCTAAATTTGTTAAATTTTAAATTGTTAATACATTATTCTTTCTCTATAACACTATTTTAGAGTAATACCAATCAGTTATGGACCCATGTTTTAATACTGTAATAGCTAGTGATCATCTTTTTCATGATAAAACTGGGTGGAATTATATACAATGAGTCCTCTTCCAGACAGTTTCTGAGTCCCTTGACTAGGAATCATTAATAATTGAGAAATTCCCTATTGCGGTTAAATAAGGATCAGGATAAACAAATAGGCTGAATAGATGTTTATTCAGGGAGAAATAACTTACAACCTAAACAGATGAACACCAGCAAGTTCCACTGGATGCTCTCCTGTCAAAGTCCGGCCAGCAAGAGCGTTCCACGTTCTTCCTCAGACCTCCTTCCACAGGTCACTTCCACCCATGGCTCCACCCCCAAATGGGCGTGGTCAGTGCCACGGAAGGACAATGTAACTATCTCAATACAATTCCCACTTTCAGTAATGTTGAAAATGACATTTTCCTCATCCCAACTCTTCCTGGATAAGATATATAGATGCAACTGTATCCATGAAAATTATTGAAGCATATTTTCAAAACTGTCTCTGCACTTCTATGAATATTTTGCATATATGATAATACCTTTTTTGAATCTTGTCAGCTTTCTTCTCCAGTGTCCTTTGAAATCTTTGTCTGTAGTTTTATGTATTATGTGTGATGATGTATTTCTATTTATTTTTTTTTTCTAATTTGGTTTTCAATGTTTTACTTGGTGACTTTGAGAACTTGGGGGAGGGCTCCTCAGATGTTTTAAATATTGTCTATTGTCTCAGATTGATAAACATATTTAAAATAACATTTCTACTTCTATAACAGGTTTTTGATTTTCAATTGACTTCAGATCACATGAAAATCCTAGATGGCCTGAACAGAAATTTACGGTACTTTCATGGTAATATGTAAGTAACTTTTATAATTTTTGTAATTATTATGGTTCTCCCCTTATTTTCTAAGGAGATTAATTTAATAGCATGTCTTTCAAACGTTACCTCAGTATGAGGAAATCAAAGAATGAAGTTAGAGAAGACACAGATTTCTAGAATTCTCTTTCTAGACTCAGTCAGAGTTTTACTCTTGGACACAGCAAAAGGGAAGTGTATGCAGGGTTACCTTTATCTGATACACATGCCACTTTGTGTCAGTTGCATGAAATGTGCTGGGTCAGCCAACATCAATGCTGAGTCTATCCTTCCTACAGGTCTTTGATGTCACATGTTTAAATATTGTAATAATCATTTTCACAATGTCATAATCTAAAATCTGCTCAATTTCTTACTAAATCAAAGGCAATTTCATCAACAGCTCTCACCCCTCTCCATATGGAATTTCTTATTGAATCTTACTAATTCAATGGCTTTAATATCAAACCTCTTATTTCCTTTGCACTGTATGTGTGTTCAGGACTCAGACAAACATTTTCTCAAGAATGTCTGGACTGTTGTGGTAAATAGAACACTATTTATACTCAACAAATGATTATTATTCTTTCTCATGCTGTCTACAAAGACTATATAATTTACAAAAAGATATATAATATAAAAGAGGTTAAGCAAAGAATTTTTCTTGTGAGAAAATTTATTGATAGTTAATTCAAATTGAACATGATAATACATGAAATGTATTAGACTGTACAATAGCATGTTACCCAAAATTGTATGGTGAGTTATTACCTATATTAAAAAATATTGGTAATATTTTAATAATATGTAAAATAATGAAGTAAACACACTTATTAAAAGAGATGGAAATAATGGCAAGCAATCAGTGGTTGTTGCTCCTATTACAATGATAAATCATTTTATCACTTTCATACTACTATGAAGTAAGTTCCTTGGACACGGAACTTCTGTCTCATAAATGGCACTTCTTCTAATCCTGAATCTAACATGGCATATCCCATACCATAAGCAGTTAGTAAACAATATGCTATAGGTTACTTTATCTCTTAACTTTTTATTGCTTTTTAATTTGGTGTGTATGTATTCACACACATACCATGAATATGAAGATCAAAGGACAACTTGCAAGAGTTATTCTTTCCTCATATCATGAGGATACCAGGGATCTAACTCAAGTCACCTGGGATGATAGCAAGCACTTTTACCTGCTGAGCCGTCTCATTATCCCCCAAAAGTATTTATTCTTGTCGAAAACATATGTAGACTTGCCCCAATTCAAAATGAGACAAAATCATCTCTTCTTCATTCAGAATTTGCATTAAAAAGAACTGGTCGTCTTTGTTTACTTTATAGAAAGATTTATGTATTTCAATTATTGACTCTGGGTTCTCTATGTGTTAAGTTCCAAGGAAAATGTATTTGAACAGCTCATTTGCTTTTCCTCAGAGTTATTATAAAATACCATTTCTAAAAGTAAGAACACATGTCACATGGCTTATAAGAAAAGAAAGTTTTCAACTTTCATCTCAGTGACAACTCTGTAGAAATCTTATACTAGAAACAGCCATCAAACATCAGACACATTGTGCACTATTCTTTCTCATTGTAGGTTTAATGCTCACCCCAGCTTTCCATTCTTTGATGAGTACTAGTATGGATGCCTTTGCCATGAGTTCTGTTAGAAGACCTTGTGTGTGATGCTGAGATCTCATATACTGATTGCTGGACACATCACTTCCAATCCATGCTGTTTAGAAACGCACCCTCAGTTTGAGCTATATCTGTTCATTGGGGAGCAAAAGCACTAAATTTTGGTTCTTTTGTGTAAATAAATAAAAAATATTTTGCTCCAGCCTTGCCTATTCCTGTGTATATACCTTGAATATTTTACCTCCTCCTACCACATTAAGACCTCACACAGATTTACCTGAATATTTGTGTGCAGTGTTTAAGAGATAACAGCTACTTTATTGACATTCCTAGAGTAGCTATGGATAGAATTCCCATCCTTTAAGGAAGAAGCAATTAGAAGGGTTTTGTCAGTGTTTCTCCTGACCTTCAAACAACAAGAAAATATACCAATGTGGTTTTGAAGGCAAGATACACATGAGAAGAGCAGCCAGCAGCCTGGGGAGCTCAAATATTAGAGCTCAGAAGATCTGGAGAATGCAATCTCTGTAGAAGGCTTTGGAGGGAGCCAAAAGAGGAGTCAGTCTGCAAAGGTCTTGAGTTCCTTAGGATATCAAAGATTCACTGTTTCACATAGTGGGATTTTCAGATGAGTGATGGAATTCCAACTAAACTCTGGTGCATCCTGAATCCAATCCATCCAAGGGCTCCCTTCTGTAGAAACAACCCAAGCAATAACCTTGTTTCTTACAAAATACTTTGAGACTCATGTTTTGAAATTTCTTACAGATAAATGACAGTGATCTAGTGGCATGGCCTTGTCTACCAAATATAGATTATATAAGTTATTATATATATGTATGTATATATATATAGTGTGTGTGTGTGTGTGTACGTACACCACTTTATTACAAGAAAAACTTTAAGAAAGAACCTATATGCAGATGCCAGTGGAACTGCTCATTCCATTTGGATTACATAGTCTCTACTCATACAATACCAGAGGATTATATAATACCATACAATACATTTTATCAGAAACTTAACATATCATCTAGGTCAGAGTCTCACAGTCATAAACTAGCCTGCCTAGCCTTGCCAGTAATCTAAACTAATTTTAGTCTTAGTCAAAATATCTAGTGATAACTGTGCTATTTTATTCTGATTAATCTTTTCTAAAGATACTCTAGAACAGAAATATATCCAAGCTCTGGATAATTGTAATAGGCACAGAGGTCACCCCTGGTTAATTCTCTAGCCAAAATAACTCAGCACTGGTTGCTTTCTCAGAGAATGGTTATTCTTCATGACTAGATGCATTATTCTAAATGGTGAGCCAATTATATTTTCACACTGTATCCCACATCAGATGCCAAATATATGGTCAGATTATCACACCAGGGAATTCTTGCCTTGTCTATACAATGAGGACTCAATAACTAAGGGCTTACTAAATGTATAATGGTACTGTGTGCTGAAGATATCACAGGCTCTCATGACACCTCTGAGCTTTATAAGTTTGTGCCCAAATGAGGTATACAATGGAATTTTGACCAGCTTGATTACCCTTAAGAGGCATGTTTAATTAGAAGACATGCCATCTCTTTAAGTAAATACTTACTATATAGATGATAATCAAGCAAATAATCCTACAACTGTATCTTCCTCCTAAATCTGACTTTGACACTATTAAGTTCTAAATTTCGACAACATTTAAAAGCCATCATGTTTTTCCTTATAAGTTTTCAAGAAATACCGTTTAAAGGCCCTAGGTTCACAAAGATGTCAGCTCTATGTAACACACCCACTTCCTCCCACTCCCATTTTTAAAAGTGACTCTATCTTCTTACAGAATGGATTATATAACTGAAGGCAGATGGCATTATATGTACCAATGCCACACACTGTTCAAAAAGAACACAAATGTATCTTTATGGTACCCCATGCAAAACTATAACTCCACTTTGCTAGCCCTAGTATCTTTGCAAGTGATCAATAGTTAATAAGCTTGAAGACCCACCTTACCTTCTCTGAACCATTGAAGTTAATTAAAATAATTACATCCAAGACAATACCAGAACAAAGATGTGAAACTTCATCTAGTAAATGCCATTCATATCAGGAAATGATTAGGGAAGAAATTTTAACACATTTTATAGAGCACCCCCAAACTACACCTCCATATTCATAGGGAGCCTTGTGTTTATGTACAAGGCCTCCTTCCTCTGGTATTGGTAACGCTCGATAGAAGAGAGGCTCCAAAACAGAAGGCAAGTGTGTCAAATATTTTCAAATTTAAAAAAAAAACAGACAAATTTGACAAAGAAACAAGTATGCCATATGCTCTTATATTTGACAAATGTCTTAACTATCAAATGCTGATGTGGAAGGCATTCCTTGTCCCCAACAGGACTAGGAAAATACAGGAAACTTACAGAGTCCAACAGCAAACACAAAGGCTTTATGTTCCTCAAATGATACAAGTAGAGCAAACTCTTGATTCAGAAAGTCAAAGACAGAAGGTCACAAGATAAAGATATCACAACAAACATTTAGCTTTTACTTCCCATTGAATGAACAGAAGTGTTTTCAAATTGTAGCACACTCCTGTTCCTATCTTTATGACACAAGTATTATCACTACCTAACCAAAGGTTGTTTAAAAAAGCATTCATATAACTGTACCTCAATTCTGATTTTATTGATTTGGGAATTTTCTTTCTGTCTTTTGGTTAGTTTGGTTAAGGGTTTGTCTATCTTGTTGATTTTCTTCAAGAACCAACTCATTGTTTCATTGATTCTTTGAATTGTTCTCTTTGTTTCTATTTTATTGATTTCAGCCCTCAATTTGGTCATTTCCTATCATCTACTTCTCCTGGGTGACTTTGCTTCTTTTTGTTCCTGGGCTTTCAGGTATGCTGTTAAACCACTAGTGTGATATTTCTCCACCCTCTTTATGTAGGCACTTAGTGCTATAAAATGTCCTCTTAGCACTGCTTTCCATAAGGGAGATATAACAGGCAGTGAGGAAATCCAGAGAATCATTGGGTTATCGTTTGAAAGCCTGTATTCTACAAAACTGGAAAATGTAAAATAAATGGACAATTTTTTTCTGGATATGTAACATATACCAAGATTAAATCAAGACCAGACATACAATTTAAATTGACCTATAACCCTCAATGAAATAGAAACCATCATCAAAAGTTTCCTAATCAGAAAAAGCCCATGGAAAGAAGATTTCAGCACAGAAATCTAACAGAATTTCAAATAAGAGCTAATACCAATACTCCTCAACTTTTTCCACACAATATAAACAGATGGAACATTGCTAAACTCTTTTTACAAGGCTGCAGTTACCCTGATACCCAAAGCACACAAAGGTGCAACTAAGAAATAGAATTACAGACCAATCTCCCCCATGAAAATTGTCACAAATAATACTCAATAAATACTGTCAAATCAAATCCAAGAGCACATCAAAAAAAAAAAAAAATCACCTATGATGCTCAAGTAGGCTACATCCCAGAGATGCAGGGATGGTTCAACATATGAAAAATCTGTTAATGTTATCTACCATAAAAACAAACTGAAAGAAAAAATCATATGACATCCCTAGATGCTGAAAAATCCTTTGACAAAACCCGACATCTCTTCATGAAAGGGTTTTAGGAAATCATGGATACAAGAAACATCTAAACATAATAAAAGCAATATACAGCAAGCCTACAGCCAACATCAAACTGAATGAAGAGAAACTCAAAATGATCTTATTGAAATCAAGACAAGACTGTCCAATCTCTCCATATTTATTCAATATAGTACTTGAAGGTCTAAGACAGCAATATGACAACAAAAGGAGACACAAGTGATACAAATTGGAAAGGAAGAAGTATGTTTGCTATTTACAGAATATGTATGTATGTATGTATGTATGTATATCCCCCCCCCAAAAAAAAAAACTACCAGTGATTTCTTAACAGCTAAGAAACACCTTAAGTAATTTGTCAGGATACAAGATTAGCTCAAAAATTAAGTAGCACGGCCTCCCTGACCTCTGACCCCCACCGCCAGTCCTCTGCCTAAGCTCTGGGCACCTGCCAGAGATACACCTATCCCTGCAAAACCATCCTGAGTCCCTGCCTGCTGGGTCTTTGACTCCCATCACCAGGCCTCTGTTGGAGGTGAATCCGGGACCTGTTCAGGTTGAATCCCCCTCCACACCCTTCCCTGGGAACTCCCTGGATTGGCCCGAATCTCACACCCCCTGTGTATTGTCCCCAGCGAAAGTACTCCTGGTGCTCTGATACACAACTCGCCCCGCCCCACTCGGCCCCCCCCCCAAGAACCTGCCCACTGCCCCACTGCTCTGGTTGAGCACTGGACAGAGGGCAGATCCAACAATCTCACCACCTCCAGGGAACTTCCTGGAGCTTCTCTGAGCACACTAGAGCTGCACCTATCCATGGGAGGAACACTCTGAGTCCCCGCCTGCCTGATCTCTGACCTCCACTGCCAGTCCTCCACTGGAGCTCCAGGGCCCCTGCTAAAGATCCCCCTATCCATGTGGGACCATCCTGAGTCCCAGCCTGCCTGCTGGATCTTTGACCTCCACTGCCAGTCATCTGCTGGAGGCCTTTGCCAGAGGGCCAGGCCTCTGCCAAAGACCAGCCTATCCAAGCTGGACCATCCGGAGTCTCCCCCAGCATGATCTGCCAGAAGGAAATTCCTAGGTCTGCTCTCAGCACACTAGACCAGCCTATCCACACAAGACTACCCTGAGTTCTGCCTGCCTGAACTTTGACCACCATTGCTGTGTCCCTGCCTGAGGAAAGAACTCCTAGAGAGTTTGGACCACCCATAGCTAGACCTGGTGGCACAGTTTGAGGCAGGAGATTCTGAGTTCAAGGACTGAATACACAACATAGTGAGATCTTATCTCAAAATGTAGGGATTTTTGTTAAACCTGACGATGTATGTAGTAACTTTCCAAGATAAAGTATTTGCATAGCACATATTTGCATACCACGTTCAAGAGCTTAGGTTCAATCCCCTTTACCAAAATATGTGTCACTGTATAGTCATCCTTCTATTGACATGCCCGAACTTCATCCTTATCTCTGTTTTGGTACCTATGTCCAACCTACTAATCACTATTCTACATTTAAGTCAAAAATGTAGCTTTCATACATATAGTGTTTGCATTTGGGCTTTTGAGTTTGATTTACTTTTAAAATGTCCTCTAATTCATGCACTTTATAAAAATGACAAGATTTAATTCTTTATGGCTACACAATACTTCACTGTGTTTCACTGTGGTGTGTGTGTGTGTGTGTGTGTGTGTGTGTGTGTGTGTGTACGACATCTTACTCATCCATTGATTGATGGGCACCCAAATTAAATCCATAATTATTCCTAATGGAGCTGCATGTATCACTCCAGTACACTGACTTTATTCCCTTTGTATAGATGAAGGAAATTATGGGTAGATCATATAAAAGTTCTATTTTTAGGAACTTCTATATTGTCTTCTTCAGTGTTTGTACTAATGTACATTACCATCAGCATGTATGAATTCTTCTGTTTCAACATCCCATTAGTGTTGCTTTTTGCTGCCCTTTTGTAACAACCATTCTAAGGTGAACCATTGTCTCATTGTAATGATGAATTTCAAGACATGCTACCAAGCCATAGTAACCAAAGCAGCACCACATTATCCTGGAACTATGACACCAAATGAAGAAAGCACAGAGCATACCTTCAAAACATTTGTGTAGGGAATCATCTTTTAGACATGTCCTCAAAATAAAAATAAAAAATAAAAACATAGAAGCTAAAATACATAAAAAGAAAAACGAAGTATGTATTCTTAAGAAATACTTTTTTAACTTTTTTGATGGTCAGCTTTCACCCCTTCATATCTGACTCAGGCTTTTATTATTAATATCTATTAAAATTCAGGTTACAGCTGACCACTTGATATTGGATAACCAACCAATGTCTTCTGCCCTGGAGAAGACTATTTTTCCCACTCTCTGCATTCTTTATTTGCCTGTAGGTCTTTGTGTAGAATTTGTTTGCAGCAAAGGGTATAACAGATCAAAGAAATACCTACACATGAGGAGAAAATCATTGTCAACCACCTATCTATGCAGGTTCACTTTACTGGCTTGATTGGGATTTGTTTTAAGGAACAAAGTTCCAAGAGATTACTGAAACACACCTCTTGGTGTGCCTTATGGCATTTACAGAGGTAATTAGAGCAAGAGAACTCTGGCCAAATAATTGAATTAATCCCTTGATTTAATTTCCTTGTTGATGAGAGAAGATAGAGTGTGATCTATTTGGAGGGTCCTGGAAGAGCATCCTTGGACTGAATCTTGCCCTGGCCCCTTCCTTTGCTTCGCTTCTCCCTGCTTCTCTTCCACCAGGAACAGAAGAGCAGCATACCCCACCACCACACCACAACCTTGATGTTCTGCTTAGGCAAAGCTGGCCAAGCAGCAGCAGACTGGAGCTAGGGAACTATAAGTCAAAAGCAAACAAACCACCCAATCCCTCCTTTAGTTTCTATGAGGTATTCTGACCACAGTAATGCAAAACTAATGTGCTATCTGAAAAATTATTACTACCTAGGGTACATGAAGAACTCATAATACTTTGTAACAAAATTAGAGGGGGAGTAATATATATATATATATATATCCAAAAAAAGATGTGAAAATGTTCCAAAATATATTAGATATAAGACACCTAGTGTGACGAGAACTTATGTAGTGAGGGTGGTTACTAAACTAAGTTTTCTCTTTTGCACCTAGGTAGAAACAGGCTAGTTTCAGACTTGAAACTGAATGTGAAGGCAGCGCTAAGAATTACACTCATTAACTACGTGGTCAAACTCTGAGCTCCCACTTAGGCCTGTCTGCTTTCTTCTGAACCCCAAATCCACCATCCTTACCTCTTCTGGGACAAAGGTTCCAAAGTCAAGAACAGGAATGTGGTGACATCATTTAGCTCTACACAGAGTTTGGGATTCATTCTGCTTCTGTTGTCCCTGCTGTCACTGGGTACTGCAACTGAGGGGTAGAAAGTTAATCATTACTCACTTCCTGTCTTATCCTTAAGCAGTAGTGTGTAATGTAGGGCAGTAACACAGTTCACATGCCCCAGAGAAATGGAACCAGCTTAATGATTTCATAGGAATGAGAATTCTGAAGTACTACATACTGACAGATTATTTAGTCTTTAGAAAATTTTCTCATTATAGTCTCCCACAAACTGTCTTATCATAGAAGATTAATTGAACAATTATTGACCACTTGCTATACTAAAAACCTTCTTACACCTGTTCCCTTGTTTGGACTCATTTGTTGTTGTTGTTGTGGTTGGTTGGTTGGTTGGTTTAGGGGCTTTTTTGGGGGGTTGCCATAATGAAGCCCCTTCTTGGTTATATATAATAAAAAGAGTAAGTTACACACACCACACACACACAGTCACATTCAAAGAATTGAAGAAATGGGAGCTGGGCATATGTCTCAGTGACGAAGATCATTTGCTGTACCAGCATGAGGCCCCTAGTTCAGATTCCAGCACCTACATAAAAGTCTGTGTATGACTGTACATACCTATAATCCCAGAGCTGCCAGGAAGGGCTCACTGGGATGCTGGCCAATCTGGTTCTAGCTCCAGCAAGAAACTCTGTCTTGAGTAAGTAAGGCAGAGAGTAACAGAACAGTACACTCAGAATTCTCCTCTGGTCCACATATGTTCATACACCACCCATGTATATACCACACATACACACACACACACACACACACACACACAAAACATACATAAAACACACACACACATGTATACACACATACTCCACATACTCTCAAGATGAGCTCCTCCTGTTCAATGAATTGTACAAAAACAGAACTGAATCCTTGACAACTCCATCAAGTCTCACAAACCATGCAGAAAAAAACAGGCTATCTCTTGACACTGAGAAGTTCGCAGGACTTGTTTAGCAAGCTCTAGTCTGTACTACCTGAATGACCTAACTCAATTCTGCCCTGCCCTGATTACATGCTTCATGATCTGACTGGGTTCTTCTACACCAAAATCTTGTTTACTTTTGAAGAAAAGATATCAAAAGTATAGAAGACTTCTAAATAGGTTAACACAAACCAATTTGAGGTTAGATGGCTTCCACCTTCATCATAATCCATTCTGCAGATGTATGACTCACATACCAGTGACACTGAACATAAATATTTTCCCTTTTCCCCCACTTCATTTCTTTTAATTACTGTGACTCCTCCAGTGGGTCAAAAAGCATACTGTGAATCTTTTGTGTTTGCTTCTTCTATTCTTTGAACAAGAATAATTTTCCTCATAGATGGGGCTTACCCTCAGTTACTGGTTCAGTGACTCCTCCAAGAGAGAGAAGACACCATATGTGTGTGATCAAACTTGGTAACCATTTCATGGTTAGTCATTGCAGACAATGCTACATATAAAGAGACAACTGGATAAGAAAAATTTGATTCTGAGCACTATTTAGCATATACTGTATCTTCTCGGTCAGAATTTATACCAGAGAGTCTGAAGGTCAGCCATCTTCTGTTCAGCCCTTCCTTTCATGCATCTGGGTCCTATAAAGCCAGATGTCTGGGGATGCATCTTGGTGCTGTGCTCACATGTGCAAAGCCCTGTGTTTGATCTCTAGCACTAGATAAGCAGATACACTACATCATGTCTATAATTCCAGAAATGGAAGTTCAAGGTCATCCCTGGCTACTTAGCAAAGGTAGAAGACACTCTGGGCTACATGAGACACTACTTCAAAAATATTTTAGATAAGTAATAAAGGCAAAAGTGGACAAGTTTATTGTGGTTTCTCCTCCTCTTCTTTCCTTTAGCACATCCTTACCACAACCCAGAGTACTCCACAAAGTCCTTTGGTATGAGCTTGACCTTTTACTCTGTGCACATAGCTAGAAAAAGCACGGCATTTAAGGTTACAATACCTGATAGCCACAGCCGTAAACTAACTTTGTAACAATTTTTTTCAAATTGGAGTGAAGTACAGAGTGTACCCTGTGCCCAATTCCAGATGCCTGAGGAGTCTCCAGATTGGCTATGGACACAACACACTCCCCCTAATTCATGAACTTCTTTATACCAGTTCCTGCCTGCACTTGAGACAAACCCAAAAAAAAAAAACCAGCTTATAGTGGCCAACTCTTTCTTTTAGTATCCTGATTCTCCACATGAGCCCAGAAATCAAAGGCTTTTGTTTTCATAATGGCCACATAAGTTGATGCTGATCTAGGCATGTTACTGCCTAGATTGACACTATGCATGCAGATATCAAAGCCTCACAGTGTACTATACAAATGCATATAAATACTTGTCAATAGAAACCTATTTAAAGGTAAGTAGGTAATAAAATGTCATTGCTGTGTTGACTGTGGCTATTTTATCATTTAACATTTAAGAAGTCACTTTTAATGACTTTGAACATTTTATGATTTGGAGTGCTCCACCATTTATTCTTCAGTTCAGTCATATGTTTGTTATATAGCCAAAAGTAGCCTCACACTCACTACAGAGCCAAAACTCACCATCATTTACTGCTTAGCCTGTGTGTAAAATGCCTAACACTCACTATTTACAGTATCTATTTCTTTCATTATAAGGAACTGAATAGCATCCTTCCAAGCATACTACCCATTCACCTTCTCTGAACTTTATCCTAATCTTATTGCATTCTCAATAGTTTGTTATGAACAATCTTAAAACAGGTGCCAACATGAGTTTCTTAGTTATGGTTGGCCTTGCTGGTTTTACTTCTTTGACTTGAGAACTGACAACAAAGAAAACTACTTCCCAGGGACTATAAAGATTTTACTTCAGAAGTTGTAGTTAAAACTCATGGTTTCTCTTTCTTTTTAGCAAGTTTGGAAATGAGAAATTTTACAAACTAAAAGACTGTGTGATAGCTATTCTTGGTTGTCAACCTGACTGTATCTGGAATAAACTATAATCAAGAAGTGGAAGGCACACCTGTGAGAGATTCTCTGCTTCATTTGAAGGGGTGAATCCAATTGTAGTCCAGACCTTTGAGGCACGAAGACACACACCTTTAATCTTGATCTTGAAGCAAAACAGACATACTTTAATATGGTTTATACCTCCTGTAAAAGTCTATATAAGATTATAGAAAAAGAAAACTTTTGTTCTTTACCTGCTTGAACTAGCCTTGTTAGAACATCCAGTCCTTCACTGGCATTGGAAACTGCTGTTTAGGGATTCCAGCATATACAGAAGACCAGGTAAGATATCCAGCCATGTGGGACAGAAAAACTACCACATTTTTTAACTTTCAGTTCATAGCCAGCAATTGTTGGATTAGCTGAACTGCATCCTGTAAGTCATTCCAATAAATTCCATATAGATATAGAGATAGATGATTGATAGATAGATAGATAGATAGATAGATAGATAGATAGATAGATAGATAGATATTCATTCTACAAGTTCTGTGACTCTAGGGAACCCTAACTAATACATACTGTTAACTATTATTTATAAGTCTATGCTTAAATACTCGATTTTCTATGTCTTGATGGATATTCTAATGTTCAAAACACATCTGTCTTAAATCTAGTAGAAGATATAAAGTGTGTGCAGGTTCCCTAAGAGGCTAGAAGAGGCTGTCAGATCCCTTGGATCTGGACATATAAATGGTTGTTAGATGCTCTCATTATCCCAGCAGACCCAATCCATCAGGCTCTTCCCTAGAACACTGCAGCAGAACAACAGCTGCAGCCTCCCTTCCCCTGTCTATGTCTACTATGGATTCCATAGACCATACCCTCCTGGCCTGCCTCCCCCAACTCATAGCTGTTTTCCAGTTCCCAGCTTGTACAGACAGCCCCTGCTAAACCACAGGCCACACCTTCCAGAAGACCAAGTAGCCTGGCCACAGATCTTCTCTGCTCTCACTGATCACACAGATCATCCCCTCCTAACCTCCCTCCCTTGATTCTTCCATACATTCCAGCCTCCATCACCAACAAGCATTCCCCATTAACACACTGGCAGAGCAGGCCAGCAAAACACATCCATCACACTCTCTAAAAATCCAGAGATGAAAAAGAAACCAAGGAACAAAACACTCATGCAACAAAGACAAACCCAGGAGTCAGTACCTAGACCTATAATCACTCCAAACCCAGATACCTAAATGCCTGCAAAAGAATACAATAAATAACAGTCAGGATAGTATGTCTCCATCAGAGCACAACTGTGTTAAGACAGCAGGCCCTGAATATGCCAACATAGTCAAAGCAGATGTGAAGATAATAGAGGTCCTTACGGATGACATGAATAAATCACTTAAAGCCAAGAAGAACAGTTTTGAATGAAACTATTTAAAACTTGAAAATGGAAATAGAAGCAATAAAGACAAAGACTGAGAGATTTCGAAAATTTAAAAAATAAATTCAAAGAGGAACTACAGAGGCAAGCCTCCCCAACAGAATACAAGAGATAGAAGAGAAAAATCTCAAACATTGAAGATACAATAGTAGAAATGGATATATCAGCAATTGAAAACATTAAACCTAAAAATTTCCTGATAGAAAACATTCAGAAACTCAGAGGCACTATGAAAATACATAAGAATAATACAAATAGAGGAAAGAAAGGAATCCTAGGTCAAAGGTCAAGAAAATATTTTCAACAGACTCATTGAAGTAATGCCTATAAAGGTACAAGAAGCATACAAAATACCAAATAGATTGAACTAGAAAAAAATTTACAAAGACAGAGTTGTAAGATTTAAAACTGACTTTTTTTTTCTTATTGATGAATTGCTGCCTCCTTTTCTGCCTCATTTTCCTACTTTTCTGGTAATATTCTTTTTTTTTAATTTATTATTTTACATGTCAATCCAAGTTCCCCCTCCCTCCCCCATCCCTCCCTCACTTTTACCCTCTCTGCCCTCTCACATGCACTCTAACCACCCTCCCCTCCCATCCCCCACCCTAATTCCATATGTAGGGGAGTGCCATCCATTTGAGGTCATGTAGAGTTGACAGGTCATGTGAAGTAGGAACTAGGTCTTCTCTCCTGTCTCTAGGTTAAGGCAGTTATCCCTCCATGGGGGATGTGTTCACAAGGTCCTTTTGTGTGCCAGGGATACATTCTGGCTCCACTGTCTGAGGTCCCTTAGACTGCTCAGTCCTTCTGGCTGAGAACAATATTCGGGGGGCTTGAGTCAGTCCCTTGCTGGCTTCCCAGCTATCAGTCTGGGGGCCCATTAGCTCCTCCTTGTTCAGGTAAGCTGCATCTATGTGTTTCTACAGCCTGGTCTTGTCCTCTCCATCTGCATCTGGGTTCTAGTTTGATTCAGTGTTTATGTATGGGTGTTTGCTCCTGTTTCCAACAGGTATTAGATGAGGGCTCCATATATAAGTTAGCTGTTGATCTCACTATCCAGGAAGGGCATTTATGGTAGTCTTTCCACGGATGCTCACATTGTTAGTTTATGGCAGTCTTGTACTTCTCTAGAGCTTCCTTTATGTTCAATTTTATTTTCAAACCAATATTGGCTCCCTCTTTTAGTCTCTGTCTCTCCCTCTCTCTATCGCTCTCTCTCCCTCCCACCCTCCCTCCATCTCTCTCTCTCTCTCTTTCTCTCTCTCTCTCTCTCTCTCTCTCTCTCTCCTGTCTTCTATTCCTATCCGGACTCAATCTTCCTAGTCACACGTGTTTTCCTCTCCTCCCCCTTGCTTTCTCCTACTTCTCTCTCCATTCCCTACCCCCCCCCCCGTGCTCTGAGGGAATTGTCCCTTCCCGATTCTGTAAGGAACTTTATATGACTCTCTTAGAAACCTCCTTTTATCCTAGTTCCTCTGGTGGTGTGAATTATAGGATGGTGATCCTTTGTGCTGTGTCTAAAATTTATATATGAGCGAATACATACCATGTTCCTATTTTTGTGACTGGGTTACCTCATTTAGGATGGTTTCTTCAAGTGACATCCACTTGCCTGCGAATTTCAAGATACCATTATTTTTTCTGCAGAGTAGTATCCCATTGTGTAGATGTGCCACATCTTCTTTATCCATTCTTCAATTGAGGGGCATCTAGGTTGCTTCCAGGTTCTTGCTATTACAAATAGTGCTGCTATGAACATAGTGGAACAGATGTCTTTGTTGCATGGATGTGGATCATTTGGGTATATGCCTAAGAGGGGGATTGCCGGGTCCTGTGGAAAACTAATTATCATTTTCCTGAGGAACCGCCATACTGATCTCCAAAATGGCTGTATGAGTTTGCACTCCCACCAGCAGGGGAAGAGTGTTCCCCTTTCTCCACATCCTCTCCAGCCTGAGTCCTAATTGGTGTTTCTAATTTTAGCCATTCTGGAAAGAGTAAGATGATATCTCAAAGTTGTTTTGATTTGCATTTCCCTGATAGCTAAGGATGTGGAGCACTTTCTTAAGTGTCTTTCAGCCTTTTTGATTTCCTTTATTGAGAATTCTTTCTTCAGTTCTGTACCCCATTTTTTAATAGGGTTATTTGGTGTTTTGTTGACTAGTTTCTTGAGTTCTTTGTATATTTTGGAGATAAGCCCTTTGTGGGATATTGGATTGGTGAAAATCTTTTCCAAGTCTGTGAGCTGCCGTTTGGTCTTGTCCACTGCGTCCTTTGCCTTACAGAAGCTTCTAAGTTTGAAGAGGTCCCATTTATTAATTGTTCCTCTCAGTGTCTGTGCCCCTGGAGTTATGTCCAGGAAGCAGTCTCCTATACCAATTTCTTCAAGGGTACCTCCTACTTTCTCTTCTAAGAGGTTCAGTGTGGCTAGATTGATGTTGAGGTCTTGATCCATTTGGATTTAAGTTTTGTGCATGGCGACAGATACGGGTCTATCTGCAGCCTTCTACACACCTTCATCCAATTGTGCCAGCACCATTTGTTGAAGATGCTGTCTTGTATCTGTTGAGCTTTGTTATGCCACCTAGTATGTGGTCGATTTTAGAGAAGGTTCCATGTGGAGCAGAGAAGAAGGTATATTCTTTTGTCTTTGGATGGAATGTTCTATAGATGTCTGTTAACCCCAGTTGAGACATAACTTCTGTTAGTTCTTTTGTTTCTTTGTTGAGTTTCTGATTTGTGGTCCAGTCTAGTGGTGAGAGTGTGAAGTTGAAGTCTCCCACTATGAGTGTGTGAGGTTTTATGTGAGGTTTGAGTTTTAGTAGCATTTCTTTTACAATTGTTGGTGCCTTTGTATTAGGGGCATAGATGTTCATAACTGAGAATTTGTGTTGATGGATTTCTCCTGCGATGAATATGAAATGACCATCTTCATCTCTTTTGACTAATTTTGGTTTAAAGTCTAACTTTGTTAGGATAGCTACGCCTGCTTGCTTCTTATTTCCATTTGATTGGAAAATCTTTTCCCAACCCTTTACCCTGAGGTAATGTCTATCTTTGAAGCTTAAATGTGTTTCTTGTATGCAGCAGAAGGATAGATTCTGTCTTCGTATCCATTCTGTTAGCCTGTGTCTTTTTATAGGTGAGTTAAGACCATTAATGTTGAGGCTGAGTAAGGACCATTGGTTGTTGATGCTTGTTTGATTTAGGTTTGTTGTTGGTAGTGGTATTGTGTATATATTTGTCCTGCTTTACCCTTTGTTTCCGGTGTAGTTCGATTATATGTTACCTACATTTTTGTGGGCGTAGTTACCTTCCTTGGGTTGGAGTTTTCCTTCCAATACTTTCTCTAGGGCTGGATTTGTAGATACGTATTGGGAAAATCTGATTTTGTCATTAAATATCTTGTTTTCTCCATCTATAGTGACTGAGAGTTTTGCTGGGTATAGTAGCCTAGGCTGGCATCTGTGTTCTCTTAATACTTGTAGAACGTCTATCCAGGACCTTCTGGCCTTGAGAGTTTCCATGGAGAAGTCAGCTGTAATTTTGATAGGTCTGCCTTTATATGTTACCTGTCCTTTTTCCTTCGCTGCTCTTCATATTCTCTTCTGTAAGCTAGGTATTTTGATTATTATATGTCGAGGGGTCTTTTTTCTTTGGTCTAGCCTATTTGGGGTTCGGTATGCTTCTTGTACTTTCATGGGCATGTCCTTCTTCAGATTTGGCAAGTTTTCCTCGATGATTTTGTTGAATATGTTTCGGCACCTTTGAGCTGGGCTTCCTCACCTTCCTCTATGCCTGTTATTCTTAGGTTTGGCCTTTTCATGGTGTCCCACATTTTCTGGATGTTTTGTGTTAAGGATTTGTTGGATTTATGATTTTCTTTGGTCGATGAATCTGTTTCTTCTAGTTTATCTTCTGCGCCTGAGGTTCTCTCTTCCATCTCTTGAATTCTGTTGGTTATGCTTGTGTCTGTAGTTGCCAATTTTTTTGCCCAGCTTTTCTATTTCCAGAATTCCTTCAGTTTGTGTTGCCTTTATTTTCTCTATTTCAAGTCTTGAACTGTTTCCTTCACCTGGTTAATTGTTTTTTCTTGGCTTTCTGTACTTTCCTTAAGGAATTTGTTCATTTCTTCCACTTTTTTGTTTGTTTTTTCCTCCGTTTCTTTAAGGGATTTTCTCACATCTTCTTTGAGGTCCTCTACCATTTTTATGATGGTAATTTTTAAGTCATTCCCTTCTGCTTCCTCTGCTTTGTTTTGTTCCATTCTAGTTGGGGTAGATTCCCTTGATTCTGGTGGTGTCATGCTTGTCTTTATGTTGTTAGGTGTTTTCTTGTATTGCTGTCTTCCTATAGCTTCTTCCAGTAGGTGTTGGTAGGGTCTCCCCTTCTCTCCATGGTATTTCCCTAGTGGGCTTATGTGGGTCAGAGGTTCAATATCTGTAGATCTGGGTGGTCCAAGCTCTATAGGAGGTCTCTCCACAACGGGGACCCAGGGATGGGGTCAGGGGAAAGGATCCAATAGAAGATGCCTGCAGAAACTCAGAGTGGTCCAGCAGAGATAGGCGGATCTCTGGGAGGGGCCTGGGACTCCAGCAGAGGACTGGAGGTGGGGGTCAGAGACCAAGCAGGTGGAAATTACAGGTGTTCCTGCGTGGATAGGCAGGTCTCCTTTGTTCAGAGTTGTTCGGAGAAGTCCCCGAATTAGGGTGGACTGTTGGCTCCACCCTCTGTCCCAGTGCTCAACCAGAGCTGCGGGACAGTGGGCAGGGTAGGGCACGGGGTAGGGAGAGCAGGCTCGTGGCGGGAATGGGTGGGGATGTATCAGAGCTCCAAGGGTGCTCTCGATGGTGACCTTAAAACTGACTTTTCAATGTAATCTCTAAAATCCAGAAAAACCTGGACAGATGTGTTGCAGATTCTCAGAGATCACAGAGAGCAAGCAATCCAGGCAATATACTTGGAAAACATTTAATCACCATATGTGGAGAAAGCAAAATATGTTGTGGAATATTATTTTAAGATGCATTACATTTGTTTATGCTGTGGAACATTTAATGATGCAAAGATGTATTTAACTCTTTTGTTGCATTTGCTTAACTCTGTGAAGCTGTGTGCCTTTGCCTGTCTAAAATACCTGGTTGGTCCAATAAAAAACTGAATGGCCACTAGCTAGACAGGAGAAAAATTAGATGTGGCTGGCAGGAAGAAAGAGTAAAAAGGAGGAGAAATCTGGGGAGAGGGGATAAAGTAGCAAGAAAAGAAAGAGCCAGCCACCCAGCTACACAGCCAGACAGGGAATAAGAAGGAAAGAAAAGATATACAAAAATAGAGAAAGCTAAAAGCCAAGAGGCAAACAATAGATGGAATCATTTAAGTTTAAAAAAGCTGGCTAGAATAAAGCCAAGCTAAGGCCAAGCATTCATAAGAAAGAATAAGTCTCTGTGTGTGGTTATTTGGGAGCTGGGTGACAGCCCCCCCAAAAGAGCCAAATAGTATAAACAACCAACATGACATGGAATAAACATATACCATGATAAAGTCAAATTTAAAGAATAACCCTCTACAAACCCAGCCCTACAGACAATGTTAGAAGGAAACTTCCAACCTAAGGAACTTAACTACACCCATGAAAATACAGCAATTAAATAATATCACACTAGCAAAAGCAAAAGAAGAAAACCACATACACACACACCTATATACAACAGCAACAATGACAACAAATTAACAGGAATCAACAATCATTGGACACTGGTATCTCTGAATATCAGTCTTCTAAATTCACCAATAAAAAGACACAGTAACAGGATAGTTGCAAAACAGGACCCATTCTTTTGATGCATCCAAGAAACACATCTCAAATAAAAGATGGACATTGTCTCTGAATAAAGGGTTGGAAAAAGATATTCTAAGCAAATGGACCTAAGAAGCAAGCCAGTATATCATCTTAATATCTAATAAAACAGATTTCACATTAAAACTAATCAGAAGAGATAAGGAAAGACATTACATACACATCAAAGGAAAAATCCACCAAGATGACATTTCAATTCTTAACATCTATGCCCCAAACACAAGGTCACATCCTTTAATTCCAGTACTAGGGAGGTGGAGACAGAAGTGGTGTGGCTGAGCAGAGTGGGAAATATAAGGTAGGAGGAAACTGGAACTCAGGGGATTAAGTCTGAGGCTTGGTGGAGAGCAGATCAGTATGCATTGCACTCTAAGGATTCTTGAAGACAGGCTCACCCATTTTAGTCTGAGGTAAAGATAAGAGCTATTGGCTGCTTTGCTTTTCTGATCTTCAACCTGAACCTCAATGTCTGTCTCTGGGTTTTTATTATTTGTATTACAAACCCCCCAACATCCTATCAGACCATCACCAATTAAAGCTGGCTATCAACAACAACAAAAAGCTTACTAACTCATGGAAACTTAACAGCTCTCTACTGAATGAATAAATGAGTCAAGACAGAAAGAAATTAAAGAGTCTAAATTCAGTGGAAGTGAATATATATCATACTCAAACTTATGGGACACAATAAATAAAATAAAATTGGAGAAATCTCATACTAGCATTTAAACAACAACCCTGAAATCTCTAGAACAAAAAGAACTAAGCACACCCAAGAGAAGTTGGAAAGAAACAATCAAACTGAAGTTTGACATATAGAAAATACAAGGAATCAATGAAACAGAGTTGGTTCTTTAAGAAAATCAAGAAGATAGACAAACTCTTATCCAAGCTAACTACAGAGAGTGAGAGAATGTCCAAATTAACAAAATCAGAAATGAAAAGGGAGACATAACAGCAGACACCATATAAATCTAGACTCATAAGGATGGACTCTAAAAAAAAACATGTACTCCACCAAATTGGAAAACCTAAAAGAAGTGTATAATTTTCTCTATAGGTATTACTTACCAAAGTTAAACCAAGGTCAGATAAATATAAGTAGTCATTAAAAGTCTCTCAACCAAAATAAATAAATAAATAAATAAAAGCCCAGGGCCAGATGGTTTTACCAGACTTTCAAATGGGCAGCACTAGAAAAAAAAAAAAAACACACACACACATCCTAAATGAGGTAACCCAAAACCAGAAAGACAAATATAGTATTTACTCACTCATAAGTGGGTACCAGAAATAAAGCAAAAGATACCCAGCCTATAATCCACAACCCCAGAGAAGCTTGAACCTTCTTCCAGAAATAGATTGAAGCAGATGCAGACATCCACAACTAACCAGTGGGCCAGGGAAGAGCAAAAATATGAACAAAGGAGTCAAGACCATGATGGGGAAACCCACAGAACCAGCTGACCCAAGCTAGTGAGAGATCACTGACTCAGGTCTGACAAATGGGGAATCTGCATAAGACTGAACTTGACTCCCTTAATATAGGTGACAATGGTGTGATTGGCATAATATATGAGGCCATTTGGTTCAAGACCTAACAGGAATGTACAAACTGACTTAGTGGAGGCCATTCTGTATGGTGAGATAACACACCCAGCCTAGACACAGGGGTGTGGAGGTGAAGAGGTGCCTTGGTCCTGCCTGAACTAGACTTAGTAAACTTCCCATTGGAGGCCTTACCCTTTCCTGGAGCAGATAGAAGGAAGGGGGAATGGATGGTGTGGGAGGAAAGAAGAGAGGGGGAACTGGGATTGGTCCATCATTACTGGACCCTCACCAAACTCTTCTCACAGATCCTGCAATTGCCCCGAGTCATGGAGTTATTGTTCCTCAGGATGATGCCTTTCATAAACTCCAGCAGGTCATAGATAGAGTATATGTTAGGGTGAGACAACCCAAGCCCCAGAATATGGGTCTTGGTGGTAGCTCAGCTGTTTGGTCTGGGCCACAGGGATTGCCTCCCTCAGGCAAGTGGGAGAATAATTTCTCCTAGGCCAACTCTCCATTGGTGAGTGAAACCAGCTCTCTTGCTGTAGTGTCCAACTAGGGGGCATGGCCAGCTATCCAGGGCCAGTGAGGGGTGGGGCCAGCGCAGCCAATCTGTCAGGAATCAACAATGTATGGTTCCTATGGTCCTCCCTGTGGTAACGCAGGCCATGGACATTATCACAGACACCAACTGCGGCAGGAACACAGACCCAGGCGTGACACTTGGCAGCAGCTTGGGTCTGGACAACATTATGGCCCCATTGGCAGGACAGCCACCTTGATCAGTGTGGCCCCAGTGGCATCAAGATCCTCGGACACCAACATGGTCTCAGGTGGCTGTCCAGACTCAGGATATCTGCACAGCCCCTGGTGGCAGCAGGAGCCACAGACCCATACCCTGGCTGCTGCTAAACCACAAACCCACATATGACCTGTGACAGGAGCCTGGACCCAAAATAACACCATGTCCCCATGCAGCAGCATAAACCACTCAGATCAGCAAGGCCCTGGTGGCAGCACAGCCCTCAGACACCAATATGGCCACAGGTGACAGTCCAGGCCCCTGGCTTCAGGATATCAGGAGCCACAGACATCAACACAGTCCCTGGCTGCAGTAGAGCCATGAAATTCCTAGTTTTTGTATGTTGTATTCATTTAAAGAAATTACACATTACCCATTATGACATAGATTTTTATTCCATTTATTAATAAGAATATGACAGTTTCATTGTATCAGCACATTTCATAGAATTTTAGTTTGTATTCATTCATATTTCATTAAGTTTGTTAATAGGTAACTAGTAATTTTATTGCTTTTGGATAATGTTTCCCTTTTCTTCAAGAGATTCCAAACATATAGGTATAGTGGTATGCCTTTAATCTCAGCATTCTAGAGGCAGGCAGGGGTGGGTGTATGTCTGTGAGATCCTGGGTTAGCCTTGTATACATAGTAAATTCCAGACTACCCAGGGTTATATAATGAGAAACTGTTTTCAAAAAAAAATCTTATTTGAGATATTCATTAATGAAATATACAAGTCCAACTGTGTCCTTCACTCTTGGTAAATAATACTTTTTTGAATTTATGTCCACATTTTTCTGGATCTTCTATAAACACAACACTATCACCTTCCCTTTCTGATTTCTCTAATATATTATTCTTTGTACAAAAGATATTACTAAAATTGAACATTTTTAAAAACCCTGTCCTGATTCAAATACAGTTTTTCAAATAATTTTAGAAACATTAAAGAATTTATCTCATCAATACTATGTCCTTTTAATATTAATTTGACAACACACTTTAATATACTGCTAATTTACTTATCTATAAACATGTAAGATCAAGTTTCACAAAACCATTTATACATTTATTTATTTATTTTCTTATTTTACATATCAATCCCATTTCCCTCTCCCTCCCTTACAAAACAAGTTTTAAATCAAGAAAATTTGATGAATTTACATTCATGTGAATTGATTTTTTCTGCCATAGCTCTGTTGAACCCCTTGAAAATGCAAATATCAAGTCTAGCTCTCTCTCAGATAAAATATGTAAAATTTTCTTTTGCCTGTAACATGTGCCTATCAAAAAATAAAATAAATGATATATTTCCCAAGTAGAGACTTGTTCAGCTTTCTCCTCAGTCTCCCCACATCTGAGTCATGATGATTTTCTTCTTAACAACATCCCATCCCAAACTTCCCACAAGGAACTTACTCTTAGAGCTCTGGGCTAATGAAGGGGGCCCTGGGACTCTTGGTCACCCCTGCCAAGTGTGACGCACCTCCAAACCAAGAGGGGAATAACTGCAAATACTCTTCTTTCTCAACAGATTTGAGAATTAATAACTTATCAATAATTTCTCACTGTTAACTCCATAAATGTTGAAAATTCTTCCGTTACCTAAAAATGTCTCTTAAATGACTGTCTTCATCTCCTGCCTCCTGCCCAAGACTTGTAGGTGAATCAAGTCAGTGTGAAGAGCCAGAAGGAAACAGAACATTGAAGTCACAGAAATAATCTTTAGGGTAGGGCCTGGTGAAATGGCAAAGTGTTTAAAGGCTTGCTGCTTTTTCAGAAGACTCAGATTTGGCTTTCAGTATCCAAATGGTGACGTTGACTCACAACCATCTGCAACTCAAGTTCCAGGTGACTGATCTGTCACCTTCTTCTACCTTCCCACCCCCCATGGACACAGGCATTCACTAGGTACATATAAATGTAGGCAAGACATTTAGATATATAAAATAAAAGTAAATCAATATTTCAAAACACAAGAATCTTTGGACTAAACATCTTGATGTTGTCTTTCTGACTTCCCACACAGCTCTAGTGACTTAAATCTAGCTGTGAATTGACAAGACAAGGTGAGTTGATAAGAAGTGATGTGTTCAATCGCCAGTATCCAAGACATCTCTCATTCCATGATGCATAAACAGATCTCGTGGTAAGAATTCTGACAATAGCCTCCATATTAGTATTCATCAATAAATGGATAGTTGGGATGTTCATCAAAACTACAATTATAAAAAAAGAATGCCTGATGTAAGAAATCAACTCTTTCTTGTTTTAAAGAAGGGTAAGTTCAAATGTTGGTCAGTACTAAAGGCTAGTTCAAGGTGTTCTAGTTCCTGCTAACAAGTTCACTTCCTTTTTACTAATCAAACACAGTGTTTGCATAATGTACTGTAAAACTTTATGTCAACCTGACACAAACTAGAGTTATTGAGGAGAGAGAGCCTCGATTGAGAAAATGTCTCCATAAGACCCAGCTATCAGCAAGCCAATAGAGCATTTTCTTAGTGATTGATGTGGGATGCCACAATCCATTGTAGGTTGTGCCATCCCTGGGCTGATGGTCCTGGGTTTTATAAGAAAGCAGGCTGAGCAAGCTATGTAGAGCATACCAGTAAGCAGCACTCCTCCATGTTCTCTGCACCATCTCCTGCCTCCAGGTTTCTGCCCTGCTTGAGTTCCTACCTTCAATGGTTTTTATGATGAACTGTTATATGGAAATGTGAGTAAAATAAATCCTTTCCTCCCCAAGTTGTTTTGATAATGTTGTTTCTTCACAGCAATAGCAATCCTAGCTAACACAGGTAATTAACATATTAAGTTTATAAATGGAACTTCTTTCAGACAGGGTCTCACATATCCCAGGCTGGCCTCAAACTCAGCTGACAATGGCTGTGAACTTCTGACCCTCCTGCCTCCACCTCCCAGTGCTGTGGCTATAGCTGTGTACAACCATGCCCAATTTAAGAACTTTGAGTTCCTTATTCTGGAAACATACTCTGTAATTTAGTGACTGGTGATACAAAATATAATTGACAAAGATCATTCTTTATAGTTAAACATATAAAAGACAGCAATAATTCTTCTCTGCTTGCCATTCTCTCTACCTTTGCATTATTCTTAACTTTTTTCTATACCAATAAAAAATTATTAATGGTTTATCTGCTATTCTCCTGAGCACATATAATTTTAATTGAACTATTCTTACTTTATACACCATTCCATTATTATTATTGTGAATTTAAATTCCCATGAGCACTCCCTGCCTATGTTCATTTATAGGGTATGTCTTGTCTCAGTTCCCACAACCTTACAAAAGTAAGGAAAAGTAGAGACCATTTGTTGGCTTCAAATTTCTTCCAACAATGGGAATATCTCCAATATCTTTCTTCTGTTTCTTATCTCACTAATTTAACACATCTCTGTTCTCTGCATTGAGATATCTACATTTCTGAAAACAATAGTTTCTACTCGCCTCACAAAGAAAAACTGATTTTATACAAAGTGGCATTTGAGTGCTGAACAAAGTTGAGGAAAAGGAATTGTGAGACTTGAATCTATTAAAAACATCAAATTGACAAGGTACAATTAACAATTCCATATGAAGTAGATATGAGAGTCTAAGACTATGGTGTTTGATCTGGTTAACAAAAAATTTAAAGAAAGAAAGAAAGAAATGAAGGAAGGAAGGAAACACTGAGATATGTGGGAGCAGATATCATAAGCTAGCATTTAGAAACATTGAATTCAGCTAAAGTGTATGCCCCATGCCATAGCTGTAGATGACAGAAGCCTACACAGTGCTTTAGTTTTAACAGACATTGTATTATCCAGAAAGTTCAAGGGATTGAGGCATGCAGAGGGCATATGTGGAAATCAAGCTGACCCTGATTCCACCAAGGAAAAAGAGCTCTGGAAGACAATCAGTAAGAACTCCTAAAGCAACTCATTCCTAGCTCACACTAGCCTTTGTCTTGTGTATATCAAGGTAACTTTTAACACATTACAGTTCTACTCAGAAAACAAATTGGAGAAATGTATTGATCAAAGGTACTTACAAATGTGCAGAATTGTATCTTAAATTTCTGTTCAAGCCATCTAGGACTTTCATGTCCTCTGTAGTCAACTGGAATTCAAAAACCTATCACAGAATTAGAAATTTTATTACTTTTATATTTTACATATTGCTAGTCTGGGAAACTCAAGTAAATTCAACAGAGTGGTGCAGAGGTAATATTGAAAACACATGAGACATATAGCAAATCTCTTCAAGAAACCAAGCAAAACATTCAAACTATTAAGGAGCAATATGTGGAAAGGAAATAAAGCCACGTTAGACAAACCAAGGAGAAACTAGGAAAGAAACAAATGAACTTAAACGCCTACAATCCACACCTCCAGAGAAGCTAGGAAACAAGGAAAATCCTAAGAGAGACATACATGGTCCACCAGAGAAGGGGAAAGGGATAAGATCTCCTGAGCAAATTGAGAGCCCAGGGGGAGGGAGAAGAAAGGAGTTAGGAGAAAGATAAGGGGAGAAGAGGATGGGGGAGGAGGACATGAGGAAGCAGGAAGATTAAGTCAGGGGAAGAATAGAGGAGAGCAAGAAAAAAGATACCTTAAGAGAAGGAGCCATTATAGATTTAAAGAAAAATCTGGCACTAATGAAATGTCCAGAGATCTATAAGGATGATCCCAACTAAGAATCTAAGCCATAGTAGAGAGGCTACCTTAAATGTCCTTCCTCTACAATGAGATTGATGACTACCTTATATGCCATTCTAGAGCCTTCATCCAGTAGCTGATAGAAGCAGAAAGCAGACACCCACAGCTTAGCACTGAGATGAACTCCTTGAATCCAGTTGCAGAGATGGAGGAGTGGCCAGGCTGGGAAAACCCACAGAAACAGCTGGCCTGAACAAGGAAGAGCTCATGAACCCAAGACTGACAGTTGACAAACCAGCATAAGAGCAAAAGAGGACCCCTGAACATAGGTGTCAATTAGGAGGCCTGGTCAGTCTGTGGGGCCTCTATTAGTGGATCAGTATTTATCCCTAGTGTGTGAATGGACTTTGGGAGCCCATCCCACATAGAGGGATACTCTCTCAGCCTGGACACACAGGGGAGGGTTGTGGGAGATGTCAGTCTGTAAATATGTTTCTCTTATTGGTTAATGAATAAAGCACTGTTGGTCAATAGGAAAGCAAAAATAGGCAGGATTAGGAGACTAGGAGGAGAGAGGAAGAAGTGGGGAGGACTTACAAGATGTAGGACCAACAGAGTAGAACCCCAGGTTCTCTCTCTGGTAAGCCATGACCATGTGCAAACTTAGATTAATAAAAATGGGTTAATATTTAAGACAGAGCTAGCCAATAAGAAATGCTAATAACAGGCCAATAGCTTTGTATCTAATACAGTATCTCTGTGTGTTATTTGGGGCTGGAGAGTCTATGGGACCAGGCTGGTGGGAAAAACTGCTTATAATAGGAGGGCCTAGGTCCTACCCTAAATCATGTGATAAACTTTGATGATCCCCCGAGGAAGGCCTCACCCTCCCTGGGATCAGAAAGGGGATGGGATTGGGGGCTGGTGGGGGGCATGGAAGGATAGGAGGTAGAAGGAACTGGATTGATATGTAAAATAAGATTGTTTCTAATATAAATAAAAAATACTTTTAAAACTGAATTTTAACAACAGAGTTTAATACAATATATGCACAGAGACTCCTATGTCCCATTAGAAATGAGAAAATAAGTTTTATATATTTTACTTTATAAATTATCAAATGCTAATGAAGTCATCAGCAAAAAGCATAGGAACTTGCTTCAAAGGTGTTATCTAAATTTGAGTTATGTTAAGCATCCAAATTATCACTAGCTCCCAACATGTTCAGACTAATGAGTTTATGAATCTAAAGTACTGCTGAAAATTGGAGCAAAAGACAACAGAAAATTAGTATCCTTACAGCTAAAACTATTAAAGATGGACTGTGATGTTGAAGTATAAATCACAGAAACGCTTTCCCCCCTCTCAATTGTTGCTTTCAGTGATAGTTTTAAACCAGCAATAGAAAACTAACTAGGTCATTCAGTAACCCCAATGTCAGCCATGTACAAGAGGGACTCTGTGTCAAACAAGGTGAAAAATAAGAACTGACACCCACAAGGTTGTCCTCTCATATCCAAACATACATCATAGCCTGTCCATACAGAAACACACAGGGGGTGGGGGAAAAGATTTTAAATGAATAACAGATGAAAGGAAATAGCAGACATTTCTAGACTACTCTACCCCCACAACTGTGAGTAATGAAGTACATCCTAAACTAGTTAGCTAAAAAAGAAAGAGAAAACTACAATGAAGGAGAGCTTAGACAACAGCCCAATAAATAGAGAAGCCTCACTATCCTGCAAATGAGAAAACTCCAGATCAACAAAATGGTACAGGCAGTAAAAGCACTTGTGGAACATGCCTGAAGATTTGAACTCAGTCTTTGAAATCCATGGCAGAAAGAAAAGTTAACTCCTGAAAAGCTGTCACTGATCTCTACATACACATCATGGCACATACACACACACCACTCACAATTTTAAAAGAGTCTAACAAGCACAAAGATGTTCTGAGAGATCACAAAAGACCCACGTTAAGGATATGTGCCTGGCTAGTCTTGTGTCAACTAGACATAAGCTAAAGTTAACTGAAAGGAGGGAACTTCAATTGAGAAAACACCTCCATAATATCCAGATATGATGTGTTTTCTTAATTATTGATTGGTGAGAGTTACCCACCCATTGTGGGAGATGCCATCCCTGGGATGGTGGCCCTGGGTTCTATAAGAAAGGAGGCTGAGAAAGCCATGAGGAGCAAGCCAGTAAGCAATGTTCATTCATGGACTGCATCAGTTGTTGATTCCAGGTTCCTGTCATGTTTGAGTTTCTGTCCTGACTTACTTTGATGGGAAATGTGATGTGGAAACATAAGCCAAATAAACCCTTTGCTCCCCAAGTTGTTTTTGGTCATGATGTTTGATGACATCAATAGTAACCCTAAATAAAACAGGATATTTCACAATGCTTCAAGGCCTACAGCCCTGTCATCACCTGCATGAAATCTTTGATCCTCTTCTCATTGAAACTCCTGGCAAGGACCACAATTCCACGCTGCAACAGGTAACGAAGGGCAACCAATGCTGGTGTTTGTTTGTACTTTTTTGCCATGGCACAGATAACTGGATCATCTAAGAGAACTGGACTGTTTTGGTCCACCCTGGAAGACAAGGTAAAATACTGAACTCCAGAAAGTCAAATTAAGCCTTAATAACAGAAGGCTTACAAAACAGGCATATACTCCAGACCATAGATATGCAACTGTTCTCCTTGGGCCAGTAAAGTCAATATCATCTCAGGTCTTCTCATAAATTTACATACCAGCCCCTCTACATCAGTTGAGAGATAGATCTAGAAAGGTTTTATAGAACTAAATATATTTCAACAATGATATTTGAAATTCATTGTTCTCTTTGTTACCTACCATAATGGGTCTCGTGAACTTCCCAGTGTACAGTAGGCAACCATAGCGATGTCATTTGACTTGCAATATTCCAGCATTTTGCTCTGGTTGAGATAAACATGACATTCTACCTGATAGGAAACAATCAGATTATATAAGATTTTGTATCAATACAAAAGGGAGAGATGACAAAATTAAACAACTTAAAATTTTAAAAAGTATACATGAAATTTGAAGTAAAAAAATAACATTAAGTAGTAATAACTTTAACAAAATAAATTTCATTCTTTTTTCTTGTAGAAAACTTTTTTAATATATATCTGAGAAGAAATAATTCTATGGACCAGTTCTTGAATGCTGAATAATCTTATCCAACTCATAAAGCCTTGGCAGATTTTATAGTTGGAATGGGGAAAGTATAATTGTAAATTTGCATACTAAATGAGAGTAGAAACAAGAATTTAGCCACAGACTCATGATGTAATTGTGAAGACAAAAGAGCCAGTCTGATAGGATCTATATTAAGGTAGGAAATCCATTAAGTCCATCATAACACAGAGAAAAGAGAAAAAGAGTAACCAAATCAATTTGTTCATGCTCTCTTTCATGGTGACAGTTCAGTTAGAACATAGGCAAACTATAAATGTTTATATTATCTCATATAAACTTGGCTTTTATCTTGATGTGTCAAAAAATTATAGCAAAGTATCATGTAAGAAAAATAAAAGGGGCTAGTGAAATGACTTAGCTGCTTAAGGCACTTGACATCAAGCCTACTGACCTGATTTCAGTTCAGTTCCTGTGACCCACATTTTGGAAAGAGAGAACCAACCAATTCCTATAATCCTCTAACTTCCACATATGTGCTGGTGTGTGTGTGTGTGTGTGTGTGTGTGTGTGTGTGTAAACAATTAATTTGCTGTCAGAAAGCAGAAAGGAGTGGGCTGTAATGTGTGTGGTCAGGCAAGAGGTCAGCTCAAAGTGCTCTGCCGAAAATTTCCATCATGATTTTGCCGTAACTAAAATCTAGATGAATTTGATTGCATTCAGTTAATTTCCCTATAGCTATGACTATGGTTAATATATCTAAAATCAGATGTGTCAGAACCAAGAGTACAACAATCTAACATTCATGTTTGTACAATCAATCTTTTACTGTGGCTCCATCATTCTTTACAGCCCACACTGTCTTTCTAGGACCTTTCTTTCTGTACACAGTTCCCTACACAGAATCTTTCTTCATTCAATTGTTTCTCATAGATAGAGAAGTACATCTTCTTCTCAATGGCCACACTATAACTTCTTCCTCCTTTGTTTGCCTTTTCCTGATATATTTTTATGTCCAATTGGCCCTAAGTTAGCCCCAATGTTCTACTGTCTTTCTCATGGACTTCTATGTCCTCTCAGAAAGATTCCACTTTTAAAATTTCTGCCCCATGAAGGTAAAATAAACAGGACTAGACAACAAATAGATACAAGTCAGTGGTACAAGAAGAACAAATGTAAGCATAAAAGGCCAAGGAGCAGGAAGGACTCACCTGATTGCACACAGGCTTGTACTTGAGTCCTGGTTTGTTCAGGATCATCTCCAACTGCCTGCGGTTAAAGTTGGACACCCCAATGGACTTGGTCAGTCCTGCATCTTTACACTTCTCCATGGCCTGATATGAAAGAGATAGTGAAGGATACATTGTGCAGTTGTTCTTGAAAGCAGGGACACTTTCAAGAAATGCTGGCATTGACTATCTAGAAAGAAGTAATTTGTGGAGAAAATAAGGAACAGAGAAAGTAAAAACAAACAATGCCCGTGTCCTTAAGAAATAGGTGACATGAGAGGCCAGGCCAGCATCATAAAAACCAGGTAAGCCATCAACCCAACCAACTCCCACCTGTCCCACCAGCATAAGGTCAGCTCCCCTCCTCTCCTTGCCATATGATCCCTGCTGACACATCTGGCTGAAACCTTCCAATCCCCAGAGGCCAGGTCAGCAACTTGAACACCAGGTAAAACTCTCCACCCCATCCCTGCCTGCACAACATAACCCCAACCACACCACCTCTCCTCATCATCACTTCCTAGCCCACACCTCTGGATGCAGTCTTCCACTCCCCAGAGGCCAGACCAGCACCATGAACTCACTGCCCCTCACCCCACTTGTGTTTGACAAGCATAGCTCCAACTATCCCTCCTCTCCTTATCATCATATCTTGGTCCATACCTCTGGTGGAAGCCTTCTACCCTATCAGAAGCCAGACAAGAATCTTGATCCCCAGAGAACAGACCAGCTTCTGAACCGCAAAGACCAGGCTTACTCCCTAAAAACCTGGCAGAAGCCTCCTACCGCACTAGCAGCCAGGCCAGCATCTGAACCCCAGAGGAACAGAACCAGATAAGATGTCATGAAGAAGGTGTTTACCAGCTGTAGGTGTTCCTTGCTAGAGTTTATTGGGTTGCTTATGTAAACTATCATATCATCTGCAAATAGAGACAGTTTGACTTCTTCCTTTCCAATTTGGATTCCCTTGATCTCCTTTTGTTGTCTTATAGCTTTAGTTAGAACTTCAAGTACAATATTGAAGAGATATGGAGAAAGAGAGAAGCCTTGTGTTGTTCCTGATTTTAGAGGAATCGGCTTAAGTTTCTCTCCATTCAGTTTGATGTTGGCAGTTGGTTTGCTGTATATTGCTCTTATTATGTTTAGGTATGTTCTTGTTATCCCTGATCTCTCCAAGACCTTTATCATGGAAGGGTGTTGAATTTTGTCGAAGGCTTTTTCAGCATCTAGGGAGATAATCATATGGTTTTTCTTTTTCAGTTTGTTTATATTGTGGATTACGTTGATAGATTTTCATATGTTAAACCATCCCTGCATTCCAGGGATGAAGCCTATTTGGTCAGAGTGGATGATTTCTCTGATGTATTCTTGAATTCGGTTTGCCAGTATTTTATTGAGTATTTTTGCATTGATGTTCATCAGGGATATTGGTCTGTAGTTTTCTTTCTTAGTTGTGTCTTTGTGAGGATTAGGTTGTGCTCAACATCCTTAGCTATCAGGGAAATGCAAATCAAAACAACTTTGAGATACCATCTTACTTCTGCCAGAATGGCTAAAATTAGAAACACCAATTAGGACTCATGCTGGAGAGGATGTGGAGAAAGGGGAACACTCTTTCACTGCTGGTGGGAGTGCAAACTCATACAGCCACTTTGGAGATCAGTATGGTGGTTCCTCGGGAAAATGGGAATTAGTTTACCACAGGACCCAGCAATCCCCCTCTTAGGCATATACTCAAATCATCCACAACTATGCAACAAAGACATCTGCTTAACTATGTTCATAGCAGCACTATTTGTAACAGCAAGAACCTGGAAGCAACCTAGATGCCCCTCAATTGAAGAATGGATAAAGAAGATGTGACATATCTACACAATGGAATACTACTCTGCAGAAAAAAATAATAGAATCTTGAAATTCGCAGGCAAGTGGATGTCACTTGAAGAAACCATCCTGAATGAGGTAACCCAGTCACAAAAAATGGAACATAGTATATACTCACTCATATATGGATTTTAGACCTAGAGCAAAGGATCATCAGGCTATAATTCACACCACCAGAGGAACTAGGATACAAGGTGTATTCTAAGAGATTCATATAAAGTCCCTCACAGAAGTGGGAAGGAACAAGTCCCCCACAGCACAGGGGAAGTGAGGAGGGCAGTGAATGGAGAGAGAAGTAGGAGAAAGAGAGTGGGAGGAGAAGAAAACACGTGCGACTAGGAAGATTGAGTCTGGGTAGGAATAGAAGACAGGAGAGATGGAGAGGTCAACTAACATATAAAGGCAGACCTATAAGAATTACACCCAACTTCTTTAAAATCCAGAAGGGCCTAGACAGATAGATGTCTTGCAAACTCTTAAGAAACCACTAATGCCAGCCTAGACTAATATGCCTAGCAAAACTTTCAATAAGTATAGATGGAGAAAACAAGATGTTTCATGACAAAGTCAAATTTGAACAATATCTATCTACAAATCCAGCCCTTCAGAATGTACAAGAAGGAGAATTTCTGCCCAAAGAAGTTAACTACACCCACATAAGCACAGACAATAGATAATCTCACACCAACAAAATCCAAAGAAGATAAACACACACACACACACACACACACACACACACACACACACACACACTCCCAACAACAGCATGATAATAGGAACAATCAGTGGTCTTTAATATTTCTCAGTATCAATGGGCTCGATTCACCAATAAAAAGACACAGGCCAACACAATGGCTACAAAAACAGATCCATATTTTTGCATAAAAAAAATACACCTCAACATCAAAGATAGACATTACCTCAAATAAAGGACTGGAAAAAGATTTTCCAATCAAATGGACCTAACATGCACTCTAATGTAGCTATCCTATACCTAACAAAATAAACTTCAAACTAAGACTAATTGAAAGAGATGGAAAACATCTCATACTCTTCAAAGAAAAAACCACCAAGATTATCTCAATTCTGAACATCTATAACACACATGCAAGGGCACCCCAATTTGTAAAAGAAACATTACTAAAGTTTAAATCACATATAGAACCCTACACATTAATACTGGGATACTTCAACACTCCCATTTCACCAAAGGACAGTTCATCCAGACAGAAACTTATCATAGAAATAACAGTCCTAAATAGTAGGACACAAATGAACCTAACAGGTATCTACAGAACATTTCACCCAGACAGAAAATAATATACCTTCTTCTCAGCATCTGATATAACCTTGTCCAAAATTGACCACACACTCTGATAAGAGTCTTACAGAAATCTGGAACACAAGGGACATACCTAAATGTAATAAAAGCAACATACAGCAAGCCTATATCCAACATCAAATTAATTGGAGAGAAACTCAAAACAATTCCATTAAAATCAGGAAAAAAACAAGGCTATCAACTCTCTCCATGTTATTCAATATAGTACTTGAAGTTCTAGGTAGAGCAATAAGACAACAGAAGGAGCTCACAGGGATACAAATTAGAAAGGAAGAAGTCAAAGTACCATTGTTTGCAGATGATATGAATATATATATATATATGAATATATGTATATATATATATATGCAACCACAAAAATTATGCCAGGAAACCCCTACAGCTAAAGGGATAAATACCTTTAGTGAAGTGACTGGATACAAGATTAACAACAATAACAAAATTCAGTAGCCCTCCAATATACAAATGATAAATTGGCTGAGAAAGAAACTAGGGAAGCAACACCCTTCACAATAGCCAAAAATTATATAAGTGTCTTGGTGTAACTCTAACAAAGCAAGTGAAAGATCTATATGACAAAAACTTCAAGTCTTTGAAGAAAGAAATTTGGGGCAGATATCAAAAGTTGGAAAGATATTCCTTGCTCATGATTCAGGATAAACATAATAAAAATGACCATCCTACAAAAAGCAATCTACAAATTCAACCCCATGCCCATTAAAATTCCTACACAATTCTTTAACTTGAAAGAACAATACTCAACTTCATGTGAAAAAAAATCCAGGATAGCTAAAACAATTGTGCACAATAAAAGAACTTCTAGAAGTATCATCATTCCCAATCTCAAGGTCTACTACAGGACTGCAGTAACAAAAACCATATGGTATTGACCTAAAAACAGATATGTGTATCAAAATGTAATCAAGTTGAATACCCAGACATAAATCCACACACTTGTGGATACCTGTTTTCAACAAAGAAGCCAAAATTATACAATGAGAAAAAAGAAAGCATCTTCAGCAAATGGTGATAGAGTAACTGAATGTCAGCATGTAGAAGTATACAAATAGGTCATTATATATCACCCTACACAATATTAGATGTCAGCATGTAGAAGAATGCAAATAATAGAGCAATATGTATCACCCTACACAAAACTTAAGTACAAATAGATCAAAGACCTCAACATAAATCCCGATACATTGAACCTAATATAAGAGAAAATGGGGAATCACCTTGAACACATTGGCACAGGAAACAACTTCCTGAATAAAACACCAATAAGGCAGGAGTTAGGATCCACAATTAATAAGTGGGACCTCATAAAACTGAAAAGCTTCCATAAGGCAAAGGACACCATCAACAGGACAAAATAGCCACCTACCGAAAGGGAAAAGGTCTTCACTATACCCACATCTAACAGAGGGCTGATTTCCAAGATATATTTTAAAAACTCAAGAAACTAGACATCAGAGAAACAATCCAATTATAAAATAGGGTACAGATCTAAACATAGAATTCTCAACAGAAGAATCTCAAATGGCTGAAACAATTAATGAGATGTTCAGCATCCTTACTGATGTGGAATAATGTTCTTGTCCATTGTAAAGGTTTGTCCCTCATATTGATTTAATAAAATGCTGGACTCATAGTAGCTCACAGAGACTACACCAACATCCAGAGAGTCTGCATGGTAGTGACCTAGGTGTTCTACATATATGTGACAGTTCTGTAGCTTCGTTTTCTTGGGGGACACCTAACAGTGGGAGCAGGGGCTATCTCTGATTCTGCTGGCTTTGAGGGATCTATTCCTTATAATGGGTTGCCTTGGCCAGTGTTAACACAAGTTTAGGCGATTAATCTTACCACACCTTGATATGCCTTGTTTTTGCAAAGCCCATGGGAGGCCTGCCCTTTTTTGACTACAAGAGGAGAAAGTAGGTATAGGAGAGGCATAGAGGAGAGGGGTTGGAGGGACTTGGAGGCAAGGGAGGACAGGGAAATTGTGGCCTGGATGTAAAAGGAAAGAAGGAAAGAAGGAAGAAAGGAAGGAAGGAAGGAAGGAAGGAAGGAAGGAAGGAAGGAAGGAAGGAAGGAAGGATGGTTGAAAAGAGATTTCTAAACCTTTGGCCTCAGTTCTTCCCCATTCCTATTATTTTCCAGCAATGAATTCTTCCAATAACTCCATCAAAACCCCTTCTTATGTAAGCTACAAATGTCTAGATTGAGCAATGTATATTCCATTCTCACAGGTGGAGTCATACCTGATTGATCCTCTTAGATTCCCTTCTGTGGCCTTCTCTCACAGGACTTACCTCCCATGTGTCACGGAGATCCACTGGGTCTACCAACAGATTTCCATGTTCGTCCTTTGGTATACTCTGATCTCCAGGCTGGAATAGAATCATTCCTTTTAAAGAATTCACTGAAGTCATGTTACCATATTTGGTTAGACTGCCAGGCCCTTCAGAGTCTGGGCCATGAAGCCTTCCTAAGTAAGTAGGATAATATTTTAGATGCCTTGCATTTGGAGTGAAAAAGGACTAAAGTTTAAAGATTGGTATCCTTTAATCTCTTCTATTTTACTTATGCTTAAAAAAATACTTTTCTCCCATGGAAGGCCTCACTCTCCCTGGGAAGCAAAAAGGGGAAGGGATGGGGGTTGGGAGGGGAGCAAGGAAGGAGGGGAGGGTGAGGGAACTGGGATTGACATGTAAAACAAGCTTGTTACAAATTTAAACTTAAAAATATTATCATAAAAAATGTTTTTCTCTAAGTCCTAACAGTGTTTTGTATGACTTCAGTTACTATTTCAGCCCCTGTATTTCCCTATAGGAAAATGCCTATCCTTTTGGTAAATCCAATAATTATATGGACTTGGTATTTGGCAATAATTGATTATGATTTGGGTAAAACATTCCTTATCACAGTGAACATATGATTATATAAAGGCAAGCACAATTAAACTGGGCCATACACAGACTTTCTTTTCAGGATTAATGTAGGTTAGATGCAGGTTAGAAAGCCAGAGTAGCTCTCAAATTTTACCAGTCATGAATTTTGAATTGTCACAAGACCATATCTTCTACCAATAGCAAATGAGAGCCCCAAACTAAATAAACAATATGTAGAGATAAGGAGTGAAGAAATTATTTCTGAAGCTGATGCTATTCATACCTTTAAATGTGGTCATGGCTTGGACTTCCCAGTTATGTAATGTAATAGCTTGAGTTTTTCACATAATTTTATAGCAAGAATTCTGCATAACACAGTTATTAAGGGCTAAATGCCATCTAAAAAGCCCCACCACCATGAAACTATCAAGAGAAATAATGTTCAATTACCAAATCTCCAAGGGCTGGTAGTATGAGAACCAGAGGTTCAAGTTTGCTTTCTATTGCACCATGACCCAAAAAAAAAATGGGGAAGAAGGGGTTTATTTGATGTCTTATACTTCCAGATCACCGTCCATCATTGAGGAAAGTCAGGGTAGTGATTCAAACAGAAATTGAAGCATAAAATATGGGAAAATGTGACTCACAGGTTCACTGCCTTCCTCATCCGTCAGGTGGCTTCATTATACAGGCCAGGACCACCTGCAGAGGTATGGCACTTCCCACAGTGTGTAGGTCCTCTCACATCAATCCACAGTCAAGATATTTCTCAAAGAAATGGCCTCAAGCCCCAACTGGGACCCCCCCAAGATGACACTGGGCCTTGTCAAGTTGACAGACACCCACCCAGACTGACTACACCAGATCTGCTTTCAAAATGCAATTAATTGTGAGAAATTATGTGACCTCATTGTAGAGCATATGTATGGCAGTTTTACTAATCTCAAAAATTGCATGTAAATACCTTCAACAGACTAAGAGGAACTGAGGAGATGAAGAGGAGGTAAAGCATTGGACTTGAAAGCCTAAGGACCCGAGTTTGACCATCAGAACAAACAGAAGACAGTTTAAAGCCAGGTGTAGTGGTACATGTTTTCAATCCTAGGACTGGGAAGTGGATACAGATAGATTCCTGGGGCTAATTTTCCAGTCAATCCAGCCTATTCAGAATTCTAGGTCAGTGGAAGGCCTTGTCTCAAGCAAATTGTGGATGGCATCTAAAGAACAGTACCAGTGACTGTTTTCTGTCTTTCATATGAATAAGCACACACATGCATGTGCAGCCACACACAAGTGTACTTGCATATACATGAACACACATACACACACACACACACATATACACATACACACCAAAACTATGCCTAAATTATAGTTATTGTACATTCTCCAATTTTCTAATACAGAAAACCACAAAATTACTTTAACTATAAGATGAGGCTTGGGAATTATTGCTTAGGATTTTCATCAGAATAACCCATACATTCATTCAAGAATATAAATCTTATATTTCCACATAACTGTTGGCTATATATGGGCATCCCTAGTAAAATAATTTTGAACACAGAGATTGCTCACCTGCAAAGGTAATGGGAAATGAATAATATACAGATCAACATAGTCCAGTTGAGCTTTCTTCAGTGACATTTCCAAGCAAGATCGAACCAATTCTGGCCGATGGAAAGTGCCCCAAAGCTGCATAAGTTAACGAATAAAACTTTAAACTCAGAGTTCATCCACATTTGTTGAATTACTTCGTCTAACAAGGAAACATTTTTCTACAGTTGGAAAAAGTCCCTGCTTTTTTTCTCTTAATTGCTTTTTCACTTATAAACTTTATTGTGTGTATAGGCCAATGCCTTCACTGAGCTATGTAACTTGAACACCATTATATATTTGGTTATTGTCAGTTTCATTACTGAACATGGGATGGAATTTTTAAAGAGAAAGCGTTGTTTTCTCTAATAATAATGCTGAATTTACAAAGTAATTGGTCTAAATTGGTCTAAATCAATCATCCATTCAACCACACAGGAAGAGCTAGTACTACTCATTCTATAGATGATATATATAGATATAGATATAGATATAGATAACTGAAGGCTGTAGGAAACCCCTTTTGGAGGCATGTTAGTATGTGCTGAGTAAACTTTATCTGTGCCCTTTATGAACAAAAACTCCTGAAAAGAAGTTGTGTCTGCAGAGACTGACTGATTGGAATTTCAATATTGTGGTGAGGTTGGAATGTTGCAGGTCCAGAGGTTTATCATAGGTTAGGTCTCTGAAACAGCCATTGCTTTTTTATCTCTGTGTCAGAGCATCTTGTGACTAATAGATAAAAACCGTTGAGACTATATTAACTTATTAGACTACTAGCTTCCACCAACCCAAAACCTAAGAATGTCATCAATAGCATGTTAAGCCTATACAAAATTTCACTCATCTTAATGTACTTGCCTCTCTGGTATACACACCAATGTATTTTAAATGTGCATTGATTTGTTCTGTAAAAATATAAAACTTCATGAAACTACGTTAGTGTTAGAACATAGAATTTGGGGTAATCTAAATGTGTGTTCCTAAGCCATGGTTACTCAAAATAGCTCCAAAATAAAGTATCTCTTATTTGCTTTAATATTAGAACTATGGTTCTTAAAGACTCTATATCCTGCATATAATAGACTAGCCTTCTATGTCCTCACAGAACTTTATCTACTACCCTGGGACAAAAAGACTCCACCTGCCCAAGAAACATCTCAGGCAAGATACCTCCTCTTTTTCCCCTCCTCAACAATGAAGCTTAGGGTCCTTAGGGTCTGAAGCATTGTGCAAACAGACCCTATCTGTCCATGACCTTCTGTCTTCTGAGCACATTGGAGATAATGATGAGAAATGTTCTGTTCTTCATTGTTTCTCTCCCTGAGTTAACTGAAATAAAAGCTCCACAGAATGCCAGTAAAGGCACCCCAGAGCAGTATAACCTACAGTCCCCTGGTTCTTTTAAGTCTCAAATTCTACTTCAATTCCTCAGCAGTGGTCACTGTTGAGTCATAGTCAAGCTCAGTCTGATTTTACATTTCAGAACAGTATATTTACATGAAAGTCATAAATTTTAACTCCATAGTGATAACAAAGAAATAATTATCTATTTTTATCTTAACTTTAATATGAATGTGTGTGAATAAGAGTTATAACAATAAGTAATGATGCACGAAACATGTATTGATCCAAATGCATATTGTATGCTCAGTTCAGCTACATTAAATATGCTCACAAGTATTCCACATACAAAATACCTTTGAAGTATAGAATATATCTTTTCTCTTCACGGTACCATCTGCAATCTTGCTTCTAATGGCCTGTCCTACTTCTTCTTCTATTTTGTACATATAAGCAGAATCAATATGGCGGAACCCAGCATCTATAGCTATTTTGGTAGCCTTGATAAGTTCATCCTTAGGAACCTAAAGGAGCAATCAAAAATAGTATTTGTGTAATGAAAGACATTTCAAACACAAACAATGGCTTTCCAGGGAATCAACTTATGCTTTGAGTTGTTCTGTATGTGTATCAACAAACCCATTCAAATTTCCCTGGAACCCTTCCAATCAGCCCCAGAGGTAGGTGTCCCCCAATATGCTCAGTCCACATCAATGACTGAATCACTGGCACTAGGAACCCTGTAAAATATCTGCCAATTCAGTGATTTGATCAAAAGACTCACATGCATAATTGAGGCAATACAGGAAGATAGGAAAACTTACAGGGATGGGAATACAGGAAGAAAATGGAGCCTATTCCCCTGGAGTCTGGTTGAAGCCTTTAACCAGCTGAGAATCAAGAATTCTAGCACAGTTAGAAATGTGTGCTGTGTTTGCTATAATATTACAGCACTTCTTTCATATTCAGATATATAGAGTTAAAACAAGTTTCTTTGATGCCCATCTTCCTTTCTGACATAATTGGTGTTAACAGGAGCATTGTGTCTCGTGGTCATGAAAAATCCTAAATAAACAAACCATTTTAAATGCCATATTCTGTAGGTCTTTGAAAGGTTTGAAGAATATCCATCCATCTCAAATATATCTCTGTATATCTAGAAAACTACTAATACTGTAAGTTTTTACTATTAAAATGACTATAGTCTGTATTTTGTAATTATACATTACATTTTTAAATGAGCTGCATAAACAAGATACCTAAACAATGGTAGAAAATATACATATAACAAAACTGACCTTAAAATTTTATCAATAAACTAAAATCCATACCAATGCAAAGTATTCATTTCTATACCATATTCCCTTTTTTCTTTAGAAAGAGATTGTGACCATTAACCATTTATAGCCAACCCCCTTTAAATCAAAACAAACATTTATAAACAATATTTGGGAATATGGACACAGTTCTCTCCAAACTGCTTCTTGCTGATTTTTGGGTACTGTCAATACAAAGGGGATCGTGAAAACCTAGAGCCCTGGCCAAATCCTGAGTGTAGTAGTCTGTGAGGCTGCATTGTCTCAGCTATTTAGGATGTTGAATCATCTGGGCCACTGCTTCAGGGGGTCTTGCTCAATCAAACCATATTAGTAGGGAAAGAATCCATAGCTTTTCATCTTCAGTGGAAATAAAAGCAGAACTTCTTTTCAAAAGTAACATGTCCTTAAATTTAAACTTTGAAGTCAAGGCATTTTCTTTATTATTATTATTATTACTATTATTATTTTACATGTTAATCCCAGTTCCCTCTCCCTCCCTCTCTTCCTCTTACATATTGACCCAGCTCCCTCTCCCTCCCTCCCTTCCTCTCTCCCTCCCCCCACTCCACATGTAGAGTGATGCCTTCCAGGAGGGGTCATCTAAGTCTGTCAAGTCATTTGGAGTAGGGACTAGGCCTTCCCTCCTGCCTCTAAATTAAGGGAGAATCCCTCCATGGGATACTCGCAAAGTCCTTTTGGGCATCAGGGATACATCCTGGTTCCACTGTCAGTGGTCCCTTTGACTGTCCAGGCCTTCTAACTGAGACCCATATTCAGGGGGTCTGAGTCAGTCCAATGCTGGATTCCCAGTCTGGGGGCCCATTAGCTCCTCCTTGTTCAGGTCAGCTGTCTCTGTGGGTTTCTGTAGCCTAGTCTTGTCCTCCTCACTATCTGGATTCCAATTAGGCTGTGTTTAGTTGTGGGTGTCTGCTTCTGTTTCCATTAGCTACTAGATTGGCTACTACAGATTGGTGCTACAATGTGGAGCTACAATAGATGGCTAATACATTTATCTGTCTGTTGGTTCAGGACCAGAACAAACATAAAGGAGAGAGAACAACATTCAATATTTTCCTTTCACAGTCCATTGAAAACCTATCTCATGATTGACTTGCAAAACAGGAACTTTAAAAAAAATCTTGTTTTGCTGAATGATGATTCATCAAGATACATTTTCATCATAGGTTTCATGATGAAGTGGGTTCAGCAGTCATTTCCAATTTATCTTTTGCCTTAGATCATTAATGAAGTCTAAAAAGTGAGTTATGTTAGGATTTGACCACTATTTTTTTACTTATGGAATTTTCACAGCTTAACAAAACAGGAATAATTAAACAGACTGATACTATGCCAAATATGAATCTCACCTGCACATGCATTTGTACAGGTCACAGAAATAATGCTATTTCTTATTAACACCTGATTTTGATTTCCCTTCACCCATGTCAAGTTGCTCACAACTGTCTATAACCCCAGTTCCATGGAATACCACACCTTTTGGCCTCAAGGTCTCCCTCCCATACCCCCTGCATACATACATACATACATACATACATACATACATACATACATACATGCATACATACATACATGCATACATACATTGAAATAAATATAAATCTTTCAAAAATACCAACAATGATGACATTAAATGTACATGCAACACAAAATGCTGTATTTAATACAAATACAATGAAATAATAATGCTATGAATTATTAAAACAGTTACATTAACCCCCAAATGTCACATAGAAATATCTATTTACATAAATATTTGGTCTGGTCCTATTGTGAGAGAAAATGTTCTTAAGAATAAAACACGCATCATCTCTACTATCTAAAAGTATTAATAGTATCCTTATGTTCAATGTGGCAACTGGCACCTTTAACTTCACCATTTTTCATTTAAAAATGCAATAAGAGAAATTGTATACTTTAAATAGTGTTCTATATGCATAATTTATAGGTATGTTACATAATTTTAAGAAAAAACTATTTATGAAGAAAATAATCAAAATGAGTTTTTTATGATACATGGATCTGATTACCAACAAAGTAATAAGAATTAAAAAGAGTTACAGATTTTTTCTAATTTTTTAATTATTTGTGTGTGTGTGTGTGTGTGTGTGTGTATGTGTGTGTGTGTGTGTTGTACGTCTGAGATCTGAAGAAGATCTATCTATGAGTGTCAGTTCTTTCCTTTCAGCATTTGGATTCTAGGGATCAATCAAACTCAAGTCATCAAAGACCCCACACATTTTTCCAGGAATTGATTTGCCTGGTGTAGCCAATATTCCTAAAATATTATAATATTCTTCTTTGACAGTATTTTTTCCATTAAAATTTCTTTTCATCTTATGCATGTGATTGTTTTGTCTATGCATCACTTGTCTGGTGCCAGCAGGGACAAGATGAGAATGTTGAATGGCCCAGAACTGGGATTATAGACATTTGTAAGGCACCATGTAAGTGCTAGGAATTTAAACCAATTCCTCTGCAAGAATAGCCAGTGGCCTTAACTACTGAGCAATTTTTCCAGCTCCAAGTTTTCCCTCTGGACTCCCTTGAAAACACCCTTGTCCTTATCTAAGTTGTACTGACCTCTACAGGTTTACTGAGACTGTTGCTGTTGTAATATATTTGTTGTTTACCTCTCTTTCAATTTATGTATGCTATGAAGTAAAGTTCCTATCAAAAGAGGTCAAGATATCTCTGTGATACAGGAGAAAACTGCAACTCAAGATTTAAGAGCTGGTGCTTGCCACTCCCTGAATAAATATATGATAAAATCAGAATGGAGACATTTTCCCCATGAGAACCCCCTGCAGTATTTTGATTCAAATGTCATGAATATGATCATGGAGCAAGAATTTAGAGTTGTTTTGTTAAAGTACAGTACACTCATAAAATGTTGTGTTTGCTTTTTAGGTATAGTAAAAGTGGAAAGCAACACTTATTTCATCACACATCTGGAATTTGTGCTGTGGCACTCAGCTCCTGCTCCTCGGCAGAACACAATAAGCTCATCACTTTCTATAAACTCTATCAAGAATATTTTGTCTGGACCATATCTACCAGAGAGGAGTAATTATTTGAATCAGAAATAATCCATGTCACTAATCCCTTTGCAATCAAAGTCAACAACAGTAACACTGATTGCTGCTTTCCACTCATTGCCAAACAGGCTGAAACTAATGGATAAACAGAACCCAGAATAAACAGTACTGTACACATGATAAGTCCCCAAGAAACAATAACAAGACTGCCTTCTCTATGACATGTGGATAGCTCTGATCTGGAGATTCTGTGACTCTCAATCAAACAGAAGAAAATCTGAAAGTCCGTTCAGTTGCCACACATCCTTAATGCTTTTTTATAAACCCTTATACCCAAGACACAATGATTACCTTATCAGGTACAGTGGTTCCAAACCCCAGTACAGGGATGAAGTGACCATCATTTAGTGCCACACGCAGAGATGCAGAATTCATAGCTTGTTACTCATACAACTAAGTCCTTGAGTCTTCTGACTGCACAGGGTACAGACCAGAAAAATGTGACAGCTCCTTAAATATCTAGTGGAGAGTTAAACAGTGGCATGTGGGAGGAGCCACTTAAAGCAATAGTCCACAGAGAAGAGAGCTAGAGGCTGTTTACATTTGTATGAAAGTGAACTCCAATAAGTTACTAAAGGGTGAAAATGAAACCATAAATTTCTTGTAGAACAAAAGATTCTATTTACAGTCCACAGTAACTTTTTTAAATGTTAAAAAAAAAAAAAGGGAAACTGGTGGATAGTAACTGATCGATCATGTGTTACCTAGAAAGTAACTCCTATTGATGGGCTCTCATTTTCACTTGAAAATGGTATCTATTCCTCTTTGCTTCCTAAACAGTAAGATTCTCATTGCACCTTTTCCACACAGACACATGGTATCTTGATCATACTTGCCTCTCCCATGGTCCTTTTTGTTTCCTCCCTGCCCCCTATATATTCCCTTTTATACTTTAATGTCTTCAAAAACTAGACACCATCTGTGCAGAACACATCACCTTTTTGCCTATCTAAGTTGGTATGTTTATGTTTAACAAGCTGATTTTCACCTAGCTTCATGCATTTTGGTGCAAATAAAATGATTTTGTTCTTCCGTATGTATAAGTCAAGCTCCATTTCATATATACGTACATATATACACATATACATGTATGCATACATACATATATACATACATACATACATATGTCACATTTTCTTTTCTCATTCATCTACTGATTGGCCCTAGACTGATTCTATATATTGACCAATGTGAAAAGTACCTTTAAAAAACATAGATGTGTAGATGTTTTTATTATACTGACTTTGATTCTTTTAGATATATACCCAGGAACAGCACAACTAGACCAAAAGGAAGTTCTTTTTTTTTTTAGTTTTCTGAAGCTATTCATACTGATTTCCATACTGGCTGAAGTAACTGACATTCTCACCAGCACTATAGAAGGAGCCCCACCATCTCCCTTCAACAGCAGCTTTGATTTGCATTTCCTTGATTGCTATAAACACTGAACATCTTTATATTCTTTATTTGTTGTTCTAGAGCTGTTTGCTTTTTTTCATTTATGGTTAAATTGATTTTTCAATTTTTCAAATGTTCTGGATACTTATACTTTAGAAAATTAATAGCTGGCAAAGATTCCCTTGTATTTCATAGGCTGTCCCTTCACTTTGGTAATTGTTTCCTTTTCCTATTGCTTGGATTTTTCCATATTTTCTATAATCTATTCTGAGTTAGGAAGGATATCTTTTCTATTTAATGTAAGGATCTTCTTAGTAACCAGCCTGCTCTTCAGCACTTCTTCCTCTACTCCACTCAGAGAAAAGAAAACAAACTAAAGTAACAATACAGTATTTTAAAAAAGGAGGGAGCTCAGTTTGCATTGTTTCACCAGTATGTGATAATACATGCAACTAAGGCTCTGATACTGGTACAGCCACACATTCCCTTGATGGTGTGGGATGGCAGGACTTCTTGCTACACTAGCAGTTGCATTGTCTCTGAAATACATGAAAAGACACATAGCTAAGACTGCTTCTTCTAAAAATAGCATGTCTATAGAAGGAAACTCAAGCATGGCCATCTTTCACAACATGGCAAAGAGTAGCACACCTCCTTTAGAAACAGACTGTGGAAACATGATTGTACATGTTCCTCCAAAGCAATATACTATAATCCCTGAAAGTACAAATATAGGATGGGAGTGTGAGCAAGATATGATGTTAGTTGTGTAGCCTTTGCTCTGGGCAATAAGACAAGTACCTAAGCAGGCAGTCCAGGGGGGTAAAAAACTTGCCTGAAAAAGAGAGGAAGTCCAATGAGAGAAAGACATGTGGATGCATGGATTATCTGCATGAACAATGAAAGGTGATGATACAATATCCTGAGTACAAATTCAAGCTGTGATAATAAAAGAAGTGACCCAAGTAATGCTTAACATGGCATAATATCATTTGTTTCCATCAATTGCTAAATATAGGTTCTATGATGACAATTAGGGTAGTAACTAATTTGGTTGTAGTGGAAGGCCAAATAAGACACCCTCTCCATTATTGCTAGGAGTCTTAGCTGCGATCACCCTTGTGGGCTCCTGGGAATTTTCCTAGTACCAGGTTTCTCCCTAACTCCATAATAGCTCCCTTTGTCAAGGTATCTCTTTCATTGCTTTCCCTCTCCATCCCTCCCCACACTGGGCCAACTCAATCCCTCATGTTTTCATCCCTATCCCCTCCTTCCTACCCCTCTCCCAGTTTATACAAAAGACTTTAACTATTTCCCCTTCCCGGGGTCCTCCTTGCATGTCCTTTTTCTGATGTTCCTCCTAGTTTCTCTTGTTATCCTTTGCTTTATGACTAATATCCATTTATTATTGAATACATACTGTGTTTGTCTTTCTGGGTCTGGGTTACCTCACTCAGGATTTTTTTTTTCCTAGTTCCATCCCTTTGCTTGAAAATTTCATGATGTCATTGGGTTTTTTTGTTTGTTTTTGTTTAGTTTTACCTCTGCATAATACTCTATTATGTAAATGTACCACATTTTCTTTATCCATTCTTTGGTTGAAGGGCATCTAGGTTGTTTCCAGGTTCTGAATATTATGAATAATGCTACTATGAACATAGCTGAGCAAGTGGCATTGTGGTATGATTGAGCATCCTTTGGGTATATGTCCATGAGTGGTATTGCTGGCTCTAGAGGTAGATTGATTACCAATTTTCTGAGAAACCACTATACACATTTCCATAGTGGCTATACAATTTTGAATTACCACAAGCAATGGAGGAGTGCTCTCATCAGTGTTCTTTATCTCAGTCAGGTGTAAAATGGTATCTCAGTGTCATTTTGATTTGCATTTCCCTGACAGGTAAGGATGTTTACTGTTATAAGCAGTTTCACACCAGCCTGGTCCCAAAGCAGCATCAGTCCCAAAATAACACCCAGAGACTCTATTAGTTATAAAGCTGTTGGCCAATGGCTACAGCTTCTTATTGACTGTCTCTGTCTTAACAATTAACTCATTTCTTTCAATCTGAGTGTTTGCACATGGTCTTACCGGAGAGAGAGTCTGGACCTCTTACTCCTCTCATAGCCTACATCTTGACTCCACTCTACTATATCTTCCAGAATTCCCCTTGTCTCCTAGTCCCACCTATCTTGCTTTCCTATTGGCCAACAGGGTTTTATTCATTAAACAAAAAGAGAAACATATTTACAGAACAACATCTCCCATCAGTTGACAGCCAAGCACTGAGCTGAGTTCTTGGACTTCAACTGAACACAGGGATAAAGAATTCTATGAGCAGGAAGGGGTCAATATTATGATGGGAAAAACCACAGAGACAGTTGAGTTAGTGGAGTTCATAGACTCTCAGCTTTGATGCAATAGTGAGGGGCTTAGTCTTGCCTCAACTTGCTATGCCAGAATTTGTCTTACCCCCTCTGAAGAATGGGTGGGAGTAAGGTAAGAGGAGGTGGGGGGGTCAAGAGGAAGGGAGGGAAAGGGAACTAGGGTTGGTATGTAAAACTAAATAAATAAAAATAAAAAAAATCATTGAGGTGGTTTCCAATTGATACATGAGACAAAAGCTTAAGGATTCACTATGGTCTGGTGAATATAATCAATACTAGTAGTCAGCTTTCAATACTATCATTGTTGCTCAACCTATTGAACATAGTACCCACCCTTAGCTGAGGAGCCATTGATAGCTGATGGTAATTGGGGAGAAAGAATCCATTTTCAATAAGTTTATGGAACCTCATAAGTGAATCATGCTGAGTATGTGGGCAGCACAAACTGGACTCAGTGCGTTCCAACATTATTTAATTAAAAATAAAAAAGAATACATATAGTTTGTAGGGGTTGCAGTTGATCTAGGAGGAGCTAGGGGAAGTTGAGGAGTTAAATATTATCACAATATATAATATTCATTGTGATATTCCCAAATAACTAATAAAATACTGTGTTAAAAGAAAGAAAATAGAGTTAGGCATGGTTGCTTACACCTTTAATCCAGTATTAGGGAAGCAAAGGCAGACAAATCCATTCTTCCCACTCTTGAATTTTCTCAAGATAACTGTCAAGATTACGGAAGGTCTAAGATTTTAATCTTACTTGCAAACTAATGAGCTAGCTCAATATGTTTTATACATGGTGGTAGAAACCTTGAAACTTCTGGGTTAGGAGTAACTGAGAGTTTCTTACTCATGACAATATCTGTGCCAAAGTAAGGTCACTTTTGAGTCTGTTCCTGCATTTCTAGATTCCAGAATATGAAGTGAAACAATTTAATGGTACTCAGCAGGTTGAGTAAAGGAAAAAACACTAAGTATTAGGAACCCAGATTCTTTGAAATGGGGTAGTAAGCATGGCTGTCTCTTTGACAAGAAAGAGAGTAGTTTACTAGACATGCTTCATATTTCCTTGGAGGGAGCTACTGTCTCTACATGGCAAGACTGTTCATTATACAAATTTCTTGAATAAATGTAGAATGAAAGGCAGTCAGCCCCTCTGCATATCCCATGTAAAACAATGTAAGAAATTCTAGTCATATGGTCCTACCCCTAGGCATAGAACACATGCCAATTTTTAGTGCTAGAAGAGGGTATGACAGTTTCTTCTATGTGTGTATTCTTGTATAAGCTAACCACACTCCATTGGAACACCACATATCCAAGATTATTTTAGTAGCACAAATTGATCTTGAGGGATTTTTGGTTTTTGTTTGTTGTTTGGTTGACTGGTTGGTTTGGTTGATTATTTTAGGACACACAGTTAGATGGACAGGGAAGGGGACTGGATTCCCAAAGAATTGATTAAATAAACAAATACAAAGAACAAAAAATAATTAGAAAAAAACAAAGAAAACACCAAAAGAAGAAAAGAAAAATTAAATAAGACCTCAAAAAGTAAAATTTAAAAGAAAAAAGTAAGAGACCACTTTCTTAAGTGTTATTTTTATATTTTAATTATGTGTATGTTGGAAGGACAGGTAGGTGCACATGAATACATGTTCCCAAAAAGGGCAAAAGAGGGACTCAGATGTTCTGGAGCTAGAGTCACAGGCAATTGTGGGCTGTCAACATGGGTGCTGGAAACCAAGTGCCGTACACACTCTTAACCCTTGAAACCACTCCAGCACATTCCTTCCCATTTCCCATTGAATGTTTCTGATTTTACAATTTGTTAGTAGCCTACTTCTTCAAGTAGACTTTCATACTCAAAATATGTAAATGTAAACTTAGCCTAATTTTTCCTAATTTATTATAAAACAATGTCTGGGGAGAAAAGATATTCAACAAAGTTTCACTAGGCAAAAAAATAGTGCATGCCAGTGCCAACTAGTAAAATTACCCAAACCTGCTTTGCTTTATTTTTTTCAAATCAACAAATAAGTTTTTTATTTTCTTATGCATGCTGTTTTGTAGCTTCCTTTACCGTGCTATATTAAAATACAACAAAGTTGTCAAATTAACAGATACAATTGTTCCAATTGTCCTTAGTAGTTTCAATGTCTATATAGAACCCAACTCCTTTACTTATAGTAAATCTCACTTGAATTTGTGGGATACGAGAATCAAAACCTTATAAAAATTGATTCCAATCTCAAGCCTTTTCCTCTTTTGAGGACTGGTGTGGATTTTTGGACACAGGGTATTATTTGCTGTGCAGGGTGGCCTAGAATGCACTGCTCTTAAACTCATGGTAACAATTTCATCTCAGTCTCTCAAGTCATAGATTATCAATGTCAAAAGTTGGACTCAAAAACTTTGCTAGACTGTGCACACAACAGTATAATTACAATGCAGTCAAGTAGTGTTTGCAGAAATGTCTTCCTTCCAACTTTCAAATAGCCTATGTATTGAGTACAGAGAGCCCTGGACACTGAATTGCAAGTAATCACGCACAGAAGAGCAAAATCATTTCCTTCTTCCTCTTTCTCAGAAGTAAAGGGTCCACTAAAAATGTATTAATAATACAGGAGATCATAAGTGATATAACTGATAATAATAAACAACCCATATTAATTTATCAAAGACAGACTTTAGAAATTATAATTTTTGAGAGCTAGAAGATAATAATGTACACATTCTCTGTGTTGCATTGTTTCTTTGTGGGAGCAGTTGAAACCAAAACCCACTGATACTTGCATAGGAAGATATGGGAGTAGTCCCAAATAGATAAAAGTATACACAAAGACTGGTTGTGAATTCATGTTATCTCAGATGAAATTGTGCCACAAAGTTGGGGCAGCATAAGTACAAGATTTACCAGCAAGAAATTATGTGTTAGAGAAATAAGATATAAAAGATAACATAAATGTGAAAGCTTATGCATAGCTTTTTTAAATAAGTAAAAATGATACTGAAAGAAGGAGATTTATTGTAAGAATACAACAAAACTTCTAGAAGTGAAAATCATAATGAACTGAAAACTAAAAAAGGATCACACTTAGACAGAGACAGAAAAATGGGTATACTATTGATGGACATGGAGAAGAACGTGAATGAATGTGATAAATGCTGAGTATGAAAGAAGTTCCTGGAGAAAATAGTAGGAATGCAGAAATGACATTTTAAGAGAAAATAGTTGAAAAATATCCATGACTGATTAATTATACAGGTTTTCAGATTCAAAATATATCAATTGAACATAAAAACTGAGCTGAAGCCATGCCTTTAATCACAGGGAGGCAGAGGCAGGTATATCTGTGTGGTCTACAGAGCCAGTTCCAGAACAGGCTCAAAAGCAATACATAGAAACCCTCTCTTGAAAAACAAATAAGAAAAAAAGAAAAAAAAACTGAGCTGAAATGAAATCTGCTTTGAAACTAAGAAATTAAGTTGGCAAGACCGATTTCTTTATATATATATATATATATATATCAAACTCCAATTAAATGAACACAAACATTTATACACAATATTTTGGAATTTGGGCATTGTTCTTTCCAAACTACTTCCTGCTGGTAAGGGGCGCTGTCAGGGGGGATTCGAGGAAGATTCAGAAATCCTGGCTGTAGTCTGTAAGGCTGCTTTGTCCAGCTGTTTTGAATGTAGGATCACCTTGTACTCTGTTTCAGGTGTTCTGGCGTGATCAAACCACATTAGTCTGGAAGGAATCCACATCTTTTCATTTACTGTGGAAACAAAAATAGAAATCCTTTTCCCCAGTAACTTGTCCTTCAACTTAAAATTTGGAGTCAAAGCATTTTTTTTTTAATTTATTATTTTACATGTCGATCCCAGTTCCCTCTCCCTTCCTCCCTCCTTTCCTCCTTCCCTCCTTCCCTCCCTTTTACCCTCTCTGCCCTCTCACATGCACTCTAACCACCCTCCCCTCCCATCCCCCCACCCCAATTCCATATGTAGGGGAATGCCATCCAGTTGGGGTCAAGTAGATCTGACAGGTCATGTGAAGTAGGGACTAGGACTTCTCTCCTCTCTCTAGATTAAGGCAGTTATCCCTCCATGGGGGATGTGTTCACAAGGTCCTTTTGTGCACCAGGGATACATCCTGGCTCCACTGTCTGAGGTCCCTTAGACTGCTCAGTCCTTCTGGCTGAGACCCATATCAGGGGGGCCTGAGTCAGTCCCATGCTGGCTTCCCAGCTATCAGTCTGATGGCCCATTAGCTCCTCCTTGTTCAGGTAAGCTGTCTCTATGTGTTTCTGCCTCCATGTCTTGTCCTCTCCATCTGCATCTGGGTTCTAGTTCGACTCAGTGTTTATGTATGGGTGTTTGCTCCTGTTTCCAACAGGCATTAGTTGAGGGCTCCATGGAGAAGTTAGTTGTTGATCTCACTCTCTGGGAAGGGCATTTATGATAGCCTTTCCACAGAAGCTCAAATTGTTAGTTGGAAGCAGTCTTGTAGTTCTCTAGACCTTTCTTTGTGTTCAATTTTATCTTCAAACCAATATTGGCTCCCTCTTTTATGTTCTCTCTCTCTGTCTTTGTCTCTCTCTCCCTCTTTCCTGTCTTCTATTCCTAACCAGACTCAATCTTCCTGGTCGTACATGTTTTCCTTTCCTCCCCCTCGTTTTCTAATTCTCTCTCCATTTGCTGCCCCCCCACTTCACCTGAGCTCTGGGGAACTTGTCCCTTCCCAGTTCTGTGAGGGACTTTATATGAATCTCTTAGAATACACCTTGTATCCTAGTTCCTCTGGTGGTGTGAATTATAGGCTGGTGATCCTTTGACCTAGGTCTAAAATCCATATATGAGTGAGTACATACTGTGTTCCTCTTTTTGTGACTGGGTTACCTCATTCAGGATGGTTTCTTCAAGTGCCATCCACTTGCCTGCAGATTTCAAGATACCATTATTTTTTTTCTGCAGAGTAGTATTCCATTGTGTAGATGTGCCACATCTTCATTAACCATTCTTCAATTGAGGGGCATCTAGGTTGCTTCCAGGTTCTTGATATTACAAATAGTGCTGCTATGAACATAGTTGAACAGAAGTCTTTGTTGTATGGATGTGAATCCTTTGGGTATATGCCTAAGAGGGGGATTGCTGGGTCATGTGGTAATTCCCATTTTCCTGAGGAACCGCCATACTGATCTCCAAAATGGCTCTACGAGTTTGCACTCCCACCAGCAGGGGAAGAGTGTCCCCCTTTCTCCACATCCTCTCCAACATAAGTCATCATTGGTGTTTCTAATTTTAGCCATTCTGGCAGGGGTAAGATGGTATCTCAAAGTTGTTTTGATTTTCATTTCCCTGATAGCTAAGGATGTGGAGCATTTTTTTAAGTGTCTTTCAGCCTTTTTGATTTCCTCTATTGAGAATTCTTTCTCCAGTTCTGTACCCCATTTTTTAATAGGGTTATTTGGTGTTTTGTTGACTAGTTTCTTGAGTTCTTTGTGTATTTAGGAGATCAGCCCTTTGTCGGATATAGGATTGGTGAAAATCTTTTTCCAGTCTGTGGGCTGCCTTTTGGTCTTGTCCACTATGTCCTTTGCCTTACAGAAGCTTCTAAGTTTGAAGAGGTCCCATTTATTAATTGTTTCTCTCAGTGTCTGTGCCCCTGGAGTTATGTTCAGGAAGCAGTCTCCTATACCAATTTGTTCAAGGGTACCTCCTACTTTCTCTTCTAAGAGGTTCAATGTGGCTGGATTGATGTTGAGGTCTTTGATCCATTTGGACTTGAGTTTTGTGCATGGCGACAGACATGGGTCTATCTGCAGTCTTCTACACACCCTCATGCAATTGTGCCAGCACCATTTCTTGAACATGCTGTCCTCGCCCCATTGTATAATTTTAGCTGTTTTGTTGAAAATCAGGTGATCATAGGTGTGTGGGTTAATATCAGAATTTTCAATTCGATTCCATTGGTCTACCTGTCTATTTTTATGCCAATACCAGGCTGTTTTCAGAACTATAGCTCTGTAGTAGAACTTAAAGTCAGGAATGGTCATGCCTCCTGAAGTTCTTTTATTGTATAGGGTTGTTTTGGCTATCCTGGGTGTTTTGTCTTTCCATATAAAGTTGATTATTATCCTTTCAAGGTCGATGAAGAATTGTGGTGGGATTTTAATGGGGATTGCATTGAATCTGTAGATTGCTTTTGGCAAGATTGCCATTTTTACTATGTTTATCCTACCTATCCAAGAGCATGGGAGATCTTTCCATTTTCTGGTATCTTCTTTAATTTCTTTCTTTAGAGCCACAAAGTTCTTATTATATAGGTCTTTTACTTGTTTGGTAAGCATTACACCAAGATGCTTTATGTTGCTTGTGGCTATTGTAAAAGGTGATGTTTCTCTTATTTCTTTCTCTGTCTCTTTGTCGTCTGAAAAAAGTAGGGCTACTGATTTTTTTTTAGTTTATCTTGTATCCTGCTAGTTTGCTGAAGGTGTTTATCAGCTATAGGAGTTCCCTGGTAAAGTTTATTGGGTCTCTTATGTAAATTATCATATCATCTGCAAATAGAGACAGTTTGACTTCTTCTTTTCCAATTTGGATCCCCTTGATCTCCTTTTGTTGTCTTATAGCATTAGCTAGAACTTCTAGTACGATATTGAAGAGATATGGCGAGAAGCCTTGTCTTGTTCCTGATTTTAGAGGAACTGGCTTAAGTTTCTCTCCATTCAGATATTTTATATGAGCTTTGAGTTTTAGAAGTAGAAATTACGGGTGGTCCCGCGTGGATAGTCAGGTCTCCTTTGTTCAGAGTTGCTCCGAGAAGTCTCCGAAGTAGGGTGGGCTGTTGGCTCCACCCTCTGTCCCAGTGCTCAACCAGAAGGGCAGGACCGTGGGTAGGGTAGGGCACAGGGTAGGGGGGGTAGGCTGGCGGTGGGGATGGGTGGGGGTGTATCAGAGCTCCAAGAGTGCTCTCGATAGGGACCAGAGACAGGAGCAGCAGGATCAGGGGCCAACCCAGGGAGTTTGGGCGGGGGAGAGGGGAAAAGAGGTTGTAGAGGACAGGCAGCCCAGATTGGGCCCAGACTCACCTCTGGCCAATAGCTGGCGGAAGAGGACAAGCAAGACCTATTTCTTTACAATTAGAAAACTTCTCTAAAATTCTTGAATAATGTTCAATCACTTGAATAAAATACATTGTAAAAGCATAATGGTCCATGTGTTGATATTGATTTTATTTTCGTAAATAAAAATACAGACATGAAATTACATAAAAATCAAGGAAGCTACATTAAATATTTTCTTTCATTTTATAAGTTCTCTGTACTTTGTGTGTTATTTTCAGTTATCAAGAAAAACATATGTCCTCACTTGAGATTAATAGTTTTGTGACATTAGACAAGAACTTGGTGGCAGAGATACTGCTTCTCAACCAAATAAATATACACAGTATCTGGAGGAAGAAAGCCTCTGTAATGGTTAGCAGCTCTTGCTCAATATTCTTCCAAAAATGGATAATAAGGGTGATCCACCGCACTGAAAGAGAAAAAGAAGCACTTATTTGTTCATGAGTCACACTTCTGATAGACAAAATAAGGACAGTCATTATTTGAGGACATAGACAAATTTCAGTGGACCCTGTCTTGCTACATGCAATGGAACACATCAACGACTATGGTTGTGGATCCCTATATTTTGTTGTTGTTGTTGTTGTTGTTGTTGTTGTTGTTATTTATGTGCCAAGATATGCATGTGGAGGTCAAAAAACAGCTTTGTAGGGTCAATTTTGTCCTTCCACTTTCCAGGGATTTTATTCAGGTTGTTGAGCTTACATGATAAGCGTCTATATTCACTAGGCCATCTTACTAGCCCCATTTCATGATTTCCTATATTTCAAGTTAGTAAGATACAGAAATAGGAATGTGATAGGAAAATAAAAGTCAATGAATATTTTGGGGAACAACAGACATATCTTGGAAAAGGACTGGTTCAAGGCAAGTACCAATGGACACAGAGAAGAATAAGTTAAAAGGGAATTATATTTCCCCTATGACTTATTCCTATCACTTTTGAGAGTCCATATTCCGCAAAGATTATGTGAAGTACATGTTATACTGCTTTAGTGTTGGCAAAGTTAGAATCGGCTTGACACATTACTGTGTGCTCATTATTATTGAATTCTCTTTTATTTCTTTTGATTTTAATACACATTAATGAGAAAGAATTTTCATGGATAGTAGGCTTTCTGTGTCTAATGGACAGTTGAGCCATGAAGGAAGTATTGATTTTGGCCAAAGGTCATAGGGCATTTTTCAACATCACCTCACAATGATGCCACTTTGACTTTTTGGAGGAAGAAGGTCACATGTATTCTAAGTCTAAATTGAACTCACTGTGTAATAGAGGATGGCCTTAAATTATTGATCCTCCTATTCCCACCTTCCAGAGGATGACAATAATGGTTTAGGATATTATGCCTTTTTTATGTGGTGCTTGGGAAGGAAGCACAGCACCAACTAAGCTACAGCCCCAGCTTGGCCAGTTTTGAAATAGGGTTGGTCCTGAGTCTCACTACAAATCATGAAATTCAGAAAAAGTCCATCTCTTCTGAAGTCTATAGGGATGCACTTGTCTCAACCCTATTCTGAAAACTAGATACTGACACTATATTGAACTTCACTGACCTTGAAAGGATAATACTCAACTTTATATGGAAAAACAAAAGACCTATGATAGCCAAAATAACCCTGTACAATAAAGGAACTTCAGGAAGCATCACTATCCCCAACTTCAAGATCTACTATAGAGCTATAGTCCTGAAAACAGCTTGGTATTGGCACAAAAATAGACAGATAAACCATTGGAATTGAATCAAAAATCCTGATATTAACTCACACACCTAAAAATACCTGATGATTGACAAAACAACTAAAATTATACAATGAAGGAAAGAAAGCATCTTCAACAAGTGGTATTGACAAACTGGATGATGGTATGTAGAAGACTGCAGATAAACCCATGCACAAAACTCAAATCCAAATGGATCAAAGACCTGAACTTAAATCCAGCCACACTGAACCTCTTAGAAGAAAAAGTGGGAGGTACCCTTGAAGGAACTGGTACAGGAGACCACTCCTGAACATAACACCAGTAGCAGAGGCACTGAGATCGACAATTAATAAATAGGACCTCCTGAAACTGAGAAGCTTCTGTAAGGCAAAGGACATAGTCGACAAAAACAAACCGCAGCCCACAGACTTGGAAAAGAACTTCACCAGCCCCACATCTGACAGAGAGCTGATCTCTAAAATATACAAAGAACTCAAAACACTAGTCACCAAAACACAAAATAACCCTATTAAAAAGTGAGGTTCAGAACTAAATAGAGAAATCTCAATAGAGGAATGCAAAATGGCTGAAAGACACTTAAGAAAGTGCCCAACATCCTTAGCCTTCATGGAAATGCAAATCAAAAACTGTGAGATACAATCTTATTCATGTCAGAATTGATAAAATAAGAAACACCAATGACAACTTATGCCGGAGAGAATGTGGAGAAAGGGGAATACTTCTCCACTGCTGGTGGGAGTGCAGACTTGTACAGCCATTTTGGAAATCAGTATGGTGGTTCCTCAGGAAAATGGGAATCGGTCTACCACAGAACCCAGAAATTCCACTCTTAGGCATATACCCAAAAGATGCACATCCATGCAACAAAGATATCTGTTCAACTATGTTCATAGCAGCATTATTTGTAATAGCAAGAACCTGGAAGCAACCTAAATGCCCCTCAACTGAAGAATGAATAAAGATGTGGTACATTTACACAATAGAATAATACTCATCGGGAGGGAAAAAAAAATGGAACCTTGAAATTAGCAGGCAAATGGATGGAACTTGAAGAAACCATCCTGAATGAGGTAACCCAGTCACAAAAAGAGGAACATGATATGTACTCACTCATATATGGATTTTAGACATAGAGCAAAGGATCACCAGCCTATAATACATACCACCAGAGAAACTATGATACAAGGAGGAACATAAGAGATTCATACAAAGTCCCTCACAGAAGGGTAAAGGAACAAGATCTCCTGAACATATTGGGAGAGGGGGCAGTGAGTGGAGAGGGAGTTAGGTGAAAAAGGAGAGGAGAGAACATATAGGACCAGGAAGATTGAGTCAAGGAACAAATAGAGGAGAGCAAAAGAGAGAGAGAGAGAGAGAGAGAGAGAGAGAGAGAGAGAGAGAGAGAGAGAGAGAGAGAGAGATACCATAATAGAAGGAGCCATTATAGGTTTGAAAAGAAAACCGACTCTAGAGAAATGTCCAGGGACCTACAAGGATGACCCCAACTAACAATCTGAGCAACAGTGGAGAGCCTATCTTAAATGCCCTTCTCTGATAATGAGATTGATAACTAATTTATATGCCATCATAGAGCCCTCATCAGCTAGTAGCTGATGGAAACAGAAGAAGACACCCATAGCTAAACACTGAGCCAAACTCCTGGAATCCAGTTGCAGAGATGGAGAAGTGATTAGAAAAGGGGTCAAGACAAGGCTACAGAAACCCACAGAGATAGCTGACCTGAACAAGGGGGAGCTCATGGACCCACCGACTGATAGCTGGGAAACCAAACTAGCATTGTACTGACTCAGACCCCCCTGAACATGGGTCTCAGTTAGAAGGCCTGTGCAATCTAAGGGATCTCTGACAGTGGAACCAGGATGTATCCCTGGTGCATGAAAGGACTTTGGGATCACATTCCCCATGGAGGGATACTTCCTTAGCCTAGAGACAGGAGGGAGGGCCTGGAGCCTATTCCAAATGATTTGACAGATTTTGACGATCCCTCCTGGAAGGCATCAACCTCCCTGTGGAGTGGGTAGGGAATGGGATGGGAGGGGGGTTGGGGGGCATAGGAGGGAGAGGGAACTGGGATCAATATATAAAATAAGAAAAAAATCACAGTATATAAAATATATATATATATATTCATGTGTTGTTTGAGCTCACTGAAAAGTTGGCTCTGGAAGCAGGGTAGCATCTCCTTCCTTCATTTAAGACCCAAAGTATTGTTGTCTCAATGTATCCTCCAAAGAACCTTGTCTAGGGTTGAGATGCCCCCACCTGCCACAAAAAAAAAAAAAAAAAAAACCTCTGACAGGGAAGGAAGAAAACAGCAAACAGCCCAAGAGTGAAATCATCATGCTTTTGAGAACAGTGCCTTCCATGGGATAAAGCCAGAAGTTGAGCCATGGGAAAGGCTTCCTCTTCCCCTGTGACCTGCGTATACTAGACTTTCATATACTGCCCTACTGGGTCAACTCTGTCTGACAGCACTTTGTTTATACATAGGAGGAGAATGTCTCCCACTTGCCAAGGTGTGTCCATGGTAAAAATGTCCCCTCCCCTTCTCAGCTATGCAGTTTAATGTGTTCAAGGACCATTATTCAAACAGCCCCCATGCAGCCAAGAGACCTTCTGTCTCCTGAGCTTATCTAGTGATAAGAAAGTCTGAATGCTTTTCATTGTTTCTCTCTCCCTCCTTTAAACATTGAGCTCTCCAGAACAAAGATAGCTTCACAGAATGCTAGGAAAGCCAGGAAAGGCACTCTTCTGCAGCAGAGCCTAGAGTTCCCTGGTTCTGTGGCATCTTGAATTTTACTTCAATTCCTCACCATTTTGATAATGTTATCTTTGTCTTGCTGTTCGTTCTAATTGGCATCCTCACTCTAGGGAGTCACTCTTCTCTGCTCAGGACTATCAGGAACTCTAGCTGACTGCCTCAACTTCCCCATTTAGTTTTTGCTGGGTGTAAGCATCCAGTTTAAGAATGTTACTTTTCTGCTAGTGTGTGCTTTTACCTAGAAGCCTCACCTGACTAGATCCTGTGCTCTGTTCAAGACCCTCTCTATTGAGAACTCAGGATGGTTGCATTAAAGGCACTCTCTCATCCAATTCTGAATATTTTGAGTGCAGAATTTAATCGTGTTTACAATCTATCTATCTATACTTACTGTTGTACTTTGACTTGCTATGTATATGTAATAAACTCAACCATTCATAAGCAAAAAAATGCTACACTGATCATGAATGGATTGCCAGAATGTTGCAAAACACAAACTATAAAGCAGTCTAGAAGAGTTACTTACAATGACATTTTACCATATCGAAAATTTCTGTTGAGGCTGTCAATCACTTTCATGTCCTCCGGGGTCAATTTAAAGTCAAACACCTAGAAAGAAAGAGACACAAAAAATAATAATAATAAAATAATAAATAAATAAGCCATTGAAGTGGCCTCTTTCTACCTGGGAATATAAAAGAGATAGCAACAAAGCATTTAAGAGAAGCATTTTTGTCACAATTGGCTTCCAGGTGGTCCTGGTCTCAGAACGTTTGGCTGCTATTGTAGTCCGTCCTTTCCCATTCCTTTCCTACTTTGATCCACTTCAGAAAAGAAAGATTCATCAATCCCTAACCTTAAGTAAGGCAGGAAAAAAAAACTCCCAAATTAATTTTCAAATCCAGATGAAATACTAAATTTAGCCTGACCAAAATTTGCTAAACTTTTCTTCCTTTGAGACCCTGGAGTTTGATCTAGCCTTGAATATATCTTACCCAATCATAGAGCATAGTCTACCTCCTCTCCAAGATTTGATTTAGTTGAAGAAATATAAGGCCCAGATCAATTCTTCAACCATGCTATTCAATAATCTCATGTTCTCAAACATTATCTACATCTATTCTTCTTTATCAAAAGAATCTTCCTGATTGATCACTGAGATACTGGATCATGTGTTTAAATGATTTCACCTATCTTCTTTCTCTATCTCACTCAAATCCAACTTTGTATTTGATAATATGGCATTCCCAGTGGAAATGTTTTATTGCAAAAATATGTTGTCAATTATCTCATCAGGAGAAAAATTCAAGATCCTAGGATGCATGCATAGCTCAGTGGGTAAGATCACTTGCTGCATGAGCATAGCGACCTGAATTCAAATCTTCTCACCCAAAAAAAAAAAAAAAAAAAAAAAAAAAAAAAAAAAAACTCATAAGAGTGCCTATAACCCTAGAGCTATAGAGTGGAGGAGACATCAAAATTGCTGGAGCTTGCAGGCTGTCATCCTACCTGCATATTCAGTGACAGCCTGTCTCAAGACAATAAGGTCAGGAGTAAAGATAAGGGTAACCAGTACAACAACACATGCACCATACACACACACACATTAAATTAAAAAAAAATTACAGAGTCCCATCCATCTGCCTACCTACCTGCTACATATAATAGGCAATTTTGTTAATTTTAGACAGAATCTCATGTAGCCCAAACTGGCCTCAAACTTGCTACATAACCAAGAATGCTTGAACTTCTGATATATGTATATATGTGATTTACATTTATATCTGTACTTACATGAAAATTAAGTATATATTTATCTTTTATCTATTAAATCATTTATCTATTAAAGGTATATGTGATGGTTAATGTTAACTTGACAGAATCTAGAATCATCAGTGAGATGAATCATAGGGTATTCCTGTGAGGATTATCTTGATTATGTTAATGGATATGAGATGACCTATCCTTTTTGTTTGTTTGTTTGTTTTAGTTTTAGTTTTTCTAGACAGTGTTTCTCTGTGTAACAGCCCTGGCTGTTCTGGAACTTGCTTTGTAGACCAGGCTGGCCTCAAACTCTTAGAGATCTGCCTGCCTCTGCCTCCTGAGTGCTGGGATCAAAAGCATGTACCACAACCACCAGCTTAAAAAGACACATCTTAATTGTGGGTAGGATCTTTCCCTGGGCAGGACATCTAGAACTTCACAAAGCGGAGAAAAGCTGAGCATGCATTCAAGCATTCAACCCTCTCTACTTTTTGACTGTGGATGCAGTGTGACCAGCTGCCTCAGGCTCCTGCCACTATAATTACCCTGCATTGGTAGGCTGTACCCTTAAAGTGTGATTCAGAATAAACACATTCTTCATTAAGTTGTTTTTTTGTGGGATAATTTATCACAGCAACAGAAAACGAAACCAAGATACTGCCCATCCATCTATCCTCCAGGAGTCCATCTTAAGAATACATTAAGTAATAATATGGCTGCCGTGTGGCCATCTATTAACATGTTGAATTTTAAAATAAAGTTAATTTCTCTGAAGGATTTAGCAGTTAAATTTATAATAATGTATCAAATTCATTCATTAAAATAACTTTAACCAAGAGCTATAGTATTTTCAATAATATGTTGGTACTGTTACTTTTATAAATATTATACTCATGAAATTTTTAGCTGTCACCATAAAACTATTCAAATACTTGAATTTATGAGTCACATTTCTTCTTGAAACCAGCAGCAGGTAATGGTGCTTGTTGATACTTTGTTCCATTCCTGAGATCCACTTGGAGGATGGAGAGGAACAACTCCCACAACTTACCCTCTGGCTACCCACTATGCTCTGGTGAGTATGCCCTCCAACACAAATGCATACAGAAACTAGAGGAAAGGTCATTTTGTTTTAACCTTACAAGATTCTAAACAAAACAAATGAAAAACCACTGACTGGTTTGAGAGACTAGCTAGTGATAGTCTCGTTGATTTCTTTATATGGTCAGCCTATAAATTTATTTAGCTCTTCTATTGCCAAGAGAAACACCTGTGATAAAGGGGAAATGGCCATATGTAACATCCCACACTTCAGAAAGCACACAGGCATATAACTAAATAATTGTAAGTTAATGAAAAACTCACATAGAACCATACCCAGTACTATGAAAGAAAAGAAAAGTGAAAATATATTGGAATAGTCCAGTGGTTTAACCAACCAGCCATCTTATTTGGATTTAATATTAACTCAAATTGCTGTCCTTAATACAATCAAGAATTTGTAAAGCAAAGAATTTAAAGAACAGAAATGAGGGTTTTTAAAGGTCTCTGCCATCAGAAAGGACTCCCACAACCACCTGAAGTAATAGAGCTGACATGCATCTTGTTAAAGAACTTGTAAAAGGCAAAGCCTAGTATGGAGGAGACCCAAACTTTTGCCCACCTCCTGTTACCCAGTGCTTTCTCTGCTGCCCTTTCAAGCTGTTGTGTATAGCACATGGGGACAATGCATGGGAGTGAATAAATAACAGGTGCTCCCATTGCAGGGAAATTGCCCCCCCCCCCGTCTCATTCTGGAGAAATGCTCTTGGACCTTACCTGGAAGTTCTCTCTGATTCTCTTCTCATTGAAGCTCTTGGCCAAAACCACTATACCCCTCTGTAGCAGGTAGCGCAGGGCAACCTGGCCTGGAGTTCGGTTATGTTTCTTGGCGACGGTCTTTAAGATAGGTTCCTCCAGGAGGTATGGGCTATCACTATCAATCCTGAAAAAGAAAATATACACAAAACATACTCACAGAGATGGGAATATGTTGCCACCTTACCTATATTCCCAGACCACTGAAAGAAGTAAGTACAATACATTATAGCTAAAACAGAATTTTTTGAGTATTCACAGAGATATGCTTTTATATATTTTATTTAAATTAGAAACAATCTTGTTTTACATATCAATCCCAGTTCCCTCTCCCTCCCATCCTCCCATGTCCCCAACCAACTCCCCCATCCCAACCCACACCCACTCCCCATAGAGGATGAGGCCTTCCATGAGGGATCATAAAAGTCTGTCATATCATTTGGGTCAGGGACTAGGCCCTCCCCCATGTACAGGCTTAGAGAGTATCCCTCCATGGGGAATGGGCTCCCAAAATCCATTTGTACCCTAGGGATAAATACTGGTTCCACCACCAGAGGCCCTATAGACTGCCCATGCTTCCTAATTATCACCCATGTTCAGGCGGTCTGGTTCAGTCCTATGCCAGTTCCCCATCTGTCAGAATTGCTTCCACTTGCTCAGGTCAGCTGTTTCTGTGGGTTTCCCCAGCATGGTCTTAACCCCTTTGCTCATCCCTTTTCCCTCTCTACAACTGGATTCCAGGAGTTTTTCTCAGTGTTTCACTGTGGGTGTCTGCTTCTGCTTCCATCAACCACTGGATGAAGGCTCTATTTTGTAAAAGTTGTAAACAACTAAGAAGAGAAGATAAGTGCTGTGTAGGACAGATTTCCATGTAATGGAATATTTCAAAAGTACAAATATTCTTTTATCCTCAGATGGTCTTAGAATAGCCCTATGTGCACTATATATATGTGTGTGTGTGTGTGTGTGTGTGTGTGTGTGTGTGTGTGTGTGTGAAGTGATACTTTTTTTCAACTTCCATAAGTGAATCTTATGTTTGGTGATATACAAAGCTAGCATGAACTTCCATTTCCTTCTTGACATTTCAGGGATAGAAGATTCATTTTTATCATGTAGCTTAGAGAACTTTCCCATTTTCATATGAAGTGCTTCTCTTTGCCCTATCCAAATTTCAAGTGACACTATGCTTTTGAGCCTTTATTAATTAAATTAAGGGTTACCTGAATGCAAGTTCTGCCATGTTATGATGGTTGCCTCAATAAACGAGACAACTAACAAGTAACTAGCAAGCATGGAGTATATTTTATAAGGATACACTGAAAAGGATAATTCTCATCCTAGATAGCATGTGATTTCATCAAGTTACTTAGAATAACATGCAATTTAAAAATACAAGTTGTTGAAAGAAATACTTTGATAGATGGAGTTATTGTAAGGTTAGGAAGAAACCTAGTACTAGAGAAATTGTCAGAAATCCACAAGGATGCCCCCAGCTAAGACTCCTAGCAATAGTTGAGAAGGTGTCTGAATGGGCCTTCCCCTTTAATCAGATTAGTAACTACCCTAATTACAATCATAGAACCTACACAATAACTGATGTAAGCAGATGCAGTGACCCACAGCCATGCACTGGGCTCTGAGCTCCTGGAATTTACTTGAAGAGAGGGAGGAGAGATCATATGGGCAAAGGAGACATCAAGATCATGTTTGGGAAATGCACAGAGACAGCTGACCCAAGCTAATGGAAACTCGTGGACAATGGACTGACAGCTGGGGAACCTGCATGGGACTGAACTAAACTCTCTGAATGTGGTTAATAGTTATTTGGCTTGATCTGTTGTGGGAGGGGGCTGGCAGTGGGACCAGGATTTATCCCCAGTGCATGAACTGGTTTTTGGAGCCTATTCCCTGTGGTGGGATACCTTGCTTAGCATTAATACAGGAGGAGGTACTTGGTCCTGCCTCAACTTGGTATGCCAGACTATGTTTACTCACCAAGGAAGGCCTTACCCACTCTGAATAGTGAATTATGGGTGGGAAGGGAGGGGAGGTGGATGGATGAGAGAAGGGAAGGGAGAGGAGGTAGAGGGATGAGAGAAGGGACGGGAGAGGGAACTGGGGTTGGCATATAAAATGGAAAATAAATTTTTACAATAACATTAAGAATTACTTATTTATAGCATTTTTCCTTTGGTAATTTTAAGTCACCATTAATTGATATCTAAAAGTATGGGAAGAAAAAAGAAAGGAAGGAAGGAGGGGGGAGGAAGGAAGAAAGAAATGAAAGAGCATAAGTCTATAATTCTAGCACTTGGGAGATTGAGGCAAGTGGTCCCTATCCATGAGTTTGAAGGCAGCCTGCTCTACATAGCATGACTCTATTTTAAACTATGCCCCTCACCCAAAAGCACAGGATTCCTATAGAATAGTCAAAGTTTCTCTAGAGCAAAAGAACAGTACCAAAAACTAATTGTCTTAAAACTGTTTTTTTTAACAGCCCTACAGACTACAGCTAGGATATCTGAATCTTCTTCGAATCCCCCAAGACAGCGCCCCTTACCAGCAGGAAGTAGTTTGGAAAGAACGACGCCCAAATTCCCAAATATTGTGTATAAATGTTTGTTTTCATTTAATTGGACTTTGTTATATAAAATTAAATAAAAAATACTCTATATGCAAAAAAAAAAAAAAAGAAACATGAAAAAAAAAAAAAAAAAAAAATGTTTTTTTTAAAAAAAAAAAAAAATATCACAGAAGGAATAAGGACATAAAAGGGTATTATTTATAATCATTACTTATTAGCTTCTGTTTTATTTTGTTTTACTCTAGAAAAATCAAGTTTCTGCATTAAACATTGCACTTTATTAAAAGCACAGGACAAGAGACAATGTCTTTGACAATCACAACTGTCTTCTTTCTTATGTCTTAGTTATAGTTCCTGTTGCTATGATAAAGCATTGTGACCAAAAGCAACCCAAGGAGGAGAGGGCTTATCTCATCTTACACTTCCACATCACAGTTCATCATCAAATTAATTCACAGCAGGAACTGAAGCAGAGGCCATGGGGAAATATTGCCTACTGCTTTGCTCTCTTATACAACTCAGGACCACAATGATGGATCCACTCACAGTGGGCTGGGCCCTTGCATACCAATTATTAATAAAAAACAATACCACACAGACTTGCCAATATGACAATCTTATGGAGCATTTTTGTTTGTTTGTTTGTTTGTTATGATTCCCTCTTACTAGATAAGTCTAGGCTTGTGTCAAGTTGATGAAAAAAAATTCAACCAGCACATGCATATACAAACCTGTTGTCTCTCAATCTACATATAGAAATCAGAATTCACTGGTAAATGTAAGGGCAGTAAAAGTTTCCTAAGCCTATGGAATTTTTAGCTTAAGTTGCATATATCCTTTGAAAAATCTTTAATAGCATGTTAGATACCCTGCAAGTCAATATCACCACTTGAAAGGACAGTCATATTTTCTCCTTGGAATTCTCTCTTTTTGAACTCTACATAACATCATCGGATATTATGAAAGAAGATGGTCCTAAGTCCCTCCTAAATCAAATAGTCAATGTTGTAGAAATAAGAAAGTTCCTAGAAATAATATGAATTTGTGTGGTGATATATTGTTTACGATCTAATAAAGCTCACCTGGATATCAGACAGCAAATCTAGCCACAGCCACAGAAGCCAGGCAATAGTGGTGTACACTTTTAATCCCAAGATTCAGAAAACAAAGGCAGATGGATCACTGTGAGTTCAAGACCACCCAAGGCTACATGAGAGTGAATCAATCTAAAAGAGAAACAGAGCTTATACCTTTAATCCCAGCACTAGATAGGTATATAAGCAGAAGCTCACTATAGGGGAAAGGCATTTAAGGTAGCCTCTCTCCTATTGCTTAGAATGTTAGTTGGGGTCATCCTTGTAAGTCTCTGGACATTTCCCTAGTTCCAGATTTCTCTTTAAATCTATAATGGTTCCCTCTATTAAGTTATTTCTTTTCTTGTTCTCCTCTATTCTTCCCCCAACTCAATCTTCCTGGTCCCTCATGTCTTCCTTTCCCCCCCCCCTCCTCTTCTCCCCTTCTTTCTCCTAACTCCCTCTCCCCTCCCCCCGCCCTGTCCTGGTCCCTCATGTCTTCCTTCCTCCCCCCCTCTTCTCCCCTTCTTTCTCCTAACTCCCTCTCCCCTCCCCCTGCCCTGTACTCTCAATTTATATGCCATCAGAGAGCCTTCATCCAGTAGCTGATGAAAACAGAAGCAGAGACCCACAGCTAAACACTGAGCCAAATTCCTGGAATGCAGTTATACAGAGGGAGGAGGGATGTGCAAAGACATCAAGACCATGGTGGGGAAACACAGAAACAGCTGACCTGAACAAGGTGGAGCTCATGGACCTCATAATGACAGCTTTGAAACCAGCATAGGATGAAACTAGGTCTCCTGCATGTGGGTGATAGTTAGGAGGCTTGGGCAGTCTATGGGGTCCCTAGTAATGAAACAGCATTTATACCTAGTGTACAAATGGACATTGGAAGCCGACTCCCCATAGGGGGATACTCTCTCAGCCTAGACTCATAGGGGAGGGTCTAGGCCCTGCCCAAATGATGTGACAGACTTTGATGATTCCCCCATAGAAGGCCTCACCCTTTCTATGGAACAGAAGAGGGATAGGATATGGGTCTGTGGGGGGCATGGGAGAATGGGAGGGAGAGGGAACTGGGATTGATATATAGAATAAGATTGTTTCTAATTTAAATTTTAAAATCACAGATTAATGTACCTACAAAAAAAGAAGCAGCTCAAGGTCTCATGCTGAATATAGCAGGCAATTAGTCTCCAGTCATGTTGAGGACATTGTCACCCTGGCCTTGGTAGAGGTAAGAGCTCTCTGGTAGCTTGGCTGCTTTGTTTCTCTGGTCTTCAGCTTGAACCCCAATATCTGTCTCTGGGTTTATATATTTTACAATCTATCCAATAGTCAAAATGGGATGGCTAGGATATATGCAGTCTAATCTCTATAAATTATGTCTTACAATCCCTTTTAGAGCTATGCTTATTAGTGTTGAAAACTGGTAGACAGATAAAGCAAAAAAAAACACTAGTAAGCCTGAACCTCAACCCTGGTACTTAGGAACTGCTGCATTTTTGAACTTTTTTCTTCATGATTGAACTTTCCACAAGGTTAAAAGTTAATGTTTTGTCAATATGAAAGTATTGACATAAGGAAATAAAGTCCAATAGTCTCATTACCAGTTTGGGTCTCTGTGGGATCCCAGGGCACTGTAGGCAACCAGAACAATGTCTTTGGACTTGCAGAATTCCAGAAGTTTGCTCTGATTGAGATATGGGTGACATTCTACCTATAAATTTCCAAAACAAAATGGAATCAGAATGTACAATGTCATGCAGGTTTTAGAAGTTCCTTAAAGACAGATCTACTTCTATACTGAATTAAGTAAAAAAAAAAAATGTTTCAAATATGTCATTTTTCCCTGAAATACTTTTTTCTGTCCTTTTATTATTTCCCATTTCCAATTTGCCTCTGGTTCAGTCCCAAGTATCAAGGAAACAAAAAGACATGATCATATTTTGACATGCAAAATAGTTAGTGATACCAATCATTGCTAAAAGTATGAGTTTTTTAACAGTATTCTATCAATGATATTTTTAATCATGTATTTTTAAAATATGGACTAAAAATTATATAATGTCTACCCAAAAATACCTCAAAATAGTATGTATATAATAAATTTGTATAGAGGAGAAATTATTGCTTGAGTGTGTTGGTTGGTGCCGGTGAAGGAAGTTGTAGTCACACAATTCTCAGTGCCATTTGTAGCTTTAAACTCTGTAAAACTTAAAAGTTTTTGAAAGTTATTTTAAAAAAGATGTTCCATCTAAATTTAGGAAGGAAACCACCACAAATTGTCTAGAGGTGCCAGAACAATACAGCAACAGTACAATTTTGCTGTGCTTCATTTCGATCTGTTTTTTGTTTTTAATATTTTACATGATTTTCAGTACAGCACACATTGTGAGTGTTGCTGAGCTGTGAAATTCCTTCTAAGAAGAGCAGTGACGTACCCAAACCTCACAAAGACACAACTAAGAAAGAAAACTACAGACCAATATCCCTGATGAACATCGATGCAAAAATACTCAATAAAATAATGGCAAACCGAATTCAAAAATACATCAGAGAAATCATCCACCATGATCAAGTAGGCTTCATACCTGGATTGCAGGGATGGTTTAACATACGAAAATCTATCAACGTGATCCACCATATAAACAAATGGAAAAAGAAAAACCATATGATTATCTCCCTAGATGCAGAAAAAGCCTTCGATAAAATTCAACACCCTTTCATGATAAAGGTATTAGAGAGGTCAGGGATAACAGGAACATACCTAAACATAATAAGAGCAATATACAGCAAACCAACTGCCAACATCAAACTGAATGGAGAGAAACTTAAGCCAATTCCTCTAAAATCAGGAACAAGACAAGGCTGTCCTCTCTCTCCATATCTCTTCAATATCGTACTAGAAGTTCTAGCTAATGCTATAAGACAACAAAAGGAGATCAAGGGCATCCAAATTGGAAAGGAAGAAGTCAAACTGTCTCTATTTGCAGATGATATGATAGTTTACATAAGCGACCCAATAAACTCTACCAGGGAACTCCTACAGCTGATAAACACCTTCAGCAAACTAGCAGGATACAAGATAAACTCAAAAAAATCAGTAGCCCTATTTTTTTCAGACGACAAAGAGGCAGAGAAAGAAATCAGAGAAACATCACCCTTTACAATAGCCACAAGCAACATAAAGTATCTTGGTGTAACGCTTACCAAACAAGTAAAAGATCTATATAATAAGAACTTTGTGACTCTAAAGAAAGAAATTAAAGAAGATACCAGAAAATGGAAAGACCTCCCATGCTCTTGGATACGTAGAATAAACATAGTAAAAATGGCAATCTTACCAAAAGCAATCTACAGATTCAATGCAATCCCCATTAAAATCCCACCACAATTCTTCACCGACCTTGAAAGGATAATAATCAACTTTATATGGAAAAACAAAACACCCAGGATAGCCAAAACAACCCTATACAATAAAAGAACATCAGGAGGCATCACCATTCCTGACTTTAAGCTCTACTACAGAGCTATAGTTCTGAAAACAGCCTGGTATTGGCATAAAAATAGACAGGTAGACCAATGGAATCGAATTGAAAATCCTGATATTAATCCACGCACCTATGAACACCTGATTTTCGACAAAACAGCTAAAATTATACAATGGGGCAAAGACAGCATCTTCAACAAATGGGGCTGGCACAATTGGATGAGGGTGTGTAGAAGACTGCAGATAGACCCATGTCTGTCGCCATGCACAAATCTCAAGTCCAAATGGATCAAAGACCTCAACATCAATCCAGCCACATTGAACCTCTTAGAAGAGAAAGTAGGAGGTACCCTTGAACAAATTGGTATAGGAGACCGCTTCTTGAACATAACTCCAGGGGCACAGACACTGAAAGAAACAATTAATAAATGGGACCTCTTCAAACTTAGAAGCTTCTGTAAGGCAAAGGACACAGTTGACAAGACCAAACGGCAGCCCACTGACTGGGAAAAGATTTTCACTAATCCTATATCCGACAAAGGGCTGATCTCCAAAATATACAAAGAACTCAAGAAACTAGTCAACAAAACACCAAATAACCCTATTAAAAAATGGGGTACAGAACTGAAGAAAGAATTCTCAATGGAGGAAATCAAAAAGGCTGAAAGACACTTAAGAAAATGCTCCACATCCTTAGCTATCAGGGAAATGCAAATCAAAACAACTTTGAGATACCATCTTACCCCTGCCAGAATGGCTAAAATTAGAAACACCAATGATGACTTATGTTGGAGAGGATGTGGAGAAAGTGGAACACTCCTCCACTGCTGGTGGGAGTGCAAACTCATACAGCCACTTTGGAGATCAGTATGGCGGTTCCTCAGGAAAATGGGAATTAGTTTACCACAGGACCCGGCAATCCCCCTCTTAGGCATATACCCAAAGGATTCACATCAATGCAACAAAGACATCTGTTCAACAATGTTCATAGCAGCACTATTTGTAATAGCAAGAACCTGGAAGCAACCTAGATGCCCTTCAATTGAAGAATGGTTAATGAAGATGTGGCACATCTACACAATGGAATACTACTCTGCAGAAAAAAATAATGGTATCTTGAAATTCGCAGGCAAGTGGATGGCACTTGAAGAAACCATCCTGAATGAGGTAACCCAGTCACAAAAAGAGGAACACAGTATGTACTCACTCATATATGGATTTTAGACCTAGATCAAATGATCACCAGCCTATAATTCACATCACCAGAGGAACTAGGATACAAGTTGTATTCTAAGAGATTCATATAAAGTCCCTCACAGAACTGGGAAGGGACAAGTCCCCCAGACCTCAGGTATAGTGGGGGAGGACAGCTAATGGAGAGAGAAGTAGGAGAAAATGAGAGGGAGGAGAGGAAGGCATGTGCGACCAGGAGGATTGAGCCTGGTTAGGAATGGAAAATAGGAAAGAGAGAGAGAGACAGAGACAGAGAGAGAGAACATAAAAGAGGGAGCCAATATTGGTTTGAAGATAAAGTTGAACACAAAGAAAGGTCGAGGGAACTACAAGACTGCTCCCAACTAACAATCTCAGCTTCCGTGGAAAGGCTATCATAAATGCCCTTCCCGGAGAGTGAGATCAACAACTAACTTCTCCATGGAGTCCTCAACTAATGCCTGTTGAAAACAGGAGCAAACACCCATACATAAACACTGAGTCAAACTAGAACCCAGAAGCAGATGGAGAGGACAAGACCATGCGGTAGAAGTACATAGAGACAGCTTACCTGAACAAGGAGGAGCTAAGGGCCACTAGACTGATAGCTGGGAAGCCAACAGGGGTCTGACTCGGACCCCCCTGAATATGGGTCTCAGCCAGAAGGTCTGAGCAGCCTAAGAGACCTCAGACAGTGGAGCCAGGATGTATCCCTGGTGCACAAAAGGACTTTGCAAACATATCCCCCATGGAGGGATAACTGCCTTATTCTAGAGATAGGAGAGAAGCCCTAGTCCCTACTTCACAGGACCTGTCAGATCTACATGACCCCAACTGGATGGCATTCCCCTACATATTGTATTGTGGTGGGGAGTTGGGAGGGGAGGGTGTTTAGAGTGCATGTGAGAGGGTAGAGAGGGCAAAAGGGAGGGAAGGAGGGAGGGAGGGCTTGGGGGGGAGGGAGGGAGGGAGGGACAGGGAACTGGGATCGACATGTAAAATAATAAAAAAAAAAAAAAAAAAAAAAAAACGCTTTGACTCCAAAATTTAAGTTGAAGAACAAGTTACTGGGGAAAAGTATTTCTATTTTTGTTTCCACAGAAAATGAAAAGATGTGGATTCCTTCCAGACTAATGTGGTTTGATCACACCAGACCGCCTGAAACAGAGTACAAGCTGATCCTACATTCCAAACAGCTGGACAAAACAGCCCTACAGACTACAGCTAGGATATCTGAATCTTCTTCGAATCCCCCAAGACAGCGCCCTTACCAGCAGGAAGTAGTTTGGAAAGAACGACGCCCAAATTCCCAAATATTGTGTATAAATGTTTGTTTTCATTTAATTGGACTTTGTTATATAAAATTAAATAAAAAATACTCTATATGCATTAAAAAAAAAAAAAAAACAAGTTCAGAGGAAAAAAAAAAGAAGAGCAGTGACCTCAGCCAATCAAACTGCCCTTCCCCTGTCTTGTTCTTCCCTCTCTGTTCAACCTGAACCATCACTGATATTGCCTGTCTCAATGAAAATGGCTATAACCCAAATAGCTGGTTCAAAACAGAAATCTGGGAAGTATCAAATAAGGAAGAAGTTTGTGAAGAACAGAAAGTAAGGGATGGCCAAAGTGGGTAAGAACTTACCTGGTTGCAAGTAGGCTTGTATTTTAGCCCTGGTTTATTCAGAATCAATTCCAGTTGTTTGTGGTTGAAATTGGACACCCCTATGGACTTGGTTAAACCTGAGTCTTTACACTTCTCCAGGGCCTAGAGAGGAAGAAAATATCTAGTTAATCCTTACCGTACTCTGTGCTTTGCAATTTTTCTTGGACTTATTTGAACACTTACATAATCATTTCAGTTACTTACATAATTCCAGTTACTTACATAATTCCAATTACAATTTCAAAACAATATTGTCACTTGAATACAGCCTTGCTTTAAGCACTTACCTGCAATGAATACATATTTGTCTGCTCATTCAATTACACTCACATTGAGAACAACAAATATATGTATGATTCCCCTTACTTTCCCACCCTTTTTAGTGGCATCTGTCTTGATGTTAGGCAGGCAAGGTTTCTTCAATAAATGCCAGCATAGAGACAAAGAATTCTTGGTTCTTGTGCTAGTTAGAAGTGTATTCTTACTTTTTTCCTATAATGTTGAAAAACTGTGTTTATCAGATAGCATATATAATGGCAGGTTGCATTCTCAGCTATAGCTTGCTCTGTGCTAACACAGATTATACTTCTCAAAAGGTGTGTTTTTCTGTACTGAAATAAGTGCCATAACCCTTCTTCAGTTTATTTCTGCTGATCCTCTTTATATGGCTTATATAGTTGATTGTATCTATGAGGCAAAGAAATGTCTACTTCAAATCATAGTTGATATTAAAAAATTAAAGTTCATTCCTCTCAATTCATACTCTACAGATGAGATTACAGAAAGACAGAGAAGGGTTTGTTGTTGTTTGTTATTCTCTCATATGTTATATCCCAACCATAGTTTCCCCTCCCTCCACTCCTTCCAATTCCTCCTCCCTATCTCCCCTCTCCCCCAGATCCACTCCCCGTCCATTTCTCTACAGAAATAAGCAGGCCTCCTAGGATTATCAACTGAACACAGCATAGTAAGCTAAAGTAAGACTAGGCATTATGATATGTCTTAGGTTTATCAATTAATGAAACTATACTTTGTCTTCTAATTCTTTATTAATTGGTTCCTCTCTTATGATGTCTGCAACAGAACCTACCTCCCATGTATCACAAATGTCCACTATTTCTAAAATGATTTTTCCATTGGCATCCTTTGGCAGAAGTTCCTCTCCAGGCTAGAATGCAGAGAAAAGAGAGGTTAACAAATAATTTATCTAATAGTCTAATTCTAATGCCTAATGAGCTTACTCATCCAATATTAGGAGTGTGTGTTAATCACTCTGTGTGTGTGCACATGTACATGTAGGCACTTGTATCTTTAAAGGGAGATTTTGGAGATGGAAAATTGAAATTATCTAAGAGATTATAAGAGAACATCTTTCCTCTTGATTGCCCCCACTTTTCTCCCCCTAGGCCCCATGAAGCTCTAAATTTCACAATTATGAGGGTTCTTTCCATTGGAATTTATTTCATATCCCAGTGACAGAATAGTATAAAGGATAGAACTTTCACTATTAATCATGAGCTTTTCTCTACTTTATGATAACTTGATTCTGAGTTAATGAGTCTATCAGATGTGATCAGCAAACATGTACCATGATAAGAAAATGAAGGCTTAAGGCCCAAAGGAGCCCAAGCCCAAATGTCCCTTACCCAAATCCAGATCCCTGTGTTCTAGTCTGAGAGATACACACAGGTAAGAACATGCCCTAAGGAGATGGAGAGTGCCCCTTGAGTCTCAGAAGTCCCCACAATCCAGGGTACTCTGATCGATAAGAAGCAGTGAAGTCCTTGAACTTCAACCCTCCTGAAGACTGGAGGATGAGCATTTTAAAAAGACTTGCCTGTGGGGTCTCTCGGCTGTCATGGAGAGACATAATCATTTACCCATTCTATTCATCATCATCATATACATATATACATATATGTACATATATATGTACATACATATATATATATATATATATATATCAGTGTCCTAACAATAATATAATAGTTATAATAATCTAGGGCATAAAAGTCCAAAACTGACCTTCATAGCAAATGGTACATGAATAATGCAGAGATCTACATAATCCAGCCCAAGTTTCTTCAGTGATCTCTCCAGGCACTGACGAACCAACTCTGGTCTAAGAAAAGTAGTCCAAATCTACAGTTTCCAAACAAAATTGCACATTGTGGTAACAGAATCGAGACCTGCTAAGGTGGCCTCAGCTAAGCTAAGAACACTTGGGACTAAGTTTTTACATACTTATCAAAATTTTTCCAACGATGTATTTTGATCATGATTTTCCCATCACCCAACTTTTCCCAAATCCTCCCCATAACCCTACATGAATCCATGCTGCTTCTTATAGAATAAATCCTCAATAGAATACCGATATTTATTTGAGTGATGACAATGTGAGGGAATGAGAAAAATTTAGAAAACAACCAACTTAAGTGTTTCAAAAATTAATTTTGGTCTCAAAAGAGTCAAGAAATGATGGGCTGCAAGTGGGGGGGCAAATAGAAAGAAGTATAAGATATACAGCAAAACATTAAATAAGGGGGCTGAAAAATATCTAGTAGAAACTAACGGTGAATGCCCCATTGAGGTAGCCAGATGGGATTTCCCAGTTAAAAGTGCATCCTGGGTATCTGAATCTTCTTCGAATCCCCCAAGACAGCACCCTTTACCAGCAGGAAGTAGTTTGGAAAGAACGACGCCCAAATTCCCAAATATTGTGTATAAATGTTTGTTTTCATTTAATTGGACTTTGTTATATAAAATTAAATAAAAATAAATAAATAAAAAAAGTGCATCCTGGGCTAAGTGAAGTATCCCTTTAGGTGAGGCCTCCAAGTAACTGAGCAAACAGCAGCAGATAAAATTGACAAAGGATTTACTGTTCTTAGTAAATCCAGAACCAATTCTAAGGGATCCAGTCTAAAATAAAGCAGTCACCAGTGTAAACATAAGAGTATCTGTAGAGACATCAACTCAGATCCAATTGCACTAGAAGCCTGTCTTTCCAACTGAGAAAACATTACAAATTTCATTCCATTCAGTGCTGAGTTGAGAAAAGGGTTTTCCCTTTGTGAACAATATTCTCAATGTCACTTGGTAATCTACTCTTTGGTAGATTCTTCAATTAGTTACTCATGGCCCAAAGAAGCCAGATTATCCTACAGAACTGTTTCTTTATTTTATATCTAGACAATGTCTGATATTCAAAGACACTGAGTAGCTACAACCCACATTTAATACCTTTGGAGCAAAACAAGCCTTTTCTGTTTTAATTTTTATTTCTCTCCTCTCTCTCTCTCTCTCTCTCTCTCTCTCTCTCTCTCTCTCTCTCTCTCTCTCTCTCTCTCTCTCTCTCTCTGTGTGTGTATGTGTGATCATGTATGGGTATCACACATGTAGAGGTAAAATATCAGGAATCATTTCTCTTCTACCATGTACACCCCAGAATAAAAGGTTGCCAGGCATGGCAGCTTATATCATTTTCCACTGAGTCACCTTGTTGGCCCTTTTCTCTATGTTTCTATAGTCTTTGCAATAAAGGCATGATTCAAACTGAGACATAAGGGGTGATATCTTCCTCCCCAATAACATATCTGAATTGGCAGTGGCTTCCAGTCATTCTGGCCATAAGTGTTCACCTTGGTGGTGTAGAATAAATCCTCCCTCTTCACAGTTCCATCTGCAATCTTGTCCCGGAGAGCCTGTCCAACTTCTTCCTCATTTTGATAGAAATATGCAGAATCTATGTGCCGGAAACCTACATCAATGGCTATTTTGGTGGCCTCAAAGGCCTTGCTTTTTGGAATCTATGAAACAAGAGTAGGAAAAGTTGAGGATATAACCAACTCAGGGGAGGGAAGCCATTTATTTCTTCACAGTATTTTTTCTGAGTTGTTTCCAGCCCTGTGGTTAATCTTATTTGGTGATGTAAACCTTGATAATAGATTAACAATCTATCTGTAAACACAGACTACAAAAAGACTAACTTCTAAATCTTGACTGAATTAATTAGTAATGCAAGATTCATGTAAAGCATGTAAATGCAACTTCCATTCAATAAAGATCAGTTGTAAGGAACTAGCTAGCAGGAATGCTGCACACTGGAAGAAAAGTTCTAAGGCACTCGGTAGATAGGACAGGTGTTCATACACATAGGTATATGTGGTGGGAAAAGTAAAAATTAGCTCCTATTGCCCATCATTCTCAATTTCCACTCAAATGGGCTCTTCAGTTCACTCAAAAGTCTTGTTCCCTTCATTTTTCAGGTCCTTGTATTCAGTACGTATGAAGTTAGCATTTATGGAATGACTTCTTTTTTCCCAATACTATGGTAGGTCCTGGAGTACTAGATATTTTTTCTACGAACAAAAGGATTGGCTTCCCTTATTCCATGAGGTTTCTGAAAAGAAGTAGAAGAGACCATCATTAAACAGTATGAAAAGTGGATGGGGTAACCCACACCTACACTCCTAGCACTTAGGATGCAGGAAAATCAGAAGTTCAAGGTCATTTTTATCTATATAGTGAGTACAAGGCCAGCCTGGAATGCATGAGACCTTGTTTTAATCATCACCATCATCATCATCTTAACAGTTCTCCATCTATGTTTCATATATCTCTATTTTGTTGTGAAAGCCACACAAAAATTGATCTTTAGCATTACAGACTCCTATGATTGCCAAGACAGATTTTAATGCCAGTTAGAAGCTTGACCACGAACATGAACTTTAATAAGCATATGCATAAATGCATATTTCTATAGGCTGCTAAAGCTCATTGAGAAGCTGGCCCTGGAAGCAGCTTTTCCTTTCCACCAATTTCAGACTCAAGCATGTTTATGTCAATTGTCCTACAAAACTCTCTGCTCTGGGTCAGATTGACCTTCTGGCTTTGTAGCAGGGAGAGGAAAATCTTAAGCAGCTAACAGTATTGAAAACATGTGCCTTTAAAATAGCTACAATATAAGTCATTCCCAACAAAGGTGATTGTTTTTTATCCCATGATATGAAATGGCTACAGAATAAAGAAGAAAAAGGAAAAAGGGAGGAGCAAGAGCAGCAGAAGAAGAAGAACAATAGCGAGAAGAAAAGTCATTCCACAGGAAGTCCATCCTCAGGGAGAGAGAGCTAAATAAGGAACTCCAACTTACTGCCTCAACTTCCCCAGTTAGTTCCTGCTGGATACTATAAGCATCCAATTTGATGATATCAGCTTTATCTGGAAGTCTCACCCAAGGGGATACTTCACTCTGCCTAAGATGTACTTTTAACTGGGAAATCCCATCTGGTTACCTCAATGGGGCATTCCCAGTTAGTTTCTACTAGATTTTTTTTCAGTCCCCTGACTTAATGCTTTGCTATATATCTACTGCTTCTCTTTATTTGACCCTCATAATTTATTATTTCACTTTCCTTACACTTACTTAATAAATCATTCATTCAAAACCTGAAAGTACCACCATCATAGGTAATACTCCAGACCAGTAAAATGTGTATTATTCCTTTCTAGTTTAAACACTAGTTTATTGATTGTATATTTGTCCTTACTGACAAAAATTGATCCACTAATTTGTTTATGCAGGAAATTTACATGAGTCTGTCCCTTAATCTGCATCAGAACTGGGAACATTGAAAGGCAGGATGCTAAATCCACATCCAGGAAAAAAAAAAAAACAGTGAAAGTGAAAACAGCTAGATGCAGCAGATGCCCAGAGAGCTGACAACTACTCTCCTGACCAGCTATTGTTACCAGGACAAGGACCACACCTCAGTAAGCTGCTGTTTGGGGAACAAAGTCAGGACAATAATATTTACAAAGTGTACTCAAATTTCAATCAGTGTATAATTTAATGATTTAATCTGATATCCTGTGTTTGTATTGTTCCCAGGACACTTGACTAGACAAAGTCACAAGGCACACAACCAAGCTGACTTTTATTCCAGCAATGACCCCATAGGAAGGTCAGTGGTGGAGTAAGAGTCAAGTTCAGAATAAAAAATTCTACTAGATATGAAAGAAGCTTCTGTTTGTTTCATTCTACTTCTCACAGGAATGTATTACCTTTGTAAGTGCAAGCATTATGGAATGCTTTTGTTCTGTCTCCTAAGATACAATTCTGTCTTTCACAATAGTAACAAATGTCAGTTAAAAGCTATAGAACACATAAACTATGCTTAATCCATAACAAATTACAATTAAAATAACCTGGTTCTATCCAGCACTAATATTTCATCATTATTCTGTCATTTATAAACAATCCTTACCAAGCCACCCCAAAGCTATTACCTGTGACTAGAGTTAGACACTTTCAGTTCACTACAATTGGCTGTTCGATAAGAAATGTGATCCCATCCCCATTGTTACTTTATATCTTGTAAGTCTTCAATACTAAATTGTGAGCAAACTGGTTGTGGATTCTCACAAACATTTTTTAAAAAAAGATGACTGGCACTCCAAATACTTATCTTTATGCTCATAGATTAGTGCATCTCTCAGTCTTTATCAAAGAAGCTGCTTTTGCCATAGAAAGTGATTAATACCAGAACCCACAACTATTTAAGTCCAGAAAAATAGGTATCTGTGGCGTGCTCACCCATCCATAAATGGGACTTCTATAGCATACCCTTTCTTCAAGAGGCTCAGGGAACATCATAAAAGAGGAGGAAGAAAGATTTTCCCAGAGATCATATAAACAAGAAAACTGCTACACAACAGTATCTCCTGGGTATGGTGGAGCTGCTTACATTCATGGGCTGACAGCAGTTGTGGTTCTCTGCACAATATTGTCAATAACAATAATGGTACATAATCTGCCTACAAAATCATTAACCTCCAAATCTCCAGAGCTAACATCTTAGCATCTCACCAAGTACCAATAGGTATCGCCAAGCATGAACAAAACAGTAAATGGTAGACATGAAAGGTAGTCAAGATGAATCAGCCATCAGGTACAGGTCTCCTGCATTCTGAAAGTACTTCCAGGATAGTTAATATCTAATCCTTTAGTTCCCAAAAGTTCCACTTACTTCTTCTGAAGCAAATGTACCAAATCCAAGCACTGGCATCAAGTTTCCATCATTCAACTTCACTGAATAACTATGTTTGAGATCCATGATATCCACAGCCCAACAAGTCCAACACTGTCTTTTCTTCCCCAACAACCTAAGCTGAATAAAAGGCAAAGCTCCAGCATTCTTTATTTCTGTAAAGATAGGCGGAGCCAAAATTACAAAAGCTCTAAAAGCTGGAGTGAGTCCACTGGCTTTCTTGTAATCTCTTCGAGTCTCTACAGGAATATCTTACAGGAAACACACACAGAGAAAGTTTATGCATTAGAAGTCATTGGATTTTTAGGTCCTAAACTGAAAAGCTGGCTGTGACAATCTATCCCTGATGATTACACCAGATTTAATCTATAATGTAAAAAACTGTCGTGAAGGTATTCAATTCTTTTTTTAGTATTTTTTATTTTACATATTGATCCCAGTTCCCTCTTCCTCCCATCCTCCCATGCCCCCCAACAGCCCCCATCCCATCCCCTATACACTTCCCAGGGAGGGAGAGGCCATCCATGAGGAATCATCAAAATCTGTCAAGTCCTTCCTCGGGAGCAGAAAGGGAATGGGCTGGGGTTTGGTAGGGGTGATAGGGGAGGATAAGAGGGTGAGGGAACAGGGATTGACACAAAAAACAACCTTGTTTTAAATTTAAATTTAGAAGGAAAAATATTAAAATTAAAAATACAAAACGAAATCTGTCAAGTTATTCGGGGTATGGCCTAGGCCCCCCTCCAGGTCTCTAGACTAAGGGAGTACCCCTCGATGGGGAATGGGCTCCCAAAGTCCAATTGTGCACCAGGGATACATCCTGGTTCCACTGTCAGAGATTCCATAGACTGCCCAAGCCTTCTAACTGAGACCCACGTTCAGGGAGTCTGGGTTGGTCCTATGTTTCCCAGCTATCAGTTTGGAGTCCATGAGCTCCCCCTTGTTCAGGTCAGATGTTTCTGCGGGTTTCTCCACCCTATAGTTGACCATTTTTCTCATCATTTGTCCCTCTCTGTAACTGGATTCCAGGAATTCGGCTTAATCTTTAGCTATGGATGTCTGCTTCTGCTTCCTTCAGCTACTGGATGAAGGTATATAGGGTAGTCATTAATCTCATTATCAGGGAAGGTAGGCTCTCGCCTGGCAGTGGTTAGTTAGAAACCAGCCTGATCTACAAGAGCTAGTTCTAGGACAGCCTCCAAAGCCATAGAGAATTGTGCTGGGATTTTGATGGGGATTGCATTGAATCTGTAGACTGCTTTTGGCAAGATTGCCATATTTACTATGTTGATCCTACCTATCCAAGAGCATGGGAAATCTTTCCATTTTCTGGTGTCTTCTTTAATTTCCTTCCTGAAAGACCCAAAGTTCTTGCTATATAAGTCTTTTACTTGTTTGGTTAGCATTACCCCAAGAAATTTTATGTTGTGTGTGGTTATTGTAAGGGGTGATGTTTCTCTGATTTCTTTCTCAGCCCCTCTATCATCTGTATATAGTAGGGCTACTGATTTTTTTTTTTTAAGTTAATCTTGTACCTCCCACTTTGGTGAATGTGTTTACCAGCTGTAGGAGTTTCCTGATAGAATTTTTCAGGTCATTTATGTAAACTATCATATCATTTACAAATAGTGAAAGTTTGACTCATTCCTTTCCAATTGGTAACCCCTTGATCTCCTTTTGTTGTCTGATTGTTCTAGCAAGAAATTCAAGTACAACATTGAAGAGATATGTAGAGAGTGAACAGCCTTGTCTTGTTCCTAATTTTAGAGAAATCCTATTTCCTCTTCATTAACTTTGATGTTGGCTATTTGTTTACTGTATATTGCTTTTATTTTTGGTTGTGAGCCTAGCCTTTAACAGCTTAGCCATCTTCCCAGCCTTGTATATTGCTTTTGTTATGTTTAAGTGTGTTCCCATTATCCCTGTGATCTCTCTAAGACCTTTATCGTGAAGGGGTGTTGGGTTTTGTCAAAGGTTTCTTCAGCATCTAGTAAGATGATCATATATTTTTTCCTTTTTCAGTTGGTTCATATGGTGGATTACATTGATAGATTTTCATCCCTGTTTCCATGAGATGAAGCCTACTTGGTCATGGTGGATGATTTCTCTGATGTAGTGTTGGATTCTGTTTGCCAATATTTTATTGAGTATTTTTGCATCGATGTTCATGAGGTATATTGGTCTGTAGTTCTCTTTCTTAGTTGTGTCTTTGTGTGGCTTGGGTTGCAAGGTAATTGTAGCCTCACAAAAAGAGTTTGGCAATAAACTTTCTCTTTGAATTTCTGGTAGAATTCTGCACTGAAGCCATCTGGCTCTGGGCTTTGTTTGGCTGGGAGATTTTGATGATTGCTTCTACTTTATTAGGGGTTATAGGTCTATTTAAGTTGCTTATCTGTTCTTGATTTAATTTTGGTAAGTGGTACCTATCTAGAAATTTGTCCATTTTCTTTAAATTTTTGAATGTTGTGGAGTACAGGTTTTTAAAGTATGACTGAAGAGTCTCTGGAATTCTTCAATGTCTGTGGTTATGTCCCTCTTTTCAATTCTGATTTTGCTAATTTGCATATTCTCTCTGCTTTTTTGTTTAGTTTGGATAAAGGTTTGTCTGTCTTGTTGATTTTCTTGGAAAAACCAACTCTTTGTTACATTGATTCTGTGTGTTGTTTTCTTTGTTTCTATTTTATTGATTTCCGCCCTCAATTAGATTATTTCCTGTTGTCTACTCCAGGGTGAGTTTGTTTCTTTTTGTTCTAGAGCTTTCAGTTGTGTTATTAATTCTCTAATGTACTATTCTCCAGTTTCTTCATGTAGGTACTTAGGGCAATGAACTTTCCTCTTAGTACTGCTTTCAAAGTGTCCCATAAGTTTGGGTATGTTGTGTCTTCATTCTCCTTTAATTCTAGTAAATCTTTAATTTCTTTCTTTATTTCTTCCTTGACCCGGAAATGGTGCTATTGTGTATTGTTCAGTTTCCATGAGTTTGTAGGGTTTCTGAAACTTGTGTTGTCGTTGAATTCCAACTTTAAAGCATGGTGGTCTGATAAGACACATGGAATTATTTCTATTTATTTATTTATTTATTGTATCTGTTGAGATTTGCTATGTTGCCGAGTATGTGGTTGATTTTAGAGAAGGTTCCATGTGGAGTTGAAATAAAAGTATATTCTTTTGTGTTTGGATTTTATACATGTCTGTTAAACCCACTTGGTTCATAAATTCTGTTTGTTCTTTTGTTTCTTGTTAAGTTTCTGTCAAGTGGTCCTGTCTAGTGTTGAGAGTGGAGTGTTAAAGTCTCACACTATAAATGGGAGATTTGAGTTTTCGTAATGTTTCTTTCAAGAATGTAGGTATCTTCATATTTGGGACATAGAATTGAGACTTCATCCTGTGATGAATATGAAATGAGCAGCTTCCTCATCTCTTTTGATGGATTTTAGTTTGAAGTCTAATTTGTTAGATATTAGGATAGCTGTACCTGCTTGTTTCTTGGGTCCATTTGATTAAAAAATCTTTTCCCAGCCCCTTACTCTAAGGTAGTGTCTGTCTTTGAAGATGAAGTTTGTTTCTTATATGCAGCAAAAGGATAGATTCTTTCTTCGTATCCAGTGGATACAAGTGGGGTCTCTCCCTCTCTGGTGGGTAGGGGTTCAAGGTTCTATCCTCTCCTCTTTCCAGGGAGGTACAAGGGCAAGACAGGAATATCGTGGTTAAATAAGGATCAGCATAAACAAATAGGCCAAATAGATGTTTATTCAGGGAGAAATAACTTACAACCTAGACAGATGAACACCAGGAAATTCCACCCGATGCTCTCCTGTCCGAGTCAGGCCAGCAAGAGAGCTTTTCCCGGCTCTCTCTCCAACTTCCTACCCCAGGTCACTTCTGCCCATCGCTCCACCCCCAATGGGCGTGGTCAGTGCCACAGAAGGACTATCTCACTACACAGGAATGGCAGCAGATACTGGATGCTTGGCTCTTCCTCCAGGTCACCGCCCCTCCCTTCTCTAAGGGAGGGTGAAGGCCCAAGACAGGAATGGCAGATGCTTTGTTCTGTCTCCAGGTCCCTCTGGGGGATTTGGTGGAGGGAAGGATCTGTCTGCTGCAGGTCAGGGGACTCAAAGAGGGAGAATTGTGCTGGAGGAAACCTCCCCCTCCCTGTTACTAACCTCTCTACTGGTGGGGGGGGGTGGGAGATAGGGATGTTCTGTCTCCAGGTCCCTCTGGTGATTTGGTGGCAGAAAGTATTTGTCCACTGAAGGTCAGAAGACTCAAAGAGGGATGAGGGTATTTGTTTCTAAACAGAACCTAAGTTAATTTCCTCACTGTTCCTCATCTATTTGTTTTATGAATCCTATAAAAAATACTTTATTGAATTTCTCAAACAAAGCTTGATATCTGGGCCGAATCACATAGACAACAAAATTCCTTGCAATATTCACCTTTAATTTAGTTATTGAATTACCTTTTTTCCCCTGTGTTAAGGCTTCATTCAAAATCCAGATTCTTTCTATTCAAGGAAAATTAGATGGATATCACAGATAACTCTCTGAATTATTACCTTTGTTTAAATAGTTGTCTATTTCCAGGATAGCTTGTTCTCTTCCAGTTCACTCACTACGACCTTATATTCTGTTTATTATGTTCAGTATATATGCTTGAGTCTCAAGTTCTTCATGACTCCTAAAGCCTCATGATATAATATTCATCACGCTTTCTTGTGTCACCTTACATTATTCTCACATCTATTAATGAAGCTCAAAAAAAAGAAACAAAAACAAAAACATGTTGGCCAATTTTACTCTAAATTAATTCAGAAAACCAGATAGAATCAGAAAACCCTAAGTAGCAATATGTCACTCTCTTCATTTTGAAATTCTACAACTGGTATACCAATAGCACTGTAATTTATCTTGATATTTACAATCCATGCACATCTCTTAGAAGGGGCAGAATTTTGTCTGATTTTATTACAAAATTATCCCAGCATTTTATCAGATGTAAACTTGAGGACACATTTTGCCTTTTCTTTGGTTCAACTGTTAAACTAAACAAAAATAAGGTAACAGTCCACAAAATGGCTTGATACTAATATAGCACTGACCATAGAGAAATAGTGGCCAAGGGAAAAAAGACTCACCCTAGGCACAAAGAAAAACTGAGTAGTCAATTCAGGCCCATCCTGACAATTGAAAGAATGAGGATTTTCTTCCTTTCTTACAGTGAATTATGATGTTCTTTCTATGTGAATAAGACAAATATAGAATTGATAAGCTTCTATTTTCTCTATCAGCTTGGAGGTTGGAAGAAAAAACTAACCAGAAAAGAGAAGAAACCAGAAACACTGTGTTTTTCTGTGAGAAATTCATGATAAACAGCTAAATGGTAGAAAAGAATGGATCCCAGTGAAATCAAAGCCAATAACCAGGAGAAACCCACCATGCTGAAGAATTGTCCTGTGCCAAAGCCTCATAGGAAGCCAGGTGGTGGTGGCACATGCCTTTAATTCTAGCACTGGGGAGACAGGGGAAGGTGGATCTCTGTAGCCAGCCTGGTCTACAAGAGCCAGTTCCAGGACAGCCTCCAAAGCAATACAGTGAAATACTGTCTCAAAAAACAAAAAACAAAACAAAAAAAAAAAAAAGCCTCATAGGAAAGAATCGGATGAAAAGCTGCTTCTGCCTGAGTTAGTCCCTGGAAGATGCTGAATCAGGACAAGTCAGCAATATTCAAAATTTTACTTGGTCATATAGCTGTATAGAAGTTGAGAAATAGACTTCCCCCCCTATATCCAGGCCCTGGAGAGTAAAGTGCTAGTACTCTGATCCATACATCACCCAGAGCCTGCCCTCCCCCAACCCTGTACCCTACTAGGCCCAGTGCTTCACTACTCTGGTGGAGCACTAGGCCAGAGTGCAGGTCCAACAACCCTTCCACCTCTGTAGAACTTCCTAGGTCTGCTCTGAGCACATTGGACCCGCCTATCCATGAGGGACCACCCTGAGGCCACACCCACCTCATATTTGGACCCCATCCCTGCCTGGCCCTTTGCAAGAGGAGAGACCTCCTAGAGCTTGAAAAATCCAGAGTTAAGGACATTGAACTCCTGACCCACCTATGCCCACCGGGAGAGTAGGGTAGAGAGAGAAAGAGACTCCACCTATACCCACTGGAAGAAGAGATGGGAAGATGGCAATACAAGAAAACACCCAACAATAGAAAGGCAAGCATAACACCACCAAAATATAGGGACTCTACACCAACTAGACCTGAATACCCCAAAGCAGATGAAGCAGAAGAGAATGACTTAAAAAATAATTTCATAAAGGTGATAGAGGCCCTCAAAAATGATATGAGAAAATCCCTTAAAGAAATGGAAGAATAAAACAAACAAAAAATTGGAAGACATAGAGGAAAAGACCAAGCAAAGATTGCAATAAATCAAGAAAACTCTTAAAGAAAGTAAAGAAAGCCAAGAAAAATCAATCAAACAGATGAAGGAAATAATTCAAACAGTTCAAGATTTGAAACCTGAAATAGAGACAATAAAGAAAACACAAACTGAGGGAATTCTGGAAATAGAAAAACTGGGCAAACAATCAGGAACTACAGATGCAAGCATAACCAACAGAATACAAGATATGGAAGAGAGAATCTCAGGTGCTGAAGATAAACTAGAGGCAATAGATTCATCGACCAAAGAAAATCGTAAATCCAACAAATCTTTAACACAAAGCATGTAGGAAATATGGGAAACTATGAAAAGGCCAAACTTAAGAATAATAGTCATAGAAGAAAGCAAACAATTCAAAGTTGCAGAAAAGATATTCAACAAAATCATTGAAGAAAGCTTTTCAAATCTGAAGAATGACATGCCTATTAAAGTATAAGAAGCATACCGAACACCAAATAGACTAAACCAAAGAAAAAAGACCCCTTGACCCATAAAAATCAAAACACCTAACATACAGAATAAAGAAAGAATATTAAGAACAGCGAGGAGAAAAGGCAAGGTAACATATAAGACAGCCCAATCAAAATTACACCTGACTTCTCCATGGAAACTCTCAAGGCCAGAAAGTCCTGGATATATGTTCTATGAGTACTAGCAGTCCACAGATGCCAGCCCAGGCTACTATACCCAACAAAACTGTCAATAACTATAGTCAGAGAAAATAAGATATTTAATGACAAAACCAGATTTTCACAATACTTATCCACAAATTTAGCCCTGCAAAAAGTTCTGAAGGAAAACTCCAACCCAAGGAAGTCACAAAGACATAGGCAATAGAAAATCCCACTTCACCAGAACCCAACAGATAAAGCAGGGCAAATATACTCACAAAACCACCAACAACAACAAATCTAAACAAACAAGCATTAACAATCAATGGTCCTTACTTTCCCTCAACATTAATGGCCCTAACTCACCTATAAAAAAGACACTGGCTAACAGAATGATATGAAGACAGAATCCATCCTTCTGCTGCATACAAGAAACACATCTAAGCTTCAAAGACAGACATTACCTCAGGGTAAAGCATTGAGAAAATATCTTCCAATCAAATGGACCCAAGAAGCAAGCAACTGTAGATATCCTAATATCTAACAAGTTAGACTTCAAACCAAAATCAATCAAAAGAGATGAAAAAAGTCATTTCATATTCATCACAGAAGAAATCCACCAACACAAAGTCTCAATTCTGAACATCTATGCCCCAAATACAAAGGCACCCACATTTGTATAAGAAATGCTACTAAAACTCAAACCTCACATAAAACCTCACACACTCATAGTGGGAGACTTCAACACCCCACTCTCACCACTAGACAGGACCACTAGACAGAAACTTAATGAAGAAACAAAAGAACAAACAGAAGTTATGTCTCAACTGGGCTTAACAGACATCTATAGAACATTCCATCCAAACACAAAAGAATACACCTTCTTTTCAACTCTACATGGAACCTTCTCTAAAATTGATCATATACTAGGCAATATAACAAACCTCAGCAGATACAAAAAAAATGGAATAGTCCCCTATATCTTATTGGACCACCATGCTTTAAAGTTGGAATTCAACAACAACACAAATTGCAGAAACCCTACAAACTCATAGAAACTGAACAATTCCCAATTGCACCATTCCTAGGTCAAGGAAGAAATTAAAGATTTCTTAGAATTCAAGGAGAATGAAGATACAGCATACCCAAACATATGGGACACCTTGAAAGCAGTGCTACAAGGAAAGTTCATTGCACTCAGTGCCCATATGAAGAAAACGGGGATAGTCACATTAGAGAATTAACTGCACAACTGAAAGCCTGAGAACAAAAACAAGCAAACTCACCCTGGAGGAGCAGATGCCAGGAAATAATTTGAGGACTGAAATCAATGAAATAGAAACTAGGAAAACAATACAAAGAATCAGTGTAACAAAGTTGTTTTTCCAAGAAAATCAACAAGACAGACAACCTTTATCAAAACTAGCCAAAAAGCAGAGAGAGAACATGCAAATCAACAAAATCAGAAATGAAAAGGGGGACATGACAACGGACACTGAGGAAATTCAGAGAATTTTCAGGTCATACTTTGAAAACCTGTACTCCACAAAATTTGAACATTCAAAAGTAATGAACAAATTTCTGGATAGCTATCACTGACCAAAATTAAATAAAGAACAGATAAACAACTTAAACAGACCTATAACTCCTAATGAAGTAGAAGCAGTCATCAAAGGCCTTCCACCAAAAAAAAAGCCCAGGATCAGATGGCTTCATTGCAAAATTCTGCCAGAAATTCAAAGAAGACCTAGTACCAATACTCCTCAAATTGTTCCACACAATAGAAGAAGGTTCATTGTCAAATTCTTTTTGTGGGGCTACAATACCTTGTGACCCAAGCCACACAAAGACACAACTAAGAAAGGGAACTACAGACCAATATCCCTCATGAACATTGATGCAAAAATACTCAACAAAATACTGGCAAATAGAATCCATGAACACATCAGAGAAATCATCCACCATGACCAAGTAGGCTTCACCCCAGGGATGCAGAGATGGTTCAGCATATGAAAATCTATCAATGTGATCCACCACATAAACCCACTGAAAAAGAAACACCACATGATCATCTCACTAGATGTTGAAAAGGCCTTTGACAAAATTCATCACCCTTTCATGATAAAGGTCTTGGAGAGGTCAGGAATAACAGGAATATAACTAAACATAATAAAAGCAATATACAATAAACCAACAGCCAACATCAAACTGAATAAAGAGAATCTTAAATCAATTCCTCTAACATCAGGAACAAGACAAGGCTGTCCACTTTCTACATATCTCTTCAATATTGTACTTGAAGTTCTAGCTAAAGCAATAAGACAATAAAAGGAGATCAAGGGGATACCAATTGGAAAAGAAGAAGTCAAACTGTCACTATTTGCAGATGATATGATAGTTTACATAAGCAACCTAAAACGCTCTACCAGGGAACTCCTACTGCTGATAAATACATTCAGCGGTATTTATCAAAAAAAAAATCAGTAGCCCCACTATATACACATGACAAGGGGGCTGAGAAAGAAATCAGAGAAACATCACCCTTTACAATAGCCACAAATAACATAAACTATCATGGGGTAATGATTATAAAACAAATGAAAGACCTATATAGCAACAACTTCGTGTCTTTAAAGAAAGAAATTAAAGAAGGTAACAGAAAATAGAAAGATCCCTGATGCTCTTAGATAGGTAGGATAAACATAGTAAAAATGGCAATGATGACAAAAGCAATCTATAGACTCAATGCAATCCCCATCAAAATCCCAGCACAATTCTTCACTGACTTTGACAGGGTAATACTCAACTTTATATGGAAAAACAAAAGACCCAGGATAGCCAAAACAACCCTGTACAATAAGGAAACTTCAGGAGGCATCACAATCCCTGACTTTAAGCTCTACTATAGAGCTATAGTCCTGAAAACAGCTTGGTATTGGCACAAAAATAGACAGGTAGAACAATGGAACCGAATAAAAAAAACTCCTGATATTAACCCACACACCTACAAACCCTTGATTTTTGACAAAACAGCTAAAAGTATACAATGGAAGGAGGAAAGCATCTTCAACAAATGGTGCTAGCACAACTGGATGATAGTGTGTAAAATACTGCAGAGAGACCCAGTCTATCACCATGCACAAATCTCAAGTCCAAATGGATCAAAGACCTCAACATAAATCCCGCCACATTGAACCTCTTAGAAGAGAAAGTGGGAGGTACCCTTGAAAAAATTGGTACAGGAGACTACTTCCTGAACATAACACCAATAGCACAGACACTGAGATCAACAATTAATAAATGGGACCTCCTCAACCTGAGAAGCTTCTGTAAGACAAAGGTCAACAACACAACACGGCAGCCCACAAAATGGAAAAGGTCTTTCCAAACCCCACATCTGACAGAGGGCTGATCTCTAAAATATACAAAGAACTCAAGAAGCTAGTCACCAAAACACCAAATTACCCTATTAAAAAGTGGGGTACAGAACTGAATAGAGAATTCTCAATAGAGGAATGCAAAATGGCTGAAAGACACTTAAGAAAGTGTTCAACATGCTTAACTATCAGGGAAATGCAAATCAAAACAATTCTGAGATACCATCTTACTCCTGCCAGAATGGCTAAAATCAAAAAACGCCAAAGACAACTTATGCTGGATAGGGTGTGGAGAAAGGGGAACACTCCTCCACTACTGGTGGGAGTTCAAACTTGTACAGCCATTTTGGAGATCATTATGGCAGTTCCTCAGGAAAAATGGGTATCATTCTTCCACAGGACCTGGCAATTACACTCAGGCATAAACCCAAATTATCCACGTCCATGCAACAAGGACATCTGTTCAACTATGTTCATAGCATCATTATTTGTAATAGCAAGAACCTGGAAGCAACATATATGTCCCTCTACTGAAGAATGGATAAAGAAGATGTGGCGCATCTACACAATGGAATACTACTCAGCAGAAAAAAATGAAATCTTTAAATTTTCAGGCAAATGGATGGAATTTGAAGAAACCAACCTGAGTGAGGTGGTAACCCCATCACAAAAAGAGGAACATGGTATGTACTCACCCATGCATGGATTTTAGACATAGAGCAAAGGATCACCAGCATATAATTCACACTGCCAGAGAAGCCAGTATGCAAGGAGGAACATAAGAGATTCATACAAGGTCCCTCACAAAAGGAGAAAAGAACAAAATATCCTGAGCATATTTGGAGTAGGGGGCCCAGTGAGTGTAGAGGGAGCTAGGAGCAAGAAAAGGAGAGGAGATGAGAACATGTGGGACTAGCAAGATTGAATCAGGGGAAGAATAGATGACAGTCCGAGAGAGAGAGAGAGAGAGAGAGAGAGAGAGAGAGAGAGAGAGAGAGAACATAAAAGAAGGAGCCATTATAGGTTTCAAATGCCATTCCCTGATAATGAGATTGATAACTAACTTATCTGCTATCATAGAGCCCTCATCTAGTAGCTGATGGAAACAGAAACAGACACCCACAGCTAAACAGTGAGCCAAACTCCTGGAATCCAGATGCAGAGAGGGAGGAGTAATAAGAAAAAGGGGGCAAGACCAGGCTACAGAAACCCAGAGACAGCTGACCTAAACATAGGGGAGCTCATGGACCCCCAGATTGATAGCTGGGAAACCAGCATTGGACCAACTCAGACCCCATGACTGTAGGTCTCTGACAGTGGAACCAGGATGTAGCCCTGGTGCACAAAAGGACTTTGGGAGCACATTCCCCATGGAGGGATACTCCCTTTGCCTAGAGGCAGGAGGGAGGGCCTAGACCCTACTCCAAATGACTTGACAGATTTCGACAACCCCTTCTGGAAGGCATCACCCTCCCTGTGGAGTGGAGGGGATGGGATGTGAAGGGGTGGGGGCATGGGAGAGAGGGAGGGAGGGAAAGAGAACTGGGATTGATATGTAAAATAAGAAAAAATAATAATAAAAAATAGAAAAAAAAGAAGTTGAGAATCATTAAGTGGTGATAAATCTCTAACCATTTTTATCTTCATTCTGGGTGCTCCTTTCTTGTCACTGTTTTGTTATTGTTGTTGTTGTTGTTTGTTTGTTTTTATGCTTTATTACTATATGAAATGTTCTTGGTTTTGGCTAATTTAATTCATTATATGAATTTAAAACATAATAAATATTAAAACTCAAAACAATAATTGGGCTACAAATCTCAGAAAGACAAATAATATGTGTTTTCTGTCATTTGTGGTTCTTAGATATTTTAGGCAGATATATAGTTGTGTGTTATGTGTTTCTACATTTTTCTAAACATACACTATGTATATTCTAAACATACAATAAATACACATACAAAAATTTTAACTAAAACATAGATTTTAAAATAATCAGACTCAAAGATACAGCTTTCCCTTGAGTAATCAAATTGTTTTGGATCTTTCTTTAGAGAAAAGTGAATTTCTTCCATTCCATGAGCTTCCTAGAGACTCTCATGGCCAGGTGCATCATTCTTGTGAAGGAAAGCTTGCAGTCCAAGCAAGCATTTTAGCCACATGAAGTTACAAGTGGGAAAGAAAGTAATAGAGAGGCGTGCTACACACTTTTTCACATCAGTGAGTCAGCAATATTTTAGACTTTATTTAGTCATATACTTTTACAGAACTTGGAAGCTGTTGGACACTAATAAGATTAAATTTTTGGTTGTTTGGTTGATTTGAACACAATATGAATCACCAACCATGTGTCGGTATTACATTAAGGAAAGAAATCAAAACCTTGTGTTATTTATCCAAGAGCAGTCCCAAACTGGAACTCTCTGCTTTGTATTCCTGGTGTCTTTCAAGCTCCTGTCTATTTGTTATATGAGTCTAAATCTGTGCCTGTCTGAAGGTTGTCTTGTGAATCTGTCCCTGTCCCTTTATCTTTGCCTATGCCTTTGTGTCTGTCTGTGTATAGTTCATCATATGGGGAAGGAATGAAGGATATTATACAGAAATCTTTAACAAATTTTTAAAAATCATTTGAAGTCACTGACTCCAACAGCCTCCATCTGATCCAGATAACAAACAATATTCAAACATCATTGTTTACCAAACAAAACCTATATGTTGTGTTCAATATTTATGATTAATATTTATTTTATAAGATTGTTTTCAACCTCTGTTTTTGCTGTTTTTGGCAAATGATTGTCAGAACATATGAATTACTCTGTGGAAAAGCATGGGAAGTACAAAATTTAATATTACAGCTAAACATTAGCTTATGTTTCAAACTAAGAAATCCAAAACAAGTAAGATTGGTTCTTACATTACTGTCTTAAAGGCAAAGTAAACAAACAGAATAAGTACACAAGGGTAATATTCTTAAGTGACCTCAAGATTTATTATTAACTTTGGTTAGTAACAAATTAACCTAATGAGGTCCAGAAAAATTTCCACTCTCTTGGAATGTAGAACATGGTTTCATAATATTGCATTGCCACAGTTAATAATCTCAGAGACAAATGCTGCATGATTTCTTCCATTTATGGCTCCTAGATTTTAAATATCTATATTAAGCTATTTATATATGTATGTATGTATGCCTGCTGTATGAAAAAAGAAGTAAAATTCCCAGGTAGACAAAGGAGACTTATTGGAAGAGAGAGGGTTGAGAAGTTTGAGGAAATATCCTCAGTATAAAATATAGGCATGTAGTATAACTTAATGTAATTAAAAATGTTTTAAAAGCAAATAGAACAAGAAAATGTTTTCCCTTAAGTAAGCAAAACCCTTGGTATCCAGTTCTTTCTCTGCTCAATATGTTTATCTTGTCCTATAAAGTATGTCTTTTACCTAAATACTGTATTTAAAATGTAATTTGTTATCTTCCTTTGCCTGCTCTTTCCTTCTCCCTTCTCCTAACAAGTGCTGAGTTCTCCAGTCCACTTACCCTGTTGCTTAATCTAATCCCAATAAAACCATTTTCAATTTCTCCCCTTTGTGGCCTCATAAATTCTTTCATCAAGAAGATCAAGAGCCTACAAAACTATGTTCTGTTTCCACGGTGATGATGATAACAGTGACAGAGGCATATAGTTGTCAGCTTTTAAAATCTCCTGTTCAGACTCCCCCAAACCACCTGATAGTCTCTGGTTATTGTCCAAACCTGTAGTCATTTTGTATTCCAGGAACCACAGATCAGACTTCAAACACCTTAATGACAAATGATTAAACTTCACATCAGGTAATGGCAAGCCTCGTTCAAATAAGGGCAGTCATTTGTGATGATAGTTCACTGTAGATCAGAAACAACCATAAGGAACAGCTTTCAATGAGTGATGACAATGATAATTCCTTCAAAAGCATTGCTGAGCCAGAATTAATATAATAATCAACCAACCACACTTTGATCAAGACTGCTTAATACATCTACATCTCACCAATTGCCCCAGCTCTTCTTCTATTTAAACCTGAAGCTCATGTCAGTACCAAGAAGGCAGATTTGGAATCACTAGACCCCTTTTTCTTTCTTTACTCTCTCCAGTGTGATGGTGGTTGGTAAATCTACATTTTTTTTTGCCTTGTGCTATGAATCATTTCTTTCACTGATGCATTGAAGTAGTCTTTTGGATATCCCACAGCTGAGGTCTGCCTTTGTCCTATGCTCTGGGAATAATAATGATATGAGTAAAATATGATCCTAAAGGATGGGAGAGAGTAATGATGGAGGGTGGAAATCAGAGTGGGGTAATCAGTTAACAAGCTAGAGGTAAGGAAAGTATAAAATTCTGTACACATTCCTGGATGTGCTAAAACTTTCATTCAAATCCTATCAGGACTCATAAGTGCCAGGAAGACCCTCCCAGAAAATCAAAGATCTATAAGTACTTCATCTTACAAATTACCTTCATATTCTGAACCTGTCCACTTTTTCCTCTTTCCTACAATAGTCCTACTGTCAATTGCAGGCTGCTGCCTCCGGTGTGGTCCCAGATTTTGACAAACCTTGTCCAAGAGTCTGGATTTGTTTCATCACTGAAACACATGTTAAGGAACTGCTTGCCATTTATCTCCTGGTAATCTGCTTTTTCTTCAGCCAAATTTTCAGGCCCACCCACAAATTTAAGATCTATAAAAAGAAAACAGTTTTACTTTTCCTGTGTCTCAGAGAATGCTCATGTCATTCCTGGGTGTCTGAACTCTACAACTCATCTCTGAACAGGTCCCCAGAAGCTATTGAACAGGAAATCCTGCTGATCACAGATACTGGAAGTGCTGTTCATTACACAGTTGTTGTTGAAAGGAAGCTTTGACTATTTTTATTAGCATTTTTTTATTTTATGTGTATGGGTGTTTTGTTTACATTATATACCCAGTATAGCATGTATATGCCCAGTACCTGAGATGGACGACAGCGGGTAATTAGACACATTGGGCTGGAGTTACATATGGTTGTAAGACAACATCAGGATGCTGGGAATTTAACTGGGTCCTCTGTAAAAGCAGGCAGGTCTCTTAACAGCTAAGCCATCTCTCAAGCACCAGTAGTGTTTGCACAGGTGTTTTGTTTTCATTTTGTTTGGTTTTATACAGGATCTTGCCACATTATCCAGTCTGGTCTTGAATTCATGAGCCTCTTGCCTCATTGGCCTCAGTGCTGTAATTGTAGGCATAATAATAACCATACCATTATGACAATGTATTTTCTATTTAATCTGTTTTATCCTTTCATTCTAGAGACTCTGCAGAAAGAAAAAGGGATGGTTTCCTAGAATTATTAGAAATATTTTTAACTCCTATGCTGTCCATGAAGCAAAGATGACATGCTCGGACTTCTAGTGGGTCCTTGAATATGCTAACTAGAAAGCAATGAGAAAATTGCTTTAGTCAAATAGAAACCAAACTCACAAAGAAGTACTGTACTAGTAACTTTCCATGTAATTATTTGGTTGGTTTCAATACCACCTTCCTGTGAGGAATGTTCAGAAAAATCAGATTCATAGGCCAAGGAAAAAGACTTTCACTAGGTGTGGCTTGAAGCCACCTTGGTCTATGTAGCAAGATCTTGTCTCAAAATAACAAAAGAAAAGAAAGAAGAAAGGAACGAAACAAGGGTAGGAGAGGGTGGGAAGAAAGGAGGGAGAGAGGGATGAAGAGAGGAAGAAAGGAAGAAGTAAGGAAAGAAAAGAAAGGCATGTTGGAAAGAGCTCATCAATTAAGAGCATTGTTGTACAATCATGAGGACCAAAGTTTAGTTTCCAGTACCCATATATCTAGCCATGTATCCTGTGCATACCTGTGATTCAATCTTCAAAGGGGGCAAAGACAGAATTGCTAGGGCTCACTGTCTTCTAGCTTAGCAGAGAAAATATGAGTCCCAGGTTCAAGGAGAGGCCCTATCGCTAAGATATAAATGAAGAGTAATATAGGAGAATGCCCAACACCCTCTTCTGGCCTCCATAGATATGCACTCTTATATATACATATGTACACACAAGGATCAGAGAGAAGGAGGAGACAGGGAGAAAGCAATGGGGAGGAAGGGAGAAAGAAAGGAGAGAGAGAACAATAGGGAATTCTTTGAGCAACAAGTGATTAACAACTTCGTCCTTGAAGTTCAGTCCAAAATAAAAGTTTATTTCGAGGGAAAATAGTGAGGCAAGTCAATCATGTTCTGTGTGTGTGTGTGTTCTCTATTAAACCCGGAAAGTGATTCTAGGTTTAACTAAATATTTGAAGTTTAGAAAATTTTAACTAACTGAGGTTACCCCTGGGCTGTTACTGGCATGGCACTCCAGGACAGGAGTCTCACAAAGAAATAATTTTATGAAAACAAAACTACATGACTTATCAGACCAGACTTTTGTTATGGTTGATAAACAAACCTTGTTGTCAAACAGTTGTACAACTGGGTGCCTCCCCTAGGAAGTTATCATTAGCACAGTTACTGTCTGGCTACCCCAACTCTGTGGTGAGGACTGTGTGCTCTGACCTCCTCTTTTTAGCCCCAGCAGTCTAAATTCCTAACAGAAACTGCATCCAACATGGTTAAGACATTAACAGCTCAGAAGTCTTTCTTTCCATTTTAAAAACTCAAAATACCCGGTGAATTTTAACATTTCACTAATGGTTCGTTCTATGTATTCACTAATATAAAACATATATATTGCTGTAAGAATAAACTTTCAAAAGAGTGTGTTTTTGGTTTATCTTGTTTTGAGACCAGGTCTCAATGATTCCTGATGGTCTCAAACTCATATAAGTGAAGGTGACCTTGAGTTTCTGACCCTGCCTCCACCTCCTGAATGCTAGAATCACAGGCATGCTACACCATATTGCTTTATGCTGGGCTTAGCTGTATCCCCAGCATATGTTAGTCTTAATAAAATACAATAAACAGCTCAGTTGAGCTCCATTATAATGTTCAGATCAGAGTTGAGAATGAAGATAGTGGAGGGAGACTCACTTCTGGTTGCCTCAGTCTACCTGTCCTCATCATTGTCTCACTGCCTTTGTTCTTTGTTCAAACCCTTTGTACCCCTAATTCCACAAGATGTGATTGGTAACCCCTCATTTATTAAAACTTTCATCCAAAAAAAAAAAAAAAAAAAAAAAAAAAAAAAACTTTTGTCCCAAACAAACAGGGTTCCTACTACTAACTCTAAAATTCCAAAATTTGGCTTTCAAACAACAAACAGCCAAGACCTCAGTCTGGTAATAAACCTGCCCACAACTCATTGAATCTAGCATCTGTTACTAAACCAATATGGTAACATGGAAAAGGAGGGAAGAGTGGACCACATGCTCAGGTCAGTGGGCATGGCTGTACTACCCACTGAGAACTGGGGGAAGGAGGAAGGAGGTATCCCACCTTCTTTATAATGACACCAAAAAACATTACAGGTGGGTGGTGATACTCAATTACAATTTTCTTTTACCTTACATAACTTTCCGTTTTCTCCTTCCTTGATGTTGAACAAAATTAAAAATAGAATCTCCTGCCAACCCATAAAACCATTATTTACAAAGGTAGAAAATCAACAGACTTGGCTGGCAGAATTAGTTGATAGAATGCCAATGCAAAGGCCAATGTTTGATTACCAGCATTGCGTAAAATTGGTATGGTGATGTATGCCAATAATCCAAACATTCCTGAAACAGAGGTAAGAAATATCAGGTGTTCAAGGCCATCTCCAGCTTTGTAGTAAGTTTGACTACCTGAGACCTTGTCTCCAAAAAAAAAGAAAAAAAAAAAGATAGTGAAAAGAGAAAGAAGGGAAGGAAGGAGGAGAAAGTGAGAGAACAAACTAAGGAATTAATAAAGGAGACAGGTTTATACTGGGCAATCCACCTCTCAAAAAGCTGAGGCAAGAGAATCATGGTGAATTTAAGGCCAGCCTAGACTACACAATTAGTTCTAGACCATGCTAATAGTATACTAAGTGAAATCTTATCTCAAAAAGAAAAAAATGTTTTTAAGAAAATAGAAAACAAAAAAAAAATAAAGAAAGAAAAAGAACAAAACTAGTTATGTTGAGTTCTAATTGGTCTCAATAATAAAAACTCTAAGTCAGATATTAGGGGGTGAAAGCTAAAAAAAATCAGAGAAGCAGACAGCCACTAGAGTTCTTACCTCTATGAAAATCTCAGACTAAAAAGAGACTAAGCTCCTGACTCATCCAGCCTATATTCCTCTCTCCACCCATCTATCTCACTTCCTATCTGTCTGTACAGACCTCCAGACTTCTATTGTTAGCCAGTGGCTAGCTCCACCCCCTAATCTTCAGGCAAGCTTTATTTGTAAACAAGTATCACCACAACTACAGTTCTTCCGAAGGAACATAGCAATAAAATGGCTTTTAATGACATTCTCCCATAATAATAGACCAGTGTCTTGCTCAGCCATCATTAGAGAAGCCCCTCTGCCAACAAGGCTATTCAAACTAGACCAAATCAAACCGAATTAGAAAAATCCCAGATTTAATGGTTAAAACACTTCTGGAAGATTTTCCAGACCCCCAGAGAGAAGACTGGGATGACGCAATGAAAAACCACATGTCTGTTTGCAGTGGGGCAGTTTAAATTCCCTGTGGGAGTAGTCTTGAGCATCTCTGGGGGGGGGGCAATGTTTGGCAGGCTTTCTAAGATGAAGCATGGTTTGGGGAGAGAGAGATGGGGGGGGAGAGATTAATTGAGATGAAGCTTCCGCCAGAACATCCCAGATTGTTCGGGTATATGGATGTCGGGGGCTGGTATGGAACTTCCACTAGAACATCCCAGAATCTTTGGGATATGGATGCACTTCATGACTGGCTGCTTCCTGCAGGCATGGGATGATATGGGGAGGGGCAGTTGGGGGTCAGTGGGCTCACATTCAGTAGGAAATGTGGTGGAGAAGCATCCAGTTAACTGCCATCCTGGAGACCTCAGGCATCCATTCCTTGGGAAAGCTGAGAAGGCAGGTTTACTAGGAGAAAAAATAAATTATCATCAGCCCTATGAATGAGGCTAACCATGGGAGGGGTGGTAACTGCCAGAGAGAATGGAACAGAGAAGTGCCATGGTTGTACAGAAGAGGCAAGGGTGAGTGATGGAGACAGGAGAACACGTGTGCCATTTATTGGGACATCTTGGAGAACCAGGTTCCAGTTGCTGGCTAGATGCCCATTTGAGCCTGGTGAGCTAATACCAGTAGTGAAGTCCCAAGACCTGGTACAGGGTCTGGAGCATCTGGAGGGCAATCTATGGGTTGGCCTTGGCCCATGTAGAAGAAGTAAAACTGTAAACATACACTTAAAAATAGGTAGAGTCAAAAACGGGGACTCTGGAGACTATTAGTTTTTACCAGACAAGATTTCTTGATACAGCAGCAGAACTTCCCCCAGAACCTTGCAGGCATCTGTAAGACAGCTGGAATAGATTTACATCTTAGTGTAATAGCAAAAGTCTATGGCTTTTGGTTAAAAGGCATGAACATTTTTAGAAGACAACCAGAGGAAATTTAAAACTCTGAACCTTTGAAGTTACATCTCAAATCTGTTAATACTGGACTATGATGGTTTACATTAATTATAAGCTGTTTGGCTGATGGATCAGGCTTCTTGTTGGCTAGCTGTCTCTTAATTATTAACCCATTTCTATTAAACTATGTATCTCTATGTAGCCTTGGCTTTCCAGGGAATGCCTAGACCTGTTACTCCTTTGGCAGCCACATGGCATCTCCCTGCTGGCTCACTCTCTGCATCTTCTCCCCAAAATTCTCCTCATCTTGTAGCCTTGCCTATCCTTCTTGCCTGGCTATTGACCAATAAGTGTTTTATTCATCAACCAATAAGAGAAACATATATACAGAAAGACAATCCCCATCACTATGATACCCATGGACAGGAAACTTAACTTACTAGGGGGTATGAGTCAGGGGAGAGCTATTAAATTGGCAAATCTGCCAGTACCCTAGTCAAACACCATCAGATCTGAGAGAGATAAATTTGAGAGATGAGACAGCTTTCCAGTTAAGCAGGCAGTCCCAGATGTCTCTTCAATGGGAAGGAGGGGGTCCCAACCATTCCCAAGACAGGAAGTAGTGACGGAACTGTGGGACCTGAGTGAGAGGTTAAAACAGAAAATGTAGTTCCTGAATCCAGTAGCATCACCCCAGGCTCTGAGAGAGGAATGGGAGTCGAAAAGTCTGAGCTGCATCAGTCCTCCCCCAGGCTGGGGGAGAATCTCAGATGCCAATGTTGGTGGGGCTGAACCTCTGTGATGTGGCAAAAAAGATGAGCATATATAGGAGCATTCTGATGGCAGATAGGGCATGGCCTTAGCTGTGGCTTAGGGTCAGGACAATACTGTGACCAGTAGCCCTCCTGGCTGCATTTGAATCAGGCTCCTGGAACAGTTGACTCAGGCTGAGCTCAGTTAGGATGGAGCCTCATGATTGACTTCCCCTGTCACCATTATGGGGGCACAAGTGGAGGCTTGGGTTTGGAGTGTAGTCTTTTGTTGCAGCCTTGTCTGTTGGGGAGACTCAACTACCTCTTCCCCGGCACTAAAATCTTTAAAAGCCATTTTCACCTATTCCTGTATGGGAGTTTAGAGATGCTTCTCAGAGTTATTAAATTTTTTTCTAATATCTATCACTGTCTGAGAAATGAAATGAGTGGCCAGGTCCATGGCTTCTGCTGTGATGGCTGGGTCAAGTCAAGTATACTGAACCATGGTCTCTTGTAACTGATTTAGAGAAATCACTGGGTTTTTATTAGATAGTTGTGTAATCTCTCAGAGAATATCAAAATTAACAACTTTTTATGAGACCATCTCTTACCCTGAAGGAGGCATTGGGCCATGAGGTTCCCCCTCTGCCAGCCATTCTGACCTGGTTGGTAGTCCCAGTATGGTTTTGTAGCTGGCACCACCATGTCACTCACAGGGACCTTATAATCCACTAGTTTAGCTGCTGCCTGAACTCAACCCTTATTCCTCCAGAGTGAGAGCAGAGGCCTGGATAACATAGAGACCATACCATGTTAGATCATAGGCTTGGGACAGATAACAAAATTCATTGGCATAAACAGAAAGATTAGCAGAGAAGGAACCCAATTGCTTTTCTTTTTGTTTCTCTTATTGGTTGATGAATAAAACACTTATTGGTCAATAGCCAGGCAAGAAGGATAGGCAAGGCTACCAGATCATGAAGACAGAAGGGAGCATGGAGTTGAATGATTCCATTAGCTCCAGCTACCTCTCAGAGAGGGCAGAGGATGACAGAAGTCTGTCAAGACTAGGTATGTGAAGTAACCTGGGAGCGTTGGGGGAGCACAGGCCAGTGTGTAGAAAGAGACCAGGATGTAGGTTGTGGCACTGGGGACTTGGAGAGGCAGTGGGAGGGCAGGGAGGAGGGAGGTGGGTAAGGAGCAGGAATTTGATCTTCAATTTTTGTCCCCTGGAGGGAGAGAAAGAGGGAGAAGTGGTTAGGTGGGGAATGTGAGAAAAATTGGCCACTGAATAGAACATGTGGCCCTGGAGAAGGAGAGGAGGTAGACAGGGTTCAGGAGAGTGAGAGAGGAGCCAGTGTCTGTAGCAGCATGATCAGGGCAGAATTTTCCCAGATAGGTGGGAATCTGGAGGCACCATGACCCTAGCCAACAGGACTAATGCTATGGGACACTGGCTCCTGAGGGAAGGACGGGAACATAGTACCCAGAAACCTTGGACATAAGGCAGTTCAGTTCACTTGTCGCCATGCCGGCAAAAATTTTCAGGGTCACAGAGGATGGAAAACTCAAAAGTTCCCTCTGGTGGACATGGTATCTGATTGTCGAGGACATATTGAGGCCAGACCAGGCCTTGGTACACAGAGAAATCAGGCATTCCGGACATATGGTGTCAGAAATCCCCAGTTTTAGAAGATTTTGTAAAAGACACACCAAGGGCATTTGGGGATCTGGCTTCAAGTTGCAGGTACCTATTTCACAGGTGTTATGATTCTGCATGTAAGAAACCTTGGTGGGTTGAAGGACAAACACACCATGCTGACATAGCTTACCTGGGAAGTTTTATTTGAGAAAGGGAAGGGAGCAGGGAGAGAAAGGAAGCACAGAGTGGCCTCGTGGGAAGAAAGAGACAAAGGTACAGAGAGGCAGAGAGCTAGAAAGAGAGATTCAGGCAGGGGAAGAAAGAGGAAGAAAAGGGAATAGGCAGAGTTCAGCCTTTTAAAGCAACCACACACAGCAGGCTATGGTACTGCCTGCCATGCAGGAAGAGTGATGCACTCGTCTGTGTTCCCATGGGACTGACACAGGTGTGCCTGAATACTAACAAGTCCATGCCAGGACCTGAAGCCTAACACAATGCATCCAATGTGGTAGGCTTTGGGTCAAAAAAAAAAGGATGTGTGCAGAGGATATTCCCTTGAAGAGAACAGACCGTCTTCTGAAGAAGGGGTCCAGGGAACAAAGGTAAGTCTTTGTTCTAGTGATGTGTTGGAGGCCTGGCATGGCTGTTTTTGGCAGGACCGCCTTATGTCAGCACATTGCACATCCATACGCTCATACACAAGTAAGTAAATGAAGAAAACTGATTCCAAAATTACAAGAAGAGAAAGACACTAGCCCCTTTGTGCATCCAGATACAGTTCTCACACATGTACTGTTGGGATAAATAGCCTCTGGTCTTCACACAAGACCACCAACACTGCTTATGATGCAGTTTTTCGGAGTTCACGTCTCAGCGTACTGGCCCTTTGCTCATTAATCATGTTAACCTGAAAAAAAAAAAACAGCAAACACAGGTGAGAAGCAGTTACAGCTTAGAGCAAGGCAGCCAGGCAACTAGAAAACTTTCATGTTTACATTTTAAAGGGTTAGCAGCTCTCACACCCTAAAAACAGTCATGGGTTGTAATTATTGTGTCAAAGGGGCTTTTTCTTTCTTTCTTTTTTAATGTTCTCTGTCGTCTTGGTTCCCGTTTTGTTTTATTTGGGAGGGCAGGGAATTCAACCCAAATGTGCTAAGCCAGGATCAGCTACTGAGCTATACTCCCAGCCTTCTAATTCCTCCTTTGAGAAGTTCTACATACATACAAAATGGACTGTACAAACACGAGTTTTCATCCAGAGAGGCTCTATAAGGAAAGGCAGGTAAAAGACTGAAGCTCACTTTTACTTGCTGCACAGGATTTGTTTGTTGTTCATTCATTTGTTTGTCTGTTTTGCCTTTTTTTTTTTTTTTTCTGGTTGGTGTATTAGTTACTTTTCTATTGTTGTGATCAAACACCAAGACTATGGCAACTTACAGAAGAAAGGGTTTATTTGAGCTTACAGTTCCCCAGAGGGCTAGAGTCCATGATGGCAGTAGAAACAGGAAGCGGAAGGCTCACTGTTGGAAGGCCCTGCTGGTCAGATGTTGCAGTCTACCATGACCAGGCAGCTTTCTCCAAACTCAGAAATATGAAGGGATCCCTCCCCAACAAGGCTTCCTACTTTGGAGGATGTCTCTAGGCTCCATGCCTGACTTGTCCCAAGGATAATCCTTGATGTAGTTCCCTGCAAATGCTCTTCCCCTGCTGCTGACCACATGGTAACTAAGTAACATGCTCTAGCTCTTTTCAGAGGGCCATGCTGCCACTAACCCAGCTTTATGATAGGAGCATGCTGTTTAATGCTAATTGAGTGATTCCCCAGCCACTGTCCCCAGTCCTTTATATTCCCCTTATCTACAATAAAGCTGAGTTGTCTCACTGGAGTCATCTACCTGAGGGCTTTCTCTGTTATATCCACAGCTATTTGAATCCTGTTCCCCACTCCTGCTCCCCCCACCCTTATGGAACATTGGCCAACAATCCCTGAGGAAGAAGGAAACGCACAGCTCTTGCCTATGAACAGAGACTCTCCAGGGTGTTTGCGGCTTGTGGGTATTCTTTTTGATATCACCAGGGGTAATGGCATTGGGGGGGGGGGGTGCTGGCCATCTCTCAGAAGACTGGCAAGTTTCTTTTCTAGTCTCTTCCCTCTGATTTACTTTAGCTTCTCTGTCATGGGTAATTCTGTTTCTCAACAGCTAAGGCATGATTCACACTGCTGTAAGAACAACCTAGTTGTGCTTGCATGGAAACTTGCAGGGCAAAGTTTGTTACTGGGCAGGGCAGAGCCTCTGTCTCCCCAACATGTGCTACAGAACCTCTTGTCTCTCCAACATGTGTTACAAAGGTTGAAAAGGGGGGGTTGGGGTGGGTGTTGTGTCTCTGTCAATACACAGCTTGTGGGACAGGGCCCCATAACCTCTGCTGCTGTGGCCTTGCTATCCATAGGCAGGATCAATGTTTGCAACTGCGGAGTAGCAATGTTTGCTATGGTCTGAACCGTCAAAAAATAAAAAAGGGATTTCTCCACTTTCTACTCCTTTTCCTTTTCTTCAAGGCCTACTTGTTTCTCTCTGCTCTGTCTCTGTCTCCTCTTTCTCCCTAAACTACATAGATTTCCTGTCCCTGTGTTTGTTACAACACGGAAGTCGATAATGGAGAGCTTCCTGCCCCTCCCTGCAATGTCTAGAGCTGCTGTTTCTGCAGCATCTGGCACACATTCCCCAGCAGCAACGCTGGCTGGATCCCTGGGCCATTGGAGTCAGATAGGTCCCAAGGTAATGAGTTTGATTGTTTACAAGTCAGTTACAGATTTAACTCAGGCTCTACACTTTCCCCCTGCTGGCTCCTCCCTCCCTTCTCCCATGGGAAGTTTTTGTTTGTCTATTTCTCAAGAAAGCTGTATCATTAGAAAGTTTGCTTGTGCATTCTAGTGTGTTCAGCAAAAATTTAGATTTTTGGTTGTTGGGTTTGGGTTTTTTTTATGTTTTCTTTTTTCTTTCTTTGTTTTTGCTTGTTTGTTTTTTGTTTTGTTTTGTTTTCTATAGTTGGGATCTGGCTCTTCCATTCTCTAGATTCAAGCATGTTTAAAAGTTCCCTCTATGCCCTGTATCAGGTTAAGTCGCCTTGGCACAGAAAACAAAGCAGAACAACCAAACAATTAAACTTGGTTTTTGTAAAGATTCTACACCTCAAGATTTATAAGTCCATTTTATTGGATTGGGTTAAAAATCTGTTAAATTCTCCACGTAAATCCAGCCACACTGAACCTCTTAGAAGAGAAAGTAGGAGGTAACCTTGAACAAATTGGTATAGGGGACCGAGTCCTGAAGATAACTCCAGTGGCACAGTAGCACATGGGAAGTGGGGGGGGGGGCAGTGAATGGAGAGGGAGAGGGAACTAGGAAAAAGAGAAGGGGAGGAGAAGAAAGCACGTGTGACTAGGAAGATTGAGTCAGGGTAGGAATAGAAGACAGAAGAGAGAGAGAGAGAGAGAGAGAGAGAGAGAGAGAGAGAGAGAGAGAGAGAGAGAGAGAGAGAGAACATAAAAGAGGGAGCCATTATTGATCTGAAGAGAAAACTGAACCTAAAGAAAGGTCTAGAGACCTACAAGACTGCCACCAACTAACAATTTGAGCAACAGTGGAAAGGCTACCATAAATGCCCTTCCCTGATAATGAGATCAACTAACTTATCCACCATCATGGAGCCCTTATCTAGTACCTGTTGGAAACAGAAACAAACACCCATACATAAACACTGAGTCGAAATAGAATCCAGATGCAGAGAGAGAGGACAAGACCAGGTTGCAGAAAGACATAGAGACAGCTGACCTGAACCAGGAGGAGCTAACGGCCCCCAGACTGATAGCTGGGAATCCAGCATGGACTGACTCAGACCCCCTGAACATGGGTCTCAGCCAGAAGGACTGAGCAGTCTAAGGGACCTCAGACAGTGGAACCAGGATGTATTCCTGGTACACAAAACGACCTTGCGGACACATCCCCCATGAAGGGATACTGCCTTAACCTAGAGACAGGAGAGAAGTCCTAGTCCCTACTTCAAATAACTTGTCAGATTTATATGACCCCACCTGAATGGCATAGCCCTACATGTGGAGTGGGGGGTGGGTGGGAGGGGAGGGTGGTCAGGGTGCATGTGAGGGGTGAGAGAAGGTAAGAGGGAGGGAGGGAGGAAGAAAGGGAGAAAGGGAGGGAAAGGGAACTGGGATCAACATGTAAAATAAAAAAATGAATTAATTTTAAAAAATCTGTTAAATTTAAAAAACTAACTTAAAGCTAGTAATACATGGCTGATAGTTAAAAATCTATACATAGGTAATATTAAAGAGACTTTATGCCATGATCCAATTCTGTCATATAAGCAACACATTGGCTTCTCCCATCTCTAGTAAGCCACATAGCTGATCACCATTTTTGCTAGGGTTGGAGAAGATGGATGCCATGTGACTTTACCACCATATAATTAAGGAAACCATGTGGAGTGAACCTACAAAGGAGAAAACAATGGATCTCCAAGATATTTTATATTAGAGTGGATTCCTGTGTGATAATTCCTGTCTTGCCCTAAAAACAAGGTCCATAAATAAATCTCAGATATTAAATATTAAATCTACATTATTAGGGTTTGTCTTTACCTCATGTGAGTTATGATTGTGCCCTGTTTTGTCCCCTCTTAAAGAAAAAAAAAAGGCTACCTTATTTTTGAAGGATCATAAGGATCCTAAACTTTTATTTGAAAGAAATTTAAATTTTATAAAACATTTAAATTACAAAATGTTAAATACATATTAAGAAACAGCCTTTAAAAATATTGAGTATATATATATGTGTGTGTGTGTGTGTGTGTATATATATATATGTACATATATATATATATATATATATATATATATATATATATACTGTTTTTGAGCCTATTCTGGCACTCACTCTGTAGACTAGGCTGACCTCTAACTCACAGAGATCCACCTGCCCCTGCCTCCCAAGTGCTGGGATTAAAGGCATGCACCACCACCGAGCAAAAATATTTAGTATTTTTAAGGCTATGAAACATCTTAAGTTCATAAAAAAATTTTATTAATATATAATCTTGATAATAGTAGCTTTAACAATAACACACAACTATTTCTTTTCCCAAGGCTTCAGCTTCCTTCTCAGTTCTCTTCATGTATAAAATTCAGGCCACAGTCTCACTCTCCTAGACCTACTTCTAGGTCTAGACACAGTTTGCCTTGTTCCCAGACTCAAACAGATTTCGATGTTACCTTTTACCATCCCTACAAGGAAGGGCTACCTTCAATAATCAACCACCTGTGTCTCCTGGTGAATAACAAGATATTAAAAAGCTATAAAGTGTAAACTTGTGATGATCCAAGAGAATGTTTTAGGGTCTAAGAAGATGTATAAGTACAAGATATAAAGTCTGAGGATGTGAAAGCTTAATTTGCGATTTTTAAAAAATGACTGACGTATGCAAACACAAGATATAGAGGTCTGAAGCCACCAACACCAGAATCATGAGGATCTAGAAAAAGTGTTTTGAGACACATGGATGGATACAATTTGTAAAGGTATAAAGATGGCTTATTATATATATCAAATGTTTGCATTTCTTTCCCCTTCTACACTATTGTTATGCTAAGATTTCAAAATTTCAGAGGTTTAACATTAATGGATGGAGTTCTGACAAGCTAGCTATTAATATAGCTAGGAAAACACTGACTACTTACTGGTTAGTCACAAGCTCACAATTTTAACTTTCCATTGGTTGTCCTCTAAATATAGACTTACAGGTGCTTCTCATCGAACTAAAGACATTTCTGTCCAGTCTGTATCTCAACAGGTGTCCACTTGGCTGACAATCCATCCAAGGAGAGCCTGAAAATTACAAGCAGCTGAACTCTGGACCTGCTGAAAGCCGGTATGAACCCACTGATATGAATGCTCCCTGGCCCTTATCCTGGAACAGCCCATCTTTGTTTCTGATAAATGCCATGTTGCCCAACCACTGACAAACCTGTCAGCCTTCCTGGGCCCTGACCACCTTTGTCCCATTTCAACTGGAAGCAGTTACTGAAGAGAGTACAGAGTACATTGTCCCTGCCCCCATAACAGTTGCAAAACTAGGCCAAGTCAAAAGAACTTTCTGGATATGAAATCAAATGACTACGTATAATGCCAATAAACATGCAAAAAAAATGGGCTCTGATTTCTCAACAGGTATTCATTAATTAAAATGGTTCTCTAATATGTTAGAATACTTGTCCTGCTTTATGCAGAACAAATAGATATTGTCCACCACAGGACTTTTGACCGTTCTGCTTTCTATTAATTACTGTCAGCTCTTACATCATTGATATACTAGATGATAATTCCGATTTGGGTATCATTAAGCTAATGGACATCAGATCCTAATATAAACTGGTACCAATCATAGAGTCAAGAATTTGCCCTAGACTTTGCAAACATATCCCCCATGGAGGGATAACTGCCTTATTCTAGAGATAGGAGAGAGGCCCTAGTCCCTACTTCATAGGACCTGTCAGATCTACATGACCCCAACTGAATGGCATTCCCCTACATATGGTATTGTGGTGGGGGGTTGGGAGGGGAGGGTGTTTAGAGTGCATGGGAGAGGGCAGAGAGGGCAAAAGGGAGGGAAGGAGGGAGGGAGGGCTGGAGGGGAGGGAGGGAGGAAGGGAGGGAGAGGGAACTGGGATCGACATGTAAAATAATAAAAAAAAAAAAAAAAAAAAAAAAAAAAAAAACGCTTTGACTCCAAAATTTAAGTTGAAGAACAAGTTACTGGGGAAAAGTATTTCTATTTTTATTTCCACAGAAAATGAAAAGATGTGGATTCCTTCCAGACTAATGTGGTTTGATCACGCCAGACCGCCTGAAACAGAGTACAAGCTGATCCTACATTCAAAACAGCGGGGAAAAAACAGCCCTACAGACTACAGCCAGGATTTCTGAATCTTCTTCGAATCCCCCAAGACAGCGCCCCTTACCAGCAGGAAGTAGTTTGGAAAGAGCGACGCCCAAATTCCCAAATGTTGTGTATAAATGTTTGTTTTCATTTAATTGGACTTTGTTATATAAAATTAAATAAAAATAAATAAAAAAAAAAGAATTTGCCCTAGGATACACCTGAAAAAAAAAAAAGTGTTAAATCCAAAGTTAATCTGTGAGTACCACCTGCGAAAGAACAGGTTACTTCCTGGAATTCTGGGAGGTGTTGCTCTTAAAAGGTAACAGTTGCCAAAGGACCAGGCAATTTCCAGGGATTCTAAAAATTGTAGTCCTTAAAAATAACAATGAAGTCTCCAAAAAAAAAAAAAAAAAAGATACAGTGTCCCATGGGTTTTGTCCATATAAGCCCAAACAAAACATGTCTCAAGTTCATACAGCTGGAGAGTTTCTGGATGGTAGTCCTGACCAAATTCCATGTTGGTCAGTATTTAATGCTTTAAGCTAATTTTTAACTTTGCTTTGGGCATAGTCACTGCCCTGGCAGGGTTTGGCACTCCCGTTGAGATTATTCCACAGGTGTCTCTACATGAGGCGTAAGAAGTGGCACTGCTGCTTCAAACCAAAGACAAGAGATACCCCTTCCTTTACTGGTAGGAACTGGACTTGTCATCTCTCTTGTGCAGACACATCATCTGGCTGGAGACATCAGTGACAGACTCAATCAGGCAATGACATCCACAACTGACAGCTTTGAGTCCCTCCAGTGACAGATGAACTCTCTTGCCAGGGTCATGCTCCAAAACAGAAGAGCACTGGGTCCAATAACTGCTGGACATGAGGGCCTTGCTTGATATTGGGGGAAGAGTGTTGTTTCTATGTAGATGAATCAAATATGATTGAAATTAATATCAATAATCCCCCCCGAAAAAAAAAAATACTCTGCAAAGGCCTGCTCTCAAAATTCCAGCCTTAGCTGGATCAATAACCCCTTGTTTTCCTGGCTGCTGCCCTTTATCAGTCCTCTGATTGTGCTGTTTCATTTTGCCCCCTGCCTTCTTCAGTTCCTCTGGCAACAGACGACCACCATTGTTAAAATTACCACCAATCAGATAATGGTTCACTTAACAGGCCCTAAACACTTCCAACACCAACAATAGGTTCCTCAGGGCGTACAATGAGCTGCTACAGTACAAAATAAAACAAGGGGAGATGTTGGGAAGCCCTGCTGCTCAGAGGTTGCAGTTTATCAGGGCCTGGAAACTTTCTCCTACCTCAGAAACAGGAAGGACTCCCTGTCTTGGGAGGTCTCCTGCTCTCTACCTGCCCTTATTTGGAGGATGTCTCTAGGCTCCATGCCTGACTTGTCCCAAGGATGATCCTTGATGTAGTTCCCTGCAAATGCTCTTCCCCTGCTGCTGACCACATGGTAACTAAGTAACATGCTCTAGCTCTTTTCAGAGGGCCATGCTGCCACTAACCCAGCTTTATGATAGGAGCATGCTGTTTAATGCTAATTGAGTGATTCCCCAGCCACTGTCCCCAGTCCTTTATATTCCCCTTATCTACAATAAAGCTGAGTTGTCTCACTGGAGTCATCTACCTGAGGGCTTTCTCTGTTATATCCACAGCTATTTGAATCCTGTTCCCCACTCCTGCTCCCCCCACCCTTATGGATCATTGGCCAATAATCCCTGAGGAAGAAAGAAATGCACAGCTCTCCTCTTTAACTGCATGCAGGAAGACAGCAAAGTAGGAATGGCTTTGAAATCTCAAAGGTCACCCCTAGTATTCTACCTCCTCAGGAAGGCCACATCTGCTAGACCTCCCCAAACAGTTCCACCAATTGGGAAGCAAGTGTTTAAATGCCAGAGTCTATGGGAGACATTCAAACCCCAGTTTTATTTTGTTTTGTTTAGCTTTTGTTTTTCAATGCTAAGAAGCCAAAAGAAAAAGGAAAAAAAAGAAATAAAGAAAGCCTTTAAGAACATTTTGTACAGAGGTTCAGCTATTATTAACTTGCAATGTCTAAACTTTAACTAGGGCAGAAGGCCATACAGCAAACTAATGCTATTAATGACCACTAGGAATACAGGCTGAAATTTTAATGAGCACTCTTAAGATGGACAACAAAGTGCAGGGTTGACTCTGTATGTTGTCAGAAGAGTGTATTTATATTCTAGCTTTTTGTCTGCAAAGTGAAGCCTCCGCTGTCTGGGAGGTAAAGCGGGGAGGGGCTTGTCCTCCTTACCTAAATCTTGGCCTTCACACACTTAATGAAGATGTCAATGTGCTCAGCCTTTAGGGTGATGATCTTGCCAGTTAAATGTTCCCAAAGATTTGTATTTTGATCTGTGAAAAAAAATGATGAAATCACAACTTGCTTATCACATTAAGCTACCTAGACACCATCAATATGCCCTTTTATTTTTTTGTTGCTTCTGTTGTTGTTGGAGACAGAGTCACCCACTGTAGCCCAGGCTAATCTCAGACTCCCATGATCTTCCTTCTCAAATCCTAATAAGGACACACTACACCATGGCATTCTGTTAGAATTCAGTGCCTTAACCCTTTCTTCTATTTACCTCACAGACCTTGTGTGAAAACAAGGCAAGCATGATTTCTCAACAGAGGGCCTTAAGGAGAGCATGTACAGTTTACATGATCTCCTTTCTGAGGCAAATATTTAGCCAATAGCTTAAAGAGTATTTTATGTGGATTAGCACAGAGTTGAGTAAGAAAATAACAGCACATTTAAACCCCAACTAACTAACTTGCTGCCTGACAGTACCAGAACCTGGAGGTTTCTCGTTGATCTGCCTTCATTCTCAACCAGTCTGAAAACTTAATTAGACATGAAAGCTAGAAATAAATGCTATGATTGCTGAAGCAAAAATTAGTAAAGACTGACACAAGCTGAGATAAACAATTTTTCTAATGAAGACAGGGTCTCACTGTATAGTATAAGCTAGTCTCAAAATTGAGAACCTCCCGCCTCTGCCTTTGAGTGCTAACAATACATGTATGAACAGGAGTAGGATAGATTTTAATCAACAATGTGTTATTGTAGTAAGGAAAAGAAGTTACTGAATAAAGATCCTTGGTCATTGCAGAGAAAATTCAAAGATGGACATAGAGGTGATTTGGCAGGAACAGGTATATTAGAGTAAGGTGAAGGTCCACTTTCAAACCCTGCCTATGAGTGTTTGGAGTCTGTTGGGTTTTTTTGTTCGTTTGTTTTTTAATGAGGTATATAATTGTGCATAAATGTCTTTCTTGGAAAATTCTCCTAGAATCAGTGCATGGATCCTTCTAATATATTGGGTTGGTAGTTTCTGTATCTGTATGGTCCCAGCTGAGGCTGTGAAGGAACTGTATGTATGGAGAATTTGCTCACCTGCAATACAAATCACAGGTTCATTTACCAACTCAAAGGTCACTCTCGAGTGCCAATTATTTCCTAACTCCCTTTCTGTTCCCTAGATCCAACTGAGCTAAATCACATCCAACATCCATCAGCACAGAAGTGACTTTAAAGCATTTAAAAGGCTTATGGGATAATTAGGAAGAGTAGGTGGGGAGTATATAGGATCAACAAAGTGAAAATGACAAGAAAGCAGGCTTACTAAGAAAATCATTTCAGGTATTCAATAACTAGCAGTGACCCAAGTTAAGTTCTGAATGCACAAGGAGGTTGAGAAGCAAGGGTCATGTTTCCAGATGTGGGCTGGGCAAATTCATTTCTTTGGATAGCCCTAAGTTTTCTCAAACAAGCGCTTTAAGATGGCCTTAAAGATGATAATGGCCTTTACCTACTATGGCAATCCCTCTGAGAGCAATTATTGTACACATAACTTTTTCTGCTGTCACTAAGCCTTTGGGGACAAACTCATATATTAACATACTTTAAAAGTATCCTCCATTTTGTTTGTGTTTTGCTTGTATTGTTTGTCAGCTAAAATAGCTGACAGCTTCAAGGAAGCTGATCATGAGAGTCATTCTTGTTTTTAAGATTCATGGTGTATGTCCACAATTGTCCTTCTTTGCCTTGTTAGACTTTCACACATATGTTCCATGATCTTGAATTTGCTGGATTCATTTCTTTATTGTTTTATGTTAGTATGCAAAGTAGAGGGAAATGAAAGATATGGAGTGGGATGGAGAGGTCAACCATAACCAAGTGTGTTCAAGGACTGCTTTTTTAAAGTCTGAACTTGGACACGATCCCCGCTGGCCTCCTGTTTAAACGTAATCATGTGTTTTTATCTGAACTCCCTCTCTGAATTAAAGCAAAGTAGGCTCCATAACTGTAAGCTAAACAAACCCTCTTTATTTTTAAAGTTAGCTATCTCTACTGTTTTTATAGCAACAAAACGCTAACTAGTAATTCTTTATCACAGAATCTTCTTCATTGTCTTTCTTTGAGAAACCACACAGCCTAAATTCTATATTTTCGTGTGGTTTCCTATTTTATCTTGTCTATACTTCACTCCCTCTTTTATTTCCCATGAAAGACAGAACTGACTGACAATTGTTAACTGTAAATGGAGCTCTTAATTGGTCTACATAATAAAAAACCCAGAGTCAGATATAGAGGAAAATGCTGAGAGAAGAAGGTGCAAGCCACCACCACACCTTACCTCCTTAGCAGTCAGCAGCAGTCAGGAGAGTGAGTTCCTGCTTCTTCCTGCTTATATCCTGTTTCTGCCGAGGTACTTCACTTCCTGTGTTGTAGGGAGCGTCCCTACATTCTCCATTACAAGATGGCACTGGCATCCGGCTGACAGTTGGCATAAATAAGCCTGTGCGCGCGTGCAAGGGGATTTCTCCCGCGCCTCTCCCGTGGCGTCATTCGGCCTGATGAGCGAACAACCAGTCAGGGAGTGACACGTCCTAAGCGAGGCTGAGTTTCTATATAAGGGTGTGGGTTTTTCTCTCGGGGTCTTCGCTCTACAGTTGGTGTAAGCTTATGCTCTGCCTCTCAAGAAGCATTAAAGCTATTATCGCAGAAGGATCCTATCTGTGTGCCGCGTGCTGCGTCGTTCTTGCTGACAAGACGGTAGCGCGGGACACTGTGTGTCTGTACAGACCTCCAGACCTCTGTGGTTAGCTAGTGGCAAGCTCCATTCTCTGACCTTCAGACAGGCTTTATTTGTACAAGCAAGAAATCACCACAGTAAAGAATTTCCTGATTTCTTGAGAACAGAGTGAAACATTCAGCAGCCTACAACTCTCAGCCCATCTCCCAATTTTCATAGAGGGAAATCCTTATAGGTTTTCTATCAAGGGCTACCAGATGTAGTACTAGGATAAGTAATTGCTAGTTCCTATACCAACCAAAGGAAGAAAGGTTTCTAGCCTTTCAGTATCAGGTTGCATCTTTATAAGGCAGTATTATTTTTAAGTGTTTCTGGAGAAAACAATAATTATTTTCTGGAAAATCTAAATGCCCAAGAAACTCTCAAAGAATTTTGACCAAAGAAAGGATAGATAGTTCTGCAATTCTCAAAAAAAAAAAAAAAAACAATAGCTTCAGATTCATGGAGAAA